>NW_025964179.1:2755340-3383010 GCF_023055435.1 Haliotis rufescens | reverse complement strand
TTGAAACTCGGTAGGCAGGTCGGACAGGTCCCCCGGACCACGTTGACGTTCGAATTGTCGATTTTTTAGCTATTTTCTCCAGGCCTTAGGGGCGATCGTAGTGTCAAAACCATGACTTGTCACCATGGGCAGGGGTGCCAAAATTTAAAAAAAGGAGTATCGTCTTGAAACTCGGTAGGCGGGTCGGACAGGTCCCCCCGACCACGTTGACGTTCGAATTGTAGATGTTTAGCTATTTTCTCCAGGCCTTAGGGGCGATCGTAGTGTCAAATGCATGACTTGTCACCATGGGCAGGGGTGCCAAAATTTAAAAAAAGGAGTATCGTCTTGAAACTCGGTAGGCGGGTCGGACAGGTCCCCCCGACCACGTTGACGTTCGAATTGTAGATTTTTAGCTATTTTCTCCAGGCCTTAGGGGCGATCGTAGTGTCAAAAGCATGACTTGTCACCATGGGCAGGGGTGCCAAAATTTAAAAAAAGGAGTATCGTCTTGAATCTCGGTAGGCGGGTCGGACAGGTCCCCCCGACCACGTTGACGTTCGAATTGTAGATTTTTAGCTATTTTCTCCAGGCCTTAGGGGCGATCGTAGTGTCAAAAGCATGACTTGTCACCATGGGCAGGGGTGCCAAAATTTAAAAAAAGGAGTATCGTCTTGAAACTCGGTAGGCGGGTCGGACAGGTCCCCCCGACCACGTTGACGTTCGAATTGTAGATTTTTAGCTATTTTCTCCAGGCCTTAGGGGCGATCGTAGTGTCAAAAGCATGACTTGTCACCATGGGCAGGGGTGCCAAAATTTAAAAAAAGGAGTATCGTCTTGAAACTCGGTAGGCGGGTCGGACAGGTCCCCCCGACCACGTTGACGTTCGAATTGTAGATGTTTAGCTATTTTCTCCAGGCCTTAGGGGCGATCGTAGTGTCAAATGCATGACTTGTCACCATGGGCAGGGGTGCCAAAATTTAAAAAAAGGAGTATCGTCTTGAAACTCGGTAGGCGGGTCGGACAGGTCCCCCCGACCACGTTGACGTTCGAATTGTAGATGTTTAGCTATTTTCTCCAGGCCTTAGGGGCGATCGTAGTGTCAAATGCATGACTTGTCACCATGGGCAGGGGTGCCAAAATTTAAAAAAAGGAGTATCGTCTTGAAACTCGGTAGGCGGGTCGGACAGGTCCCCCCGACCACGTTGACGTTCGAATTGTAGATTTTTAGCTATTTTCTCCAGGCCTTAGGGGCGATCGTAGTGTCAAAAGCATGACTTGTCACCATGGGCAGGGGTGCCAAAATTTAAAAAAAGGAATATCGTCTTGAAACTCGGTAGGCAGGTCGGACAGGTCCCCCGGACCACGTTGACGTTCGAATTGTCGATTTTTTAGCTATTTTCTCCAGGCCTTAGGGGCGATCGTAGTGTCAAAACCATGACTTGTCACCATGGGCAGGGGTGCCAAAATTTAAAAAAAGGAGTATCGTCTTGAAACTCGGTAGGCGGGTCGGACAGGTCCCCCCGACCACGTTGACGTTCGAATTGTAGATGTTTAGCTATTTTCTCCAGGCCTTAGGGGCGATCGTAGTGTCAAATGCATGACTTGTCACCATGGGCAGGGGTGCCAAAATTTAAAAAAAGGAGTATCGTCTTGAAACTCGGTAGGCGGGTCGGACAGGTCCCCCCGACCACGTTGACGTTCCAATTGTAGATTTTTAGCTATTTTCTCCAGGCCTTAGGGGCGATCGTAGTGTCAAAAGCATGACTTGTCACCATGGGCAGGGGTGCCAAAATTTAAAAAAAGGAGTATCGTCTTGAATCTCGGTAGGCGGGTCGGACAGGTCCCCCCGACCACGTTGACGTTCGAATTGTAGATTTTTAGCTATTTTCTCCAGGCCTTAGGGGCGATCGTAGTGTCAAAAGCATGACTTGTCACCATGGGCAGGGGTGCCAAAATTTAAAAAAAGGAGTATCGTCTTGAAACTCGGTAGGCGGGTCGGACAGGTCCCCCCGACCACGTTGACGTTCGAATTGTAGATTTTTAGCTATTTTCTCCAGGCCTTAGGGGCGATCGTAGTGTCAAAAGCATGACTTGTCACCATGGGCAGGGGTGCCAAAATTTAAAAAAAGGAGTATCGTCTTGAAACTCGGTAGGCGGGTCGGACAGGTCCCCCCGACCACGTTGACGTTCGAATTGTAGATTTTTAGCTATTTTCTCCAGGCCTTAGGGGCGATCGTAGTGTCAAAAGCATGACTTGTCACCATGGGTAGGGGTGCCAAAATTTAAAAAAAGGAGTATCGCCTCGAAACTCGGTAGGCGGGTCGGACAGGTCCCCCCGACCACGTTGACGTTCGAATTGTAGATTTTTAACTATTTTCTCCAGGCCTTAGGGGCGATCGTAGTGTCAAAAGCATGACTTGTCACCATGGGCAGGGGTGCCAAAATTTAAAAAAAGGAGTATCGTCTTGAAACTCGGTAGGCGGGTCGGACAGGTCCCCCCGACCACGTTGACGTTCGAATTGTAGATTTTTAGCTATTTTCTCCAGGCCTTAGGGGCGATCGTAGTGTCAAAAGCATGACTTATCACCATGGGCAATGGTGCCAAAATTTTAAAAAAGGAGTATCGTCTTGAAACTCGGTAGGCGGGTCGGACAGGTCCCCCCGACCACGTTGACGTTCCAATTGTAGATTTTTAACTATTTTCTCCAGGCCTTAGGGGCGATCGTAGTGTCAAAACCATGACTTGTCACCATGGGCAGGGGTGCCAAAATTTAAAAAAAGGAGTATCGTCTTGAAACTCGGTAGGCGGGTCGGACAGGTCCCCCCGACCACGTTGACGTTCGAATTGTAGATTTTTAACTATTTTCTCCAGGCCTTAGGGGCGATCGTAGTGTCAAAAGCATGACTTGTCACCATGGGCAGGGGTGCCAAAATTTAAAAAAAGGAGTATCGTCTTGAAACTCGGTAGGCGGGTCGGACAGGTCCCCCCGACCACGTTGACGTTCGAATTGTCGATTTTTTAGCTATTTTCTCCAGGCCTTAGGGGCGATCGTAGTGTCAAAACCATGACTTGTCACCATGGGCAGGGGTGCCAAAATTTAAAAAAAGGAGTATCGTCTTGAAACTCGGTAGGCGGGTCGGACAGGTCCCCCCGACCACGTTGACGTTCGAATTGTAGATGTTTAGCTATTTTCTCCAGGCCTTAGGGGCGATCGTAGTGTCAAATGCATGACTTGTCACCATGGGCAGGGGTGCCAAAATTTAAAAAAAGGAGTATCGTCTTGAAACTCGGTAGGCGGGTCGGACAGGTCCCCCCGACCACGTTGACGTTCGAATTGTAGATTTTTAGCTATTTTCTCCAGGCCTTAGGGGCGATCGTAGTGTCAAAAGCATGACTTGTCACCATGGGCAGGGGTGCCAAAATTTAAAAAAAGGAGTATCGTCTTGAATCTCGGTAGGCGGGTCGGACAGGTCCCCCCGACCACGTTGACGTTCGAATTGTCGATTTTTAGCTATTTTCTCCAGGCCTTAGGGGCGATCGTAGTGTCAAAAGCATGACTTGTCACCATGGGCAGGGGTGCCAAAATTTAAAAAAAGGAGTATCGTCTTGAAACTCGGTAGGCGGGTCGGACAGGTCCCCCCGACCACGTTGACGTTCGAATTGTAGATTTTTAGCTATTTTCTCCAGGCCTTAGGGGCGATCGTAGTGTCAAAAGCATGACTTGTCACCATGGGCAGGGGTGCCAAAATTTTAAAAAAGGAGTATCGTCTTGAAACTCGGTAGGCGGGTCGGACAGGTCCCCCCGACCACGTTGACGTTCGAATTGTAGATTTTTAGCTATTTTCTCCAGGCCTTAGGGGCGATCGTAGTGTCAAAAGCATGACTTGTCACCATGGGTAGGGGTGCCAAAATTTAAAAAAAGGAGTATCGCCTCGAAACTCGATAGGCGGGTCGGACAGGTCCCCCCGACCACGTTGACGTTCGAATTGTAGATTTTTAACTATTTTCTCCAGGCCTTAGGGGCGATCGTAGTGTCAAAAGCATGACTTGTCACCATGGGCAGGGGTGCCAAAATTTAAAAAAAGGAGTATCGTCTTGAAACTCGGTAGGCGGGTCGGACAGGTCCCCCGGACCACGTTGACGTTCGAATTGTCGATTTTTTAGCTATTTTCTCCAGGCCTTAGGGGCGATCGTAGTGTCAAAACCATGACTTGTCACCATGGGCAGGGGTGCCAAAATTTAAAAAAAGGAGTATCGTCTTGAAACTCGGTAGGCGGGTCGGACAGGTCCCCCCGACCACGTTGACGTTCGAATTGTAGATGTTTAGCTATTTTCTCCAGGCCTTAGGGGCGATCGTAGTGTCAAATGCATGACTTGTCACCATGGGCAGGGGTGCCAAAATTTAAAAAAAGGAGTATCGTCTTGAAACTCGGTAGGCGGGTCGGACAGGTCCCCCCGACCACGTTGACGTTCGAATTGTAGATTTTTAGCTATTTTCTCCAGGCCTTAGGGGCGATCGTAGTGTCAAAAGCATGACTTGTCACCATGGGCAGGGGTGCCAAAATTTAAAAAAAGGAGTATCGTCTTGAATCTCGGTAGGCGGGTCGGACAGGTCCCCCCGACCACGTTGACGTTCGAATTGTCGATTTTTAGCTATTTTCTCCAGGCCTTAGGGGCGATCGTAGTGTCAAAAGCATGACTTGTCACCATGGGCAGGGGTGCCAAAATTTTAAAAAAGGAGTATCGTCTTGAAACTCGGTAGGCGGGTCGGACAGGTCCCCCCGACCACGTTGACGTTCGAATTGTAGATTTTTAGCTATTTTCTCCAGGCCTTAGGGGCGATCGTAGTGTCAAAAGCATGACTTGTCACCATGGGTAGGGGTGCCAAAATTTAAAAAAAGGAGTATCGCCTCGAAACTCGATAGGCGGGTCGGACAGGTCCCCCCGACCACGTTGACGTTCGAATTGTAGATTTTTAACTATTTTCTCCAGGCCTTAGGGGCGATCGTAGTGTCAAAAGCATGACTTGTCACCATGGGCAGGGGTGCCAAAATTTAAAAAAAGGAGTATCGTCTTGAAACTCGGTAGGCGGGTCGGACAGGTCCCCCCGACCACGTTGACGTTCGAATTGTAGATTTTTAGCTATTTTCTCCAGGCCTTAGGGGCGATCGTAGTGTCAAAAGCATGACTTGTCACCATGGGCAGGGGTGCCAAAATTTAAAAAAAGGAGTATCGTCTTGAAACTCGGTAGGCGGGTCGGACAGGTCCCCCCGACCACGTTGACGTTCGAATTGTAGATTTTTAACTATTTTCTCCAGGCCTTAGGGGCGATCGTAGTGTCAAAAGCATGACTTGTCACCATGGGCAGGGGTGCCAAAATTTAAAAAAAGGAGTATCGTTTTGAAACTCGGTAGGCGGGTCGGACAGGTCCCCCCGACCACGTTGACGTTCGAATTGTAGATTTTTAGCTATTTTCTCCAGGCCTTAGGGGCGATCGTAGTGTCAAAAGCATGACTTGTCACCATGGGCAGGGGTGCCAAAATTTAAAAAAGGAGTATCGTCTTGAAACTCGGTAGGCGGGTCGGACAGGTCCCCCCGACCACGTTGACGTTCAAATTGTAGATTTTTAGCTATTTTCTCCAGGCCTTAGGGGCGATCGTAGTGTCAAAAGCATGACTTGTCACCATGGGCAGGGGTGCCAAAATTTAAAAAAAGGAGTATCGTCTTGAAACTCGGTAGGCGGGTCGGACAGGTCCCCCCGACCACGTTGACGTTCGAATTGTAGATTTTTAGCTATTTTCTCCAGGCCTTAGGTGCGATCGTAGTGTCAAAAGCATGACTTGTCACCATGGGCAGGGGTGCCAAAATTTAAAAAAAGGAGTATCGTCTTGAAACTCGGTAGGCGGGTCGGACAGGTCCCCCCGACCACGTTGACGTTCGAATTGTAGATTTTTAACTATTTTCTCCAGGCCTTAGGGGCGATCGTAGTGTCAAAAGCATGACTTGTCACCATGGGCAGGGGTGCCAAAATTTAAAAAAAGGAGTATCGTCTTGAAACTCGGTAGGCGGGTCGGACAGGTCCCCCCGACCACGTTGACGTTCCAATTGTAGATTTTTAACTATTTTCTCCAGGCCTTAGGGGCGATCGTAGTGTCAAAAGCATGACTTGTCACCATGGGCAGGGGTGCCAAAATTTAAAAAAAGGAGTATCGTCTTGAAACTCGGTAGGCGGGTCGGACAGGTCCCCCCGACCACGTTGACGTTCGAATTGTAGATTTTTAGCTATTTTCTCCAGGCCTTAGGGGCGATCGTAGTGTCAAAAGCATGACTTGTCACCATGGGCAGGGGTGCCAAAATTTAAAAAAAGGAGTATCGTCTTGAAACTTGGTAGGCGGGTCGGACAGGTCCCCCCGACCACGTTGACGTTCGAATTGTCGATTTTTTAGCTATTTTCTCCAGGCCTTAGGGGCGATCGTAGTGTCAAAACCATGACTTGTCACCATGGGCAGGGGTGCCAAAATTTAAAAAAAGGAGTATCGTCTTGAAACTCGGTAGGCGGGTCGGACAGGTCCCCCCGACCACGTTGACGTTCGAATTGTAGATGTTTAGCTATTTTCTCCAGGCCTTAGGGGCGATCGTAGTGTCAAATGCATGACTTGTCACCATGGGCAGGGGTGCCAAAATTTAAAAAAAGGAGTATCGTCTTGAAACTCGGTAGGCGGGTCGGACAGGTCCCCCCGACCACGTTGACGTTCGAATTGTAGATGTTTAACTATTTTCTCCAGGCCTTAGGGGCGATCGTAGTGTCAAATGCATGACTTGTCACCATGGGCAGGGGTGCCAAAATTTAAAAAAAGGAGTATCGTCTTGAAACTCGGTAGGCGGGTCGGACAGGTCCCCCCGACCACGTTGACGTTCGAATTGTAGATTTTTAGCTATTTTCTCCAGGCCTTAGGGGCGATCGTAGTGTCAAAAGCATGACTTGTCACCATGGGCAGGGGTGCCAAAATTTAAAAAAAGGACTATCGTCTTGAAACTCGGTAGGCAGGTCGGACAGGTCC
Source organism: Haliotis rufescens (assembly GCF_023055435.1). Classification (NCBI taxonomy): domain Eukaryota; kingdom Metazoa; phylum Mollusca; class Gastropoda; order Lepetellida; family Haliotidae; genus Haliotis; species Haliotis rufescens. The sequence goes on along the minus strand of NW_025964179.1, from coordinate 3,375,966 downwards.
CCCGGACCACGTTGACGTTCGAATTGTCGATTTTTTAGCTATTTTCTCCAGGCCTTAGGGGCGATCGTAGTGTCAAAACCATGACTTGTCACCATGGGCAGGGGTGCCAAAATTTAAAAAAAGGAGTATCGTCTTGAAACTCGGTAGGCGGGTCGGACAGGTCCCCCCGACCACGTTGACGTTCGAATTGTAGATGTTTAGCTATTTTCTCCAGGCCTTAGGGGCGATCGTAGTGTCAAATGCATGACTTGTCACCATGGGCAGGGGTGCCAAAATTTAAAAAAAGGAGTATCGTCTTGAAACTCGGTAGGCGGGTCGGACAGGTCCCCCCGACCACGTTGACGTTCGAATTGTAGATTTTTAGCTATTTTCTCCAGGCCTTAGGGGCGATCGTAGTGTCAAAAGCATGACTTGTCACCATGGGCAGGGGTGCCAAAATTTAAAAAAAGGAGTATCGTCTTGAATCTCGGTAGGCGGGTCGGACAGGTCCCCCCGACCACGTTGACGTTCGAATTGTCGATTTTTAGCTATTTTCTCCAGGCCTTAGGGGCGATCGTAGTGTCAAAAGCATGACTTGTCACCATGGGCAGGGGTGCCAAAATTTAAAAAAAGGAGTATCGTCTTGAAACTCGGTAGGCGGGTCGGACAGGTCCCCCCGACCACGTTGACGTTCCAATTGTAGATTTTTAGCTATTTTCTCCAGGCCTTAGGGGCGATCGTAGTGTCAAAAGCATGACTTGTCACCATGGGCAGGGGTGCCAAAATTTAAAAAAAGGAGTATCGTCTTGAAACTCGGTAGGCGGGTCGGACAGGTCCCCCCGACCACGTTGACGTTCCAATTGTAGATTTTTAACTATTTTCTCCAGGCCTTAGGGGCGATCGTAGTGTCAAAAGCATGACTTGTCACCATGGGCAGGGGTGCCAAAATTTAAAAAAAGGAGTATCGTCTTGAAACTCGGTAGGCGGGTCGGACAGGTCCCCCCGACCACGTTGACGTTCGAATTGTAGATTTTTAGCTATTTTCTCCAGGCCTTAGGGGCGATCGTAGTGTCAAAAGCATGACTTGTCACCATGGGCAGGGGTGCCAAAATTTAAAAAAAGGAGTATCGCCTCGAAACTCGGTAGGCGGGTCGGACAGGTCCCCCCGACCACGTTGACGTTCGAATTGTAGATTTTTAACTATTTTCTCCAGGCCTTAGGGGCGATCGTAGTGTCAAAAGCATGACTTGTCACCATGGGCAGGGGTGCCAAAATTTAAAAAAAGGAGTATCGTCTTGAAACTCGGTAGGCGGGTCGGACAGGTCCCCCCGACCACGTTGACGTTCGAATTGTAGATTTTTAGCTATTTTCTCCAGGCCTTAGGAGCGATCGTAGTGTCAAAAGCATGACTTGTCACCATGGGCAGGGGTGCCAAAATTTAAAAAAAGGAGTATCGTCTTGAAACTCGGTAGGCGGGTCGGACAGGTCCCCCCGACCACGTTGACGTTCGAATTGTAGATTTTTAACTATTTTCTCCAGGCCTTAGGGGCGATCGTAGTGTCAAAAGCATGACTTGTCACCATGGGCAGGGGTGCCAAAATTTAAAAAAAGGAGTATCGTCTTGAAACTCGGTAGGCGGGTCGGACAGGTCCCCCCGACCACGTTGACGTTCGAATTGTAGAGTTTTAACTATTTTCTCCAGGCCTTAGGGGCGATCGTAGTGTCAAAAGCATGACTTGTCACCATGGGCAGGGGTGCCAAAATTTAAAAAAAGGAGTATCGTCTTGAAACTCGGTAGGCGGGTCGGACAGGTCCCCCCGACCACGTTGACGTTCGAATTGTAGATTTTTAACTATTTTCTCCAGGCCTTAGGGGCGATCGTAGTGTCAAAAGCATGACTTGTCACCATGGGCAGGGGTGCCAAAATTTAAAAAAAGGAGTATCGTCTTGAAACTCGGTAGGCGGGTCGGACAGGTCCCCCGACCACGTTGACGTTCGAATTGTAGATTTTTAGCTATTTTCTCCAGGCCTTAGGGGCGATCGTAGTGTCAAAAGCATGACTTGTCACCATGGGCAGGGGTGCCAAAATTTAAAAAAAGGAGTATCGTCTTGAAACTCGGTAGGCGGGACGGACAGGTCCCCCCGACCACGTTGACGTTCGAATTGTAGATTTTTAGCTATTTTCTCCAGGCCTTAGGGGCGATCGTAGTGTCAAAAGCATGACTTGTCACCATGGGCAGGGGTGCCAAAATTTAAAAAAAGGAGTATCGTCTTGAAACTCGGTAGGCGGGTCGGACAGGTCCCCCCGACCACGTTGACGTTCCAATTGTAGATTTTTAACTATTTTCTCCAGGCCTTAGGGGCGATCGTAGTGTCAAAAGCATGACTTGTCACCATGGGCAGGCGTGCCAAAATTTAAAAAAAGGAGTATCGTCTTGAAACTCGGTAGGCGGGTCGGACAGGTCCCCCCGACCACGTTGACGTTCGAATTGTAGATTTTTAGCTATTTTCTCCAGGCCTTAGGGGCGATCGTAGTGTCAAAAGCATGACTTGTCACCATGGGCAGGGGTGCCAAAATTTAAAAAAGGAGTATCGTCTTGAAACTCGGTAGGCGGGTCGGACAGGTCCCCCCGACCACGTTGACGTTCCAATTGTAGATTTTTAGCTATTTTCTCCAGGCCTTAGGGGCGATCGTAGTGTCAAAAGCATGACTTGTCACCATGGGCAGGGGTGCCAAAATTTAAAAAAAGGAGTATCGTCTTGAAACTCGGTAGGCAGGTCGGACAGGTCCCCCGGACCACGTTGACGTTCGAATTGTAGATTTTTTAGCTATTTTCTCCAGGCCTTAGGGGCGATCGTAGTGTCAAAAGCATGACTTGTCACCATGGGCAGGGGTGCCAAAATTTAAAAAAAGGAGTATCGTCTTGAAACTCGGTAGGCGGGTCGGACAGGTCCCCCCGACCACGTTGACGTTCGAATTGTAGATGTTTAGCTATTTTCTCCAGGCCTTAGGGGCGATCGTAGTGTCAAATGCATGACTTGTCACCATGGGCAGGGGTGCCAAAATTTAAAAAAAGGAGTATCGTCTTGAAACTCGGTAGGCGGGTCGGACAGGTCCCCCCGACCACGTTGACGTTCGAATTGTAGATTTTTAGCTATTTTCTCCAGGCCTTAGGGGCGATCGTAGTGTCAAAAGCATGACTTGTCACCATGGGCAGGGGTGCCAAAATTTAAAAAAAGGAGTATCGTCTTGAATCTCGGTAGGCGGGTCGGACAGGTCCCCCCGACCACGTTGACGTTCGAATTGTCGATTTTTAGCTATTTTCTCCAGGCCTTAGGGGCGATCGTAGTGTCAAAAGCATGACTTGTCACCATGGGCAGGGGTGCCAAAATTTAAAAAAAGGAGTATCGTCTTGAAACTCGGTAGGCGGGTCGGACAGGTCCCCCCGACCACGTTGACGTTCGAATTGTAGATGTTTAGCTATTTTCTCCAGGCCTTAGGGGCGATCGTAGTGTCAAATGCATGACTTGTCACCATGGGCAGGGGTGCCAAAATTTAAAAAAAGGAGTATCGTCTTGAAACTCGGTAGGCGGGTCGGACAGGTCCCCCCGACCACGTTGACGTTCGAATTGTAGATTTTTAGCTATTTTCTCCAGGCCTTAGGGGCGATCGTAGTGTCAAAAGCATGACTTGTCACCATGGGCAGGGGTGCCAAAATTTAAAAAAAGGAGTATCGTCTTGAATCTCGGTAGGCGGGTCGGACAGGTCCCCCCGACCACGTTGACGTTCGAATTGTCGATTTTTAGCTATTTTCTCCAGGCCTTAGGGGCGATCGTAGTGTCAAAAGCATGACTTGTCACCATGGGCAGGGGTGCCAAAATTTAAAAAAAGGAGTATCGTCTTGAAACTCGGTAGGCGGGTCGGACAGGTCCCCCCGACCACGTTGACGTTCGAATTGTAGATTTTTAGCTATTTTCTCCAGGCCTTAGGGGCGATCGTAGTGTCAAAAGCATGACTTGTCACCATGGGCAGGGGTGCCAAAATTTAAAAAAAGGAGTATCGTCTTGAAACTCGGTAGGCGGGTCGGACAGGTCCCCCCGACCACGTTGACGTTCCAATTGTAGATTTTTAACTATTTTCTCCAGGCCTTAGGGGCGATCGTAGTGTCAAAAGCATGACTTGTCACCATGGGCAGGGGTGCCAAAATTTAAAAAAAGGAGTATCGTCTTGAAACTCGGTAGGCGGGTCGGACAGGTCCCCCCGACCACGTTGACGTTCGAATTGTAGATTTTTAACTATTTTCTCCAGGCCTTAGGGGCGATCGTAGTGTCAAAAGCATTACTTGTCACCATGGGCAGGGGTGCCAAAATTTAAAAAAAGGAGTATCGCCTCGAAACTCGGTAGGCGGGTCGGACAGGTCCCCCCGACCACGTTGACGTTCGAATTGTAGATTTTTAACTATTTTCTCCAGGCCTTAGGGGCGATCGTAGTGTCAAAAGCATGACTTGTCACCATGGGCAGGGGTGCCAAAATTTAAAAAAAGGAGTATCGTCTTGAAACTCGGTAGGCGGGTCGGACAGGTCCCCCCGACCACGTTGACGTTCGAATTGTAGATTTTTAGCTATTTTCTCCAGGCCTTAGGAGCGATCGTAGTGTCAAAAGCATGACTTGTCACCATGGGCAGGGGTGCCAAAATTTAAAAAAAGGAGTATCGTCTTGAAACTCGGTAGGCGGGTCGGACAGGTCCCCCCGACCACGTTGACGTTCCAATTGTAGATTTTTAACTATTTTCTCCAGGCCTTAGGGGCGATCGTAGTGTCAAAAGCATGACTTGTCACCATGGGCAGGGGTGCCAAAATTTAAAAAAAGGAGTATCGTCTTGAAACTCGGTAGGCGGGTCGGACAGGTCCCCCCGACCACGTTGACGTTCGAATTGTAGAGTTTTAACTATTTTCTCCAGGCCTTAGGGGCGATCGTAGTGTCAAAAGCATGACTTGTCACCATGGGCAGGGGTGCCAAAATTTAAAAAAAGGAGTATCGTCTTGAAACTCGGTAGGCGGGTCGGACAGGTCCCCCCGACCACGTTGACGTTCGAATTGTAGATTTTTAACTATTTTCTCCAGGCCTTAGGGGCGATCGTAGTGTCAAAAGCATGACTTGTCACCATGGGCAGGGGTGCCAAAATTTAAAAAAAGGAGTATCGTCTTGAAACTCGGTAGGCGGGTCGGACAGGTCCCCCGACCACGTTGACGTTCGAATTGTAGATTTTTAGCTATTTTCTCCAGGCCTTAGGGGCGATCGTAGTGTCAAAAGCATGACTTGTCACCATGGGCAGGGGTGCCAAAATTTAAAAAAAGGAGTATCGTCTTGAAACTCGGTAGGCGGGTCGGACAGGTCCCCCCGACCACGTTGACGTTCGAATTGTAGATTTTTAGCTATTTTCTCCAGGCCTTAGGGGCGATCGTAGTGTCAAAAGCATGACTTGTCACCATGGGCAGGGGTGCCAAAATTTAAAAAAAGGAGTATCGTCTTGAAACTCGGTAGGCGGGTCGGACAGGTCCCCCCGACCACGTTGACGTTCCAATTGTAGATTTTTAACTATTTTCTCCAGGCCTTAGGGGCGATCGTAGTGTCAAAAGCATGACTTGTCACCATGGGCAGGCGTGCCAAAATTTAAAAAAAGGAGTATCGTCTTGAAACTCGGTAGGCGGGTCGGACAGGTCCCCCCGACCACGTTGACGTTCGAATTGTAGATTTTTAGCTATTTTCTCCAGGCCTTAGGGGCGATCGTAGTGTCAAAAGCATGACTTGTCACCATGGGCAGGGGTGCCAAAATTTAAAAAAAGGAGTATCGTCTTGAAACTCGGTAGGCGGGTCGGACAGGTCCCCCCGACCACGTTGACGTTCGAATTGTAGATTTTTAGCTATTTTCTCCAGGCCTTAGGGGCGATCGTAGTGTCAAAAGCATGACTTGTCACCATGGGCAGGGGTGCCAAAATTTAAAAAAAGGAGTATCGCCTCGAAACTCGGTAGGCGGGTCGGACAGGTCCCCCCGACCACGTTGACGTTCGAATTGTAGATTTTTAACTATTTTCTCCAGGCCTTAGGGGCGATCGTAGTGTCAAAAGCATGACTTGTCACCATGGGCAGGGGTGCCAAAATTTAAAAAAAGGAGTATCGTCTTGAAACTCGGTAGGCGGGTCGGACAGGTCCCCCCGACCACGTTGACGTTCCAATTGTAGATTTTTAGCTATTTTCTCCAGGCCTTAGGGGCGATCGTAGTGTCAAAAGCATGACTTGTCACCATGGGCAGGGGTGCCAAAATTTAAAAAAAGGAGTATCGTCTTGAAACTCGGTAGGCGGGTCGGACAGGTCCCCCCGACCACGTTGACGTTCGAATTGTAGATTTTTAACTATTTTCTCCAGGCCTTAGGGGCGATCGTAGTGTCAAAAGCATGACTTGTCACCATGGGCAGGGGTGCCAAAATTTAAAAAAAGGAGTATCGTCTTGAAACTCGGTAGGCGGGTCGGACAGGTCCCCCCGACCACGTTGACGTTCCAATTGTAGATTTTTAACTATTTTCTCCAGGCCTTAGGGGCGATCGTAGTGTCAAAAGCATGACTTGTCACCATGGGCAGGGGTGCCAAAATTTTAAAAAAGGAGTATCGTCTTGAAACTCGGTAGGCGGGTCGGACAGGTCCCCCCCGACCACGTTGACGTTCGAATTGTAGATTTTTAACTATTTTCTCCAGGCCTTAGGGGCGATCGTAGTGTCAAAAGCATGACTTGTCACCATGGGCAGGGGTGCCAAAATTTAAAAAAAGGAGTATCGTCTTGAAACTCGGTAGGCCGGTCGGACAGGTCCCCCGACCACGTTGACGTTCGAATTGTAGATTTTTAACTATTTTCTCCAGGCCTTAGGGGCGATCGTAGTGTCAAAAGCATGACTTGTCACCATGGGCAGGGGTGCCAAAATTTAAAAAAAGGAGTATCGTCTTGAAACTCGGTAGGCGGGTCGGACAGGTCCCCCCGACCACGTTGACGTTCCAATTGTAGATTTTTAACTATTTTCTCCAGGCCTTAGGGGCGATCGTAGTGTCAAAAGCATGACTTGTCACCATGGGCAGGGGTGCCAAAATTTAAAAAAAGGAGTATCGTCTTGAAACTCGGTAGGCGGGTCGGACAGGTCCCCCCGACCACGTTGACGTTCGAATTGTAGATTTTTAACTATTTTCTCCAGGCCTTAGGGGCGATCGTAGTGTCAAAAGCATGACTTGTCACCATGGGCAGGGGTGCCAAAATTTAAAAAAAGGAGTATCGTCTTGAAACTCGGTAGGCGGGTCGGACAGGTCCCCCCGACCACGTTGACGTTCGAATTGTAGATTTTTAGCTATTTTCTCCAGGCCTTAGGGGCGATCGTAGTGTCAAAAGCATGACTTGTCACCATGGGCAGGGGTGCCAAAATTTAAAAAAAGGAGTATCGTCTTGAAACTCGGTAGGCGGGTCGGACAGGTCCCCCCGACCACGTTGACGTTCGAATTGTCGATTTTTAGCTATTTTCTCCAGGCCTTAGGGGCGATCGTAGTGTCAAAAGCATGACTTGTCACCATGGGCAGGGGTGCCAAAATTTAAAAAAAGGAGTATCGTCTTGAAACTCGGTAGGCGGGTCGGACAGGTCCCCCCGACCACGTTGACGTTCGAATTGTCGATTTTTAGCTATTTTCTCCAGGCCTTAGGGGCGATCGTAGTGTCAAAAGCATGACTTGTCACCATGGGCAGGGGTGCCAAAATTTAAAAAAAGGAGTATCGTCTTGAAACTCGGTAGGCGGGTCGGACAGGTCCCCCCGACCACGTTGACGTTCCAATTGTAGATTTTTAGCTATTTTCTCCAGGCCTTAGGGGCGATCGTAGTGTCAAAAGCATGACTTGTCACCATGGGCAGGGGTGCCAAAATTTAAAAAAAGGAGTATCGTCTTGAAACTCGGTAGGCGGGTCGGACAGGTCCCCCCGACCACGTTGACGTTCCAATTGTAGATTTTTAACTATTTTCTCCAGGCCTTAGGGGCGATCGTAGTGTCAAAAGCATGACTTGTCACCATGGGCAGGGGTGCCAAAATTTAAAAAAAGGAGTATCGTCTTGAAACTCGGTAGGCGGGTCGGACAGGTCCCCCCGACCACGTTGACGTTCGAATTGTAGATTTTTAACTATTTTCTCCAGGCCTTAGGGGCGATCGTAGTGTCAAAAGCATGACTTGTCACCATGGGCAGGGGTGCCAAAATTTAAAAAAAGGAGTATCGTCTTGAAACTCGGTAGGCGGGTCGGACAGGTCCCCCCGACCACGTTGACGATCGAATTGTAGATTTTTAGCTATTTTCTCCAGGCCTTAGGAGCGATCGTAGTGTCAAAAGCATGACTTGTCACCATGGGCAGGGGTGCCAAAATTTAAAAAAAGGAATATCGTCTTGAAACTCGGTAGGCAGGTCGGACAGGTCCCCCGACCACGTTGACGTTCGAATTGTAGATTTTTTAGCTATTTTCTCCAGGCCTTAGGGGCGATCGTAGTGTCAAAACCATGACTTGTCACCATGGGCAGGGGTGCCAAAATTTAAAAAAAGGAGTATCGTCTTGAAACTCGGTAGGCGGGTCGGACAGGTCCCCCCGACCACGTTGACGTTCGAATTGTAGATGTTTAGCTATTTTCTCCAGGCCTTAGGGGCGATCGTAGTGTCAAATGCATGACTTGTCACCATGGGCAGGGGTGCCAAAATTTAAAAAAAGGAGTATCGTCTTGAAACTCGGTAGGCGGGTCGGACAGGTCCCCCCGACCACGTTGACGTTCGAATTGTAGATTTTTAGCTATTTTCTCCAGGCCTTAGGGGCGATCGTAGTGTCAAAAGCATGACTTGTCACCATGGGCAGGGGTGCCAAAATTTAAAAAAAGGAGTATCGTCTTGAATCTCGGTAGGCGGGTCGGACAGGTCCCCCCGACCACGTTGACGTTCGAATTGTAGATTTTTAGCTATTTTCTCCAGGCCTTAGGGGCGATCGTAGTGTCAAAAGCATGACTTGTCACCATGGGCAGGGGTGCCAAAATTTAAAAAAAGGAGTATCGTCTTGAAACTCGGTAGGCGGGTCGGACAGGTCCCCCCGACCACGTTGACGTTCCAATTGTAGATTTTTAACTATTTTCTCCAGGCCTTAGGGGCGATCGTAGTGTCAAAAGCATGACTTGTCACCATGGGCAGGGGTGCCAAAATTTAAAAAAAGGAGTATCGTCTTGAAACTCGGTAGGCGGGTCGGACAGGTCCCCCCGACCACGTTGACGTTCGAATTGTAGATTTTTAGCTATTTTCTCCAGGCCTTAGGGGCGATCGTAGTGTCAAAAGCATGACTTGTCACCATGGGCAGGGGTGCCAAAATTTAAAAAAAGGAGTATCGCCTCGAAACTCGGTAGGCGGGTCGGACAGGTCCCCCCGACCACGTTGACGTTCGAATTGTAGATTTTTAACTATTTTCTCCAGGCCTTAGGGGCGATCGTAGTGTCAAAAGCATGACTTGTCACCATGGGCAGGGGTGCCAAAATTTAAAAAAAGGAGTATCGTCTTGAAACTCGGTAGGCGGGTCGGACAGGTCCCCCCGACCACGTTGACGTTCGAATTGTAGATTTTTAGCTATTTTCTCCAGGCCTTAGGAGCGATCGTAGTGTCAAAAGCATGACTTGTCACCATGGGCAGGGGTGCCAAAATTTAAAAAAAGGAGTATCGTCTTGAAACTCGGTAGGCGGGTCGGACAGGTCCCCCCGACCACGTTGACGTTCCAATTGTAGATTTTTAACTATTTTCTCCAGGCCTTAGGGGCGATCGTAGTGTCAAAAGCATGACTTGTCACCATGGGCAGGGGTGCCAAAATTTAAAAAAAGGAGTATCGTCTTGAAACTCGGTAGGCGGGTCGGACAGGTCCCCCCGACCACGTTGACGTTCGAATTGTAGAGTTTTAACTATTTTCTCCAGGCCTTAGGGGCGATCGTAGTGTCAAAAGCATGACTTGTCACCATGGGCAGGGGTGCCAAAATTTAAAAAAAGGAGTATCGTCTTGAAACTCGGTAGGCGGGTCGGACAGGTCCCCCCGACCACGTTGACGTTCGAATTGTAGATTTTTAACTATTTTCTCCAGGCCTTAGGGGCGATCGTAGTGTCAAAAGCATGACTTGTCACCATGGGCAGGGGTGCCAAAATTTAAAAAAAGGAGTATCGTCTTGAAACTCGGTAGGCGGGTCGGACAGGTCCCCCGACCACGTTGACGTTCGAATTGTCGATTTTTAGCTATTTTCTCCAGGCCTTAGGGGCGATCGTAGTGTCAAAAGCATGACTTGTCACCATGGGCAGGGGTGCCAAAATTTAAAAAAAGGAGTATCGTCTTGAAACTCGGTAGGCGGGTCGGACAGGTCCCCCCGACCACGTTGACGTTCGAATTGTAGATTTTTAGCTATTTTCTCCAGGCCTTAGGGGCGATCGTAGTGTCAAAAGCATGACTTGTCACCATGGGCAGGGGTGCCAAAATTTAAAAAAAGGAGTATCGTCTTGAAACTCGGTAGGCGGGTCGGACAGGTCCCCCCGACCACGTTGACGTTCCAATTGTAGATTTTTAACTATTTTCTCCAGGCCTTAGGGGCGATCGTAGTGTCAAAAGCATGACTTGTCACCATGGGCAGGCGTGCCAAAATTTAAAAAAAGGAGTATCGTCTTGAAACTCGGTAGGCGGGTCGGACAGGTCCCCCCGACCACGTTGACGTTCGAATTGTAGATTTTTAGCTATTTTCTCCAGGCCTTAGGGGCGATCGTAGTGTCAAAAGCATGACTTGTCACCATGGGCAGGGGTGCCAAAATTTAAAAAAAGGAGTATCGTCTTGAAACTCGGTAGGCGGGTCGGACAGGTCCCCCCGACCACGTTGACGTTCGAATTGTAGATTTTTAGCTATTTTCTCCAGGCCTTAGGGGCGATCGTAGTGTCAAAAGCATGACTTGTCACCATGGGCAGGGGTGCCAAAATTTAAAAAAAGGAGTATCGCCTCGAAACTCGGTAGGCGGGTCGGACAGGTCCCCCCGACCACGTTGACGTTCGAATTGTAGATTTTTAACTATTTTCTCCAGGCCTTAGGGGCGATCGTAGTGTCAAAAGCATGACTTGTCACCATGGGCAGGGGTGCCAAAATTTAAAAAAAGGAGTATCGTCTTGAAACTCGGTAGGCGGGTCGGACAGGTCCCCCCGACCACGTTGACGTTCGAATTGTAGATTTTTAGCTATTTTCTCCAGGCCTTAGGGGCGATCGTAGTGTCAAAAGCATGACTTGTCACCATGGGCAGGGGTGCCAAAATTTAAAAAAAGGAGTATCGCCTCGAAACTCGGTAGGCGGGTCGGACAGGTCCCCCCGACCACGTTGACGTTCGAATTGTAGATTTTTAACTATTTTCTCCAGGCCTTAGGGGCGATCGTAGTGTCAAAAGCATGACTTGTCACCATGGGCAGGGGTGCCAAAATTTAAAAAAAGGAGTATCGTCTTGAAACTCGGTAGGCGGGTCGGACAGGTCCCCCCGACCACGTTGACGTTCGAATTGTAGATTTTTAGCTATTTTCTCCAGGCCTTAGGAGCGATCGTAGTGTCAAAAGCATGACTTGTCACCATGGGCAGGGGTGCCAAAATTTAAAAAAAGGAGTATCGTCTTGAAACTCGGTAGGCGGGTCGGACAGGTCCCCCCGACCACGTTGACGTTCCAATTGTAGATTTTTAACTATTTTCTCCAGGCCTTAGGGGCGATCGTAGTGTCAAAAGCATGACTTGTCACCATGGGCAGGGGTGCCAAAATTTAAAAAAAGGAGTATCGTCTTGAAACTCGGTAGGCGGGTCGGACAGGTCCCCCCGACCACGTTGACGTTCGAATTGTAGAGTTTTAACTATTTTCTCCAGGCCTTAGGGGCGATCGTAGTGTCAAAAGCATGACTTGTCACCATGGGCAGGGGTGCCAAAATTTAAAAAAAGGAGTATCGTCTTGAAACTCGGTAGGCGGGTCGGACAGGTCCCCCCGACCACGTTGACGTTCGAATTGTAGATTTTTAACTATTTTCTCCAGGCCTTAGGGGCGATCGTAGTGTCAAAAGCATGACTTGTCACCATGGGCAGGGGTGCCAAAATTTAAAAAAAGGAGTATCGTCTTGAAACTCGGTAGGCGGGTCGGACAGGTCCCCCGACCACGTTGACGTTCGAATTGTCGATTTTTAGCTATTTTCTCCAGGCCTTAGGGGCGATCGTAGTGTCAAAAGCATGACTTGTCACCATGGGCAGGGGTGCCAAAATTTAAAAAAAGGAGTATCGTCTTGAAACTCGGTAGGCGGGTCGGACAGGTCCCCCCGACCACGTTGACGTTCGAATTGTAGATTTTTAGCTATTTTCTCCAGGCCTTAGGGGCGATCGTAGTGTCAAAAGCATGACTTGTCACCATGGGCAGGGGTGCCAAAATTTAAAAAAAGGAGTATCGTCTTGAAACTCGGTAGGCGGGTCGGACAGGTCCCCCCGACCACGTTGACGTTCCAATTGTAGATTTTTAACTATTTTCTCCAGGCCTTAGGGGCGATCGTAGTGTCAAAAGCATGACTTGTCACCATGGGCAGGCGTGCCAAAATTTAAAAAAAGGAGTATCGTCTTGAAACTCGGTAGGCGGGTCGGACAGGTCCCCCCGACCACGTTGACGTTCGAATTGTAGATTTTTAGCTATTTTCTCCAGGCCTTAGGGGCGATCGTAGTGTCAAAAGCATGACTTGTCACCATGGGCAGGGGTGCCAAAATTTAAAAAAAGGAGTATCGTCTTGAAACTCGGTAGGCGGGTCGGACAGGTCCCCCCGACCACGTTGACGTTCGAATTGTAGATTTTTAGCTATTTTCTCCAGGCCTTAGGGGCGATCGTAGTGTCAAAAGCATGACTTGTCACCATGGGCAGGGGTGCCAAAATTTAAAAAAAGGAGTATCGCCTCGAAACTCGGTAGGCGGGTCGGACAGGTCCCCCCGACCACGTTGACGTTCGAATTGTAGATTTTTAACTATTTTCTCCAGGCCTTAGGGGCGATCGTAGTGTCAAAAGCATGACTTGTCACCATGGGCAGGGGTGCCAAAATTTAAAAAAAGGAGTATCGTCTTGAAACTCGGTAGGCGGGTCGGACAGGTCCCCCCGACCACGTTGACGTTCGAATTGTAGATTTTTAGCTATTTTCTCCAGGCCTTAGGGGCGATCGTAGTGTCAAAAGCATGACTTGTCACCATGGGCAGGGGTGCCAAAATTTAAAAAAAGGAGTATCGTCTTGAAACTCGGTAGGCGGGTCGGACAGGTCCCCCCGACCACGTTGACGTTCGAATTGTAGATTTTTAACTATTTTCTCCAGGCCTTAGGGGCGATCGTAGTGTCAAAAGCATGACTTGTCACCATGGGCAGGGGTGCCAAAATTTAAAAAAAGGAGTATCGTCTTGAAACTCGGTAGGCCGGTCGGACAGGTCCCCCGACCACGTTGACGTTCGAATTGTAGATTTTTAGCTATTTTCTCCAGGCCTTAGGGGCGATCGTAGTGTCAAAAGCATGACTTGTCACCATGGGCAGGGGTGCCAAAATTTAAAAAAAGGAGTATCGTCTTGAAACTCGGTAGGCGGGTCGGACAGGTCCCCCCGACCACGTTGACGTTCCAATTGTAGATTTTTAACTATTTTCTCCAGGCCTTAGGGGCGATCGTAGTGTCAAAAGCATGACTTGTCACCATGGGCAGGGGTGCCAAAATTTAAAAAAAGGAGTATCGTCTTGAAACTCGGTAGGCGGGTCGGACAGGTCCCCCCGACCACGTTGACGTTCGAATTGTAGATTTTTAACTATTTTCTCCAGGCCTTAGGGGCGATCGTAGTGTCAAAAGCATGACTTGTCACCATGGGCAGGGGTGCCAAAATTTAAAAAAAGGAGTATCGTCTTGAAACTCGGTAGGCGGGTCGGACAGGTCCCCCCGACCACGTTGACGTTCCAATTGTAGATTTTTAGCTATTTTCTCCAGGCCTTAGGGGCGATCGTAGTGTCAAAAGCATGACTTGTCACCATGGGCAGGGGTGCCAAAATTTAAAAAAAGGAGTATCGTCTTGAAACTCGGTAGGCGGGTCGGACAGGTCCCCCCGACCACGTTGACGTTCGAATTGTCGATTTTTAGCTATTTTCTCCAGGCCTAAGGGGCGATCGTAGTGTCAAAAGCATGACTTGTCACCATGGGCAGGGGTGCCAAAATTTAAAAAAAGGAGTATCGTCTTGAAACTCGGTAGGCGGGTCGGACAGGTCCCCCCGACCACGTTGACGTTCGAATTGTCGATTTTTAGCTATTTTCTCCAGGCCTTAGGGGCGATCGTAGTGTCAAAAGCATGACTTGTCACCATGGGCAGGGGTGCCAAAATTTAAAAAAAGGAGTATCGTCTTGAAACTCGGTAGGCGGGTCGGACAGGTCCCCCCGACCACGTTGACGTTCCAATTGTAGATTTTTAGCTATTTTCTCCAGGCCTTAGGGGCGATCGTAGTGTCAAAAGCATGACTTGTCACCATGGGCAGGGGTGCCAAAATTTAAAAAAAGGAGTATCGTCTTGAAACTCGGTAGGCGGGTCGGACAGGTCCCCCCGACCACGTTGACGTTCCAATTGTAGATTTTTAACTATTTTCTCCAGGCCTTAGGGGCGATCGTAGTGTCAAAAGCATGACTTGTCACCATGGGCAGGGGTGCCAAAATTTAAAAAAAGGAGTATCGTCTTGAAACTCGGTAGGCGGGTCGGACAGGTCCCCCCGACCACGTTGACGTTCGAATTGTAGATTTTTAGCTATTTTCTCCAGGCCTTAGGGGCGATCGTAGTGTCAAAAGCATGACTTGTCACCATGGGCAGGGGTGCCAAAATTTAAAAAAAGGAGTATCGTCTTGAAACTCGGTAGGCGGGTCGGACAGGTCCCCCCGACCACGTTGACGATCGAATTGTAGATTTTTAGCTATTTTCTCCAGGCCTTAGGGGCGATCGTAGTGTCAAAAGCATGACTTGTCACCATGGGCAGGGGTGCCAAAATTTAAAAAAAGGAGTATCGTCTTGAAACTCGGTAGGCAGGTCGGACAGGTCCCCCGACCACGTTGACGTTCGAATTGTAGATTTTTTAGCTATTTTCTCCAGGCCTTAGGGGCGATCGTAGTGTCAAAACCATGACTTGTCACCATGGGCAGGGGTGCCAAAATTTAAAAAAAGGAGTATCGTCTTGAAACTCGGTAGGCGGGTCGGACAGGTCCCCCCGACCACGTTGACGTTCGAATTGTAGATGTTTAGCTATTTTCTCCAGGCCTTAGGGGCGATCGTAGTGTCAAATGCATGACTTGTCACCATGGGCAGGGGTGCCAAAATTTAAAAAAAGGAGTATCGTCTTGAAACTCGGTAGGCGGGTCGGACAGGTCCCCCCGACCACGTTGACGTTCGAATTGTAGATTTTTAGCTATTTTCTCCAGGCCTTAGGGGCGATCGTAGTGTCAAAAGCATGACTTGTCACCATGGGCAGGGGTGCCAAAATTTAAAAAAAGGAGTATCGTCTTGAATCTCGGTAGGCGGGTCGGACAGGTCCCCCCGACCACGTTGACGTTCGAATTGTAGATTTTTAACTATTTTCTCCAGGCCTTAGGGGCGATCGTAGTGTCAAAAGCATGACTTGTCACCATGGGCAGGGGTGCCAAAATTTAAAAAAAGGAGTATCGTCTTGAAACTCGGTAGGCGGGTCGGACAGGTCCCCCCGACCACGTTGACGTTCGAATTGTAGATTTTTAGCTATTTTCTCCAGGCCTTAGGGGCGATCGTAGTGTCAAAAGCATGACTTGTCACCATGGGCAGGGGTGCCAAAATTTAAAAAAGGAGTATCGTCTTGAAACTCGGTAGGCGGGTCGGACAGGTCCCCCCGACCACGTTGACGTTCCAATTGTAGATTTTTAACTATTTTCTCCAGGCCTTAGGGGCGATCGTAGTGTCAAAAGCATGACTTGTCACCATGGGCAGGGGTGCCAAAATTTAAAAAAAGGAATATCGTCTTGAAACTCGGTAGGCGGGTCGGACAGGTCCCCCCGACCACGTTGACGTTCGAATTGTCGATTTTTAGCTATTTTCTCCAGGCCTTAGGGGCGATCGTAGTGTCAAAAGCATGACTTGTCACCATGGGCAGGGGTGCCAAAATTTAAAAAAAGGAGTATCGTCTTGAAACTCGGTAGGCGGGTCGGACAGGTCCCCCCGACCACGTTGACGATCGAATTGTCGATTTTTAACTATTTTCTCCAGGCCTTAGGGGCGATCGTAGTGTCAAAAGCATGACTTGTCACCATGGGCAGGGGTGCCAAAATTTAAAAAAAGGAATATCGTCTTGAAACTCGGTAGGCGGGTCGGACAGGTCCCCCGGACCACGTTGACGTTCGAATTGTAGATTTTTTAGCTATTTTCTCCAGGCCTTAGGGGCGATCGTAGTGTCAAAACCATGACTTGTCACCATGGGCAGGGGTGCCAAAATTTAAAAAAAGGAGTATCGTCTTGAAACTCGGTAGGCGGGTCGGACAGGTCCCCGCGACCACGTTGACGTTCGAATTGTAGATGTTTAGCTATTTTCTCCAGGCCTTAGGGGCGATCGTAGTGTCAAATGCATGACTTGTCACCATGGGCAGGGGTGCCAAAATTTAAAAAAAGGAGTATCGTCTTGAAACTCGGTAGGCGGGTCGGACAGGTCCCCCCGACCACGTTGACGTTCGAATTGTAGATTTTTAGCTATTTTCTCCAGGCCTTAGGGGCGATCGTAGTGTCAAAAGCATGACTTGTCACCATGGGCAGGGGTGCCAAAATTTAAAAAAGGAGTATCGTCTTGAAACTCGGTAGGCGGGTCGGACAGGTCCCCCGGACCACGTTGACGTTCGAATTGTAGATTTTTTAGCTATTTTCTCCAGGCCTTAGGGGCGATCGTAGTGTCAAAACCATGACTTGTCACCATGGGCAGGGGTGCCAAAATTTAAAAAAAGGTGTATCGTCTTGAAACTCGGTAGGCGGGTCGGACAGGTCCCCCCGACCACGTTGACGTTCGAATTGTAGATGTTTAGCTATTTTCTCCAGGCCTTAGGGGCGATCGTAGTGTCAAATGCATGACTTGTCACCATGGGCAGGGGTGCCAAAATTTAAAAAAAGGAGTATCGTCTTGAAACTCGGTAGGCGGGTCGGACAGGTCCCCCCGACCACGTTGACGTTCGAATTGTAGATTTTTAGCTATTTTCTCCAGGCCTTAGGGGCGATCGTAGTGTCAAAAGCATGACTTGTCACCATGGGCAGGGGTGCCAAAATTTAAAAAAGGAGTATCGTCTTGAAACTCGGTAGGCGGGTCGGACAGGTCCCCCCGACCACGTTGACGTTCAAATTGTAGATTTTTAACTATTTTCTCCAGGCCTTAGGGGCGATCGTAGTGTCAAAAGCATGACTTGTCACCATGGGCAGAGGTGCCAAAATTTAAAAAAAGGAGTATCGTCTTGAAACTCGGTAGGCGGGTCGGACAGGTCCCCCCGACCACGTTGACGTTCCAATTGTAGATTTTTAACTATTTTCTCCAGGCCTTAGGGGCGATCGTAGTGTCAAAAGCATGACTTGTCACCATGGGCAGGGGTGCCAAAATTTAAAAAAAGGAGTATCGTCTTGAAACTCGGTAGGCGGGTCGGACAGGTCCCCCCGACCACGTTGACGTTCGAATTGTAGATTTTTAGCTATTTTCTCCAGGCCTTAGGGGCGATCGTAGTGTCAAAAGCATGACTTGTCACCATGGGCAGGGGTGCCAAAATTTAAAAAAAGGAGTATCGTCTTGAAACTCGGTAGGCGGGTCGGACAGGTCCCCCCGACCACGTTGACGTTCCAATTGTAGATTTTTAGCTATTTTCTCCAGGCCTTAGGGGCGATCGTAGTGTCAAAAGCATGACTTGTCACCATGGGCAGGGGTGCCAAAATTTAAAAAAAGGAGTATCGTCTTGAAACTCGGTAGGCGGGTCGGACAGGTCCCCCCGACCACGTTGACGTTCGAATTGTAGATTTTTAGCTATTTTCTCCAGGCCTTAGGGGCGATCGTAGTGTCAAAAGCATGACTTGTCACCATGGGCAGGGGTGCCAAAATTTAAAAAAGGAGTATCGTCTTGAAACTCGGTAGGCGGGTCGGACAGGTCCCCCCGACCACGTTGACGTTCCAATTGTAGATTTTTAGCTATTTTCTCCAGGCCTTAGGGGCGATCGTAGTGTCAAAAGCATGACTTGTCACCATGGGCAGGGGTGCCAAAATTTAAAAAAAGGAATATCGTCTTGAAACTCGGTAGGCGGGTCGGACAGGTCCCCCCGACCACGTTGACGTTCGAATTGTCGATTTTTAGCTATTTTCTCCAGGCCTTAGGGGCGATCGTAGTGTCAAAAGCATGACTTGTCACCATGGGCAGGGGTGCCAAAATTTAAAAAAAGGAGTATCGTCTTGAAACTCGGTAGGCGGGTCGGACAGGTCCCCCCGACCACGTTGACGATCGAATTGTCGATTTTTAACTATTTTCTCCAGGCCTTAGGGGCGATCGTAGTGTCAAAAGCATGACTTGTCACCATGGGCAGGGGTGCCAAAATTTAAAAAAAGGAATATCGTCTTGAAACTCGGTAGGCGGGTCGGACAGGTCCCCCGGACCACGTTGACGTTCGAATTGTAGATTTTTTAGCTATTTTCTCCAGGCCTTAGGGGCGATCGTAGTGTCAAAACCATGACTTGTCACCATGGGCAGGGGTGCCAAAATTTAAAAAAAGGAGTATCGTCTTGAAACTCGGTAGGCGGGTCGGACAGGTCCCCCCGACCACGTTGACGTTCGAATTGTAGATGTTTAGCTATTTTCTCCAGGCCTTAGGGGCGATCGTAGTGTCAAATGCATGACTTGTCACCATGGGCAGGGGTGCCAAAATTTAAAAAAAGGAGTATCGTCTTGAAACTCGGTAGGCGGGTCGGACAGGTCCCCCCGACCACGTTGACGTTCGAATTGTAGATTTTTAGCTATTTTCTCCAGGCCTTAGGGGCGATCGTAGTGTCAAAAGCATGACTTGTCACCATGGGCAGGGGTGCCAAAATTTAAAAAAGGAGTATCGTCTTGAAACTCGGTAGGCGGGTCGGACAGGTCCCCCGGACCACGTTGACGTTCGAATTGTAGATTTTTTAGCTATTTTCTCCAGGCCTTAGGGGCGATCGTAGTGTCAAAACCATGACTTGTCACCATGGGCAGGGGTGCCAAAATTTAAAAAAAGGAGTATCGTCTTGAAACTCGGTAGGCGGGTCGGACAGGTCCCCCCGACCACGTTGACGTTCGAATTGTAGATGTTTAGCTATTTTCTCCAGGCCTTAGGGGCGATCGTAGTGTCAAATGCATGACTTGTCACCATGGGCAGGGGTGCCAAAATTTAAAAAAAGGAGTATCGTCTTGAAACTCGGTAGGCGGGTCGGACAGGTCCCCCCGACCACGTTGACGTTCGAATTGTAGATTTTTAGCTATTTTCTCCAGGCCTTAGGGGCGATCGTAGTGTCAAAAGCATGACTTGTCACCATGGGCAGGGGTGCCAAAATTTAAAAAAGGAGTATCGTCTTGAAACTCGGTAGGCGGGTCGGACAGGTCCCCCCGACCACGTTGACGTTCAAATTGTAGATTTTTAACTATTTTCTCCAGGCCTTAGGGGCGATCGTAGTGTCAAAAGCATGACTTGTCACCATGGGCAGGGGTGCCAAAATTTAAAAAAAGGAGTATCGTCTTGAAACTCGGTAGGCGGGTCGGACAGGTCCCCCCGACCACGTTGACGTTCCAATTGTAGATTTTTAACTATTTTCTCCAGGCCTTAGGGGCGATCGTAGTGTCAAAAGCATGACTTGTCACCATGGGCAGGGGTGCCAAAATTTAAAAAAAGGAGTATCGTCTTGAAACTCGGTAGGCGGGTCGGACAGGTCCTCCCGACCACGTTGACGTTCGAATTGTAGATTTTTAGCTATTTTCTCCAGGCCTTAGGGGCGATCGTAGTGTCAAAAGCATGACTTGTCACCATGGGCAGGGGTGCCAAAATTTAAAAAAAGGAGTATCGTCTTGAAACTCGGTAGGCGGGTCGGACAGGTCCCCCCGACCACGTTGACGTTCGAATTGTAGATTTTTAGCTATTTTCTCCAGGCCTTAGGGGCGATCGTAGTGTCAAAAGCATGACTTGTCACCATGGGCAGGGGTGCCAAAATTTAAAAAAAGGAGTATCGTCTTGAAACTCGGTAGGCGGGTCGGACAGGTCCCCCCGACCACGTTGACGTTCGAATTGTCGATTTTTAGCTATTTTCTCCAGGCCTTAGGGGCGATCGTAGTGTCAAAAGCATGACTTGTCACCATGGGCAGGGGTGCCAAAATTTAAAAAAAGGAGTATCGTCTTGAAACTCGGTAGGCGGGTCGGACAGGTCCCCCCGACCACGTTGACGTTCGAATTGTAGATTTTTAACTATTTTCTCCAGGCCTTAGGGGCGATCGTAGTGTCAAAAGCATGACTTGTCACCATGGGCAGGGGTGCCAAAATTTAAAAAAAGGAGTATCGTCTTGAAACTCGGTAGGCGGGTCGGACAGGTCCCCCCGACCACGTTGACGTTCGAATTGTAGATTTTTAGCTATTTTCTCCAGGCCTTAGGGGCGATCGTAGTGTCAAAAGCATGACTTGTCACCATGGGCAGGGGTGCCAAAATTTAAAAAAAGGAGTATCGTCTTGAAACTCGGTAGGCGGGTCGGACAGGTCCCCCCGACCACGTTGACGTTCGAATTGTAGATTTTTAGCTATTTTCTCCAGGCCTTAGGGGCGATCGTAGTGTCAAAAGCATGACTTGTCACCATGGGCAGGGGTGCCAAAATTTAAAAAAAGGAGTATCGTCTTGAAACTCGGTAGGCGGGTCGGACAGGTCCCCCCGACCACGTTGACGTTCGAATTGTAGATTTTTAGCTATTTTCTCCAGGCCTTAGGGGCGATCGTAGTGTCAAAAGCATGACTTGTCACCATGGGCAGGGGTGCCAAAATTTAAAAAAGGAGTATCGTCTTGAAACTCGGTAGGCGGGTCGGACAGGTCCCCCCGACCACGTTGACGTTCAAATTGTAGATTTTTAGCTATTTTCTCCAGGCCTTAGGGGCGATCGTAGTGTCAAAAGCATGACTTGTCACCATGGGCAGGGGTGCCAAAATTTAAAAAAAGGAGTATCGTCTTGAAACTCGGTAGGCGGGTCGGACAGGTCCCCCCGACCACGTTGACGTTCGAATTGTAGATTTTTAACTATTTTCTCCAGGCCTTAGGGGCGATCGTAGTGTCAAAAGCATGACTTGTCACCATGGGCAGGGGTGCCAAAATTTAAAAAAAGGAGTATCGTCTTGAAACTCGGTAGGCGGGTCGGACAGGTCCCCCCGACCACGTTGACGTTCGAATTGTAGATTTTTAGCTATTTTCTCCAGGCCTTAGGGGCGATCGTAGTGTCAAAAGCATGACTTGTCACCATGGGCAGGGGTGCCAAAATTTAAAAAAAGGAGTATCGTCTTGAAACTCGGTAGGCGGGTCGGACAGGTCCCCCCGACCACGTTGACGTTCGAATTGTAGATTTTTAGCTATTTTCTCCAGGCCTTAGGGGCGATCGTAGTGTCAAAAGCATGACTTGTCACCATGGGCAGGGGTGCCAAAATTTAAAAAAAGGAGTATCGTCTTGAAACTCGGTAGGCGGGTCGGACAGGTCCCCCCGACCACGTTGACGTTCGAATTGTCGATTTTTAGCTATTTTCTCCAGGCCTTAGGGGCGATCGTAGTGTCAAAAGCATGACTTGTCACCATGGGCAGGGGTGCCAAAATTTAAAAAAAGGAGTATCGTCTTGAAACTCGGTAGGCGGGTCGGACAGGTCCCCCCGACCACGTTGACGTTCGAATTGTAGATTTTTAACTATTTTCTCCAGGCCTTAGGGGCGATCGTAGTGTCAAAAGCATGACTTGTCACCATGGGCAGGGGTGCCAAAATTTAAAAAAAGGAGTATCGTCTTGAAACTCGGTAGGCGGGTCGGACAGGTCCCCCCGACCACGTTGACGTTCGAATTGTAGATTTTTAGCTATTTTCTCCAGGCCTTAGGGGCGATCGTAGTGTCAAAAGCATGACTTGTCACCATGGGCAGGGGTGCCAAAATTTAAAAAAAGGAGTATCGTCTTGAAACTCGGTAGGCGGGTCGGACAGGTCCCCCCGACCACGTTGACGTTCGAATTGTAGATTTTTAGCTATTTTCTCCAGGCCTTAGGGGCGATCGTAGTGTCAAAAGCATGACTTGTCACCATGGGCAGGGGTGCCAAAATTTAAAAAAAGGAGTATCGTCTTGAAACTCGGTAGGCGGGTCGGACAGGTCCCCCCGACCACGTTGACGTTCGAGTTGTCCATTTTTAGCTATTTTCTCCAGGCCTTAGGGGCGATCGTAGTGTCAAAAGCATGACTTGTCACCATGGGCAGGGGTGCCAAAATTTAAAAAAAGGAGTATCGTCTTGAAACTCGGTAGGCGGGTCGGACAGGTCCCCCCGACCACGTTGACGTTCGAATTGTAGATTTTTAGCTATTTTCTCCAGGCCTTAGGGGCGATCGTAGCGTCAAAACCATGACTTGTCACCATGGTAGGGGTGCCAAAATTTAAAAAAAGGAGTATCGTCTTGAAACTCGGTAGGCGGGTCGGACAGGTCCCCCCCGACCACGTTGACGTTCGAATTGTAGATTTTTAGCTATTTTCTCCAGGCCTTAGGGGCGATCGTAGTGTCAAAAGCATGACTTGTCACCATGGGCAGGGGTGCCAAAATTAAAAAAAAGGAGTATCGTCTTGAAACTCGGTAGGCGGGTCGGACAGGTCCCCCCGACCACGTTGACGTTCGAATTGTAGATTTTTAGCTATTTTCTCCAGGCCTTAGGGGCGATCGTAGTGTCAAAAGCATGACTTGTCACCATGGGCAGGGGTGCCAAAATTTAAAAAAAGGAGTATCGTCTTGAAACTCGGTAGGCGGGTCGGACAGGTCCCCCCGACCACGTTGACGTTCGAATTGTCGATTTTTAGCTATTTTCTCCAGGCCTTAGGGGCGATCGTAGTGTCAAAAGCATGACTTGTCACCATGGGCAGGGGTGCCAAAATTTAAAAAAAGGAGTATCGTCTTGAAACTCGGTAGGCGGGTCGGACAGGTCCCCCCGACCACGTTGACGTTCGAATTGTAGATTTTTAGCTATTTTCTCCAGGCCTTAGGGGCGATCGTAGTGTCAAATGCATGACTTGTCACCATGGGCAGGGGTGCCAAAATTTAAAAAAAGGAGTATCGTCTTGACACTCGGTAGGCGGGTCGGACAGGTCCCCCCGACCACGTTGACGTTCGAATTGTCGATTTTTAGCTATTTTCTCCAGGCCTTAGGTGCGATCGTAGTGTCAAAAGCATGACTTGTCACCATGGGCAGGGGTGCCAAAATTTAAAAAAAGGAGTATCGTCTTGAAACTCGGTAGGCGGGTCGGACAGGTCCCCCCGACCACGTTGACGTTCGAATTGTAGATTTTTAGCTATTTTCTCCAGGCCTTAGGGGCGATCGTAGTGTCAAAAGCATGACTTGTCACCATGGGCAGGGGTGCCAAAATTTAAAAAAAGGAGTATCGTCTTGAAACTCGGTAGGCGGGTCGGACAGGTCCCCCCGACCACGTTGACGTTCGAATTGTAGACTTTTAGCTATTTTCTCCAGGCCTTAGGGGCGATCGTAGTGTCAAAAGCATGACTTGTCACCATGGGCAGGGGTGCCAAAATTTAAAAAAAGGAGTATCGTCTTGAAACTCGGTAGGCGGGTCGGACAGGTCCCCCCGACCACGTTGACGTTCGAATTGTCGATTTTTAGCTATTTTCTCCAGGCCTTAGGGGCGATCGTAGTGTCAAAAGCATGACTTGTCATCATGGGCAGGGGTGCCAAAATTAAAAAAAAGGAGTATCGTCTTGAAACTCGGTAGGCGGGTCGGACAGGTTCCCCCGACCACGTTGACGTTCGAATTGTAGATTTTTAGCTATTTTCTCCAGGCCTTAGGGGCGATCGTAGTGTCAAAAGCATGACTTGTCACCATGGGCAGGGGTGCCAAAATTTAAAAAAAGGAGTATCGTCTTGAAACTCGGTAGGCGGGTCGGACAGGTCCCCCCGACCACGTTGACGTTCGAATTGTAGATTTTTAGCTATTTTCTCCAGGCCTTAGGGGCGATCGTAGTGTCAAAAGCATGACTTGTCACCATGGGCAGGGGTGCCAAAATTTAAAAAAAGGAGTATCGTCTTGACACTCGGTAGGCGGGTCGGACAGGTCCCCCCGACCACGTTGACGTTCGAATTGTCGATTTTTAGCTATTTTCTCCAGGCCTTAGGTGCGATCGTAGTGTCAAAAGCATGACTTGTCACCATGGGCAGGGGTGCCAAAATTTAAAAAAAGGAGTATCGTCTTGAAACTCGGTAGGCGGGTCGGACAGGTCCCCCCGACCACGTTGACGTTCGAATTGTAGATTTTTAACTATTTTCTCCAGGCCTTAGGGGCGATCGTAGTGTCAAAAGCATGACTTGTCACCATGGGCAGGGTTGCCAAAATTTAAAAAAAGGAGTATCGTCTTGAAACTCGGTAGGCGGGTCGGACAGGTCCCCCCGACCACGTTGACGTTCGAATTGTAGACTTTTAGCTATTTTCTCCAGGCCTTAGGGGCGATCGTAGTGTCAAAAGCATGACTTGTCACCATGGGCAGGGGTGCCAAAATTTAAAAAAAGGAGTATCGTCTTGAAACTCGGTAGGCGGGTCGGACAGGTCCCCCCGACCACGTTGACGTTCGAATTGTAGATTTTTAGCTATTTTCTCCAGGCCTTAGGGGCGATCGTAGTGTCAAAAGCATAACTTGTCACCATGGGCAGGGGTGCCAAAATTTAAAAAAAGGAGTATCGTCTTGAAACTCGGTAGGCGGGTCGGACAGGTCCCCCCGACCACGTTGACGTTCGAATTGTAGATTTTTAGCTATTTTCCCCAGGCCTTAGGGGCGATCGTAGTGTCTTAGCATGACTTGTCACCATGGGTAGGGGTGCCAAAATTTCAAAAAAGGAGTAACATCTTGAAACTCGGCAGGCGGGTCGGCCAGGACCCTCCGACCACGTTGGCACTATAACTTTGGATTTTTCACTTTTTTCTCCAGGCCTTAGGAGCGATCGTAGTGTCTTAGCATGACTGGTCCGGATGGGCATGGATGTCAACATTTCAAAAAAGGAGTAACATCTTGAAACTCGGCAGGCGGGTCGGCCAGGACCCTCCGACCACGTTGGCACTCAAACTTTGGATTTTTCACTATTTTCTCCAGGCCTTAGGAGCGATCGTAGTGTCTTAGCATGACTGGTCCGGATGGGCATGGATGTCAAAATTTCAAAAAAGGAGTAACATCTTGAAACTCGGCAGGCGGGTCGGCCAGAACCCTTCGACCACGTTGGCACTATAACTTTGGATTTTTCACTATTTTCTCCAGGCCTTAGGAGCGATCGTAGTGTCAAAGCATGACTGGTCCGGATGGGCATGGATGTCAAAATTTCAAAAAAGGAGTAACATCTTGAAACTCGGCAGGCGGGTCGGCCAGAACCCTTCAACCACGTTGGCACTATAACTTTGGATTTTTCACTATTTTCTCCAGGCCTTAGGAGCGATCGTAGTGTCTTAGCATGACTGGTCCGGATGGGCATGGATGTCAAAATTTCAAAAAAGGAGTAACATCTTGAAACTCGGCAGGCGGGTCGGCCAGAACCCTTCGACCACGTTGGCACTATAACTTTGGATTTTTCACTATTTTCTCCAGGCCTTAGGAGCGATCGTAGTGTCAAAGCATGACTGGTCCGGATGGGCATGGATGTCAAAATTTCAAAAAAGGAGTAACATCTTGAAACTCGGCAGGCGGGTCGGCCAGAACCCTTCAACCACGTTGGCACTATAACTTTGGATTTTTCATTATTTTCTCCAGGCCTTAGGAGCGATCGTAGTGTCTTAGCATGACTGGTCCGGATGGGCATGGATGTCAAAATTTCAAAAAAGGAGTAACATCTTGAAACTCGGCAGGCGGGTCGGCCAGGACCCTCCGACCACGTTGGCACTCAAACTTTGGATTTTTCACTATTTTCTCCAGGCCTTAGGAGCGATCGTAGTGTCTTAGCATGACTGGTCCGGATTGGCATGGATGTCAACATTTCAAAAAAGGAGTAACATTTTGAAACTCGGCAGGCGGGTCGACCAGGACCCTCCGACCACGTTGGCACTCAAACTTTGGATTTTTCACTATTTTCTCCAGGCCTTAGGAGCGATCGTAGTGTCAAAGCATGACTGGTCCGGATGGGCATGGATGTCAAAATTTCAAAAAAGGAGTAACATCTTGAAACTCGGCAGGCGGGTCGGCCAGGACCCTCCGACCACGTTGGCACTATAACTTTGGATTTTTCACTTTTTTCTCCAGGCCTTAGGAGCGATCGTAGTGTCTTAGCATGACTGGTCCGGATGGGCATGGATGTCAAAATTTCAAAAAAGGAGTAACATCTTGAAACTCGGCAGGCGGGTCGGCCAGGACCCTCCGACCACGTTGGCACTCAAACTTTGGATTTTTCACTATTTTCTCCAGGCCTTAGGAGCGATCGTAGTGTCAAAGCATGACTGGTCCGGATGGGCATGGATGTCAAAATTTCAAAAAAGGAGTAACATCTTGAAACTCGGCAGGCGGGTCGGCCAGAACCCTTCGACCACGTTGGCACTATAACTTTGGATTTTTCACTATTTTCTCCAGGCCTTAGGAGCGATCGTAGTGTCTTAGCATGACTGGTCCGGATGGGCATGGATGTCAAAATTTCAAAAAAGGAGTAACATCTTGAAACTCGGCAGGCGGGTCGGCCAGAACCCTTCGACCACGTTGGCACTATAACTTTGGATTTTTCACTATTTTCTCCAGGCCTTAGGAGCAATCGTAGTGTCTTAGCATGACTGGTCCGGATGGGCATGGATGTCAAAATTTCAAAAAAGGAGTAACATCTTGAAACTCGGCAGGCGGGTCGGCCAGAACCCTTCGACCACGTTGGCACTATAACTTTGGATTTTTCACTATTTTCTCCAGGCCTTAGGAGCGATCGTAGTGTCTTAGCATGACTGGTCCGGATGGGCATGGATGTCAACATTTCAAAAAAGGAGTAACATCTTGAAACTCGGCAGGCGGGTCGGCCAGGACCCTCCGACCACGTTGGCACTATAACTTTGGATTTTTCACTTTTTTTCTCCAGGCCTTAGGAGCGATCGTAGTGTCTTAGCATGACTGGTCCGGATGGGCATGGATGTCAAAATTTCAAAAAAGGAGTAACATCTTAAAACTCGGCAGGCGGGTCGGCCAGGACCCTCCGACCACGTTGGCACTCAAACTTTGGATTTTTCACTATTTTCTCCAGGCCTTAGGAGCGATCGTAGTGTCAAAGCATGACTGGTCCGGATGGGCATGGATGTCAACATTTCAAAAAAGGAGTACCATCTTGAAACTCGGCAGGCGGGTCGGCCAGAACCCTTCGACCACGTTGGCACTATAACTTTGGATTTTTCACTATTTTCTCCAGGCCTTAGGAGCGATCGTAGTGTCTTAGCATGACTGGTCCGGATGGGCATGGATGTCAAAATTTCAAAAAAGGAGTAACATCTTGAAACTCGGCAGGCGGGTCGGCCAGAACCCTTCGACCACGTTGGCACTATAACTTTGGATTTTTCACTATTTTCTCCAGGCCTTAGGAGCGATCGTAGTGTCTTAGCATGACTGGTCCGGATGGGCATGGATGTCAACATTTCAAAAAAGGAGTAACATCTTAAAACTCGGCAGGCGGGTCGGCCAGGACCCTCCGACCACGTTGGCACTCAAACTTTGGATTTTTCACTATTTTCTCCAGGCCTTAGGAGCGATCGTAGTGTCAAAGCATGACTGGTCCGGATGGGCATGGATGTCAAAATTTCAAAAAAGGAGTAACATCTTGAAACTCGGCAGGCGGGTCGGCCAGAACCCTTCGACCACGTTGGCACTATAACTTTGGATTTTTCACTATTTTCTCCAGGCCTTAGGAGCGATCGTAGTGTCTTAGCATGACTGGTCCGGATGGGCATGGATGTCAAAATTTCAAAAAAGGAGTAACATCTTGAAACTCGGCAGGCGGGTCGACCAGAACCCTTCGACCACGTTGGCACTATAACTTTGGATTTTTCACTATTTTCTCCAGGCCTTAGGAGCGATCGTAGTGTCTTAGCATGACTGGTCCGGATGGGCATGGATGTCAACATTTCAAAAAAGGAGTAACATCTTGAAACTCGGCAGGCGGGTCGGCCAGAACCCTTCGACCACGTTGGCACTCAAACTTTGGATTTTTCACTATTTTCTCCAGGCCTTAGGAGCGATCGTAGTGTCTTAGCATGACTGGTCCGGATGGGCATGGATGTCAACATTTCAAAAAAGGAGTAACATCTTGAAACTCGGCAGGCGGGTTGGCCAGGACCCTCCAACCACGTTGGCACTCAAACTTTGGATTTTTCACTTTTTTCTCCAGGCCTTAGGAGCGATCGTAGTGTCAAAGCATGACTGGTCCGGATGGGCATGGATGTCAAAATTTCAAAAAAGGAGTAACATCTTGAAACTCGGCAGGCGGGTCGGCCAGAACCCTTCGACCACGTTGGCACTATAACTTTGGATTTTTCACTATTTTCTCCAGGCCTTAGGAGCGATCGTAGTGTCAAAGCATGACTGGTCCGGATGGGCATGGATGTCAAAATTTCAAAAAAGGAGTAACATCTTGAAACTCGGCAGGCGGGTCGGCCAGGACCCTCCGACCACGTTGGCACTCAAACTTTGGATTTTTCATTATTTTCTCCAAGCCTTAGGAGCGATCGTAGTGTCAAAGCATGACTGGTCCGGATGGGCATGGATGTCAAAATTTCAAAAAAGGAGTAACAACTTGAAACTCGGCAGGCGGGTCGGCCAGGACCCTCCGACCACGTTGGCACTCAAACTTTGGATTTTTCACTATTTTCTCCAGGCCTTAGGAGCGATCGTAGTGTCAAAGCATTACTGGTCCGGATGGGCATGGATGTCAACATTTCATAAAAGGAGTAACATCTTGAAACTCGGCAGGCGGGTCGGCCAGGACCCTCCGACCACGTTGGCACTCAAACTTTGGATTTTTCACTATTTTCTCCAGGCCTTAGGAGCGATCGTAGTGTCAAAGCATGACTGGTCCGGATGGGCATGGATGTCAAAATTTCAAAAAAGGAGTAACATCTTGAAACTCGGCAGGCGGGTCGGCCAGGACCCTCCGACCACCTTGGCACTCAAACTTTGGATTTTTCACTTTTTTCTCCAGGCCTTAGGAGCGATCGTAGTGTCAAAGCATGACTGGTCCGGATGGGCATGGATGTCAAAATTTCAAAAAAGGAGTAACATCTTGAAACTCGGCAGGCGGGTCGGCCAGGACCCTCCGACCACGTTGGCACTCAAACTTTGGATTTTTCACTATTTTCTCCAGGCCTTAGGAGCGATCGTAGTGTCTTAGCATGACTGGTCCGGATTGGCATGGATGTCAACATTTCAAAAAAGGAGTAACATTTTGAAACTCGGCAGGCGGGTCGACCAGGACCCTCCGACCACGTTGGCACTCAAACTTTGGATTTTTCACTATTTTCTCCAGGCCTTAGGAGCGATCGTAGTGTCAAAGCATGACTGGTCCGGATGGGCATGGATGTCAAAATTTCAAAAAAGGAGTAACATCTTGAAACTCGGCAGGCGGGTCGGCCAGGACCCTCCGACCACGTTGGCACTATAACTTTGGATTTTTCACTTTTTTCTCCAGGCCTTAGGAGCGATCGTAGTGTCTTAGCATGACTGGTCCGGATGGGCATGGATGTCAACATTTCAAAAAAGGAGTAACATCTTGAAACTCGGCAGGCGGGTCGGCCAGGACCCTCCGACCACGTTGGCACTCAAACTTTGGATTTTTCACTATTTTCTCCAGGCCTTAGGAGCGATCGTAGTGTCAAAGCATGACTGGTCCGGATGGGCATGGATGTCAAAATTTCAAAAAAGGAGTAACATCTTGAAACTCGGCAGGCGGGTCGGCCAGAACCCTTCGACCACGTTGGCACTATAACTTTGGATTTTTCACTATTTTCTCCAGGCCTTAGGAGCGATCGTAGTGTCTTAGCATGACTGGTCCGGATGGGCATGGATGTCAAAATTTCAAAAAAGGAGTAACATCTTGAAACTCGGCAGGCGGGTCGGCCAGGACCCTCCGACCACGTTGGCACTATAACTTTGGATTTTTCACTTTTTTCTCCAGGCCTTAGGAGCGATCGTAGTGTCTTAGCATGACTGGTCCGGATGGGCATGGATGTCAAAATTTCAAAAACGGAGTAACATCTTAAAACTCGGCAGGCGGGTCGGCCAGGACCCTCCGACCACGTTGGCACTCACACTTTGGATTTTTCACTATTTTCTCCAGGCCTTAGGAGCGATCGTAGTGTCAAAGCATGACTGGTCCGGATGGGCATGGATGTCAAAATTTCAAAAAAGGAGTAACATCTTGAAACTCGGCAGGCGGGTCGGCCAGAACCCTTCGACCACGTTGGCACTATAACTTTGGATTTTTCACTATTTTCTCCAGGCCTTAGGAGCGATCGTAGTGTCTTAGCATGACTGGTCCGGATGGGCATGGATGTCAAAATTTCAAAAAAGGAGTAACATCTTGAAACTCGGCAGGCGGGTCGGCCAGAACCCTTCGACCACGTTGGCACTCAAACTTTGGATTTTTCACTATTTTCTCCAGGCCTTAGGAGCGATCGTAGTGTCTTAGCATGACTGGTCCGGATGGGCATGGATGTCAACATTTCAAAAAAGGAGTAACATCTTGAAACTCGGCAGGCGGGTCGGCCAGAACCCTTCGACCACGTTGGCACTCAAACTTTGGATTTTTCACTATTTTCTCCAGGCCTTAGGAGCGATCGTAGTGTCTTAGCATGACTGGTCCGGATGGGCATGGATGTCAACATTTCAAAAAAGGAGTAACATCTTGAAACTCGGCAGGCGGGTCGGCCAGGACCCTCCAACCACGTTGGCACTCAAACTTTGGATTTTTCACTTTTTTCTCCAGGCCTTAGGAGCGATCGTAGTGTCAAAGCATGACTGGTCCGGATGGGCATGGATGTCAAAATTTCAAAAAAGGAGTAACATCTTGAAACTCGGCAGGCGGGTCGGCCAGAACCCTTCGACCACGTTGGCACTATAACTTTGGATTTTTCACTATTTTCTCCAGGCCTTAGGAGCGATCGTAGTGTCAAAGCATGACTGGTCCGGATGGGCATGGATGTCAAAATTTCAAAAAAGGAGTAACATCTTGAAACTCGGCAGGCGGGTCGGCCAGGACCCTCCGACCACGTTGGCACTCAAACTTTGGATTTTTCATTATTTTCTCCAAGCCTTAGGAGCGATCGTAGTGTCAAAGCATGACTGGTCCGGATGGGCATGGATGTCAAAATTTCAAAAAAGGAGTAACAACTTGAAACTCGGCAGGCGGGTCGGCCAGGACCCTCCGACCACGTTGGCACTCAAACTTTGGATTTTTCACTATTTTCTCCAGGCCTTAGGAGCGATCGTAGTGTCAAAGCATTACTGGTCCGGATGGGCATGGATGTCAACATTTCATAAAAGGAGTAACATCTTGAAACTCGGCAGGCGGGTCGGCCAGGACCCTCCGACCACGTTGGCACTCAAACTTTGGATTTTTCACTATTTTCTCCAGGCCTTAGGAGCGATCGTAGTGTCAAAGCATGACTGGTCCGGATGGGCATGGATGTCAAAATTTCAAAAAAGGAGTAACATCTTGAAACTCGGCAGGCGGGTCGGCCAGGACCCTCCGACCACCTTGGCACTCAAACTTTGGATTTTTCACTTTTTTCTCCAGGCCTTAGGAGCGATCGTAGTGTCAAAGCATGACTGGTCCGGATGGGCATGGATGTCAAAATTTCAAAAAAGGAGTAACATCTTGAAACTCGGCAGGCGGGTCGGCCAGGACCCTCCGACCACGTTGGCACTCAAACTTTGGATTTTTCACTATTTTCTCCAGGCCTTAGGAGCGATCGTAGTGTCTTAGCATGACTGGTCCGGATTGGCATGGATGTCAACATTTCAAAAAAGGAGTAACATTTTGAAACTCGGCAGGCGGGTCGACCAGGACCCTCCGACCACGTTGGCACTCAAACTTTGGATTTTTCACTATTTTCTCCAGGCCTTAGGAGCGATCGTAGTGTCAAAGCATGACTGGTCCGGATGGGCATGGATGTCAAAATTTCAAAAAAGGAGTAACATCTTGAAACTCGGCAGGCGGGTCGGCCAGGACCCTCCGACCACGTTGGCACTATAACTTTGGATTTTTCACTTTTTTCTCCAGGCCTTAGGAGCGATCGTAGTGTCTTAGCATGACTGGTCCGGATGGGCATGGATGTCAACATTTCAAAAAAGGAGTAACATCTTGAAACTCGGCAGGCGGGTCGGCCAGGACCCTCCGACCACGTTGGCACTCAAACTTTGGATTTTTCACTATTTTCTCCAGGCCTTAGGAGCGATCGTAGTGTCAAAGCATGACTGGTCCGGATGGGCATGGATGTCAAAATTTCAAAAAAGGAGTAACATCTTGAAACTCGGCAGGCGGGTCGGCCAGAACCCTTCGACCACGTTGGCACTATAACTTTGGATTTTTCACTATTTTCTCCAGGCCTTAGGAGCGATCGTAGTGTCTTAGCATGACTGGTCCGGATGGGCATGGATGTCAAAATTTCAAAAAAGGAGTAACATCTTGAAACTCGGCAGGCGGGTCGGCCAGAACCCTTCGACCACGTTGGCACTATAACTTTGGATTTTTCACTATTTTCTCCAGGCCTTAGGAGCGATCGTAGTGTCTTAGCATGACTGGTCCGGATGGGCATGGATGTCAAAATTTCAAAAAAGGAGTAACATCTTGAAACTCGGCAGGCGGGTCGGCCAGAACCCTTCGACCACGTTGGCACTATAACTTTGGATTTTTCACTATTTTCTCCAGGCCTTAGGAGCGATCGTAGTGTCTTAGCATGACTGGTCCGGATGGGCATGGATGTCAACATTTCAAAAAAGGAGTAACATCTTGAAACTCGGCAGGCGGGTCGGCCAGGACCCTCCGACCACGTTGGCACTATAACTTTGGATTTTTCACTTTTTTCTCCAGGCCTTAGGAGCGATCGTAGTGTCTTAGCATGACTGGTCCGGATGGGCATGGATGTCAAAATTTCAAAAAAGGAGTAACATCTTAAAACTCGGCAGGCGGGTCGGCCAGGACCCTCCGACCACGTTGGCACTCAAACTTTGGATTTTTCACTATTTTCTCCAGGCCTTAGGAGCGATCGTAGTGTCAAAGCATGACTGGTCCGGATGGGCATGGATGTCAAAATTTCAAAAAAGGAGTAACATCTTGAAACTCGGCAGGCGGGTCGGCCAGAACCCTTCGACCACGTTGGCACTATAACTTTGGATTTTTCACTATTTTCTCCAGGCCTTAGGAGCGATCGTAGTGTCTTAGCATGACTGGTCCGGATGGGCATGGATGTCAACATTTCAAAAAAGGAGTAACATCTTGAAACTCGGCAGGCGGGTCGGCCAGAACCCTTCGACCACGTTGGCACTCAAACTTTGGATTTTTCACTATTTTCTCCAGGCCTTAGGAGCGATCGTAGTGTCTTAGCATGACTGGTCCGGATGGGCATGGATGTCAACATTTCATAAAAGGAGTAACATCTTGAAACTCGGCAGGCGGGTCGGCCAGGACCCTCCAACCACGTTGGCACTCAAACTTTGGATTTTTCACTTTTTTCTCCAGGCCTTAGGAGCGATCGTAGTGTCAAAGCATGACTGGTCCGGATGGGCATGGATGTCAAAATTTCAAAAAAGGAGTAACATCTTGAAACTCGGCAGGCGGGTCGG
Source organism: Haliotis rufescens (assembly GCF_023055435.1). NCBI lineage: Eukaryota > Metazoa > Mollusca > Gastropoda > Lepetellida > Haliotidae > Haliotis > Haliotis rufescens. The sequence goes on along the minus strand of NW_025964179.1, from coordinate 3,341,806 downwards.
CCAGAACCCTTCGACCACGTTGGCACTATAACTTTGGATTTTTCACTATTTTCTCCAGGCCTTAGGAGCGATCGTAGTGTCAAAGCATGACTGGTCCGGATGGGCATGGATGTCAAAATTTCAAAAAAGGAGTAACATCTTGAAACTCGGCAGGCGGGTCGGCCAGGACCCTCCGACCACCTTGGCACTCAAACTTTGGATTTTTCACTTTTTTCTCCAGGCCTTAGGAGCGATCGTAGTGTCAAAGCATGACTGGTCCGGATGGGCATGGATGTCAAAATTTCAAAAAAGGAGTAACATCTTGAAACTCGGCAGGCGGGTCGGCCAGGACCCTCCGACCACGTTGGCACTCAAACTTTGGATTTTTCACTATTTTCTCCAGGCCTTAGGAGCGATCGTAGTGTCTTAGCATGACTGGTCCGGATTGGCATGGATGTCAACATTTCAAAAAAGGAGTAACATTTTGAAACTCGGCAGGCGGGTCGACCAGGACCCTCCGACCACGTTGGCACTATAACTTTGGATTTTTCACTATTTTCTCCAGGCCTTAGGAGCGATCGTAGTGTCTTAGCATGACTGGTCCGGATTGGCATGGATGTCAAAATTTCAAAAAAGGAGTAACAACTTGAAACTCGGCAGGCGGGTCGGCCAGGACCCTCCGACCACGTTGGCACTCAAACTTTGGATTTTTCACTATTTTCTCCAGGCCTTAGGAGCGATCGTAGTGTCAAAGCATGACTGGTCCGGATGGGCATGGATGTCAAAATTTCAAAAAAGGAGTAACATCTTGAAACTCGGCAGGCGGGTCGGCCAGGACCCTCCGACCACGTTGGCACTATAACTTTGGATTTTTCACTTTTTTCTCCAGGCCTTAGGAGCGATCGTAGTGTCTTAGCATGACTGGTCCGGATGGGCATGGATGTCAAAATTTCAAAAAAGGAGTAACATCTTGAAACTCGGCAGGCGGGTCGGCCAGGACCCTCCGACCACGTTGGCACTCAAACTTTGGATTTTTCACTATTTTCTCCAGGCCTTAGGAGCGATCGTAGTGTCAAAGCATGACTGGTCCGGATGGGCATGGATGTCAAAATTTCAAAAAAGGAGTAACATCTTGAAACTCGGCAGGCGGGTCGGCCAGAACCCTTCGACCACGTTGGCACTATAACTTTGGAATTTTCACTATTTTCTCCAGGCCTTAGGAGCGATCGTAGTGTCTTAGCATGACTGGTCCGGATGGGCATGGATGTCAAAATTTCAAAAAAGGAGTAACATCTTGAAACTCGGCAGGCGGGTCGGCCAGAACCCTTCGACCACGTTGGCACTATAACTTTGGATTTTTCACTATTTTCTCCAGGCCTTAGGAGCGATCGTAGTGTCTTAGCATGACTGGTCCGGATGGGCATGGATGTCAAAATTTCAAAAAAGGAGTAACATCTTGAAACTCGGCAGGCGGGTCGGCCAGAACCCTTCGACCACGTTGGCACTATAACTTTGGATTTTTCACTATTTTCTCCAGGCCTTAGGAGCGATCGTAGTGTCTTAGCATGACTGGTCCGGATGGGCATGGATGTCAACATTTCAAAAAAGGAGTAACATCTTGAAACTCGGCAGGCGGGTCGGCCAGGACCCTCCGACCACGTTGGCACTATAACTTTGGATTTTTCACTTTTTTCTCCAGGCCTTAGGAGCGATCGTAGTGTCTTAGCATGACTGGTCCGGATGGGCATGGATGTCAAAATTTCAAAAAAGGAGTAACATCTTAAAACTCGGCAGGCGGGTCGGCCAGGACCCTCCGACCACGTTGGCACTCAAACTTTGGATTTTTCACTATTTTCTCCAGGCCTTAGGAGCGATCGTAGTGTCAAAGCATGACTGGTCCGGATGGGCATGGATGTCAAAATTTCAAAAAAGGAGTAACATCTTGAAACTCGGCAGGCGGGTCGGCCAGAACCCTTCGACCACGTTGGCACTATAACTTTGGATTTTTCACTATTTTCTCCAGGCCTTAGGAGCGATCGTAGTGTCTTAGCATGACTGGTCCGGATGGGCATGGATGTCAAAATTTCAAAAAAGGAGTAACATCTTGAAACTCGGCAGGCGGGTCGGCCAGAACCCTTCGACCACGTTGGCACTATAACTTTGGATTTTTCACTATTTTCTCCAGGCCTTAGGAGCGATCGTAGTGTCTTAGCATGACTGGTCCGGATGGGCATGGATGTCAACATTTCAAAAAAGGAGTAACATCTTGAAACTCGGCAGGCGGGTCGGCCAGAACCCTTCGACCACGTTGGCACTCAAACTTTGGATTTTTCACTATTTTCTCCAGGCCTTAGGAGCGATCGTAGTGTCTTAGCATGACTGGTCCGGATGGGCATGGATGTCAACATTTCAAAAAAGGAGTAACATCTTGAAACTCGGCAGGCGGGTCGGCCAGGACCCTCCAACCACGTTGGCACTATAACTTTGGATTTTTCACTTTTTTCTCCAGGCCTTAGGAGCGATCGTAGTGTCAAAGCATGACTGGTCCGGATGGGCATGGATGTCAAAATTTCAAAAAAGGAGTAACATCTTGAAACTCGGCAGGCGGGTCGGCCAGAACCCTTCGACCACGTTGGCACTATAACTTTGGATTTTTCACTATTTTCTCCAGGCCTTAGGAGCGATCGTAGTGTCAAAGCATGACTGGTCCGGATGGGCATGGATGTCAAAATTTCAAAAAAGGAGTAACATCTTGAAACTCGGCAGGCGGGTCGGCCAGGACCCTCCGACCACGTTGGCACTCAAACTTTGGATTTTTCACTATTTTCTCCAAGCCTTAGGAGCGATCGTAGTGTCAAAGCATGACTGGTCCGGATGGGCATGGATGTCAAAATTTCAAAAAAGGAGTAACATTTTGAAACTCGGCAGGCGGGTCGGCCAGGACCCTCCGACCACGTTGGCACTCAAACTTTGGATTTTTCACTATTTTCTCCAGGCCTTAGGAGCGATCGTAGTGTCAAAGCATTACTGGTCCGGATGGGCATGGATGTCAACATTTCATAAAAGGAGTAACATCTTGAAACTCGGCAGGCGGGTCGGCCAGGACCCTCCGACCACGTTGGCACTCAAACTTTGGATTTTTCACTATTTTCTCCAGGCCTTAGGAGCGATCGTAGTGTCAAAGCATGACTGGTCCGGATGGGCATGGATGTCAAAATTTCAAAAAAGGAGTAACATCTTGAAACTCGGCAGGCGGGTCGGCCAGGACCCTCCGACCACCTTGGCACTCAAACTTTGGATTTTTCACTTTTTTCTCCAGGCCTTAGGAGCGATCGTAGTGTCAAAGCATGACTGGTCCGGATGGGCATGGATGTCAAAATTTCAAAAAAGGAGTAACATCTTGAAACTCGGCAGGCGGGTCGGCCAGGACCCTCCGACCACGTTGGCACTCAAACTTTGGATTTTTCACTTTTTTCTCCAGGCCTTAGGAGCGATCGTAGTGTCAAAGCATGACTGGTCCGGATGGGCATGGATGTCAAAATTTCAAAAAAGGAGTAACATCTTGAAACTCGGCAGGCGGGTCGGCCAGAACCCTTCGACCACGTTGGCACTATAACTTTGGATTTTTCACTATTTTCTCCAGGCCTTAGGAGCGATCGTAGTGTCAAAGCATGACTGGTCCGGATGGGCATGGATGTCAAAATTTCAAAAAAGGAGTAACATCTTGAAACTCGGCAGGCGGGTCGGCCAGGACCCTCCGACCACGTTGGCACTCAAACTTTGGATTTTTCATTATTTTCTCCAAGCCTTAGGAGCGATCGTAGTGTCAAAGCATGACTGGTCCGGATGGGCATGGATGTCAAAATTTCAAAAAAGGAGTAACAACTTGAAACTCGGCAGGCGGGTCGGCCAGGACCCTCCGACCACGTTGGCACTCAAACTTTGGATTTTTCACTATTTTCTCCAGGCCTTAGGCGCGATCGTAGTGTCAAAGCATTACTGGTCCGGATGGGCATGGATGTCAACATTTCATAAAAGGAGTAACATCTTGAAACTCGGCAGGCGGGTCGGCCAGGACCCTCCGACCACCTTGGCACTCAAACTTTGGATTTTTCACTATTTTCTCCAGGCCTTAGGAGCGATCGTAGTGTCAAAGCATGACTGGTCCGGATGGGCATGGATGTCAAAATTTCAAAAAAGGAGTAACATCTTGAAACTCGGCAGGCGGGTCGGCCAGGACCCTCCGACCACCTTGGCACTCAAACTTTGGATTTTTCACTTTTTTCTCCAGGCCTTAGGAGCGATCGTAGTGTCAAAGCATGACTGGTCCGGATGGGCATGGATGTCAAAATTTCAAAAAAGGAGTAACATCTTGAAACTCGGCAGGCGGGTCGGCCAGAACCCTCCGACCACGTTGGCACTCAAACTTTGGATTTTTCACTATTTTCTCCAGGCCTTAGGAGCGATCGTAGTGTCTTAGCATGACTGGTCCGGATTGGCATGGATGTCAACATTTCAAAAAAGGAGTAACATTTTGAAACTCGGCAGGCGGGTCGACCAGGACCCTCCGACCACGTTGGCACTCAAACTTTGGATTTTTCACTATTTTCTCCAGGCCTTAGGAGCGATCGTAGTGTCAAAGCATGACTGGTCCGGATGGGCATGGATGTCAAAATTTCAAAAAAGGAGTAACATCTTGAAACTCGGCAGGCGGGTCGGCCAGGACCCTCCGACCACGTTGGCACTATAACTTTGGATTTTTCACTTTTTTCTCCAGGCCTTAGGAGCGATCGTAGTGTCTTAGCATGACTGGTCCGGATGGGCATGGATGTCAAAATTTCAAAAAAGGAGTAACATCTTGAAACTCGGCAGGCGGGTCGGCCAGGACCCTCCGACCACGTTGGCACTCAAACTTTGGATTTTTCACTATTTTCTCCAGGCCTTAGGAGCGATCGTAGTGTCAAAGCATGACTGGTCCGGATGGGCATGGATGTCAAAATTTCAAAAAAGGAGTAACATCTTGAAACTCGGCAGGCGGGTCGGCCAGAACCCTTCGACCACGTTGGCACTATAACTTTGGATTTTTCACTATTTTCTCCAGGCCTTAGGAGCGATCGTAGTGTCTTAGCATGACTGGTCCGGATGGGCATGGATGTCAAAATTTCAAAAAAGGAGTAACATCTTGAAACTCGGCAGGCGGGTCGGCCAGAACCCTTCGACCACGTTGGCACTATAACTTTGGATTTTTCACTATTTTCTCCAGGCCTTAGGAGCGATCGTAGTGTCTTAGCATGACTGGTCCGGATGGGCATGGATGTCAAAATTTCAAAAAAGGAGTAACATCTTGAAACTCGGCAGGCGGGTCGGCCAGAACCCTTCGACCACGTTGGCACTATAACTTTGGATTTTTCACTATTTTCTCCAGGCCTTAGGAGCGATCGTAGTGTCTTAGCATGACTGGTCCGGATGGGCATGGATGTCAACATTTCAAAAAAGGAGTAACATCTTGAAACTCGGCAGGCGGGTCGGCCAGGACCCTCCGACCACGTTGGCACTATAACTTTGGATTTTTCACTTTTTTCTCCAGGCCTTAGGAGCGATCGTAGTGTCTTAGCATGACTGGTCCGGATGGGCATGGATGTCAAAATTTCAAAAAAGGAGTAACATCTTAAAACTCGGCAGGCGGGTCGGCCAGGACCCTCCGACCACGTTGGCACTCAAACTTTGGATTTTTCACTATTTTCTCCAGGCCTTAGGAGCGATCGTAGTGTCAAAGCATGACTGGTCCGGATGGGCATGGATGTCAAAATTTCAAAAAAGGAGTAACATCTTGAAACTCGGCAGGCGGGTCGGCCAGAACCCTTCGACCACGTTGGCACTATAACTTTGGATTTTTCATTATTTTCTCCAGGCCTTAGGAGCGATCGTAGTGTCTTAGCATGACTGGTCCGGATGGGCATGGATGTCAAAATTTCAAAAAAGGAGTAACATCTTGAAACTCGGCAGGCGGGTCGGCCAGAACCCTTCGACCACGTTGGCACTATAACTTTGGATTTTTCACTATTTTCTCCAGGCCTTAGGAGCGATCGTAGTGTCTTAGCATGACTGGTCCGGATGGGCATGGATGTCAACATTTCAAAAAAGGAGTAACATCTTGAAACTCGGCAGGCGGGTCGGCCAGAACCCTTCGACCACGTTGGCACTCAAACTTTGGATTTTTCACTATTTTCTCCAGGCCTTAGGAGCGATCGTAGTGTCTTAGCATGACTGGTCCGGATGGGCATGGATGTCAACATTTCAAAAAAGGAGTAACATCTTGAAACTCGGCAGGCGGGTCGGCCAGGACCCTCCAACCACGTTGGCACTCAAACTTTGGATTTTTCACTTTTTTCTCCAGGCCTTAGGAGCGATCGTAGTGTCAAAGCATGACTGGTCCGGATGGGCATGGATGTCAAAATTTCAAAAAAGGAGTAACATCTTGAAACTCGGCAGGCGGGTCGGCCAGAACCCTTCGACCACGTTGGCACTATAACTTTGGATTTTTCACTATTTTCTCCAGGCCTTAGGAGCGATCGTAGTGTCAAAGCATGACTGGTCCGGATGGGCATGGATGTCAAAATTTCAAAAAAGGAGTAACATCTTGAAACTCGGCAGGCGGGTCGGCCAGGACCCTCCGACCACGTTGGCACTCAAACTTTGGATTTTTCATTATTTTCTCCAAGCCTTAGGAGCGATCGTAGTGTCAAAGCATGACTGGTCCGGATGGGCATGGATGTCAAAATTTCAAAAAAGGAGTAACAACTTGAAACTCGGCAGGCGGGTCGGCCAGGACCCTCCGACCACGTTGGCACTCAAACTTTGGATTTTTCACTATTTTCTCCAGGCCTTAGGAGCGATCGTAGTGTCAAAGCATTACTGGTCCGGATGGGCATGGATGTCAACATTTCATAAAAGGAGTAACATCTTGAAACTCGGCAGGCGGGTCGGCCAGGACCCTCCGACCACGTTGGCACTCAAACTTTGGATTTTTCACTATTTTCTCCAGGCCTTAGGAGCGATCGTAGTGTCAAAGCATGACTGGTCCGGATGGGCATGGATGTCAAAATTTCAAAAAAGGAGTAACATCTTGAAACTCGGCAGGCGGGTCGGCCAGGACCCTCCGACCACCTTGGCACTCAAACTTTGGATTTTTCACTTTTTTCTCCAGGCCTTAGGAGCGATCGTAGTGTCAAAGCATGACTGGTCCGGATGGGCATGGATGTCAAAATTTCAAAAAAGGAGTAACATCTTGAAACTCGGCAGGCGGGTCGGCCAGGACCCTCCGACCACGTTGGCACTCAAACTTTGGATTTTTCACTATTTTCTCCAGGCCTTAGGAGCGATCGTAGTGTCTTAGCATGACTGGTCCGGATTGGCATGGATGTCAACATTTCAAAAAAGGAGTAACATTTTGAAACTCGGCAGGCGGGTCGACCAGGACCCTCCGACCACCTTGGCACTCAAACTTTGGATTTTTCACTATTTTCTCCAGGCCTTAGGAGCGATCGTAGTGTCAAAGCATGACTGGTCCGGATGGGCATGGATGTCAAAATTTCAAAAAAGGAGTAACATCTTGAAACTCGGCAGGCGGGTCGGCCAGGACCCTCCGACCACGTTGGCACTATAACTTTGGATTTTTCACTTTTTTCTCCAGGCCTTAGGAGCGATCGTAGTGTCTTAGCATGACTGGTCCGGATGGGCATGGATGTCAAAATTTCAAAAAAGGAGTAACATCTTGAAACTCGGCAGGCGGGTCGGCCAGGACCCTCCGACCACGTTGGCACTCAAACTTTGGATTTTTCACTATTTTCTCCAGGCCTTAGGAGCGATCGTAGTGTCAAAGCATGACTGGTCCGGATGGGCATGGATGTCAAAATTTCAAAAAAGGAGTAACATCTTGAAACTCGGCAGGCGGGTCGGCCAGAACCCTCCGACCACGTTGGCACTATAACTTTGGATTTTTCACTATTTTCTCCAGGCCTTAGGAGCGATCGTAGTGTCTTAGCATGACTGGTCCGGATGGGCATGGATGTCAAAATTTCAAAAAAGGAGTAACATCTTGAAACTCGGCAGGCGGGTCGGCCAGAACCCTTCGACCACGTTGGCACTATAACTTTGGATTTTTCACTATTTTCTCCAGGCCTTAGGAGCGATCGTAGTGTCAAAGCATGACTGGTCCGGATGGGCATGGATGTCAAAATTTCAAAAAAGGAGTAACATCTTGAAACTCGGCAGGCGGGTCGGCCAGAACCCTTCGACCACGTTGGCACTATAACTTTGGATTTTTCACTATTTTCTCCAGGCCTTAGGAGCGATCGTAGTGTCTTAGCATGACTGGTCCGGATGGGCATGGATGTCAACATTTCAAAAAAGGAGTAACATCTTGAAACTCGGCAGGCGGGTCGGCCAGGACCCTCCGACCACGTTGGCACTATAACTTTGGATTTTTCACTTTTTTCTCCAGGCCTTGGGAGCGATCGTAGTGTCAAAGCATGACTGGTCCGGATGGGCATGGATGTCAAAATTTCAAAAAAGGAGTAACATCTTGAAACTCGGCAGGCGGGTCGGCCAGGACCCTCCGACCACGTTGGCACTCAAACTTTGGATTTTTCACTATTTTCTCCAGGCCTTAGGAGCGATCGTAGTGTCAAAGCATGACTGGTCCGGATGGGCATGGATGTCAAAATTTCAAAAAAGGAGTAACATCTTGAAACTCGGCAGGCGGGTCGGCCAGAACCCTCCGACCACGTTGGCACTATAACTTTGGATTTTTCACTATTTTCTCCAGGCCTTAGGAGCGATCGTAGTGTCTTAGCATGACTGGTCCGGATGGGCATGGATGTCAAAATTTCAAAAAAGGAGTAACATCTTGAAACTCGGCAGGCGGGTCGGCCAGAACCCTTCGACCACGTTGGCACTATAACTTTGGATTTTTCACTATTTTCTCCAGGCCTTAGGAGCGATCGTAGTGTCAAAGCATGACTGGTCCGGATGGGCATGGATGTCAAAATTTCAAAAAAGGAGTAACATCTTGAAACTCGGCAGGCGGGTCGGCCAGAACCCTTCGACCACGTTGGCACTATAACTTTGGATTTTTCACTATTTTCTCCAGGCCTTAGGAGCGATCGTAGTGTCTTAGCATGACTGGTCCGGATGGGCATGGATGTCAACATTTCAAAAAAGGAGTAACATCTTGAAACTCGGCAGGCGGGTCGGCCAGGACCCTCCGACCACGTTGGCACTATAACTTTGGATTTTTCACTTTTTTCTCCAGGCCTTAGGAGCGATCGTAGTGTCTTAGCATGACTGGTCCGGATGGGCATGGATGTCAAAATTTCAAAAAAGGAGTAACATCTTAAAACTCGGCAGGCGGGTCGGCCAGGACCCTCCGACCACGTTGGCACTCAAACTTTGGATTTTTCACTATTTTCTCCAGGCCTTAGGAGCGATCGTAGTGTCAAAGCATGACTGGTCCGGATGGGCATGGATGTCAAAATTTCAAAAAAGGAGTAACATCTTGAAACTCGGCAGGCGGGTCGGCCAGAACCCTTCGACCACGTTGGCACTATAACTTTGGATTTTTCATTATTTTCTCCAGGCCTTAGGAGCGATCGTAGTGTCTTAGCATGACTGGTCCGGATGGGCATGGATGTCAACATTTCAAAAAAGGAGTAACATCTTGAAACTCGGCAGGCGGGTCGGCCAGAACCCTCCGACCACGTTGGCACTCAAACTTTGGATTTTTCACTATTTTCTCCAGGCCTTAGGAGCGATCGTAGTGTCTTAGCATGACTGGTCCGGATGGGCATGGATGTCAACATTTCAAAAAAGGAGTAACATCTTGAAACTCGGCAGGCGGGTCGGCCAGGACCCTCCAACCACGTTGGCAGTCAAACTTTGGATTTTTCACTTTTTTCTCCAGGCCTTGGGAGCGATCGTAGTGTCAAAGCATGACTGGTCCGGATGGGCATGGATGTCAAAATTTCAAAAAAGGAGTAACATCTTGAAACTCGGCAGGCGGGTCGGCCAGAACCCTTCGACCACGTTGGCACTATAACTTTGGATTTTTCACTATTTTCTCCAGGCCTTAGGAGCGATCGTAGTGTCAAAGCATGACTGGTCCGGATGGGCATGGATGTCAAAATTTCAAAAAAGGAGTAACATCTTGAAACTCGGCAGGCGGGTCGGCCAGGACCCTCCGACCACGTTGGCACTCAAACTTTGGATTTTTCATTATTTTCTGCAAGCCTTAGGAGCGATCGTAGTGTCAAAGCATGACTGGTCCGGATGGGCATGGATGTCAAAATTTCAAAAAAGGAGTAACATCTTGAAACTCGGCAGGCGGGTCGGCCAGGACCCTCCGACCACGTTGGCACTCAAACTTTGGATTTTTCACTATTTTCTCCAGGCCTTAGGAGCGATCGTAGTGTCTTAGCATGACTGGTCCGGATTGGCATGGATGTCAACATTTCAAAAAAGGAGTAACATTTTGAAACTCGGCAGGCGGGTCGACCAGGACCCTCCGACCACCTTGGCACTCAAACTTTGGATTTTTCACTATTTTCTCCAGGCCTTAGGAGCGATCGTAGTGTCAAAGCATGACTGGTCCGGATGGGCATGGATGTCAAAATTTCAAAAAAGGAGTAACATCTTGAAACTCGGCAGGCGGGTCGGCCAGGACCCTCCGACCACGTTGGCACTATAACTTTGGATTTTTCACTTTTTTCTCCAGGCCTTAGGAGCGATCGTAGTGTCTTAGCATGACTGGTCCGGATGGGCATGGATGTCAAAATTTCAAAAAAGGAGTAACATCTTGAAACTCGGCAGGCGGGTCGGCCAGGACCCTCCGACCACGTTGGCACTCAAACTTTGGATTTTTCACTATTTTCTCCAGGCCTTAGGAGCGATCGTAGTGTCAAAGCATGACTGGTCCGGATGGGCATGGATGTCAAAATTTCAAAAAAGGAGTAACATCTTGAAACTCGGCAGGCGGGTCGGCCAGAACCCTTCGACCACGTTGGCACTATAACTTTGGATTTTTCACTATTTTCTCCAGGCCTTAGGAGCGATCGTAGTGTCTTAGCATGACTGGTCCGGATGGGCATGGATGTCAAAATTTCAAAAAAGGAGTAACATCTTGAAACTCGGCAGGCGGGTCGGCCAGAACCCTTCGACCACGTTGGCACTATAACTTTGGATTTTTCACTATTTTCTCCAGGCCTTAGGAGCGATCGTAGTGTCAAAGCATGACTGGTCCGGATGGGCATGGATGTCAAAATTTCAAAAAAGGAGTAACATCTTGAAACTCGGCAGGCGGGTCGGCCAGAACCCTTCGACCACGTTGGCACTATAACTTTGGATTTTTCACTATTTTCTCCAGGCCTTAGGAGCGATCGTAGTGTCTTAGCATGACTGGTCCGGATGGGCATGGATGTCAACATTTCAAAAAAGGAGTAACATCTTGAAACTCGGCAGGCGGGTCGGCCAGGACCCTCCGACCACGTTGGCACTATAACTTTGGATTTTTCACTTTTTTCTCCAGGCCTTAGGAGCGATCGTAGTGTCTTAGCATGACTGGTCCGGATGGGCATGGATGTCAAAATTTCAAAAAAGGAGTAACATCTTAAAACTCGGCAGGCGGGTCGGCCAGGACCCTCCGACCACGTTGGCACTCAAACTTTGGATTTTTCACTATTTTCTCCAGGCCTTAGGAGCGATCGTAGTGTCAAAGCATGACTGGTCCGGATGGGCATGGATGTCAAAATTTCAAAAAAGGAGTAACATCTTGAAACTCGGCAGGCGGGTCGGCCAGAACCCTTCGACCACGTTGGCACTATAACTTTGGATTTTTCATTATTTTCTCCAGGCCTTAGGAGCGATCGTAGTGTCTTAGCATGACTGGTCCGGATGGGCATGGATGTCAAAATTTCAAAAAAGGAGTAACATCTTGAAACTCGGCAGGCGGGTCGGCCAGAACCCTTCGACCACGTTGGCACTATAACTTTGGATTTTTCACTATTTTCTCCAGGCCTTAGGAGCGATCGTAGTGTCTTAGCATGACTGGTCCGGATGGGCATGGATGTCAACATTTCAAAAAAGGAGTAACATCTTGAAACTCGGCAGGCGGGTCGGCCAGAACCCTCCGACCACGTTGGCACTCAAACTTTGGATTTTTCACTATTTTCTCCAGGCCTTAGGAGCGATCGTAGTGTCTTAGCATGACTGGTCCGGATGGGCATGGATGTCAACATTTCAAAAAAGGAGTAACATCTTGAAACTCGGCAGGCGGGTCGGCCAGGACCCTCCAACCACGTTGGCACTCAAACTTTGGATTTTTCACTTTTTTCTCCAGGCCTTGGGAGCGATCGTAGTGTCAAAGCATGACTGGTCCGGATGGGCATGGATGTCAAAATTTCAAAAAAGGAGTAACATCTTGAAACTCGGCAGGCGGGTCGGCCAGAACCCTTCGACCACGTTGGCACTATAACTTTGGATTTTTCACTATTTTCTCCAGGCCTTAGGAGCGATCGTAGTGTCAAAGCATGACTGGTCCGGATGGGCATGGATGTCAAAATTTCAAAAAAGGAGTAACATCTTGAAACTCGGCAGGCGGGTCGGCCAGGACCCTCCGACCACGTTGGCACTCAAACTTTGGATTTTTCATTATTTTCTCCAAGCCTTAGGAGCGATCGTAGTGTCAAAGCATGACTGGTCCGGATGGGCATGGATGTCAAAATTTCAAAAAAGGAGTAACAACTTGAAACTCGGCAGGCGGGTCGGCCAGGACCCTCCGACCACGTTGGCACTCAAACTTTGGATTTTTCACTATTTTCTCCAGGCCTTAGGAGCGATCGTAGTGTCAAAGCATTACTGGTCCGGATGGGCATGGATGTCAACATTTCATAAAAGGAGTAACATCTTGAAACTCGGCAGGCGGGTCGGCCAGGACCCTCCGACCACGTTGGCACTATAACTTTGGATTTTTCACTATTTTCTCCAGGCCTTAGGAGCGATCGTAGTGTCAAAGCATGACTGGTCCGGATGGGCATGGATGTCAAAATTTCAAAAAAGGAGTAACATCTTGAAACTCGGCAGGCGGGTCGGCCAGGACCCTCCGACCACGTTGGCACTCCAACTTTGGATTTTTCACTTTTTTCTCCAGGCCTTAGGAGCGATCGTAGTGTCAAAGCATGACTGGTCCGGATGGGCATGGATGTCAAAATTTCAAAAAAGGAGTAACATCTTGAAACTCGGCAGGCGGGTCGGCCAGGACCCTCCGACCACGTTGGCACTCAAACTTTGGATTTTTCACTTTTTTCTCCAGGCCTTAGGAGCGATCGTAGTGTCAAAGCATGACTGGTCCGGATGGGCATGGATGTCAAAATTTCATAAAAGGAGTAACATCTTGAAACTCGGCAGGCGTGTCGACCAGGACCCTCCGACCACGTTGGCAATCAAACTTTGGATTTTTTACTTTTTTCTCCAGGCCTTAGGAGCGATCGTAGTGTCAAAGCATGACTGGTCCGGATGGGCATGGGTACCAAAATTTCAAAAAAGGAGCAACATCTTGAATTTCGGCAGACGGGTCGGCCAGGACCCTCCGACCACTTTGGCACTCAAACTTTGGATTTTTCACTTTTTTCTCCAGGCCTTAGGAGCGATCGTAGTGTCAAAGCATGACTGGTCCGGATGGGCATGGATGTCAACATTTCAAAAAAGGAGTAACATTTTGAAACTCGGCAGGCGGATCGACCAGGAACCTCCGACCACGTTGGCACTATAACTTTGGATTTTTCACTATTTTCTCCAGGCCTTAGGAGCGATCGTAGTGTCAAAGCATGACTGGTCCGGATGGGCATGGATGTCAAAATTTCAAAAAAGGAGTAACATCTTGAAACTCGGCAGGCGGGTCGGCCAGAACCCTTCGACCACGTTGGCACTATAACTTTGGATTTTTCATTATTTTCTCCAGGCCTTAGGAGTGATCGTAGTGTCTTAGCATGACTGGTCCGGATGGGCATGTATGTCAACATTTCAAAAAAGGAGTAACATCTTGAAACTCGGCAGGCGGGTCGGCCAGGACCCTCCGACCACGTTGGCACTCAAACTTTGGATTTTTCACTTTTTTCTCCAGGCCTTAGGAGCGATCGTAGTGTCAAAGCATTACTGGTCCGGATGGGCATGGATGTCAACATTTCATAAAAGGAGTAACATCTTGAAACTCGGCAGGCGGGTCGGCCAGGACCCTCCGACCACGTTGGCACTCAAACTTTGGATTTTTCACTATTTTCTCCAGGCCTTAGGAGCGATCGTAGTGTCAAAGCATTACTGGTCCGGATGGGCATGGATGTCAAAATTTCAAAAAAGGAGTAACATCTTGAAACTCGGCAGGCGGGTCGGCCAGAACCCTTCGACCACGTTGGCACTATAACTTTGGATTTTTCATTATTTTCTCCAGGCCTTAGGAGCGATCGTAGTGTCTTAGCATGACTGGTCCGGATGGGCATGGATGTCAACATTTCAAAAAAGGAGTAACATCTTGAAACTCGGCAGGCGTGTCGGCCAGAACCCTTCGACCACGTTGGCACTATAACTTTGGATTTTTCACTATTTTCTCCAAGCCTTAGGAGCGATCGTAGTGTCAAAGCATGACTGGTCCGGATGGGCATGGATGTCAAAATTTCAAAAAAGGAGTAACATCTTGAAACTCGGCAGGCGGGTCGGCCAGGACCCTCCGACCACGTTGGCACTCAAACTTTGGATTTTTCACTTTTTTCTCCAGGCCTTAGGAGCGATCGTAGTGTCTTAGCATTACTGGTCCGGATGGGCATGGATGTCAACATTTCATAAAAGGAGTAACATCTTGAAACTCGGCAGGCGGGTCGGCCAGGACCCTCCGACCACGTTGGCACTCAAACTTTGGATTTTTCACTATTTTCTCCAGGCCTTAGGAGCGATCGTAGTGTCAAAGCATGACTGGTCCGGATGGGCATGGATGTCAAAATTTCAAAAAAGGAGTAACATCTTAAAACTCGGCAGGCGGGTCGACCAGAACACTTCGACCACGTTGGCACTATAACTTTGGATTTTTCATTATTTTCTCCAGGCCTTAGGAGCGATCGTAGTGTCTTAGCATGACTGGTCCGGGTGGGCATGGATGTCAACATTTCATAAAAGGAGTAACATCTTGAAACTCGGCAGGCGTGTCGACCAGGACCCTCCGACCACGTTGGCACGCAAACTTTGGATTTTTCACCTTTTTCTCCAGGCCTTAGGAGCGATCGTAGTGTCTTAGCATGACTGGTCCGGATGGGCATGGATGTCAAAATTTCAAAAAAGGAGTAACATCTTAAAACTCGGCAGGCGGGTCGGCCAGGACCCTCCGACCACGTTGGCACTCAAACTTTGGATTTTTCACTATTTTCTCCAGGCCTTAGGAGCGATCGTAGTGTCAAAGCATGACTGGTCCGGATGGGCATGGATGTCAAAATTTCAAAAAAGGAGTAACATCTTGAAACTCGGCAGGCGGGTCGGCCAGAACCCTTCGACCACGTTGGCACTATAACTTTGGATTTTTCACTATTTTCTCCAGGCCTTAGGAGCGATCGTAGTGTCAAAGCATTACTGGTCCGGATGGGCATGGATGTCAAAATTTCAAAAAAGGAGTAACATCTTGAAACTCGGCAGGCGGGTCGGCCAGAACCCTTCGACCACGTTGGCACTCAAACTTTGGATTTTTCACTTTTTTCTCCAGGCCTTAGGAGCGATCGTAGTGTCAAAGCATGACTGGTCCGGATGGGCATGGATGTCAAAATTTCAAAAAAGGAGTAACATCTTGAAACTCGGCAGGCGGGTCGGCCAGGACCCTTCGACCACGTTGGCACTCAAACTTTGGATTTTTCACTTTTTTCTCCAGGCCTTAGGAGCGATCGTAGTGTCAAAGCATGACTGGTCCGGATGGGCATGGATGTCAAAATTTCAAAAAAGGAGTAACATCTTCAAATTCGGCAGACGGGTCGGCCAGGACCCTCCGACCACGTTGGCACTCAAACTTTGGATTTTTCACTTTTTTCTCCAGGCCTTAGGAGCGATCGTAGTGTCTTAGCATGACTGGTCCGGATGGGCATGGATGTCAACATTTCAAAAAAGGAGTAACATTTTGAAACTCGGCAGGCGGATCGACCAGGAACCTCCGACCACGTTGGCACTATACCTTTGGATTTTTCACTTTTTTCTCCAGGCCTTAGGAGCAATCGTAGTGTCTTAGCATGACTGGTCCGGATGGGCATGGATGTCAAAATTTCAAAAAAGGAGTAACATCTTAAAACTCGGCAGGCGGGTCGGCCAGGACCCTCCGACCACGTTGGCACTCAAACTTTGGATTTTTCACTATTTTCTCCAGGCCTTAGGAGCGATCGTAGTGTCAAAGCATGACTGGTCCGGATGGGCATGGATGTCAAAATTTCAAAAAAGGAGTAACATCTTGAAACTCGGCAGGCGGGTCGGCCAGAACCCTTCGACCACGTTGGCACTATAACTTTGGATTTTTCACTATTTTCTCCAGGCCTTAGGAGCGATCGTAGTGTCAAAGCATGACTGGTCCGGATGGGCATGGATGTCAAAATTTCAAAAAAGGAGTAACATCTTGAAACTCGGCAGGCGGGTCGGCCAGAACCCTTCGACCACGTTGGCACTATAACTTTGGATTTTTCACTATTTTCTCCAGGCCTTAGGAGCGATCGTAGTGTCTTAGCATGACTGGTCCGGATGGGCATGGATGTCAAAATTTCAAAAAAGGAGTAACATCTTGAAACTCGGCAGGCGGGTCGGCCAGAACCCTTCGACCACGTTGGCACTCAAACTTTGGATTTTTCACTTTTTTCTCCAGGCCTTAGGAGCGATCGTAGTGTCAAAGCATGACTGGTCCGGATGGGCATGGATGTCAAAATTTCAAAAAAGGAGTAACATCTTGAAACTCGGCAGGCGGGTCGGCCAGGACCCTTCGACCACGTTGGCACTCAAACTTTGGATTTTTCACTTTTTTCTCCAGGCCTTAGGAGCGATCGTAGTGTCAAAGCATGACTGGTCCGGATGGGCATGGATGTCAAAATTTCAAAAAAGGAGTAACATCTTGAAACTCGGCAGGCGTGTCGACCAGGACCCTCCGACCACGTTGGCAATCAAACTTTGGATTTTTTACTTTTTTCTCCAGGCCTTAGGAGCGATCGTAGTGTCAAAGCATGACTGGTCCGGATGGGCATGGGTACCAAAATTTCAAAAATGCAGCAACATCTTCAAATTCGGCAGACGGGTCGGCCAGGACCCTCCGACCACTTTGGCACTCAAACTTTGGATTTTTCACTTTTTTCTCCAGGCCTTAGGAGCGATCGTAGTGTCTTAGCATGACTGGTCCGGATGGGCATGGATGTCAACATTTCAAAAAAGGAGTAACATTTTGAAACTCGGCAGGCGGATCGACCAGGAACCTCCGACCACGTTGGCACTATACCTTTGGATTTTTCACTTTTTTCTCCAGGCCTTAGGAGCAATCGTAGTGTCTTAGCATGACTGGTCCGGATGGGCATGGATGTCAAAATTTCAAAAAAGGAGTAACATCTTAAAACTCGGCAGGCGGGTCGGCCAGGACCCTCCGACCACGTTGGCACTCAAACTTTGGATTTTTCACTATTTTCTCCAGGCCTTAGGAGCGATCGTAGTGTCAAAGCATGACTGGTCCGGATGGGCATGGATGTCAAAATTTCAAAAAAGGAGTAACATCTTGAAACTCGGCAGGCGGGTCGGCCAGAACCCTTCGACCACGTTGGCACTATAACTTTGGATTTTTCACTATTTTCTCCAGGCCTTAGGAGCGATCGTAGTGTCAAAGCATGACTGGTCCGGATGGGCATGGATGTCAAAATTTCAAAAAAGGAGTAACATCTTGAAACTCGGCAGGCGGGTCGGCCAGAACCCTTCGACCACGTTGGCACTATAACTTTGGATTTTTCACTATTTTCTCCAGGCCTTAGGAGCGATCGTAGTGTCTTAGCATGACTGGTCCGGATGGGCATGGATGTCAAAATTTCAAAAAAGGAGTAACATCTTGAAACTCGGCAGGCGGGTCGGCCAGGACCCTCCGACCACCTTGGCACTCAAACTTTGGATTTTTCACTTTTTTCTCCAGGCCTTAGGAGCGATCGTAGTGTCAAAGCATGACTGGTCCGGATGGACATGGATGTCAAAATTTCAAAAAAGGAGTAACATCTTGAAACTCGGCAGGCGGGTCGGCCAGGACCCTTCGACCACGTTGGCACTCAAACTTTGGATTTTTCACTTTTTTCTCCAGGCCTTAGGAGCGATCGTAGTGTCAAAGCATGACTGGTCCGGATGGGCATGGATGTCAAAATTTCAAAAAAGGAGTAACATCTTGAAACTCGGCAGGCGTGTCGACCAGGACCCTCCGACCACGTTGGCAATCAAACTTTGGATTTTTTACTTTTTTCTCCAGGCCTTAGGAGCGATCGTAGTGTCAAAGCATGACTGGTCCGGATGGGCATGGGTACCAAAATTTCAAAAAAGGAGCAACATCTTGAAATTCGGCAGGCGGGTCGGCCAGGACCCTCCGACCACTTTGGCACTCAAACTTTGGATTTTTCACTTTTTTCTCCAGGCCTTAGGAGCGATCGTAGTGTCTTAGCATGACTGGTCCGGATGGGCATGGATGTCAACATTTCAAAAAAGGAGTAACATTTTGAAACTCGGCAGGCGGATCGACCAGGAACCTCCGACCACGTTGGCACTATAACTTTGGATTTTTCACTATTTTCTCCAGGCCTTAGGAGCGATCGTAGTGTCAAAGCATGACTGGTCCTGATGGGCATGGATGTCAAAATTTCAAAAAAGGAGTAACATCTTGAAACTCGGCAGGCGTGTCGACCAGGACCCTCCGACCACGTTGGCACTATAACTTTGGATTTTTCACTTCTTTCTCCAGGCCTTAGGAGCGATCGTAGTGTCAAAGCATGACTGGTCCGGATGGGCATGGATGTCAAAATTTCAAAAAAGGAGTAACATCTTGAAACTCGGCAGGCGGGTCGGCCAGGACCCTCCGACCACGTTGGCACTATAACTTTGGATTTTTCACTATTTTCTCCAGGCCTTAGGAGCGATCGTAGTGTCAAAGCATGACTGGTCCGGATGGGCATGGATGTCAACATTTCAAAAAAGGAGTAACATCTTGAAACTCGGCAGGCGGGTCGGCCAGGCCCCTCCGACCACGTTGGCACTCAAACTTTGGATTTTTCACTATTTTCTCCAAGCCTTAGGAGCGATCGTAGTGTCAAAGCATGACTGGTCCGGATGGGCATGGATGTCAAAATTTCAAAAAAGGAGTAACATCTTAAAACTCGGCAGGCGGGTCGGCCAGGACCCTCCGACCACGTTGGCACTCAAACTTTGGATTTTTCACTATTTTCTCCAGGCCTTAGGAGCGATCGTAGTGTCAAAGCATGACTGGTCCGGATGGGCATGGATGTCAAAATTTCAAAAAAAAGGAGTAACATCTTGAAACTCGGCAGGAGGGTCGGCCAGGACCCTCCGACCACGTTGGCACTCAAACTTTGGATTTTTCATTATTTTCTCCAGGCCTTAGGAGCGATCGTAGTGTCAAAGCATGACTTGTCCGGATGGGCATGGATGTCAACATTTCAAAAAAGGAGTAACATTTTGAAACTCGGCAGGCTGGTCGGCCAGGACCCTCCGACCACGTTGGCACTCAAACTTTGGATTTTTCACTATTTTCTCCAGGCCTTAGGAGCGATCGTAGTGTCAAAGCATTACTGGTCCGGATGGGCATGGATGTCAAAATTTCAAAAAAGGAGTAACATCTTGAAACTCGGCAGGCGGGTCGGCCAGGACCCTCCGACCACGTTGGCACTCAAACTTTGGATTTTTCACTTTTTTCTCCAGGCCTTAGGAGCGATCGTAGTGTCAAAGCATGACTGGTCCGAATGGGCATGGTTGTCAAAATTTCAAAAAAGGAGTAACATCTTGAAACTCGGCAGGCGGGTCGGCCAGGACCCTCCGACCACGTTGGCACTCAAACTTTGGATTTTTCACTTTTTTCTCCAGGCCTTAGGAGCGATCGTAGTGTCAAAGCATGACTGGTCCGGATGGGCATGGATGTCAAAATTTCAAAAAAGGAGTAACATCTTGAAACTCGGCAGGCGGGTCGGCCAGAACCCTTCGACCACCTTGGCACTATAACTTTGGATTTTTCACTTCTTTCTCCAGGCCTTAGGAGCGATCGTAGTGTCAAAGCATGACTGGTCCGGATGGGCATGGATGTCAACATTTCAAAAAAGGAGTAACATCTTGAAACTCGGCAGGCGGGTCGGCCAGGACCCTCCGACCACGTTGGCACTATAACTTTGGATTTTTCACTATTTTCTCCAGGCCTTAGGAGCGATCGTAGTGTCAAAGCATGACTGGTCCGGATGGGCATGGATGTCAACATTTCAAAAAAGGAGTAACATCTTGAAACTCGGCAGGCGGGTCGGCCAGGCCCCTCCGACCACGTTGGCACTCAAACTTTGGATTTTTCACTATTTTCTCCAAGCCTTAGGAGCGATCGTAGTGTCAAAGCATGACTGGTCCGGATGGGCATGGATGTCAAAATTTCAAAAAAGGAGTAACATCTTAAAACTCGGCAGGCGGGTCGGCCAGGACCCTCCGACCACGTTGGCACTCAAACTTTGGATTTTTCACTATTTTCTCCAGGCCTTAGGAGCGATCGTAGTGTCAAAGCATGACTGGTCCGGATGGGCATGGATGTCAAAATTTCAAAAAAAAGGAGTAACATCTTGAAACTCGGCAGGAGGGTCGGCCAGGACCCTCCGACCACGTTGGCACTCAAACTTTGGATTTTTCATTATTTTCTCCAGGCCTTAGGAGCGATCGTAGTGTCAAAGCATGACTTGTCCGGATGGGCATGGATGTCAACATTTCAAAAAAGGAGTAACATTTTGAAACTCGGCAGGCTGGTCGGCCAGGACCCTCCGACCACGTTGGCACTCAAACTTTGGATTTTTCACTATTTTCTCCAGGCCTTAGGAGCGATCGTAGTGTCAAAGCATTACTGGTCCGGATGGGCATGGATGTCAAAATTTCAAAAAAGGAGTAACATCTTGAAACTCGGCAGGCGGGTCGGCCAGGACCCTCCGACCACGTTGGCACTCAAACTTTGGATTTTTCACTTTTTTCTCCAGGCCTTAGGAGCGATCGTAGTGTCAAAGCATGACTGGTCCGAATGGGCATGGTTGTCAAAATTTCAAAAAAGGAGTAACATCTTGAAACTCGGCAGGCGGGTCGGCCAGGACCCTCCGACCACGTTGGCACTCAAACTTTGGATTTTTCACTTTTTTCTCCAGGCCTTAGGAGCGATCGTAGTGTCAAAGCATGACTGGTCCGGATGGGCATGGATGTCAAAATTTCAAAAAAGGAGTAACATCTTGAAACTCGGCAGGCGGGTCGGCCAGAACCCTTCGACCACCTTGGCACTATAACTTTGGATTTTTCATTATTTTCTCCAAGCCTTAGGAGTGATCGTAGTGTCAAAGCATGACTGGTCCGGATGGGCATGGATGTCAAAATTTCAAAAAAGGAGTAACATCTTGAAACTCGGCAGGCGTGTCGGCCAGGACCCTCCAACCACGTTGGCACTCAAACTTTGGATTTTTCACCTTTTTCTCCAGGCCTTAGGAGCGATCGTAGTGTCAAAGCATGACTGGTTCTGATGGGCATGGATGTCAAAATTTCAAAAAAGGAGTAACATCTTGAAACTCGGCAGGCGTGTCGACCAGGACCCTCCGACCACGTTGGCACTATAACTTTGGATTTTTCACTTCTTTCTCCAGGCCTTAGGAACGATCGTAGTGTCAAAGCATGACTGGTCCGAATGGGCATGGATGTCAAAATTTCAAAAAAGGAGTAACATCTTGAAACTCGGCAGGCGGGTCGGCCAGGCCCCTCCGACCACGTTGGCACTCAAACTTTGGATTTTTCACTATTTTCTCCAAGCCTTAGGAGCGATCGTAGTGTCAAAGCATGACTGGTCCGGATGGGCATGGATGTCAAAATTTCAAAAAAGGAGTAACATCTTAAAACTCGGCAGGCGGGTCGGCCAGGACCCTCCGACCACGTTGGCACTCAAACTTTGGATTTTTCACTATTTTCTCCAGGCCTTAGGAGCGATCGTAGTGTCAAAGCATGACTGGTCCGGATGGGCATGGATGTCAAAATTTCAAAAAAAAGGAGTAACATCTTGAAACTCGGCAGGAGGGTCGGCCAGGACCCTCCGACCACGTTGGCACTCAAACTTTGGATTTTTCATTATTTTCTCCAAGCCTTAGGAGCGATCGTAGTGTCAAAGCATGACTGGTCCGGATGGGCATGGATGTCAAAATTTCAAAAAATGAGTAACATCTTGAAACTCGGCAGGCGGGTCGGCCAGGACCCTCCGACCACGTTGGCACTCAAGCTTTGGATTTTTCACTATTTTCTCCAGGCCTTAGGAGCGATCGTAGTGTCTTAGCATGACTGGTCCGGATGGGCATGGATGTCAAAATTTCAAAAAAGGAGTAACATCTTAAAACTCGGCAGGCGGGTCGGCCAGGACCCTCCGACCACGTTGGCACTCAAACTTTGGATTTTTCACTATTTTCTCCAGGCCTTAGGAGCGATCGTAGTGTCAAAGCATGACTGGTCCGGATGGGCATGGATGTCAAAATTTCAAAAAAGGAGTAACATCTTGAAACTCGGCAGGCGGGTCGGCCAGGACCCTCCGACCACGTTGGCACTCAAACTTTGGATTTTTCACTATTTTCTCCAGGCCTTAGGAGCGATCGTAGTGTCAAAGCATGACTGGTCCGAATTGGCATGGATGTCAAAATTTCAAAAAAGGAGTAACATCTTGAAACTCGGCAGGCGGGTCGGCCAGGACCCTCCGACCACGTTGGCACTCAAACTTTGGATTTTTCATTATTTTCTCCAGGCCTTAGGGGCGATCGTAGTGTCAAAGCATGACTGGTCCGGATGGGCATGGATGCCAAAATTTCAAAAAAGGAGTAACATCTTAAAACTCGGCAGGCGGGTCGGCCAGGACCCTCCGACCACGTTGGCACTCAAACTTTGGATTTTTCCCTATTTTTTCCAGGCGTAAGGAGCGATAGATGTAGATCTAGTCTAACCTGCAATCCCCACAGTTTAGACCAGCACAGGCTGTTGTAGATCTCTTCTAACCTGGAATCCCCACAGTCTAGACGAGCACAGGTTGCTGTAGATCTGTTCCAACCTGGAATCCCCATGGTCTAGACCAGCATCGGTTGATGTAGATCTGTTTTAACCTAGAATCCCAACAGTCTAGACCAACATAGGTTGCTGTAGATCTGTTCTAACATGGAATCCCCACATTGTAGACCAGCACAGGTTGCTGTAGATCGGTTCTAACCTGGAATCCCCACAGTGTAGACCAGCACAGGTTGCTGTAGATCTGTTCTAACCTGGAATCCCCACAGTGTAGACCAGCACAGGTTGCTGAAGATCTGTTCTAACCTGGAATCCCCACAGTGTAGACCAGCACAGGTTGCTGTAGATCGGTTCTAACCTGGAATCCCCACGGTCTAGACCAGCACAGTTTGCTTTAGATCTGTTCTAAACGGGAATCCCCACAGTCTAGACCAGCACAGGTTGCTGTAGATCGATTGTAACCTGGAATCCCCACGGTGTAGACCAGCACAGGTTGCTGAAGATCTGTTCTAACCTGGAATCCCCACAGTGTAGACCAGCACAGGTTGCTGTAGATCGCTTCTAACATGGAATCCCCAGGGTCTAGACCAGAACAGTTTCCTGTACATCGGTTCTAACCTGGAATCCTCACGGTGTAGACTAGCACAGGTTGCTGTCGATCGGTTCTCATCTGCAATCCCACAGTGTAGACCAGCATCGGTTGATGTAGATCTGTTCTAACCTGGAATCCCCACGGTGAAGACCAGCACAGGTTGCTGTAGATCGCTTCTTACTTGGAGTCCCCACGGTCTAGGCCAACACGGGTTGCTGTAGATCTGTTCTAACCTGGAATCCCCACGGTCTAGCCCAGCACAGGTTCCTGTAGATCCGTTCTAACCTGGAATCCCCATGGTGCACACCAGCTAAGGAAGCTGTAGATCTGTTCTAACCTGGAATCCCCATGGTCTAGACCAGCACAGGATGCTGAAGATCTGTTCTAACCTGGAATCCCCACAGTGTAGACCAGCACAGGTTGCTGTAGATCGGTTCTAACATGGAATCCCCAGGGTCTAGACCAGAACAGTTTCCTGTACATCGGTTCTAACCTGGAATCCCCACGGTCTAGACCAGCACAAGTTGCTGTAGATCCGTTTTAACCTAGAATCCCCACGGTCGAGACCAGCATAGGTTGCAGTAGATCGGTTCTAACCTGGAATCCTCACGGTGTAGACTAGCACAGGTTGCTGTAGATCGGTTCTCATCTGGAATCCCACAGTGTAGACCAGCATCGGTTGATGTAGATCTGTTCTAACCTGGAATCCCCACAGTCTAGACGAGCACAGGTTGCTGTAGATCTGTTCCAACCTGGAATCCCCATGGTCTAGACCAGCATCGGTTGATGTAGATCTGTTCTAACCTAGAATCCCAACAGTCTAGACCAGCACAGGCTGCTGTAGATCTCTTCTAACCTGGAATCTCCACAGTCTAGACGAGCACAGGTTGCTGTAGATCTGTTCCAACCTGGAATCCCCATGGTCTAGACCAGCATCGGTTGATGTAGATCTGTTCTAACCTAGAATCCCAACAGTCTAGACCAACATAGGTTGCTGTATATCTGTTCTAACATGGAATCCCCACAGTGTAGACCAGCACAGGTTGCTGTAGATCGGTTCTAACCTGGAATCCCCACAGTGTAGACCAGCACAGGTTGCTGTAGATCGGTTCCAACCTGGAATCCCCACAGTGTAGACCAGCACAGGTTGCTGAAGATCTGTTCTAACCTGGAATCCCCACAGTGTAGACCAGCACAGGTTGCTGTAGATCGGTTCTAACCTGGAATCCCCACGGTCTAGACCAGCACAGTTTGCTTTAGATCTGTTCTAAACGGGAATCGTCACAGTCTAGACCAGCACAGGTTGCTGTAGATCGATTGTAACCTGGAATCCCCACAGTGTAGACCAGCACAGGTTGCTGAAGATCTGTTCTAACCTGGAATCCCCACAGTGTAGACCAGCACAGGTTGCTGTAGATCGGTTCTAACATGGAATCCCCAGGGTCTAGACCAGAACAGTTTCCTGTACATCGGTTCTAACCTGGAATCCCCACGGTCTAGACCAGCACAGGTTGCTGTAGATCTGTTTTAACCTAGAATCCCCACGGTCGAGACCAGCATAGGTTGCTGTAGATCGGTTCTAACCTGGAATCCTCACGGTGTAGACTAGCACAGGTTGCTGTAGATCGGTTCTCATCTGGAATCCCACAGTGTAGACCAGCATCGGTTGATGTAGATCTGTTCTAACCTGGAATCCCCACGGTGAAGACCAGCACAGGTTGCTGTAGATCGCTTCTTACTTGGAATCCCCACGGTCTAGACCAACACGGGTTGCTGTAGATCTGTTCTAACCTGGAATCCCCACGGTCTAGCCCAGCACAGATTCCTGTAGATCTGTTCTAACCTGGAATCCCCATGGTGCACACCAGCTAAGGAAGCTGTAGATCTGTTCTAACCTGGAATCCCCATGGTCTAGACCAGCACAGGATGCTGTAGATCGGTTCTAACCTGGAATCCCCACAGTGTAGACCAGCACAGGTTGCTGTAGATCACTTCTAACCTGGAATCCCCACAGTGTAGACCAGCACAGGTTGCTCTAGATCTGTTCTAACCGGGAATCCCCACAGTGTAGACCAGCACAAGTTCCTGTAGATCTGTTCTAACCTGGAATCCCCATGGTGCACACCAGCTAAGGAAGCTGTAGATCTGTTCTAACCTGGAATCCCCATGGTCTAGACCAGCACAGGATGCTTTAGATCTGTTCTAAACGGGAATCCCCACAGTCTAGACCAGCACAGGTTTCTGTAGATCGATTGTAACCTGGAATCCCCACGGTGTAGACCAGCACAGGTTGCTGAAGATCTGTTCTAACCTGGAATCCCCACAGTGTAGACCAGCACAGGTTGCTGTAGATCGGTTCTAACATGGAATCCCCAGGGTCTAGACCAGAACAGTTTCCTGTACATCGGTTCTAACCTGGAATCCCCACGGTCTAGACCAGCACAAGTTGCTGTAGATCCGTTTTAACCTAGAATCCCCACGGTCGAGACCAGCATAGGTTGCAGTAGATCGGTTCTAACCTGGAATCCTCACGGTGTAGACTAGCACAGGTTGCTGTAGATCGGTTCTCATCTGGAATCCCACAGTGTAGACCAGCATCGGTTGATGTAGATCTGTTCTAACCTGGAATCCCCACAGTCTAGACGAGCACAGGTTGCTGTAGATCTGTTCCAACCTGGAATCCCCATGGTCTAGACCAGCATCGGTTGATGTAGATCTGTTCTAACCTAGAATCCCAACAGTCTAGACCAGCACAGGCTGCTGTAGATCTCTTCTAACCTGGAATCTCCACAGTCTAGACGAGCACAGGTTGCTGTAGATCTGTTCCAACCTGGAATCCCCATGGTCTAGACCAGCATCGGTTGATGTAGATCTGTTCTAACCTAGAATCCCAACAGTCTAGACCAACATAGGTTGCTGTATATCTGTTCTAACATGGAATCCCCACAGTGTAGACCAGCACAGGTTGCTGTAGATCGGTTCTAACCTGGAATCCCCACAGTGTAGACCAGCACAGGTTGCTGTAGATCGGTTCCAACCTGGAATCCCCACAGTGTAGACCAGCACAGGTTGCTGAAGATCTGTTCTAACCTGGAATCCCCACAGTGTAGACCAGCACAGGTTGCTGTAGATCGGTTCTAACCTGGAATCCCCACGGTCTAGACCAGCACAGTTTGCTTTAGATCTGTTCTAAACGGGAATCGCCACAGTCTAGACCAGCACAGGTTGCTGTAGATCGATTGTAACCTGGAATCCCCACAGTGTAGACCAGCACAGGTTGCTGAAGATCTGTTCTAACCTGGAATCCCCACAGTGTAGACCAGCACAGGTTGCTGTAGATCGGTTCTAACATGGAATCCCCAGGGTCTAGACCAGAACAGTTTCCTGTACATCGGTTCTAACCTGGAATCCCCACGGTCTAGACCAGCACAGGTTGCTGTAGATCTGTTTTAACCTAGAATCCCCACGGTCGAGACCAGCATAGGTTGCTGTAGATCGGTTCTAACCTGGAATCCTCACGGTGTAGACTAGCACAGGTTGCTGTAGATCGGTTCTCATCTGGAATCCCACAGTGTAGACCAGCATCGGTTGATGTAGATCTGTTCTAACCTGGAATCCCCACGGTGAAGACCAGCACAGGTTGCTGTAGATCGCTTCTTACTTGGAATCCCCACGGTCTAGACCAACACGGGTTGCTGTAGATCTGTTCTAACCTGGAATCCCCACGGTCTAGCCCAGCACAGATTCCTGTAGATCTGTTCTAACCTGGAATCCCCATGGTGCACACCAGCTAAGGAAGCTGTAGATCTGTTCTAACCTGGAATCCCCATGGTCTAGACCAGCACAGGATGCTGTAGATCGGTTCTAACCTGGAATCCCCACAGTGTAGACCAGCACAGGTTGCTGTAGATCACTTCTAACCTGGAATCCCCACAGTGTAGACCAGCACAGGTTGCTCTAGATCTGTTCTAACCGGGAATCCCCACAGTGTAGACCAGCAACGGTTGCAGTAGATCTGTTCTAACCTGCAATCCCCACAGTGTAGACCAGCACAGGTTGCTCTAGATCTGTTCTAACCGGTAATCCCCACAGTCTTGACCAGCATCGGTTGCAGTAGATCTGTTCTAACCTGCAATCCCTACAGTGTATACCAGCACAGGTTGCTCTAGATCTGTTCTAACCGGGAATCCCCACAGTCTAGACCAGCATCGGTTGCAGTAGATCTGTTCTAACCTAGAATCCTCACAGTCTAGACGAGTACAGGTTGCTGTAAATCGGTTGTAACCTGGAATCCCCACGTCGTGGACCAGCACAGGTTGTTGTAGGTCAGTTCTAACCTGGAATCCCCACAGTGTAGACCAGCATAGGTTGCTGTAGATCGGTTCTAACCTGCAATCCCCACAGTGTAGACCAGCACAGGTTGCTGTTGATCGATTCTAAACTGGAATCCTCACGGTCTAGACCGGCACCGGATGCTAAAGATCGGTTCTAACCTGGAATCCCCACGGTCTAGACCAGCACAGGTTGCTGTAGATCTGTTCTAACCTGGAATCCCCACAGTGTAGACCAGCACAGGTAGCTGTAGATCTGTTCTAACCTGGAATCCCCACAGTGTAGACCAGCACAGGTTGCTGTAGATCGGTTCTAACCTGGAATCCCCACGGGCTAGACCAGCACAGATTGCTGTAGATCTGTTCCAACCTGGACTCCCCACAGTGTAGACCAGCACAGGTTGCTGTAGATCTGTTCTAACCTGGACTCCCCACTGTGTAGACCAGCATCGGTTGCTGTAGATCGATTGTAACCTGGAATGCTCACGGTGTAGACGAGCACACGTTGCTGTAGATCGGTTCTAACTTGGAATCCCCACGGTCTAGACCAGCACAGGTTGCTGTAGATCGGTTCTAACCTGGAATCCCCACAGTCTAGACCGGCACAGGTTGCTGTAGACCGGTTCTTACCTGCAATCCCCATGGTGTAGACCAGCATCGGTTCCTGTAGATCGGTTCTAACCTGGAATCCCCAGTATAGACAAGCACAGATTGCTGTAGATCGGTTCTAACCTGGAATCCCCACAGCCTAGACCAGCACAGGTTGCTGTAGATCTGTTCTAACCTGGAATCCCCACAGTGTAGACCAGCATTGGTTGCTGTAGATCTGTTCTAACCTGGAATCCCCACAGTGTAGACCAACACAGGTTGCTGTAGATCGGTTCTAACCTGGAATCCCCACGGGCTAGACCAGCACAGATTGCTGTAGATCTGTTCTAACCTGGACTCCCCACAGTGTAGACCAGCACAGGTTGCTGTAGATCTGTTCTAACCTGGACTCCCCACTGTGTAGACCAGCATCGGTTGCTGTAGATCGATTGTAACCTGGAATGCTCACGGTGTAGACGAGCACACGTTGCTGTAGATCGGTTCTAACTTGGAATCCCCACGGTCTAGACCAGCACAGGTTGCTGTAGATCGATTCTAAACTGGAATCCTCACGTTCTAGACCAGCACTTGTTGTTTTAGATCGGTTCTTACCTGGAATCCTCACGGGCTAGACCAGCACAGATTGCTGTAGATTTGTTGTAACCTGAACTCCCCACAGTGTAGACCAGCACAGGTTGCTGTAGATCGGTTGTAACCTGGAATCCCCACTGTGTAGACCAGCATCGGTTGCTGTAGATCGATTGTAACCTGGAATCCCCACTGTGTAGACCAGCATCGGTTGCTGTAGATCGATTCTAACCTGGAATCCTCACGGTCTAGACCAGCACAGGTTTCTGTAGATCGGTTCTAACCTGCAATCCCCACAGTCTAGACCAGTACAGGTTGCTGTTGATCGGTTCTAATCTGGAATCCTCACGGTGTAGACCAGCATAGGTTGCTGTAGATCGGTTCTAACTTGGAATCCCAACGGTCTAGACCAGCACAGGTTGCTGTAGATCTGTTCTAACTTGGAATCCCCACGGTCTAGACCAGCACAGGTTGCTGTAGATCGGTTCTAACCTGGAATCCCCACAGTGTAGACCAGCACAGGTTGCTGTAGACCGGTTCTAACCTGCAATCCCCATGGTGTAGACCAGCATCGGTTCCTGTAGATCGGTTCTAACCTGGAATCCCCAGTATAGACAAGCACAGATTGCTGTAGATCGGTTCTTACCTGGAATCCCCACAGTCTAGACCAGTATCGGTTGATGTAGATCTGTTCTAACCTGGAATCTCCAGAGCGTAGACCAGCACAGGTTACTCTAGATCTGATCTAATCTGGAATCCCCACGGTCTAGACCAGCACAGGATGATGTAGATCTCTTCTAACCTGGAATCCCCACAGTGTAGACCAGCACAGGTTGCTGTAGATCTGTTCTAACTTGGAATCCCCACGGTCTAGACTAGCACAGGTTGCTGTAGATCGGTTCTAACCTGGAATCCCCACAGTCTAGACCAGCACAGGTTGCTGTAGATCTGTTCTAACCTGGAATCCCACAGTCTAGACCAGCACAGGTTACTGTAGATCGGTTCTAAACTGGAATCCTCACGGTCTAGACCAGCACAGCTTGCTGTAGATCGGTTCTAACCTGGAATCACCACAGTCTACACCAGCACAGATTGCTGTAGATCTGTTCTAACCTGGAATCCCCACAGTGTAGACCAGCATTGGTTGCTGTAGATCGGTTGTAACCTGGAATCCCCACGGTGTAGACCAGCATCGGTTGCTGTAGATCAGTTCTAACCTGGAATTCCCACGGTCTTAACCAGCACAGGTTTCTGTAGATCGGACGTAACCTGGAATCCCCACGGTCTAGACCAGCACAGGTTCCTGTAGATCGATTCTAACCTGGAATCCCCACAGTGTAGACCAGCACAGGTTGCTGTAGATCGGTTCTAACCTGGAATCCCCACAGTGTAGACCAGCACAGGTTGCTGTAGATCGGTTCTAATCTGGAATCTTCACAGTGTAGACCAGCATCGGTTGATGTAGATCGGTTCTAACATGGAATCCCCATGGTGTAGACCAGCACAGTATGCTGTAGATCAGTCCTAACTTGGAATCCCCACGGTCTAGACCAGCACAGGTTGTTGTAGATATGTTCTAACCTGGAATCCCACAGTCTAAACCAGCACAGGTTACTGTAGATCGGTTCTAAACTGGAATCCTCACGGTCTAGACCAGCACAGCTTGCTGTAGATCGGTTCTAACCTGGAATCACCACAGTCTAGACCAGCACAGGTTGCTGTAGATCTGTTCTAACCTGGAATCCACACAGTGTAGACCAGCATTGGTTGCTGTAAATCGGTTGTAACCTGGAATCCCCACGGTGTAGACCAGCATCGGTTGCTGTAGATCAGTTCTAACCTGGAATTCCCACGGTCTAGACCAGCACAGGTTGCTGTAGATCGATTCTAACCTGGAATCCTCACGGTCTAGACCTGCACAGGTTTCTGTAGATCGGTTCTAACCTGGAATCCCCACAGTGTAGACCAGCACAGGTTGCTGTAGATCGATTCTAACCTGGAATCCTCACGGTCTAGACCAGCACAGGTTGTTGTAGATCGGTTATAACCTGGAATACCCACGGTCTAGACCAGCACAGGTTGCTGTAGATAGGTTCTAACCTGGAATTCCCACGGTCTAGACCAGCTCAGGTTGTTGTAGATCGATTTTAACCTGGAATCCTAATCGTCTTAACCAGCACAGGTTGCTGTAGATCGGATGTAACCTGGAATCCCCATGGTCTAGACCAGCACAGGTTGCTGTAGATCGATTCTAACCTGGAATCCTCACGGTCTAGACCTGCACAGGTTGCAGTAGATATGTTCTAACCTGGAATCCCCACGGTGTAGACCAGCACAGGATGCTGTAGATCTGTTCTAACCTGGAATCCCCATAGTGTAGACCAGCATTGGTTGCTGTAGATCGATTCTAACCTGGAATCCTCACGGTCTAGACCTGCACAGGTTGCTGTAGATCGATTCTAACCTGGAATCCCCACGGTCTAGACGTGCACAGGTTTCTGTAGATCGGTTGTAACCTGGAATCCCCATGGTCTAGACCAGCACAGGTTGCTGTAGATCGATTCTAACCTGGAATCCCCACGGTGTAGACCAGTACAGGTTGCTGTAGATCGGTTCTAACCTGGAATCCCCACAGTGTAGACCACCACAGGTTGCTGTACATCGGTTCTAATCTGGAATCTTCACAGTGTAGACCAGCATCGGTTGATGTAGATCGGTTCTAACATGGAATCCCCATGGTGTAGACCAGCACAGTGTGCTGTAGATCTGTTCTAACTTGGAATCCCCATGGTCTAGACCAGCACAAGTTGCTGTAGATCGGTTCTAACCTGGAATCCCCATGGTGTAGACGGCACGGGATGCTGTAGATCTGTTCTAACCTGGAATCCCCACGGTCTAGACCAGCACAGGATGCTGTAGATCTGTTCTAACCTCGAATCCCCACGGTGTAGACCAGCACAGGATGCTAAAGATCTGTTCTAACCTGGAATCCCCACGGTGTAGACCAGCACAGAATATTGTAGATCTGTTCTAACCTGGAATCCCCACGGTCTAGACCAGCACAGGTTCCTGTAGATCGGTTCTAACCTGGAATCCCCACGGTGTAGACCAGCACAGGATGCTAAAGATCTGTTCTAACATGGAATCCCCACGGTGTAGACCAGCACAGAATATTGTAGATCTGTTCTAACCTGGAATCCCCACAGTCTAGACCAGCACAGGTTGCTGTAGATCTGTTCCAACCTGGAATCCCCATGGTCTAGACCAGCATCGGTTGATGTAGATCTGTTCTAACATGGAATCCCCACAGTGTAGACCAGCACAGGTGGTGTAGATCGGTTCTAACCTGGAATCCCCACAGTGTAGACCAGCACAGGTTGCTGTAGATCTGTTCTAACCTGGAATCCCCACAGTGTAGACCAGCACAGGTTGCTGAAGATCTGTTCTAACCTGGAATCCCCACAGTGTAGACCAGCACAGATTGCTGTAGATCGGTTCTAACCTGGAATCCCCACAGTCTAGACCAGCACAGATTGCTGTAGATCTGTTCGAACCTGGAATCCCCACAGTGTAGACCAGCATTGGTTGCTGTAAATCGGTTGTACCCTGGAATCCCCACGGTGTAGACCAGCATCGGTTGCTGTAGATCAGTTCTAACCTGGAATTCCCACGGTCTAGACCAGCACAGGTTGCTGTAAATCGATTCTAACCTGGAGTCCTCACGGTCTAGACCTGCACAGGTTTCTGTAGATCGGTTCCAACCTGGAATCCCCACAGTGTAGACCAGCACAGGTTGCTGTAGATCGGTTCTAATCTGGAATCCCCACGGTCTAGACCAGCACAGGTTGTTGTAGATCGGTTATAACCTGGAATACCCACGGTCTAGACCAGCACAGGTTGCTGTAGATAGGTTCTAACCTGGAATTCCCACGGTCTAGACCAGCACAGGCTGTAGATCGATTTTAACCTGGAATCCCCACAGTGTAGACCAGCACAGGTTGCTGTAGATCGGTTCTAACCTGGAATCCCCACGGTGTAGACCAGCACAGGTTGCTGTAGATCGGTTCTTATATGGAATCTTCACAGTGTAGACCAGCATTCGTTGATGTAGATCGGTTCTAACATGGAATCCCCATGGTGTAGACCAGCACAGTATGCTGTAGATCAGTCCTAACTTGGAATCCCCACGGTCTAGACCAGCACAGGTTGCTGTAGATCTGTTCTAACCTGGAATCCCACAGTCTAGACCAGCACAGGTTACTGTAGATCGGTTCTAAACTGGAATCCTCACGGTCTAGACCAGCACAGCTTGCTGTAGATCGGTTCTAACCTGGAATCACCACAGTCTAGACCAGCACAGATTGCTGTAGATCTGTTCTAACCTGGAATCCCCACAGTGTAGACCAGCATTGGTTGTTGTAGATCGGTTGTAACCTGGAATCCCCACGGTGTAGACCAGCATCGGTTGCTGTAGATCAGTTCTAACATGGAATTCCCACGGTCTTAACCACCACAGGTTTCTGTAGATCGGACGTAACCTGGAATCCCCACGGTCTAGACCAGCACAGGTTCATGTAGATCGATTCTAACCTGGAATCCCCACAGTGTAGACCAGCACAGGTTGCTGTAGATCGGTTCTAACCTGGAATCCCCACGGTGTAGACCAGCACAGGTTGCTGTAGATCGGTTCTAATCTGGAATCTTCACAGTGTTGACCAGCATCGGTTGATGTAGATCGGTTCTAACATGGAATCCCCATGGTGTAGACCAGCACAGTATGCTGTAGATCAGTCCTAACTTGGAATCCCCACGGTCTAGACGAGCACAGGTTGCTGTAGATATGTTCTAACCTGGAATCCCACAGTCTAGACCAGCACAGGTTACTGTAGATCGGTTCTAACCTGGAATTCCCACGGTCTTAACCACCACAGGTTTCTGTAGATCGCTTCTAACCTGGAATCCTCACGGTCGAGACCTGCACAGGTTTCTGTAGATCGGTTCTAACCTGGAATCCCCACAGTGTAGACCAGCACAGGTTGCTTTAGATCGATTCTAACCTGGAATCCTCACGGTCTAGACCAGCACAGGTTGTTGTAGATCGGTTATAACCTGGAATACCCACGGTCTAGACCAGCACAGGTTGCTGTAGATAGGTTCTAACCTGGAATTCCCACGGTCTAGACCAGCTCAGGTTGTTGTAGATCGATTTTAACCTGGAATCCTAATCGTCTTAACCAGCACAGGTTGCTGTAGATCGGATGTAACCTGGAATCCCCATGGTCTAGACCAGCACAGGTTGCTGTAGATCGATTCTAACCTGGAATCCTCACGGTCTAGACCTGCACAGGTTGCAGTAGATCTGTTCTAACCTGGAATCCCCACGGTGTAGACCAGCACAGGATGCTGTAGATCTGTTCTAACCTGGAATCCCCACAGTGTAGACCAGCATTGGTTGCTGTAGATCGATTCTAACCTGGAATCCTCACGGTCTAGACCTGCACAGGTTTCTGTAGATCGGTTCTAACCTGGAATCCCCACAGTGTAGACCAGCACAGGTTGCTATAGATCGATTCTAACCTGGAATCCTCACGGTCTAGACCAGCACAGGTTGTTGTAGATCGGTTATAACCTGGAATACCCACGGTCTAGACCAGCACAGGTTGCTGTAGATAGGTTCTAACCTGGAATCCTCACGGTCTAGACCTGCACAGGTTGCAGTAGATCTGTTCTAACCTGGAATCCCCACGGTGTAGACCAGCACAGGATGCTGTAGATCGGTTGTAACCTGGAATCCCCACAGTGTAGACCTGCATTGGTTGCTGTAGATCGATTCTAACCTGGAATCCCCACGGTCTAGACGTGCACAGGTTTCTGTAGATCGGTTGTAACCTGGAATCCCCAGTGTAGACCAGCACTGGTTGCTCTAGATCTGTTCTAACCTGGAATCCCCACAGTGTAGACCAGCACAGGTTGCTGTAGATCTGATCTAACCTGGAATCCCCATGGTCTAGACCAGCACAGGTTGCTCTAGATCTGTTCTAACCTGGAATCCCCATGGTCTACACCAGCACAGGTTGCTGTAGATCTGTTCTAACCTGGAATCCCCACGGTGTAGACCAGCACAGGTTGCTGTAGATCTGTTCTAACCTGGAATCCCCACAGTGTAGACCAGTATCGGTTGATGTAGATCTGTTCTAACCTGGAATCCCGACGGTCTCAACCAGCACAGGTTGCTGTAGATCGGTTGTAACCTGGAATCCCCACGGTCTGGACCAGCACAGGTTGCTGTAGATCTGTTCTAACCTGGAATCCCCACAGTCTACACCAGCACAGGTTGCTGAAGATCTGTTCTAACCTGGAATCCCCACGGTGTAGACCAGCAGAGGTTTCTGTAGATCTGTTCTAACCTGGAATCCCCACGGTCTAGACCAGCACAGGTTGCTGTAGATCTGTTCTAACCTGGAATCCCCACAGTCTACACCAGCACAGGTTGCTGAAGATCTGTTCTAACCTGGAATCCCCACGGTGTAGACCAGCACAGGTTGCTGTAGATCGGTTCTAACCTGGAATCCCCACGGTCTAGACCAGCACTGGTTGCTGTAGATCGGTTTTAACCTAGAATCCCCACAGTCTAGACCAGCAGAGGTTGCTGTAGATCTGTTCTAACCTGGATTCCCCACCGTGTAGACCAGCACAGCTTGCTGTAGATCTGTTCTAACCTGGAATCCCCAGTGTAGACCAGCACAGGTTGCTCTAGATCTGTTCTAACCTGGAATCCCCACGGTCTAGACTAGCATCCGTTGATGTAGATCGGTTCTAACCTGGAATCCCCACAGTGTAGACCAGCACAGGTTGCTGTAGATCTGATCTAATCTGTAATCCCCACAGTGTAGACCAGCACAGGTTGCTCTAGATCTGTTATAACCTGGAATCCCCATGGTCTAGACCAGCACAGCTTGCTGTAGATCTGTTCTAACCTGGAATCCCCAGTGTAGACCAGCACAGGTTGCTCTAGATCTGTTCTAACCTGGAATCCCCACGGTCTAGACTAGCATCCGTTGCTGTAGATCTGTTCTAACCTGGAATCCCCACGGTGTAGACCAGCACAGGTTGCTGTAGATCTGATCTAATCTGTAATCCCCACAGTGTAGACCAGCACAGGTTGCTCTAGATCTGTTTTAACCTGGAATCCCCATGGTCTAGACCAGCACAGGTTGCTGTAGATCTGTTCTAACCTGGAATCCCCATGGTCTACACCAGCACAGGTTGCTGTAGATCTGTTCTAACCTGGAATCCCTACGGTGTAGACCAGGACAGGTTGCTGTAGATCTGTTCTAACCTGGAATCCCCACAGTGTAGACCAGCATCGGTTGATGTAGATCTGTTCTAACCTGGAATCCCCACGGTCTAGACCAGCACAGGTTGCTGTAGATCTGTTCTAACCTGGAATCCCCACGGTCTAGACTAGCATCGGTTGCTGTAGATATGTTTTTGACCCGAAATTTATTATTCAATGTCATACACAGCAATATTCCAGCTATATGAAGTCTGTCTGTAAATAATCAAGTCTGGACCAGACCATTCAATGATTGACATGAGCAGTGATATATGCAATAGCAATACGATGACATGCATCAACCAAGTCAGCGATCCTGACCACTCGATCCCATTAGTCGCTTCCTACAACAAGCATGGGTTGCTGAAGACCAATTCTAACCTGAATCTTCACTAGTCGGCTAGAGCTTGTTATGAAACTTGTCTCTCACTGAGTTTGCGATTAGCTACCTGTGCTCTTGTCCCATGACAATGCATAAACATGGCTCCATTATTCCAGCCTAGGTTGGCAAGGTTGGAAACTGGACTTTTATAGTCAGTTAACTCCCTTGCCTTGGGAAGATGAACTCTGAAATCTGACACAAAGTCTGACAAATAGTTGACATTTTATTGAATATGCATTAACAAGTAGAAAATGATGAGACTGAATGGTGACAGAATGAAAGATGAATGTACAAGATGAACATCCAAGATGAACAGCCTGAACGACTGTGGCAACCATCGCAATATTGCGGTCGGGAATCAAATGACAACACATACAACTCAGGAAGTCCTGAAACCTACAGCAGGACTCAACAACTTCAAATAGTAACTGCAAATTTGTGTCAATTTAAACAAACATTGCATGACAAAACATGTCACATTCTTTCAGAAAAAAACGTTCATGATCAGAAGCCAAAATTGAATAAAATTCTTGTGACTTGCTGGAATTACAAAGATATTAAACAGTTGACAATCCTAAAATGAGGAACCTAAGTCAGATGGACCGTCAGATGGATCGTCTACTTCTCAGCTGAGAGCTATTGTGGACAGTTGATACGAGATGGTGTTACACTTCTCCCCTGTGCATGTGATACAAGACACAAAGCCAGACCCTCAGCTTTCCACAAGGCCAGGCTAAAGCCAGGGCAGATCATTACAAAATGTTGAAAGGTACAAAACATTTCATCAGGTTCCCAATTTAATCATGAATCTAAAACTATTTCATACATTCTAACAGTCAAGGAACTTATTTAACTTCAATACAAAGACGATTCAGATTCTGTTAATTCTTCTCATGATGAATATCTACCACGCCCGAGATATTCGTGGTCGTAGTGAAAGGGGGGCATAACAAGGGAAGCCAACAGTTAATTGGCGCTGATAGATGACTAGCAATGGACAATTGGAAGCCAACACTTAACAGTAAATTAGCTGATAGGGATGGACAATTGGAACCAGGATTCAAATTATCTCTGCTTCATGGCATTTAATCACCTGATGAAGGAGTAGGTATATACTCTGAAACGTTGTGTTCATCATAATAAAGAAGTTGACATCCATAATTCTCTTCCCTAAGGGACCAGTACTTGTACTGAAACACTGCATGAATAAAGACGTTGAAATCCAAAGTCCACTCTGTTATCATTCTCCGTTTCATAGACTAGTGTACTCCTAGTACAAAACCAGACCCTGAATTTCAGATGATGATGCAAAACAATTATTCAGTCAACTATTCAACTCAAGAACCCATCTGAGTAATTAATATGGTTCTACCAGTCAGTGGTAAAACCTACAGCAACAACATTGTGATAATATTTTACAAAAACCGGGTAGTCCTGAACTTGGGTCTTTCAGTAGACCTGACTTAGACTCTAAGAACATCATATACAACAGAATTAGTACCTCATGGTGATATGATACAAAAATACCATAACTGATGCTTCACACCAGTTTGATAACTTACAAAATATTCTATCTTCAACTCAACATTCCATTACAAAAATACAACAGTTATATATATAATACTGAATTCCATGGAAGGTTCTCGCAAAGACCCAAGAAAAATCAATTCATTCAAGTGAGTGAGTGAGTTGGGTTTAACGCCGCTTTTAACAGTATTCCGGTTATACTACAGCGTGGGAGGAAAGCCCGAAGTGATGCAGGTCTCAGATGTTTACCTCTTCAGTGAAACCCACGAGCCCGGGTATGGTGCTGACAAACCTAGAAACATAATCTGGGCGAACCCACAATCATAGGTTTCTGGCATGCTGAGAGGGGACGCAGCTCTGCACAGCGAATCCCGGCGCCTTAGACGTCTGGGCCACCCGTGCCCCCTCAATTCATTCAAGAAAACGTTACTTGAATATGGTATATACGAATTTAAAGAAGTGAAAGAACACCAAATTATTTTATATTACTTGAAATTGTTAATCTGCCAAGCCATGACAGATTAACAATAGTATTTTAAAAGAATTGGGTGTTTAACTTTTTTGGAGAAGTATATAATTGTTAGCCATTAACACAAATATGTAAAGTATGTTATATGCAACACTTCTATGTTGTCAGCATTGGAACACATGTAGTAGAATGAGTTCAACACAAGAAGTTCACTCAGGGAAATAACTGAAAAACTCTGCTGAGCGAAAAAAGTTAATTAAAATTGTGTTCTCTCCTCATTAACTGAAATTTCATTTTATATTTCTGCAATTCTTAATTTGTGAGATCCTTCCGTATTCACCTGTATAATTTACAAATTTGAATAATATTTACAAAATTTATCTATTTTTACATTGCTTTGCAACTACTGTATCACTAAAAATCATTATATCTTCCAAAACTAAACAAATCAAGTACAGAATGCCCACACGTGTTTGCTTATAAAGTTTATGATCTAATATGAATTTATTTATTCAAAGAACAGAAATTTAAATTCAACAGGAACTCTACTTCCAAATCTGACAAAGTAAATTGTGTTTTTTGTGCATTGATGTTTGGACATTTTGTCTCAAGATTTGAAGTAATTTTGTCAAAAGCAATGGTATAAAAAATGTAAAACAAAAACTGGTCAGCCTTGATATAAATTTCATAAACCTGCTGTGTGTATTCACAGTAACAGTACGTTGAACACAACTCGAGCACTGCACGGGATAGTTTCATAAAAGAGAAAAACATTTTTTACTGAGGAAAATTACTTTTGAGTATATTGGTTTCAGAATGGCTTCTTTTCAGACTGAAACATTGTGATACAGTAGGCATAATTTGAATCCTGATTTTGGTCAGAGAACCAAGATATTTGTTCCAAAATAGCCAACATGATGCACCTTGTTATTAGGTATGGAGGGATGAAATAAAATAAATTATCTGCACCACTCATGAAAATATCAAGTTTTGTCAGGTCACTTGATGTAACAACATAGTGTCTGACAAGAAAAGCCAAACATCTTTTATTTACCAGCACAAGAACACTAAATGGCGATACCTCCAAGTCATCACCAATACAAGATCACTGAAACAGAGAAGCACCACCGCTAACTTCATGGCCACTCTGCCCCGTGAGGAGGAGGAGAGACCTATTCGCAATCACTGTACACACAGGTCAAGAATTGCATTGAGTATATATATAAGAAGTCATTATTACAAATGATTCCATGAAAAGCTTGGTCGTTTTCGACTTTCTCATCAATCTTGTGCTAAAATTCATGTTTAAGGAATGTTACGACAATCTCAGCTGGTAACCATTTCCTGTTAATCCCTGACTACACCTCACTGAAATCATAATTATGCTGTTTTCTGCACACAAAAAACCCATCTGTAATATACACAAGAAACTATGGACTGTCTTGTACATTTTCGCTTAAAATTACTTTCAGATTGTTCCGGGAGTTGGTCGACCTGGACAGAAAATAGCCTCTAAACTTGTAGTACAAACTCTCTCTAATGGCGGCCATAGTGACTTTGAAGTTTCAGTGTCGTCAGAACAGAACCACTTCTGGTTTTAATGAGTGAGTAAGTATGGTTTTACGCCGCTTTTAGCAATATTCCAGCAATATCACGGCTGGGGACACCAGAAATGGGCTTCACACATTGTACCCATGTCGGGAATCGAACCCGGGTCTTCGGCGTGACGAGCGAACGCTTTAACCACTAGGCTACCCGACCGCCCGGTTTTAATGAAGTTCAGTTAAACATCTGCCATAGTCAGTACTTCACAGGCTTTACCACGTACACGATGTCCATCCATCCCGTGGTGTGGCCGCTATATGGTGGAGAGGTGGTGTGTGTTCATATTTAATCAGCTAATGTGTGTGTGTGAGTTGGGTTTAACACCGCTTTTAACATTATTCCAGTTATATCACGGCGTGTCAGCTTAATGTGGGAGGAAAGCCCGAAGTGATGCAGGTCTCAGACGTTTACCACTTCGGTGAAACCCACGAGCACGGGTATGGTGCTGACAAACCTAGAAACATAATTGGGGCAAACCGGGATTCGAACCCACAATCCTAGGTTTCTGGCGTGTCCAGGGGACGCAACTCTGCACAGCGAATCGCGGCGCCTTAGACGACTGGGCCACCCGTGCCCCCTAATCAGCTGATGAAATGAATCTGTGTATTAACCATGGAAAACTATAAGCCTTCTCAGTGCGTGAACATTTTGCAAAGTTGGTTGGTTTGTTGTTAAACGCCGCACTCAGCAATATTCCAGCTATATGATGGCAGTCTGTAAATAATCCAGTCTGGACCAGAAAATCCAGTGATTGATATCATGAGCATCAACCCGCGCAATTGGGATCGATGACATGTACATGTTATACAAGAGATATTGCTGTTTATGTCATGTAATCTGACTGCTCTTTGGTCTGAGCGCTCCCCGGTTTCCCTCTCTCTCAAACCAGGCCGTGTCTTGACTTGTTTACAAACAGCGACGACTCTGCAAATCGGTGACATGTATTCACGTTGATGGAGGCATGAAATGGGTACAGACCTGTGAAGTATTGACAATGTTAACCCTGTCTTACCGTACTCCAGAAACAGCCGGGTTGAGATCTCTCCAACCTAATGCAGTTGTCGGGAATGTTCGAGTCTCACCACAACACAATGTGAGAATGTAAAGCCACCTTATAGCAGTGTTCGAAATACCTGCCTGCCCAACCGTCCGAGACGGGTTGATTTCAACTCGGGCTGCCAGATTTTCAAATCCCCCTGCCCGACGGTCGGGTTATATTTCATATGTGACAATATTCTAAATATTTCCCGATGATAATCATTAATTCACATGTAAAGATGAATGATGAAATGTAACCAAAAAGAAACCCCGTTAGCTTACCCTGAGAAACATATGATTATAGTGGGCAGGCAGGTTTTGGTCAGGGCGGGCAAGTATTTCAGCTAGCCAGTCCTGTGGTCTGGCTGAAATTTTTGGGAGTTTCATACCCTGCTTATAGACGAAACTACAGATTAGCTGACCTCAGTCTGACTTATAACTGCTGACAAAGATTCTGGAGAAGATGTAAAAGTAACACACAAAATTATAACCCAGTATGGACACAGGTAGAAGAAAAATCCTGTGAACAGGACATGCCAGTCTGTACAAGTTTGCAGGAGCAAATATAAGACATGCTAAGACTATACAAAGTTAATGCTAAGGCTAAATAAATAATAGTCTTGGTTCCCAGGCGCTGTCTGCATCATCACAAAGTCCGCTGTATGTTTCGTTTTTATTTCCATTCCCTTCTTTAAATCTTTAAGCATTCCATGTCTCACACAACCCCAGCAGCAGTGAAACGCCACAATACTCAAAAACTTAAGAACATAATTTTGCAGAAATTATTGTGAACAAAATTTGGTTACGTACTAGCTTGAACCCCCCCGCTCCCACACACACAATAAACACCACCCGCCTGCACTTTATTTTCAAAAGCCACTGTATGAGAACCAATTCTTATATTTATTTAAGCCTTAAGTTCAAGCAGCTTGTGAAACATGATATACCACTCAACATTTGATAGGGATATTCTGAGTGAGTGAGTGAGTGAGCGAGTATGGTTTTATGCCGCTTTTAGCAATATTCCATGGCTGGGGTCACCAGAAATGGGCTTCACACATTGTACCTATGTCGGGAATCAAACCTAGGTCTTCGGAGTGACGAGAGAATGTTTAACCACCAGGTTACCCGACTGGGACATGTTCAGCATCAATTAAAGTTACTAAAAGTAAATACACAACTCAAGTGCACCAGAAGTTGTT
Organism: Haliotis rufescens; assembly: GCF_023055435.1. Lineage (NCBI taxonomy): Eukaryota > Metazoa > Mollusca > Gastropoda > Lepetellida > Haliotidae > Haliotis > Haliotis rufescens. The sequence goes on along the minus strand of NW_025964179.1, from coordinate 3,298,826 downwards.
TTCTAGTTACGTAACAGCGTGAGTAACTCGGGTTTAACGCCACTTTTAACAGTATTCCAGTTTTATCACGGTGTGTCAGCTTAATGTGGGAGGAAAGCCCAATGTGATGCAGGTCTCAGACGTTTACCACTTTCGGTGAAACCCATGAGCACGGGTATGGTGCTGACAAACCTAGAAACATAATCGGGGCAAACCGGGTAACAACAGTATGACGGCCGAGTATCCCTCTTAAATGTTGAGTGGTAAAGTAACTCTCTGGAGTAACATCTGACCTTCAAGTAGTAGCAATCATGTGTTAGAAAGGTCATCCTCAATAATCCTGGGTATTATATTTTCGTTATTATGATAAATACTCTCCACCCATTTGCCTTCCACGTTTGTTTCAAAAGTGATGTCACATCTCTAACCAATAACTTCCAACAGAACATTGATTGCATGTTGGAGTATTGGGTTTGACAGGCTGTTTATAGCATTGTGTCATTCAATAGATTTCAGTATGAAGCTATGGTGGCAATGAAATGATTTGTTTACCAATAGTAATACTGCATGTGATTGGTTGACCAAGCACTGTATTTCGCGTTGTTTCAATAACCAAGAAATAAATTAGGCCACACTAACAGACTACCGTTTCCAGATTGACTGATAACAGAATGGGCGAGGCTTTGCACTTTATTGTGTGTTGAATTATTGCCCTGAACGATGTCACCGATTTCGTTCTGTTGTCTACATTTTTTTGTGTGTTAATGATTAAATAAGCAGTCTGTGAAGTGATCGTAGTTGGTATATTTATATAGGAGTACTGACTAATAGTGTTGCATTTATGTAGTAATTAACAAAGCAAATGGTGTGCAAACTTTGCATAAATCCGCTATGTAGATGTACCGTATTTCCTCTATTAGACGCCCGGGCTTCTATTTATTTCGGACAAGCCTTTGACCCGGCGTCAATTAGAGGCCCGGCTTCTATTAATACCCCCATTTCACTATGACCATGAATGTCCCGAATCGTCACGAAATGGAAGAGAAAGGGAGTCCTCATTATGTAATTTAGGTCCCAAAAAGGGATCATTAATTGTATCAATTGATCGACCCGGCGTCTATTAGAGGCTCGGCTTCTATTTTTTGCACTGAACAATTGACCCGGAGTCTATTAGAGGAAATACGGTATACATTATGCGCACCAGTGTTTACAGGTATCCTTCAATAAACACATAAAATATTGAAGTCAGTTCTAAATAATAGATGGATAACTGAGGACGAAGGAAGCGGAACTGAAGCAGCATCACCGAGCTTAACCACTACACTTGTGGGATGACATTAAGAATTGATGAAATGAAAGCATTATCAAAGACAAAAGTAGCTGGGATCAGTGAAGTAAATTTATTGAAAATGAAAATTTATAACAAATGTATGGCTTCACAGACTGCTGTGTGCACAACAAACCACTTGTCGTGACAAAGGCAGTGTGATGCCGTTTAATAAATACTGGGGTACGAGAGAAAGTCAAGTCTAGATTTTTCACCACAACAAGGTAGAATTTGAATTTATAACTTAAACTTATAAAATGATTCTTTTTATAAGAAAACCTGTTTTCTTCTCAAGTAAACACCAGTGCACTTTTTATCTTCAAAGAAAATGAGATTTTTTGGCTTTGCCCTCTTGTTAATAAATCCCCATATCATTGATACATGACTGATATATAGGAACATGAACATTTACTTTTGCCTCTGAGTATGTGTTATTTATCTGTCTGTCCAATTTACTGAGAAATACCTGTAGGGAATGATAAACTCCCACCAGAACAAAAAAGTATACTTGATCCAATATTTCCATAAATAAAATAAATAACCAGTTTTACTTGCAACGCCGGAGGTGTTCTCTGCATCACAAACACACATGCCACAAGGAACAGGTGCCCCTTCGGAACACTCGCTGCTTCTACTGACAGACATCAGTCGTAACTATCTGGCACATTCATATAATTTAGGTCACATGTACAAAATTGTTTCAACCAAACTTGGTCCACACATGACAGTCACACTATGACCATATATATGTCAACAGATGCAACCATGACCTGTATAGTCAGTGTGTGATATTGTGACCATATATGGCCAATTAATATCATCATGATAACATCCGGTCAACATGAGCCATTATGGATATTTTCTTTCATGACCAAATATGGACAAGATATATCCACCATAACCATATATGGTCAAGATATATCCACCATAACCATATATAGTCAACCTATTGCCATGACGACCAAGTACTGATAGAACAAACAATGGAAACAAGACCTAGAGAAAAATTAAAATAGCCAAGTCTAGATTGCCTTAGGCCTGAAATTAAGGATCCATTTGGATTTTATCTTATATTTTGTAGAAATAGATTTTTTAAACAAGAGAACTATTTCTGGGTCTAAATGTCAGTCCAACTCCCAGTACTGTTTTGGTAATGTGGTAACATTCCTAAATAACATCTCTCCGCCTTATTTTGACATAAGTGTTCGTACAGAATAAAAGCAAGCTTTCTTTCATGTTCCTTTATTTTCTTCCATCAGTATATATGACAAAAATGTTCATCATTGCCATATAAGGTCAGAACATGCCATGATCACCATATATGGTCACTGTGACCATATATGGCCAGGCTGTACATCCCGGTCATATATGGTCAACAAGACTTGTCATGGTATACAAGCAATGAATGCCATCCAGTTGAGACAAGCAATACTCCCACAGTGACATAAGTCTCACATCAACATATGGCAAGCAATATATTTATCCAATACCAACAGACTGTTTCATGACCAAATATGGCAGCACCACAGAGGGGGCCATAGTTAAAAGTTATGTAACCATAGCAACAACATCCAGCTTTGTACATGCAGATTTCTTTAGTTTTGGCACCATCCTTCCCTGATAGACTCGCATTAATAATGATGGCTGTTGGAACAAGAACCACCACGTTCCCAAGTATACTACTCAAACCAAGTTAAGGACCATCGCTTCTTTCCAATTGCTATAGCGTCATGTCAGATTAGCTACAGTAATATGAAGGAATTGGGTGATCCTTAACATTTGTGAGTAGTATAGGAGTATACACAAAAGACCCTACATGTACCTGGGCATAGCAGGGTATCCAAGCACTAAGGCTTTCTAAACTCCTAGCTCAGCAGATACCAGTATCTGGTACATAGCTCACTTGAGTAAACTCCAGGTACCATGGTACATAGGTCAGTTGACACCATTGTACCAGGTACGTAGTTCACTTGAGTATACCCCATGTACCATGGTACATAGCTCAGTTGACACCATTGTACCAGGTACCAAGGTACACAAAAGGACCCAGGCAGCAAGCACGCACAGTAGCAGTGCCTGTGCCAATGAGATTCCAACAGCATCAGTAACTCCAACAACAGGTAACATCTGAGTATCCTTCAATCACAACAGTGGTCCTACCTCCAGCACTGGAGGCTGCAATGAATACTGATTCTCCCTGCCTCACAGCAACGGGTATAACCAACAAGTCCATTCATTTGATAAATGCTATATCATACATTTGGCATCTCCAGCGACATTCTTTGGAACTGACCTTCTCCCTGGGAAACTTGTGATTGTGAACAATGCTGACAGAGCGAAGTCTTAATTGGTCATTACTTAGTATACTTGGCATATTTTAAAATCAATTTGAGGGTCCTGATATAGTGGTTCACAAGTCAGTAGTCAGTAAAATTGGGTTAGTGACTTTGGTTTACACCGCTTTCAACATTATTCCAGTTACGTCACAGTGAGTCAGCTTAATGTGGGAGGAAAGCCAGAAGTGATGCAGGTCTCAGACGTTTACCACTTTGGTGCAACCCACGAGCACAGATATGGTGCTGACAAACCTAGAAACATGATCAGGGCGAACCAGGATTCAAACCCACTAGCTTAACTTCCCCTTCGAAGGTATTTTTCAATCAATAAAGTTCAACAAACTTGTTAGGGAAACTGTATTAATCTATTAACTAATGTCTGAAATCATGGGTCTGAAATACATAAGAATATTTTCTAATAATATGCTCTTAATGATTAAGGACTTGGGGACCCTATCACATACCTGAATTAACAATGGAACGGATACTCTATCAGACGAGGCAGTTTCCCCCAGTACATCAGTAAACATTAGCTAAACTCACCCAGAAACAGTCAGCCCCACCTATTGCATTAACTCAAACTTAATGATCCAGTCTCGTCTCAATTTCACACAGGTCTCTCATTACCACGATCTCAAAAAAATCAGATCTCAGTTGTAGCTAACGAGATTGTCATGACAGTACATGAGAAAGGCTACAGCCAACGCGTCCTTTTCCTTCTCCAATGATAATGTTCAGGATGACTCACATCCCAACATCTTCGACTCCCAGCACGGTTGCCTGAATTAGTAAGAATGCCCACTCGTCTGAATTCAGAGAATTTCACTTTCTCTGAGATAAGTATTTTTAAAATCCAGACGACTTAACCTTATTTCCATTTGAAAAAATGTGGTTAGTGTACATTGTCATGACCTGGATGCACTTATTAACTACTGTGACGATTTCATACTTTACTGTAGAGACATAGGACCAGGCGTTTTCTACTTTTTGGATTACGGACCCACAGACTAATTTTTGAGAAAATGAAAAAAAGAAAAAAAAAAAAGATTTCCTTTACTAGCAAAGAGATACATAATCGATCTTTGTTGATCTCGAAGCCGAACATGAATAGCCTCCCTTGACAATTGTCTGTGTTGTAAGTGGTAGAATTTTTATTGTTACAAGGGGCTTCATCATCACAAATGGCGGTCTTTTGAGCACAGAATATGTTCATAAAGTATGCCAGAGCCATTCTGCATTAAAAAAAAATGCATCTGGCTTTTTTTTTTCCCCCTCCTCCAACCCTGGACTTTGGGTTGAAAAATCCGTAATCCTAAAAATAGAAATCACTCACCGTCACTTTACAGTGTTTCATAAAAGGATAGTTAATGGTATTCAACTTCTGAAAACATTTCAACCATAAGATAATTAAGATAATTAAGAATGAATTAATATATTTCCCTCAATTTCTAACGTACATCGACATTCCATTGACGACGTTATACAGTGCTATGACGTCTCAACACAAAGTTACAGTGAAGGGACCTTAGCTTACTAAACAGTCCTCATCTCATTTCCCTTGGCTGTAAGCAGTTCACAACCTGTTGTAAAGTAACAATTAACTCACAGCTTGTGTGATGTATAACACCCTGTCCTTGATGATTTGAGGTTTAGTCCATTACTCTTGCCTGCATTGCTTTACCTTGTCGATAGATTGAACTGATATGTGTCGCAAAAGGACGAGTTGGGCAGTGAATTGAATACAGATTTCTCCAGTGTCAAATATTGGTCCCTGTGACCAACCAGTGAACCTAACTAAAGCTTGATGATCATTATACCATATACGGTTCAAACAAATACTTAACCACATACACACATCTTGTTCAGCTAAAATTAATTTCTGAAATAGGTAGAACTCCTACATATTAAAATATTGTTAAATCTAAACTTTGACCAGGGTCTGATATCAAACCTCTAATTCCATCGGAGGGAAAGCAGTAAAAGTGTGGGATGGGAAGTTGTACGTAACGCTAGACTTCACACCATACATGATGTACAGGTGATGTTAAGATCCAACATGCTTAAAACATGTAAAATGGTTGAGATAGTTATAAAATATATCATGGCCACAACAAATTAATCAACTGCTTGTCAAATAATTGGTCAAAAGTAGAAGAGGATGACAAAAGATGTTTTAAAAATTCTGATGTCTTATTTATTTATTTTTGTGATAATCTACGATCCTAAAAGTAGTGAAAATCAAATCTTTATTTCTGGCGGACACCAAAATTGGGCTTACATCATAGTAACCATAAGAGGAATCAAACCAGACCTTCTGCTTAAAGAGCAAACCCACCTTACCCACAAGGCTACATCATGAACAGAAGTTATATAGAGGAGAGCCTATCATGTTCATAGATTAAGGTATGGTAGCCCTCCTTCACAGAGGTGTTCATGGATTAAGGTATGGTAGCCCTCCTTCACAGAGGCGTTCATAGATTAAGGTATGGTAGCCCTCCTTCACAGAGGCGTTCATAGATTAAGGTATGGTAGCCCTCCTTCACAGAGGCGTTCATAGATTAAGGCATGGTAGCCCTCCTTCACAGAGGTGTTCATAGATTAAGGTATGGTAGCCCTCCTTCACAGAGGCGTTCATAGATTAAGGTATGGTAGCCCTCCTTCACAGAGGCGTTCATAGATTAAGGGATGGTAGGCAAACTGGGAAAAAATTCTTATAGAATTCAAAATTTGGATTTTCTTAAACTAAGTGGTATCTAACATTGCATTCAGTGCCATAGTGAACAAGTAAGCATCTAAATCTCTTTGACTCTCTTTCATGGTCAAGGTTATCAGGATCTCACCTCAGTGAATTCATAACACGACATGGGGAATGTTAATTCCAATGTAGGATTTGTACTGAGTTGTACTGACAGTTGTACCGACAGTTGTACCGACAGTTGTACCGGCAGTTGTACCGACAGTTGTACGGACAGTTGTACGGACAGTTGTACCGACAGTTGTACGGACAGTTGTACCGACAGTTGTACCGACAGTTGTACTGACAGTTGTACCGACAGTTGTACTGACAGTTGTACCGACAGTTGTACTGACAGTTGCTGCAGGCTTGGGGCTGAGTATCGGCCTGATCAGCAGCAGTAAACATTTCCCTCACTATTTAAAGATCATCGTTTTATTCTAACACAAGTATATTATTCAAACAAACAATTGATCAATTAGTTGTTGGCAGAGTAAGCCACCATACATCTACAATAAAGTGAAAATATTGCCGCAGTCAGCAATATTTCAGCCATATCACAGCAATTGATTACAGGGAGTAAGAGATGTTATGAACGTTATCATACTAGAAAGTTTGGTTTCACACAGACGTACGTCCAATGTCACTCTCACACAGCACTCATCACTGATCCTTCTACTTCAAGTAGCCAGTTTGGTTTCACACAGACGTACGTCCAATGTCTCTCTCACACAGCACTCATCACTGATCCTACTACTTCAAGTAGCCCACCAGCCTTGTCACGTTCGTCTACATCACTCTACTCCTACACACTAAAATCTCACTCCCATACCCATCAGTAAGAATCAGTGTAAAATCCATGGAAACTATCCAGAGTTCCATCAATAAACATGGAATTGAAAATAGTGTAGTGACATTTGAAGATGCATGACGATTTTCATTCTCAAAATAAATTATATACAGCTATGACAATGAAACCCTTTGTCTGGTACATGAGGATGACATGATTATTGATGACTGGAACATTGTGCCGCTGTAACCTCATCACATACTCCCTAATCCATACGACTCTCATCCTCACCGCCATCTTTAGGCATATAGACATCTTGAAAATCACTGCATGAAAATATGACGATAATACACAATGTTGGTGTGCTGATTTCAATAGTGACCAGGGCCCACTTGCACAAAGCGATCTAAGCGCTAAGATGATGGTAACTCTCATAGGCTTACAATAGTCATAGCGCTAAGATGGCTTTGTGCAAGTGGGCCCAGGAGTTATATATACTACTCAAAAGAAGTAACAGAGCACCCTAATATTTCATATGACATGACATGATTAACTATAGTCATATGAAAAGAATCAGGTCTTTTGTAACTTCCTTTGAGTAGTGTCAATACCGTAAGTACCGTATTAGCCGTATTAAGCGCCCTGCTCCCCCCTCTGACAAACTTCTGGATCAAAATACAAGAAGTCTTCATAACCTGCCCCTACTAAGACCAAACATTTACATAACAATAACTATAATTGAGAATGTTTACGTTAGATCGTTTGAACTAAGTTTGTTGAGTACAACACAATTTCTGGAGACAAAGTTAGCTTGCTTTTAATAAGTGGACCCATTTGTCAATTTTATAAGCGCCTGGGCACTTATTACGGCAAATACAGTCAACTGAAATTCCATGCCTGTTTCTAATAATTCACATAATCTTGAAAAAAAAAAAACCACTTCAAGGATAGAAAAAACTCTTTAGAATGTGAAATAACCACTGATGAACACATTTGTTGTCATGACGATAATTGATCTGGTTGGAACACATGTATTAGAGCTCTGTTTTCAAGGTGTTTGATTGACCGTGTCTACCACATTCCGGTCAGTTCCAAATGCCTACAAAGCTGAAACAACAACCAGCACTATCACTGGTGTTATATTATAAACTGGTGTTAAATCATAACAGGATATTTGCATATAGTTTTTAAAAATGTCAGAAAGAGTTCACTTTCCTCATATTCTTTACAAAACATTACATTAAATATGGTAATTATCGAGCTGACATCTTGCAGCCAATCATCAGCCCTAAACCAAGTCCTTCTCATGGTCCAACCATGAATCCAGCGTTATTCCATAGTAAATACACGTCATTTCATCCATGGCATGCAAGAGAAATATGTCACCCATTGCCATGGAGACTTGATTCTAAAAGAAGGTCCAAAATCTCCATCACTGCCTCAGTCATCCAATCACAGCACCTGTATCATTGCACAAATGGGGGATAAGCTCCATGGGAAGTTGCCCAATCCTGGCTTCCGTTGTGTCCAGTGTGTGGCACGTACTGATGTGTTCTGGGGCCCTGTTGTAACAAGGGATGTTGGGGCTCATTGGACTTCCAGGACACAGCTTCAAGTCTTGTCCTTCGGTTTCCCATCCGGGACTCGATGACAGCCCCCATGAGTCTGGAGAGGGAGAGGGAGAGGATACGGTAAACCGGTTGCCATGGGAACCGATGATGATGATGCTAATGACTGACTAATGGTGAAGCCAGGCTGTGGTTTTTGATCCTGTGAACAGAAAACAAGATTCTTATTGAGTCGACGGAATAAAATATGTATGATCATATATAGATCATATGATCCTTATAGATCCAGTATAAAGACAGTGTAAGGATCTATAACGAAACATGGCTATTACAGTATAATAAAGAAGTTGTAATCCATAAATGTTTTGTCAAGACTTATTTCCAATTGTCTATAACATCTTACCACTGCTGGCCAAATAAGTGAGTGAGTGAGTGAGTGAGTGTGGTTTTACGCCGCTTTTAGCAATATTCCAGCAATATCACGGCAGGGGACACCAGAAATGGGCTTCACACATTGTAACCATGTCGGGAATTGAACCTGGGTCTTCGGCGTGACGAGCGAACGCTTTAACCACTAGGCTACCTGACCGCTCCACTGACCAAATAAAGACTAAGGTGTGACGAAAACAACAAAATAACAACAGACTCCGAGTCATTGACATTTTGTGCAACCTCACTGTGCACCAGGGAAATCCCATCCCTTGATTTTTCTACTGAAGAACCAGTGTGTAAGTGGTAGAACCAAAGTAATGTACACAAGATAGTCCTATTTTCAGGGCTATTTGGGCTAGCAGGCTTGTGATACATCCATTTCTGGATCCTGTTCCTCACTATTGTCTTAGAATGTCACTGCCTTGAGCACGTAAACAGTGAGTGAGTGAGTAAGTATGGTTTTACGCCGCTTTTAGCAATATTCCAGCAATATCACGGCGGGGTCACCAGAAATGGGCTTCACAATTTGTACCCATGTCGGGAATCGAACCCAGGTCTTCAGTGTGACAAGCGAAGGCTTTAACCACTAGGCTACCCGACCGCCCCTATGACTCATGGAAGTCCTAAGAGCTATACTCATGAAGGTGGCCCGTGAAGATCTGTGTAGTGGTCTGCAGCAACCCATGCTTGCCATAAGAAGCGACTATGTAAGGGGCGACTAACGGGATCGGGTGGTCAAGCTTGCTGACTCGGTTGATGCATGTCATCGTATCCCTATCGTGGAGATCGATGCTCATGATGTCAATCACTAGATTGTCTGGTTCAGACACGATTATTTACAGACTGCTGTCATATAGCTTGAATATTGCTGAGTGCAGCATTAAACAACAAACAAACAAACAAAACTCATGAACGTGCCTCATGAACATTGTGCACACTTTGCCATTGCGAGATGTTAAAGCAGTATGTACAGCAGATAGCTGTACAGCTGTGGTACATATTGCAGGAGAAATATTGCTGATTTTGTGATGCCATCTGAGGCATCATTCGTACAAACACTTGCTGGGTTCCTCAGACGAGTGACGAGCGAACGCTTTAACCACTAGGCTACCCGACCGCCCAGAGCACGTAAACACTAGGAGAGAGTAGTGGCATCATAATGTTGATACATGGTTGTATAAAATGGTGGTCACAACTGGGGAATGTTGAAGGCAGCTGGTTAGTGAGGGAAGGCTGGTTTCTATACTTAGGTCTTGTCTTCAATATGCTAGGTATTCACAGGGGTATAAAAGTAAAAAACCATGTGCGTACTGTGTGAAGCCAAATGGATTTACACAAAGTGTGTACACCAATTTTTACATATATCTCCATAAATGTAAAACGTAAGTCAATTCTTATCAATAAATATGTAATAAATATGACAATAACTTCACAGACTGCTTATTTAATCAATAACACAGGGTAGACAGCAACATGAAATCAGTGACATCATTCAGCGCAATGAAGCCACCCCCATTCTATTATTAGCCATTCAGATTGGTTGGTTGGTTTGTTGCTTAATGCCGCACTCAGCATTATAACAGCTATATGACCGCGGTCTGTAAATAATCGAGTCTGAGCCAGACAATCCAGTGATTGATATCATGAGCATCGATCCACGCAATTGGGGTCGATGACATGCATCAACCAAGTCAGCTAGCCTGACCACCGGATCCCGTCAGTCTCCTCTTACAACAAGCATAGTTGCCTTTTACGGCAAGCATGGGTTGCTGACGACCTATTCTACCCCAGATCTAGCCAATCAGGAAACAATAAATCTGTTAGTGGGCTTGGCTTTGTTTATTGATAGAAACATAAACACCAAAATAATTGCAAGGTTATCCAATCAAATGCCAAGGAATCACTTGAACTTGTTTTTCAATGAACATGGTCTAATTCAAGAAATGTTGCAGTTTGAAGGAAGCGGTCAGTGTGTGTTGCTGACCTGAGAGGTAGAGGGCAGCTGTTGGCCTGGTTGTGACCGGTCAGGGAGGGTCTTCACTGTCACCCCTGACCCTGCAACTAGTGGAGACACACACTCTGTCAACAAAACAAAGCATGTTTTAGGGACATAGACTTGTTAATCTGTGGTAATTGTGCTAACTGTAAGAATGTATACTGCCCCGGTCGGACAATGATGACAATGCCAACAGGTCAAAATACAGCAAAGTTATTCCCCATTGGTGGCACTGGTTTGGCAAGCCAAAGATGACCTCTGGTCCCAGGTATTGTCTGGTGTCTCATTACAGAATAAATGTTACTGTAAGCCACAGTCAGCAATATTCCAGCAATATCATCATGATCATGGCAACTTTAGTTTCAATAAAATCGTGTCATTTACTCGGATTCCTCTCTGAGTGAGATCTGAGTTTAATGAGATTGTGGCGACTTGACAAGCCAGTGACTAAATGCATGGTCAGCCATCTATACCATGGCACAGTTAAGTCTGATCCTCCCTCAGGGCAAGCATGGGATACTGTCAGATAGGTGGACTGTCCACTACAACTGACAACAGAGATTGGGGGTCTCGTCATAGTTACTACACGAGAACTGATCACAGGAACTGGGGGCGTCGTCATAGTTACCACACGAGAACTGATCACAGGAACTGGGGGCTCCGTCATAGTTACTACACGAGAACTGATCACAGGAACTGGAGGCGCCCTCATAGTTACTACACGAGAACTGATCACAGGAACTGGGGGCATCGTCATAGTTACTACATGAGAACTGATCACAGGAACTGGGGGCGTCGTCATAGTTACTACATGAGAACTGATCACAGGAACTGGGGGCGTCATCATAGTTACTACACGAAAACTGATCACAGGAACTGGGGGTGCCGTTATAGTTACTACACAAGAACTGATCACAGGAACTGGGGGCGTCGTCATAGTTACCACACGAGAACTGATCACAGGAACTGGGGGCGTTGTCATAGTTACTACATGAGAACCCATCACAGGAACTGGGGGCGTTGTCATAGTTACTACATGAGAACTGATCACAGGAACTGAGGCCGTCGTCCCAGTTACAACACATGTACTGACCACAGGGGCTGGGGGCGTCGTCGGAGTTGGATGGTGTGATGGGGTTGATGATGGGAGGAGCTGGACTCTGGCAGGACGAGTGGTCCACCGGGGACTGGGCCACCTGTAACCAAACACTGCACATGTCAACATTCACACAAATATACTCATATCTGGCTCTTACACTGATAAATATTCACCTGCACCCTGGCATTTTTGTTTTGTTCTGAAGCAGTACAATAAGTACAGAATTATCCAGGGTCAAGCCATTAAATGGCAGCCTGTAAATAATACGAGTCCAAACCGATTGTGACCAATGATCCATGACATCAGGGTGCGATGACATGCATCCAACCACGTCCCCGAGCCTGACACCTGTATACATTGTCTCTTCTTAATGACCAGCATAGGTTGCTGGGAATGGACCTACTTCAAACAGGAAACCCCATAGAGCATCCTTAAATAATATGATTTTTGTTGTCTTTTGTTTATAGTGGACTCAGCAATAAGCCAGCTAGATTCTGGACCAAACAATCCAAAGATTGTCATCATGAACATCGATCTACACAACTGGGATACAATGACATGAACCTTGGACCAGAAAATCCAATGACTGACGAAATGAGCATTGATCTACGCAATTGGGATACGATGACATGTATCAACCAAGTCAGCTAGCCTGACCACCCGATCCCGTCAGTTGCCCCTCACAAGTATGGGTTGCTGAAGACCCATTCCAACCCGGATCTTCACGGGGTTTATTCCTTTGACATAAGGTACATCAACCTGAGTCCCCCACCTGTGACTTGATGTCGGGAGGTGAGTCTGGTGGTGAATGCGACATGGAGTTGTTGTTGACGGTGTTGAAGGGGAGGGAGAGCCTGGCGTTGATGGTGAGCAGCTGGTTCCGCCTCTCCGTCAGGGACTTCACATACTCCTCCAGCCGCGTGTTCTCAGTCTTCAGCTGGTGCAGGCAGTTCAGCAGCGACGCTACTAGAATGAGAGAAGTAGAAAGTATATCATCGAAAGTAGACATGCGGAAACACGACTTAACATTGTGACAGTATTCTGCCGTGAAACATCTTCAACATAGTTTCAACAGTATTTTAGTCGTGTCATCTTATTGTAGGCAAAGTCCAAAGTGATACAAAAGTTAAGCATTTTTCATAATGGCGAGTGAGTGAGTGAGTGAGCAAATCTGGAACCTCCAACCCTACAACTTTTTTCTTGTTTTTCTCAAGACCATAGCGGTACCATATGTTATGCCTCAATTTGTTGCACTTGAAAGAACTAACCAGTCATTATCTTCATTATGGTGACGTTAATTGCCATTGACAGTCACACTGCAATTTACCATATTGCAAAGAAAAGAAAAATTTAATAAAAAACAACAACTCCCACCCTGTCTTTGGCCTTGAACCGTGTCTGGTTCTACAGGATGTTGTTTGTTTGTTGTGTAATACCACACTCAGCAAAATACCAGCTATGCGACCGCGGTCTGTAAATAATCGAGTCTGGACCAGACAATCCAGTGATTGACATCATGAGCATCGATCTCCACAATTGGGATACGATGACATGCATCAACCAAGTCAACAAGTCTGACCAACCAATTCCGTTTGTTCCCTCTTATGACAAGCATAGGTTGCCTAAGACCTATTCTACCCCGGAATCTTCACGGGACCTATTCTTACCCGTATCTTCATGGCGGGAAATAAGCATGCGTTGCTGAAGACCTATTCTAACTCGTATCTTCATGGCAGGAAATAAGCATAGTTGCCTCTTATGATAAGCAGGGGTCTCTGACGACGTACTCTAACTTGGATCTTCACAGGTTGAGATAAGCATAGTCGCCTCTTACTACAAGCATAGTCGCCTCTAACAAAAGGGATGGGTTGCTGAAGACCTATTCTAACCCATATCTTCATTGCTGGAAATAAGCATAGTCGCCTCTTAAGACAAGCATAGTCGCCTCAAGCATGGGTTGCTGACGACCTACTCTATTGCGGATCTCTACGTGATGTACTGACTGTCAAAGTGCTGGCTCTGCTCCATGAGGAACTGTGACCCCTGCTCCCACTGTCTCTCCAGCAACTGCTCCATCGACGTCGGGAATCTGGAGGAGGAGGCATCATGGCATAGAATCACAAACTTACTCAAAGTGACATTATTAAAAGAATTTGTTCCTAAGCCACATTCAACAATAACAAGAGTTTGCCACTAACGTGGCTATATCCTCCGCCCCTGTTGCAGAATTTATGACATAATTAAATCTAAACAAACCCTAACCTTTTTTAACCGAGGTGGAACTTGTCATGGAAATTGTAAAAAAAAGAAGAGTTTGGAACCTAAGTCCATCTTGCTGCCATGGAAACGTAAAAATATAAAAATTTCTAAAATTTCTAAATAGCAAAAGGCACCAGATCAGCATGTACCTGACAAACCTGCAAAGTTTGATGAAAAAATATTGAACGGTTTATGAGTAATGCTCCGGAAACGAAACGTGACGGACGGACGGAGCCCGTTTCTATATCCCCCGCCAACTTTGTTTTGTGTATGTTTTGTGTATGATGTGTACTGTACTGCTGTGCAGGAGAGTACGCAGTAGACAATGAGTTTAAAGCACTAAATATGGTACTTCAAACTTAAAACAGTTAACCATATTGTCCTCAGGCAGTGTTCGAAATAAGTGCCTGCCCGTAGGCCCATAGCAGGCAGTCATGTTCGGCCCGTAGGCCCATAGCAGGCAGACATGCTCGGCCTGTAGGCCCATAGCAGGCAGACATGTTCGGCCCGTAGGCCCATAGCAGGGAGACATGTTCGGCCCGTAGGCCCATTGCAGGCACAGGGTTCCCCCTAGACTCCAATATCTGAGAGTCACCTTGACTCAGCCTAGGAAATGTTTTATTGTATGATTAATGAAATTTAAAGTGTTCACTGTTAATGTTACACTTAAAGTTAAGTATCTTTTAAATATTATGTCTTTAGTTTAAGTTAACAAGTGCTAATTAATGTTCTCAGCTGATTGTACTTCAGAGGATAAAGGATATATGAATGAAAAACAAAGTTTGTTGGTTTTATTTTTTCACCATCTTTAATTACTTCACAGCTCATGAAACAATTTACAGTGACACTAATACAGGATGAATAAATAACATCAGTCTCAACTGTGAGACATAATTTTGAATCATGGATGGATATTAAAATACATTTCATGTCAGATTATAATTTAATACCACTAACTCATTTACATCTTTTATCTAGTTATCTTGTTTTATCTATCAACAGTGAAGTTGAACTGAAGAATTGTAAACACTCGTAACATTTTCTGGTTGAATACAGTTTATTAGCAACAACAAACGCGCCCTAAGCTTTACATTTTGTATATACCATATTTATTTGTGTATAATACACACTCGTGTATAATACGCACCCCTAATTATGGGCAATTAAATCCTGAAAAAAATGTCTTTCATGTATAATACGCAGAGACTTTTCTTCAGTCTCATTTCAGGCTGTCTTGATCCGTCATCGGAAATAGCATAACAAATCCGAACTGAATTACGCAAGTTGTTACACTATCTGGTAATAAAAATGTGTTCTCTGTATATCTGACCTTATGTTTGTCATCTATTTTATTAATTTTATTTAAAATTTCATTCAATAATGTTTACCTAAATTTCGGCAAAAACATGTGTCCCTCCGATACTTACAACTTCCGTTTACCCCGTTCCTTAGGTTCCTCTTAACTACATACCGTGACCGCGCCAAATCACATTATTCACTGCAACAATTATAATATTTTCTTCTGTTTCATTTTTTACGAGTCTACACATCTAGATAAACATATATCATGGTTAACTTTTAGTGAGAAAATATGCCAAAACGTGAAAAACTTTGTCCATTTGCGAAGTTTTCCTTTGTTTACATCACGTGCTGTCATTGAAGCCACACGGAGTGTGAGAGTTACGTTCACTTTGATGAATAAATATATTTTGTCGTGTACCTCACAGTCGCACAGTTTTAGAAGCATATCTATATGATTATGCAAAACAATATGCAAAGCCCCCGGCTGTTCTGATTTTAGTGTTTGTTTTAAAACGAGTGAAAAGTCTGGTCTTGTGACAGGCTATGCAAATTAGCCCGTGGCAGTGGTGTTATGCGAAGTTATGTTACTTCTAAAAACGACGATTAATTAAAAACTAGCAGTATATTTTAAGATGTTTGCATATATTGTCTTCGGAAAATGGTCATAAATTAAGTTCAGGTGAGTAGTTTCATTGCAAAGCTGGTAAACAACAACATAGATATTTTGAAATTGCGTCAGTCATTTATTTCTGGACATATTTTTCCTTAATTGTGAGTCATAAACGCAAGAATCCTGCGTCAGGGGAAACCCTGCAGGCAGACATCCTGGGCCTGTAGGCCCATTGCAGGCAGATGTGTTGGGCCAGTAGGCCCATGGCAGACAGACGTGTTGGGCCAGTAGGCCCATGGCAGGCAGACGTGTTGGGCCAGTAGGCCCATGGCAGGCAGACGTGTTGGGCCAGTAGGCCCATGGCAGGCAGACGTGTTGGGCCAGTAGGCCCATGGCAGGCAGACGTGTTGGGCCTGTAGGCCCATGGCAGGCAGACGTGTTGGGGCCAGTAGGCCCATGGCAGGCAGACGTGTTGGGCCAGTAGGCCCATGGCAGGCAGACGTGTTGGGCCAGTAGGCCCATGGCAGGCAGACGTGTTGGGCCTGTAGGCCCATGGCAGGCAGACGTGTTGGGCCAGTAGGCCCATGGCAGGCAGACGTGTTGGGCCTGTAGGCCCATGGCAGGCAGACGTGTTGGGCCAGAAGGCCCATGGCAGGCAGATGTGTTGGGGCCAGTAGGCCCATGGCAGACAGACGTGTTGGGCCAGTAGGCCCATGGCAGACAGACATGTTGGGCCAGTAGGCCCATGGCAGGCAGACGTGTTGGGCCTGTAGGCCCATGGCAGGCAGACGTGTTGGGCCTGTAGGCCCATGGCAGGCAGACGTGTTGGGCCAGAAGGCCCATGGCAGGCAGACGTGTTGGGCCCGTAGGCCCATGGCAGGCAGACGTGTTGGGCCAGTAGGCCCATGGCAGACAGACGTGTTGGGCCTGTAGGCCCATGGCAGGCAGACGTGTTGGGCCCGTAGGCCCATGGCAGGCAGACGTGTTGGGCCTGTAGGCCCATGGCAGGCAGATGTGTTGGGCCTGTAGGCCCATGGCAGGCAGACGTGTTGGACCCGTAGTTTCAAATTTGTATTGGTCCTTATGGTCTGCAGTCAATTTATGTCTGGAATAATTTTTCTCAATAAGCTGCAGTTTGTTAACGAGGGCCTGACAAATTTAGTGCTTTAACTGATTTAGTGCTTTAAAATGCAGTATTGTGATTGTTTTGAATAGATATTGTTATGAGTGTTTGAGTTAAATTGATGAATGTCTGATCAAAAGTTGATACCATCATTTTCAAATCCAACTGCTCTTTGATTCCGGAACAATCTCTGATTCAGCTGAGGGTCCTACACAATAGACAGCATCAGTCTTTACCCGCCCTTTTGACAGGTGACTCAAGTCCCAGACTAGGTTAACCTGGAACTCTCAGTTTGTTTCTTTGTTTGTTTGTTGTTTAACGCTGCACTCAGCAATATTCCAGCTATATGATGGCAGTCTGTAAATAATTGAGCCTGGACCAGACAATCCAGTGATTGATATCATGAGCAACTATCTCCACAATTGGGACATGATGACATGCATCAACCAAGTCAGCAAGCCTGTCCAACCGATCCTGTTAGTCACCTATTACAACAATCAGTCACCTTTTGCGGCAAGCACAGAGTCAACTGAAAGCAAGCAATGGCCGCCATGAAACTCACCCTCCTGGCCCTTCTCCACACCTTGACAAGGAGGGGAACATTTTGGGGGGACACAGGTAACCATTGACTGGGTCCTTGTCCGCATCCCCTCCTCCCCGGCTGGAGTCACATGCAGATGAGCTTCTTCCATCAAAACCTGCCAAGAACGACATCCCCATCAGTGATACAACAAAACTGATTACGCACCAAATTCACTTTGTGGATTAGTCCTGTTACTTGCTCACACATATCTGACATAAAATATCAAACAGTTATGAAATATATGATGACATTAAAAATGTGTGTCATATGATATTATCATTAAAAGGTTGTTTGCTGTTTTATGCTGCTAAAAATAAACAAATTGAAACATTGGGAGTGATAATAAGTGCTTAAGGCAAGGTCTCCAGATATTTAATATAGGAAATATTGATGTGTGGGATGATCTCCTAGTGTGGGATGATCTCCTAGTGTGGTGTGACCTAGTGTGATGTCAAGATGTGACATGATCTCCCAGTGTGATCTCCCAATGTTACCTCCTAATGTGACATGATCTCCCAGTGACACGATATCCCAGTGTGACTCAAACTCCCAGTGTGACACAAACACCCAGTGCGACACGTTCTCCCAGTGTGACACAATATCCCAGTGTGACACAAACTCCCAGTGAAACACGTTCTCCCAGTGTGACACTTTCTCCTAGTGTGACATGATCTCCCAGTGTGACATGATCCAGACTCACCTGACTGTCCGAACCTGGGTAGTGACACCGGGCCTGGAGCACTGAGACTCTGGAAGTAGGGAGATCCACCAAACACACTGTTACAGAAGCTGTTTTGCCTGCAACACACAGATACCAATGCTATACACACATCTCCCCTGTACACATCTTTCCTACACACATCTTCCCTGTACACATATCATCCCTGTACACACATCTTCCCTGTACACACATCTTCCCTGTAAACACATCATCCCTGTACACACATCTTCCCTGTACACACATCATCCCTGTACACACATCATCCCTTACACACATCTTCCCTGTACACACATCATCCCTGTACACACATCTTCCCTGTACACACATCTTCCCTGTACACACATCATCCCTTACACACATCTTCCCTGTACACACATCATCCCTTACACACATCTTCCCTGTAAACACATCATCCCTGTACACACATCATCCCTGTACACACATCTTCCCTGTACACACATCATCCCTTACACACATCTTCCCTGTACACACATCATCCCTGTACACACATCTTCCCTGTACACATCTTCCCTGTACACACATCATCCCTGTAAACACATCATCCCTTACACACATCTTCCCTGTACACACATCATCCCTGTAAACACATCATCCCTTACACACATCTTCCCTGTACACACATCATCCCTGTACACACATCATCCCTGTACACACATCTTCCCTGTACACACATCATCCCTGTACACACATCATCCCTGTACACACATCATCCCTGTACACACATCATCCCTGTACACACATCTTCCCTGTACACACATCTTCCCTGTACACACATCATCCCTGTACACACATCTTCCCTGTACACATCTTCCCTGTACACACATCATCCCTGTAAACACATCATCCCTTACACACATCTTCCCTGTACACACATCATCCCTGTAAACACATCATCCCTTACACACATCTTCCCTGTACACACATCATCCCTGTACACACATCATCCCTGTACACACATCTTCCCTGTACACATCTTCCCTGTACACACATCATCCCTTACACACATCTTCCCTGTACACACATCATCCCTGTACACACATCATCCCTGTACACACATCTTCCCTGTACACACATCTTCCCTGTAAACACATCATCCCTTACACACATCTTCCCTGTACACACATCATCCCTGTACACACATCATCCCTGTACACACATCATCCCTGTACACACATCTTCCCTGTACACACATCTTCCCTGTACACATATCATCCCTGTACACATATCATCCCTGTACACACATCTTCCCTGTAAACACATCTTCCCTGTACACACATCTTCCCTGTAAACACATCTTCCCTGTACACACATCTTCCCTGTACACATATCATCCCTGTACACATATCATCCCTGTACACACATCTTCCCTGTACACATCTTCCCTGTACACACATCTTCCCTGTAAACACATCTTCCCTGTACACACATCTTCCCTGTACACACATCTTCCCTGTACACACATCTTCCCTGTACACATCTTCCCTGTACACACATCTTCCCTGTACACACATCTTCCCTGTACACATCTTCCCTGTACACACATCTTCCCTGTACACACATCTTCCCTGTACACATCTTCCCTGTACACACATCATCCCTGTACACACATCATCCCTGTACACACATCTTCCCTGTACACATCTTCCCTACACACATCTTCCCTGTACACACATCTTCCCTACACACATCTTCCCTACACACATCTTCCCCTTACACACATCTTTCCTACACACATCTTCCCTGTAAACACATCTTCCCTGTACACACATCTTCCCTACACACATCTTCCCCTTACACACATCTTTCCTACACACATCTTCCCTGTACACACATCATCCCTGTACACACATCATCCCTACACACATCTTTCCTGTACACACATCTTCCCTGTACACACATCTTCCATGTACACACATCTTTCCTGTACACACATCTTCCCTGTACACACATCTTCCCTACACACATCGTCCCTGTACACACATCTTCCCTGTACACACATCTTCCCTGTACACACATCATCCCTGTACACACATCATCCCTACACACATCTTCCCTGTACACACATCTTCCCTGTACACACATCTTCCCTACACACATCTTCCCTGTACACACATCTTCCCTACACACATCTCTCCTGTACACATCTTCCCTGTACACACATCTTCCCTACACACATCTTCCCTACACACATCTTCCCTGTACACACATCTTCCCTACACACATCTTCCCTACACACATCTTCCCTGTACACACATCTTCCCTACACACATCTTCCCTGTACACACATCTTCCTTACACACATCTTCCCTATACTCTCTGATTCCACGAAAACAGAAAAATTTGCAGAAAATGTTACTTACTGCAGAATTGCAGAAAATCAAAGAATTTGTCTGTTTTTTATAAATCAATACACTGTTTTTCATTATTTTCAAGCTTTTCTAACAAATTTTCCACTTGTTTGATACCAAAACATACGAAAGATGAATTCTACAATAGAATGCAATTTGAAATAAATAATTCTCACTTCAAAATGTTCTCGTTGTAATATGACTACATAAAGTCAACATGTTAAACTAAACCTGAAATGTCTAAATGCAAGAGACTAAAGTTTGTAATTAAAAATACTGAGTTAGTATTAGTCTCAGACGGGGAAATGATAATAATTTTACAGCAATTTCACTGCAGAATTTTGATAATTTCACTGCAGAATTTTGATTATTTTACTGCAGAATTCATCTGGGATGTATACATGCATCTTTCAACCAAAGCCCCTGGCATGTAAAAGCGTTATTTTGTCCAGATTAACTCCTTAGTTTCTTGAATTAAGAGAGTGCTAGCATTGCACTCAAAGGAAGGAGTGAGTGTGGTTTTATGCTGCTTTTAGCAATATTCCAGCAATATCACGGCGGGGGATGCCAGAAATGGGCTTCACACATTGTACCCATGTCGGGAATCGAACCCAAGTTCACCTGATGAAGAAGTAAGCATTTACTCCGAAACGTTGTGGTCCTCATAATAAAGAAGTTGACATCCATGAATTCTCTTCCTTAATGCAGGGTTAGAAATTGGTACTAGTCCTATAGTCCTTGCCAAACTGCCCAATAGTAAAGGTATCCTAAGGACTAGTAGAAATTAGCCATTTTTAAAGGTTTTGCTATATGTTATCATTATAAGGACTAGTGGACTGAAACTGTTAGTTTCTACCACTGTTAATGTAATCATGCAATGGGAAATGTTTAATTCCAATATGGGATTTGTTTACCAACAGACCTGCGCTGGGTATTGGTCTCAGAAACATCTACAAGGATGTATTGTGAGAAAGCTATTAGTATTATTCAGGACTGTATCTCAGGGTTTTACATGACGCACAAATATACATCAAGTACGCACAAATGTTGAGATTGGGTGCGGAAAAATAATATACTACTACGCACAATAATCATTGTACCTACAGCGCATCAAGAGCAGTTCTGGGTGTCTGTCATTTCATCTATCAACCATGACCACTGTCCACATGATCATTGATTGATTCCAGGTCTAAAGTAATTATATTATAGTAATTATCCAAACTAAACTACACCATTTTCAGGGTTCACTCTAGGAATCTTCTGACAAGGGACCTTTATGTGAAAATTTCAAATATTCCAGAGGTACAACCACACTTGCCCTTACAGCACAATGTTAAAATGCCCCATTGTATTTGAAACTGTGGACCTTTTTTCAAATTTAGGGGCTAAAAGCACAAGGTCTTAATCTAGAATTATCCATGCATTTTAATACTTTACAGGAACCTCATATTGCCTGCAAGGACCCTTAAAGTTAATCATAGGGGTCCACCGGACCAAACTTTTGTAAGTCAAGGTAAAATTGTGTTATCTCTCACTTACCCTGGGCCAGCCCCTGCGGAGCAGTTGGGACCCCCTGGCATCCCAGGGGGCAGTCCATTGGAGGAGCTGTTGGACTTTTTCCGCAAGGAAAGTTTCTTGGCCCCGGGCGTCAACACGGCCTTCCCTGTCTGCATCATGTCCTTGTTCATCTTCCCCTTGCCACCAACACAACTTGATATCTTCCCTCGCCGAACCTTTTTCTTCTCCTTCTCCTGAGATCTAAACATGAGAGTTGTGTGAGTGAGTGAGTTGGGTTTAACTCTGCTTTAAACAGTATTCCAGTTACATCACAGTGTGTCAGCTTAATGTGAGACAAAAGCCGTGATGCAGGTCTCAGACATTTACCACTTTCGTGAAACCCATTAGCATGGGTGTGCTCGGAAATCCATGTGCAGTGTGAGTCTCTGTTCTTCATGGTGGGGTATAAGGGATTTTATCTCCCGCTCAGAGATTTATTTCTCTTCCAGGCTGGATGCATAGTATTTTATAAATATCACATGGACCAATCAGATCTCATCATTGTGACGTGGAGGTAAGTTAAGGGTTCGTGTATCCCCCATGTTAGTTAGTTTAGATTCCCTTTGGGTCCAGGGTACATTAACATTGAGGGTTCATCAACCCATGTCAGCAGAGGTACTGGAGGACAACAAATTTATCTAATTACTTTGCAGGTATGTCTTCTTCATGATTTGTTTGATTGTTTATTAACGCCGCAATCAGCAATATTGCAGCCATATGACGGCGGTCTGTAAATAATCGAGTCTGGACCAGATGAGCATCGATCCACGCAATTGGGATACAATGACATGCATCAAACAAGTCAGCAAGCCTGACCACCCGGTCCCATTAGTTGCCTCCTATGACAAGCATAGTCGCCTTTTACGGCAAGAATGGGTTGCTGAAGACCTATTCCACCCCGGATCTTCCCGGGTCTTATGCATGAATCTGAATCAGTAAGAATACCACAATTAGGCATTAGATGGCAAAATAGCAGACATCAGAAAACAAAATTAAATGTAGTTCCTCTTGATCTATTTCATTAGGAAAATATTGTAATTATCAAGAGAAAGCCATCTTACACCATTAATTCAAGATACAAAAAAAAAGTCAACAGTTCGGCAATTCAAGCAGGGAATGTGAGAAATGTACCTTACATATTAGCAGGGTACATTGAAAATAACAGAATGGGTCTCAGCTAATCAGAAACCATCATTCATGTGCAAGGTAAGACAAAATGGAATGTTAGCAGTCAAGGCAACAAAAAAACATGGAATGAGTTGAGTATGGATAGTTTTTGCAGGGCTCTACTACAGTTGATAATACAAATCAAATTACATCTGACTCTAGACACACTGACCTTGACCGTGACCGTTTCCCAGGGGGCGGTTCCCCATCACTTCCCTTCCCGCCACTGTCCTCCTCAGCAGTATTGGGCGCACTTCCACTTAGAAACTTTTCAAATGAGTTTGAGAATGACCCCTGGTTGTGTGGACTCGTCACCTCGCCAGTCCCAGAACTACTAGCTGGGCTAGCATTAGTAAAGGGCGACGAGGCTGTGGAAAACAAACAGTTCGAATCTGTCACCGTAAACCGGGCGTCCATGATCAGTTTTTGGTCGTGTCCTGGCGGACTACATGAAGAATTGCTCAACGATGACACAGCCATCTCAGGTTTATTAATCGACTCCACAATCTGAGAGTTCGCAGGATGATTTTTCAGATCCGCCTCCGTGAATCCAGCAAATTCTGGTGACATCATCGACGATGAATCTGACATAGCACTATTATTATGAGATGGAGGCGTTGCCTGAGGTCTCTGCTTAACCACTTCACAACTTCCCGATGCTTGGCTCTGAACGACTGCATGGTCCAACGCTGTCTTGGCTCGTTCCTTGCTCTGCTCACAAAAGATTGTGAAGATCTGGAAATTAAATATTATATTCTCTATACTGATTACAGGACCAGCACATCTCAATATAGTGAGAGGCTTAGCGTTGGAGTAATCAGTAGCTAACTAACTAACACACAATAGCAGAGCAAGGGGGCTTGTCAACAGCTCTAGGGTAGAACTTCAACCCTTAACACTCCTTTGCATATTGAGCCGAATCATTGCAGCATGAGCCCATAGCTCCAGATAAGTTTTTGAGCAATTGAGTTTTTACTCGAAGGTTTCTATTGTAATTGGGTTATCACATTTTTCATTGCGTAACCAATATTTTTTCACTCATCTATTTATCATTCTATGGGTTTTTTCCCAAAATGAGCTAACATTTTGAGATTTAAAATAAAATAATGTTTTAGATGTTTAAAAGGGTTCTAACTAAATGCTTGACTCTGAAAGTATAAATTAGCTCGTAATTGGGTTTCGGAAATTAGCTCCTTTGTAGGCATGCTGAAAAAGCATCATTGGGTTTTTACGCATGCTGTTTTTATACATTTGAGTTTTTCAATTAATGCATGCGTTTCTGTACGCAAGTTAATAGGGAGTAATTGGGTTTGGCATATTTTTTTTTTTGGGGGGGGGGTATTTTACGCAAATACTGTGTTTATCTGTAGCTTTGATAAACCCAGTCATTCAGTCCACCAACTTAAACTGCAGTAAACATGGTAAATCAGAACTATGTTTGACAATGATTTGGAAAAATCTGTTCCGCTCAAAAACATAGTTAGGTCCACCCAAATCTTTCAAACTGTTGTAGATAATCTATCATGCTATGACATATAAATATATATAGTATGATGAATGAATCGGGGGGAGCCTTAACTTTATTTGAGTAGTATGTGAAGCTTGTCAAGAATAAATGCACAGACAATTTTACCATGGTTAGTGTTTTCGATACAGCACAGGTTCATGGAGTCCACACTATTCAATGACTATCATCTTTAGGAATTAAATGTGCTTTTTCCCAGGAAATATTATCTGGATTTGTACACACGAAAAGAGATGCCTGAAATTTTGTATCTTGACATGATTTGTGAAACTGTTAAGTAAAGAGGGATGGATGGCAACACCAGACAATGTAGAAGAGGAATACTGCATAGCTTCACTTGAAATAAGGCCAGACTTGGATGTTTAGTAGACATAACTTGAATGTTTAGTTTACTCGGCTATTTCTTATGCTCTGAACAGTAGAGACTGAAAATGTTTAACATGATTTTTAATAAAAAGGAATACTTACTGCACAATAGATAGGACTGGTTAGGAGTCGAAGGGTTAAGTTTTACCCCGGCCCGGCACACAAACAGTACAAGTAAATAAGGTGTGGCAGGGTAAATATGTTCTAAGCAGCTGGCAGTTATATGATAACAGAAGCTTCAGTTGTAAGCATGAAAAAATCCTATAGAATAAATGTAATCATCTTTGTCAGAGTGAGTGAATGTTGTTTTAAGCCAAAGTCGGCAAAGTAACAGCGACATTGCAACAAAATCTGGATGAGCAACTATCTGCGTGTTGTCTGGACATTATGACACAGACATTCACACATCGGGTCTATGACGCAACAAGCAAGCCAGTGAGTCTGACATGGACTATATCTCCAGGCTAGCATTTCATTAACCAACACTAACCCCTGGATCCATTCCCATGGTTCTCGCGATCTCAAATGACCCCCCCTTGTCTTGATTAACAGCTAATCGAACCTGCCCACCCAATCCACGTAGTCCTGTCTTTTGACCAGCAGACTATTCTAACCCGGAATCCCACCCGGCGTGTGGAATATGAAGTAGTCTGCCCACAAGATTTGTTTCTTTGTTTGTTGTTTAACGCTGCAGTATTCCAGCCATATGACGGCGGTCTGTAAAAAATCGAGTCTGGACCAGACAATCCAGTGATTAACACCATGAGCATCCATCAACACAATTGGAATATGATGACATGCATCAACCAAGTTAGCGAACCTGACCACCCGATCCCGTTAAGTCGCCTCTTACAACAAGCATAGTTGCCTTTTACGGCTAGCATGGGTTGCTGAAGACCTATTCTACCCCGGGTCTTCAGGTGATCAGTAGAGGTGATCACTGAGGGCATAATAACGGATGTAGTAGAGCTGGCAACCTACTTTACCCTTGGTCCCAACACGGCCTAACACCAGGGGTCATGTGAAAAGATCAAGAAAGCTTTCTACTTACAACATGTACAATAAACATGACAGACAGACATCAACACATCAGTGTTTACTCAAACAGAACAGCATGCTACAAAAGCTGCCCCATGGGAGCTCCACAGGTTCAGGGACACCACAAGGGTGGGACATGATGGGAACTCTCTACGTAATAGCCTTCCTCGTCGCAGGGATGGAAATTAGCACTGGCTCGCTAGCCTAGAACAGTCTTGTTAATGGTAAAGGTATCCTAAGGGCTTGTAGAATTTCAACACTTCGGGAGGTATCGCTGTATGTTATCACTATTGGGACTTGCAGACTTTCTTGATTAATTTTTATCTCTGCATTGAGAAACATATTGCATTGATGACCATTTACTTTAATTTCAAATGGTGAGTCTTTCCAGATAATATTACACTATGTCACAGAGACAGTTGTCAAAAAGTCAATTTCCTTCAAGTCATCTTGCCCCAAACTGTATCTTGGCATCAGTTTCAGTATATATCAGCGACACAAAGGACTTCTTTCGCTGAGCATATTAGGCAATAGTCATTACTTGATGCACTTGAGACTGAAGCCAAGGAAAGACATTACTGCCCCCCTCCCCCCTCGTGGTGAACCCTTCAAGTATCCATCTGCCACAGATGTGGCTGAAGAACATCACAGTTAAGCAGATGAGGATATGGACGTTTAAAGAATCCAGTGACCCTGATTTGACTCCAAACTGACAGAATTCCGTGCCAGATGTCCGGAGCTCCTACCAGCACTCATACATACCTTTCTTGCCTTTTCCTTGTCTGGCTTTACCGGAGCTATCTTCTCCGGCGTCGAGTCAGGGGTAGCATTCTCGGACGGGATCGGTTTGAATGCAGGAATGGTCTTTATGTTGGCATCCTTTTTCTAAAGAAAAAATATATTTTTGACTGGTTTCCTATCAACTAATAGAAACAGTTACATTTATCAGGTACTGGCTTGTCTTCAGTGATCATGGTTTGTTTGTTTGTTGTTTAACGCCGTACTCAGCAATATTCCAGCTATATAACGGCGGTCTGTAAATAATCGAGAATGGACCAGACTGTGCAGTGATTGACAACATGAGCATCGATCCACGCAATAGGGATACGATGACATGTATCAACCAAGTCAGCGAGCCTGACCACCCGATCCCGTTAGTCGCCTATTACAACAAGCATAGTTGCCTTAGTGATTATGGTGATAGGTCCAGTTGATGCTAACCTAGTAATACAAATACATTCAATCTTAACCCAAAAGTGCAACAAGGTGAATCTTGTAGACTTGACACATGACGAGATAGTTGTTGACAAAAAATATCACATAAATATCAAGTAGTGGACAATTCAAATTTTGTGAAAATCCAGTCCACATGATCTTGGATATTGTCATCTGTTTTCACTGTTAAGTTAGACATGTCAAAAGGACCAGTGTTGACCCATTAGGATTGCAAAGATTATACCATCATGGTCAAATATACACATATGTTTAACCTGTCAACTTTATGTAGTCATAATACCACAAGAACGTTTAAGAGTGGGAATTATCCATTTCAAATTTCATTTTATGTTAGGATTCATATTTTGCATGTTTGAGTTGCGTGTTAAATGTTTGGGCATCATTCAAGTACAAAATTTGGCTGAAAGGTTACAAATAACCAAAAATAGTGCATTGCTTGATTAAAAGAAACAATTTCTGCGACTTTTCTGCAATTATGTGGTACCGTATTTTCTTGAGTATAGTGCGCACCCATGTATAATGCGCACCCCCCTCTAGCGGGTTCAATATTTTGGAAAAAACGAAATTTGAATAATATGTGCAGAAAAAAATTACACCGTACCCCTTCAGCAAAGTCCGGCAAACGAACAGGTGATGAGAAACTTTGTCAGTACAAATTCGAAATTTGAGATAAAAAATCACCAGACATGTTGATTTACCGTTTAAATTGTATTTTTTGTTCAGCTAGGCATTGTTTTATATCCAGGGATTAAGATTACCTTGTGTATTTTCTTGTAAACTAAGCCGGAAACAGCAATCAGCTGTACACACGTTTTCTTGGAATCTACCGGTGATTCGGTCAAGACACACCCAATGATATAACTTTACAGTATTTTAATGCAAGGATCGGCAAAAGTTGTATCTGAAACTATTTTTTTATCAGGAATAATATATTCAAATATCTTGTTAATCTTGTTAATTTAGATGCAGCTTAAAAAAATAATAACCCTGATCGCTATTGTCGGGTATTATTTTTTACATGGAACCAGTCTGACCAGTCACCGTCAAGGATCCCGTACACGTGATCACGAGAATTACGTGTTGACATAGAACAAATATGACTTTTAACGAATCAAAGTATGGCATTTATGATATATGTATCCATTCTCTGTCAACTAAAGTTCATTTCAAGGCGTCAATAGCGGTAATCTGACCGTGGTTGCTGTTAATAACGGTGAGTTGTGTGATCTTCCGATTGCTTCACACACAATTTCGCCAATATTAATTAATACAATATTCAAAGGAATTTTGAATAAAATTAATGAAATAAGTTACAAACATAAGTCCAGATATACAAAGGACACTTTTCTTAGCCAGACAGTGTAATTACATGAATAATTTGCGAACTTCAGTATGGATTTGTTGACATGGTATTTCCGGTGTTACGTGCTCAGGGTAATGTCTTTCCATGGGGGAAAAAACATAAAAACTCATTATTTCGTGTATAATGCGCACCCCCTTCTACACAGCAGTGTTTTTTGGAGAAAAAAATGCGCTCTATACTCAAGAAAATTTGGTAAGTAAAATTTTCTGCAAATCTTTCAGTGATCGTGGAATTGCAGACTTTGTCTGGGACTGATACCAGCAGCAGACCACCCTGGATTCATGGAAAACCAGAGTGAATTGTGACAACAGCATAACATATTCAGTGAGCGAGTGAGTATGGTTTTACTCTGCTTTAAGCAATATTCCAGCAATATCCCGGCAGGGGACACCATAAATGGGCTTCACACATTAACTCTTTCAACACCAGTCAACCAGAAGTGTTTACTGCTGGGACACCGAGTTCCCAGAGACTCTTGTGTGATAGATGAAGCCAACATTTATCAAAGAAAATATCTGCTTGTAAAATATATTTGCTACTACATGTTATACACCATTTGAAAGGTCTGATCCTATGGTTGATAAATGTGAAAGTTATGTTTTTCACATTATTTAAAATAATGCATTTACAACATAATTAAATTCGTTGTAAATAAAAAATGTACGCTAACACGTTGTTAACATCCAGATTAAGGACCAAGAAAGCGAAAACTTGACGATTTTCGGCAAATATATGATTTCATAATATCCACGTACCTATTTCTGTTTTATTTTCATTGTTTACGTAATTGGAAAATCATTTTAAAAAGAATTATAAATAGTTTCTGTCATCACCCATTTCCCGATAACAGCGACTGTCCGCTCAGTAAAATGAAGAAATACCCCCGTTTTCGAGGTTTCGTGTGAATAACACGTTCGTCGAAGAATGGCATATGACACATCGCTGGAAAGCTTATTCCTTCATCTACACGCTCGTAACATCGACTGTTGTTTTTTCGTAGTTATAACAAGCGATTTCATTGGATTAAAATTGGTTTCTAATGACGCTTTCTTGCTGAAATCTGCTACAAGTTTCGTGATTGGTCAATTTTGAGCACGTGACCTAAGGCAGCCAATCAAATTACAGCTGTGATACCAAGCTCATGTTCGATAAATTACAGAAGTTTGCGAAAGAATTTTGTTAAATCGTGTTATTCTGAACGTTTTGAGCAGGAAATCACGATATATATTAAAAATATGGAACTTCGTGAATGTATCGTGCTAGGTTACGAGCTGTGACAAAGATTTTTCATGCATATATTTTTGCATTAAACATCGTGTCCGAGCCGAGAATTCAAGGCGACGAAAGCCGAGATGTCATTTGACTTACATTACACGCGATCGCACGAAAAGATGGAAATAATAACTTAGATGTAAGTTTGATTACTTTTAGATATATTTTTGTTGATTTTATTTATTACTTTGAATTATATATTTAAAGATTTGTTTAAAACGGCTTTATTTTCCTCTTTGACGTGTTCGATGTGGACCCGTTGTCGAAATGTGTGTCCGAGAATTTTATTTTCAATAACATCGCGAGAAATAGTGAATAATTTTTTAATTTAACGATAAAAAATGTTAAATTGAAATGGAATATGTATTTCAGACATTGTGAAATGTGATAGATTTAATAAATGAATGACATTACAGGTAGGTCCATAAAAATATATACTATTTTGACGTGACTATGGCTTGGCCGGATAACCGGCCTGCGGTGTCTGGGGACTCGATGCTTCTTGGCCGGATAACCGGCCTACGGTGTTGAAAGAGTTAACATATTCAGTAATGCTGCATCCCCCTTGATGTTGATGGTGAGGAGACACTACAGCCATACCATGAAACATCAACCAACCAGGGATGGTCTTCACTCGCCAACAGAGTTGTGACAGAAGGGGTTTATCTCGACCAGCAAAAGGCCGTTTTTAGGCCCCCAGTCAGAAGCAAATGACAGTAATAAACTTTCAAATTTGAACTAAAACTTTCCCAAAACCTCAGATTTTATAGAAATATGAACAGAAAATAGATCTGAAAACTATAATGATTTTTCTCCCAATTTGCCTGCTTTGGGCATGTTGGGCACTTCGTTTGGAATTCCAGATCAATCCCTGGACATACTACAACATGGTAAGGACACCATCTGTTACTAGTTGAAGGAGCACAGAAGCGGTGCATACCAGTTTCTTGTAGTGGTAAGCACAGTAGCCACAATACTTGACATTGTCGCCATAGTTACCAGCTTCTTCGCACAGCAAACCTTGTGCCTGGGCACTGAAACAAACAAATGGTCAAGCCTCATAATGGGATCCCAGGTTTACATCAAACTCACAAGTCAAGGGTTCTGCACCAAGTTTTACAAATTCAGCCACAGACCTGTATGTTAAGCCTAAACCTTGAACAACATTTTTATTGAAATAATGAGTTTCTAATAACAATGTATCAAAAGCCAGACACAAATTCAGGAAGATACGTTTCCCATGAATATGTTAAGTAAATTCTGGACTAAAATGATCAAGAATATGGTTTCAGATTGGTTTCTCATCTAGACATTGACTGATTGTCATCCACAATGTCCCACATTGACTGATTGTCATCCATAAAGTCATTGACTGACTGTCATCCACACTGTCCCACATTGACTGATTGTCATCCACAATGTCCCACATTGACTGATTGTCATCCACAATGTCCCACATTGACTGATTGTCATCCACATTGTCCCACATTGACTGATTGTCATCCACATTGTCCCACATTGACTGACTGTCATCCACACTGTCCCACATTGACTGACTGTCATCCACAATGTCCCACATTGACCGATTGTCATCCACAATGTCCCACATTGACTGATTGTCATCCACACTGTCCCACATTGACTGACTGTCATCCACAATGTCCCACATTGACTGATTGTCATCCACAATGTCCCACATTGACTGACTGCCATCCACACTGTCCCACATTGACTGACTGTCATCCACAATGTCCCACATTGACTGATTGTCATCCACAATGTCCCACATTGACTGATTGTCATCCACAATGTCCCACATTGACTGATTGTCAACCACACTGTCCCACATTGACTGACTGTCAACCACAATGTCCCACATTGACTGACTGCCTTCCACACTGTCCCACATTGACTGACTGTCATCCACAATGTCCCACATTGACTGATTGTCAACCACAATGTCCCACATTGACTGACTGTCATCCACAATGTCCTACATTGACTGACTGTCATCCACAATGTCCTACATTGACTGACTGTCAACCATAAAGTCATTGACTGATTGTCATCCACAATGTCCCACATTGACTGACTGTCATCCACAATGTTCCACATTGACTGACTGTCATCCACAATGTCCCACATTGACTGATTGTCATCCACACTGTCCCACATTGACTGACTGTCATCCACAATGTCCCACATTGACTGATTGTCAACCACAATGTCCTACATTGACTGACTGTCATCCACAATGTCCTACATTGACTGATTGTCATCCACAATGTCCTACATTGACTGACTGTCATCCACAATGTCCTACATTGACTGATTGTTATCCACAATGTCCCACATTGACTGTGAGTCATCCACAATGTCCCACATTGACTGACTGTCATCCATAAAGTCATAATTGATTGTCATCCACAATGTCCCACATTGACTGACTGTCATCCACAATGTCCCACATTGACTGATTGTCATCCACAATGTCCCACATTGACTGACTGTCATCCACAATGTCCTACATTGACTGACTGTCATCCATAATGTCCCACATTGACTGACTGTCATCCACACTGTCCCACATTGACTGATTGTCAACCACAATGTCCTACATTGACTGACTGTCATCCACAATGTCCTACATTGACTGACTGTCATCCACAATGTCCCACATTGACTGACTGTCATCCATAAAGTCATTGACTGATTGTCATCCACAATGTCCCACATTGACTGACTGTCATCCACAATGTCCACATTGACTGTGAGTCATCCACAATGTCCCACATTGACTGATTGTCAACCACAATGTCCCACATTGACTGACTGCCTTCCACACTGTCCCACATTGACTGACTGTCATCCACAATGTCCCACATTGACTGATTGTCATCCACAATGTCCCACATTGACTGACTGTCATCCACACTGTCCCACATTGACTGATTGTCAACCACACTGTCCCACATTTACTGATTGTCATCCACAATGTCCCACATTGACTGATTGTCATCCACAATGTCCCACATTGACTGATTGTCAACCACACTGTCCCACATTGACTGACTGTCAACCACAATGTCCCACATTGACTGACTGCCTTCCACACTGTCCCACATTGACTGACTGTCATCCACAATGTCCCACATTGACTGATTGTCAACCACAATGTCCTACATTGACTGACTGTCAACCATAAAGTCATTGACTGATTGTCATCCACAATGTCCCACATTGACTGACTGTCATCCACAATGTTCCACATTGACTGACTGTCATCCACAATGTCCCACATTGACTGATTGTCATCCACACTGTCCCACATTGACTGACTGTCATCCACAATGTCCCACATTGACTGATTGTCAACCACAATGTCCTACATTGACTGACTGTCATCCACAATGTCCTACATTGACTGATTGTCATCCACAATGTCCCACATTGACTGACTGTCATCCACAATGTCCTACATTGACTGATTGTTATCCACAATGTCCCACATTGACTGTGAGTCATCCACAATGTCCCACATTGACTGACTGTCATCCATAAAGTCATAATTGATTGTCATCCACAATGTCCCACATTGACTGACTGTCATCCACAATGTCCCACATTGACTGATTGTCATCCACAATGTCCCACATTGACTGATTGTCAACCACAATGTCCTACATTGACTGACTGTCATCCACAATGTCCTACATTGACTGACTGTCATCCACAATGTCCTACATTGACTGACTGTCATCCATAAAGTCATTGACTGATTGTCATCCACAATGTCCCACATTGACTGACTGTCATCCACAATGTTCCACATTGACTGACTGCCATCCACAATGTCCCACATTGACTGATTGTCATCCACACTGTCCCACATTGACTGACTGTCATCCACAATGTCCCACATTGACTGTGAGTCATCCACAATGTCCCACATTGACTGATTGTCAACCACAATGTCCCACATTGACTGACTGCCTTCCACACTGTCCCACATTGACTGACTGTCATCCACAATGTCCCACATTGACTGATTGTCATCCACAATGTCCCACATTGACTGACTGTCATCCACACTGTCCCACATTGACTGATTGTCAACCACACTGTCCCACATTGACAGACTGTCATCCACAATGTCCCACATTGACTGTGAGTCATCCACAATGTCCCACATTGACAGACTGTCATCCACAATGTCCCACATTGACTGACTGTCATCCACAATGTCCCACATTGACTGACTGTCATCCACAATGTCCCACATTGACTGATTGTCAACCACAATGTCCCACATTGACTGACTGCCTTCCACACTGTCCCACATTGACTGACTGTCACCCACAATGTCCCACATTGACTGACTGCCTTCCACACTGTCCCACAGTGACTGACTGTCATCCACAATGTCCCACATTGACTGATTGTCAACCACAATGTCCCACATTGACTGACTGCCTTCCACACTGTCCCACATTGACTGACTGTCATCCACAATGTCCCACATTGACTGACTGTCATCCACAATGTCCTACATTGACTGATTGTCAACCACAATGTCCTACATTGACTGATTGTCAACCACAATGTCCCACATTGACTGACTGTCATCCACAATGTCCCACATTGACTGATTGTCATCCACAATGTCCCACATTGACTGATTGTCATCCACAATGTCCCACATTGACTGACTGTCATCCACAATGTCCCACATTGACTGACTGTCATCCACAATGTCCCACATTGAATGTGAGTCATCCGTATTGCCCCACATTGAATGTCTTCTCAAAATTTGATAAAATCATGAGACTGTCTTATTGCCTTCTGTCTCCAGTGAAAGCCCTGCAGAAGCTTGGAACAACTTTAAATCCCAAAAGATAAAGTTCAATCATATTCTATATACTACCACTGAAACTGATGCACCTGAAAACAGTGTTTTGTCTGCATTTTATAAAACTAATTCATCAAATATTTGGAGGACACCCTGAGATTGTCTTCATGACACCAGCAGTAGAAACTAACATTTTTAGTCCACTAGTCCTTATAGTGATAACATATAGCAAAACCCTTAAAAATGGCAAATTTCTAACGCTGGACAAATTATTCCTGTTTTCCTTTTATTGCACAGCAATATTCTTACTTCACACTCAGCAATATTCCAGCTATATGACGGCCGCATGTATATAATTGTCTGGACCAGACAATCCAGTGATTGATATTGTGCAACGATCCAGGCCACCAGGGTATGATGATACCCAGTCAATAAAGTCAGAGTGTCCGACCACCCAAATGGTATGTCAACTCGTACAACCAGCATGGTTGCTGGGGAGCAACTGTAACCTGGAATCTCCTCAGAAACAACAACATACCATGTAACATGAAAGTTCTGCTTGCATCCATTTTTGTTACAGGTCATACAGGAGCCGGTGGTTGACTTCGTCTCCCGGCCCTGCTCCTCGCATATATAACATGTCTGAAACAAATACATTCACTTCAAATAACTGTCATCACAAAAATAGTAACTACTGGCAAAATTATCTGTACATTTTATCAAACAGCCTAGGGGTAATACTTCTATATATATTTTAAAATGGTCACATCAAAGCACAACGTGCTATAATCTGTTGAGCAGAGTTGCATCCCTTTGATGTGCCAGCATCCAGTTATCATGGGTTCAAATCCAGTAATGTCCCTGATTATCCTGACACAATCCTTGGTTTGTCAGCACCATACTCAAGCTCGGGAGTTTCACCCAAGTTGGAAGCGTCCAAGATCTGCATCACTTTGAGCTTTCCTGCAACACATTGGTTGTGTTTGTTTCTTGGTTTTTTTGCTGCAGTCAGCAAACATTCAGCTGAAGTCAGCAAACATTCAGCTGCATAACTTCTTGTGGCATGTAACATTTGTTGGTTTGTTTGTTGTTTAATGCCGCACTCAACAATATTCAAGCTATATGACGGTGTAAATAATCAAATCCTGACCATTTATCAGGTACTGGATTGTCTTCAGTGATCATGGTTTCTTTGTTTGTTGTTTAACGCTGCACGCAGCAATAGTCCAGCTATATGACGGTGGTCTGTAACTAATCGAGTCTGGACCAGACAATCCAGTGATTGACATCACGAGCATCAATCCACGCATTAGGGATAAGATGACATGCATCAACCAAGTCAGCGAGCCTGACCACCCGATCCCGTTAGTCGCCCCTTACGACAAGCCTTGTCGCCTTTTACGGCAAGAATGGGTTGCTGAAGACCTATTCTAGCTCAGATCTTTACGGGCCTCATGAAATGATAACAATCATCTTCATCATTTGTCTCCAGTAAAATCACAGCTATGAACAATGCCCCATGCCATCAGCTAGGATGATGCACAATCAAGTCATCGAGTCAGACCAGTGAATCCACCTCCTACTAGCAATAGGTTGCTTCAGACCCAAGCCTACATCCCCATGAAGTTATTTTTTTTAAAAACTATGAAAACTTCCAACATGTGCTAATGATTAAGAAATCAAGGTCCAACCCGACTTACTTTATTGAATCTCTCCGGGGGAACATTCTTCAATACTATTGGCTCCATTGTCTGCACATTGGCAAACCATGCCTCCGGGATAAACAATGCACACACTACATGACACCAGCCTGAAACAGAAGTTACCCATACAGTCACTCATACAGTTACTCTTCATCAGGGTGGACAATCTACACACACATTGGGGTGAGTTGCAACCTCTTGTAGGATAGAAAATCTAGAGGAACTTGCTGTTTTCGCCTAAAAACTATGTAACAAACGTTATATTTGTGATAACACTTTCTTAGTCAAGTACAGATTCTAATAGTCAGAGCTCCAGATAAGCTGCGTATCTGCGTGAAATACGAAATGCAGAAATACACAGTAAAATATAATCTAAGCGTATCAAATACGCAACGAACATTACAGATACACTACAAAAATCAAACTTGTGCGTATTATCAAAATATTGTGAAGTAACCCTGCGTATTCGATTAGCGAATCAGCAACTTATTTTGAAATTATAAACGGGAATTCCGTCAACCTTGCCAACAGTTACATCATGACCATTTGCCATCACACTTTCTTGTGGAAGTATCGTGGTATTTGTGAGTCCTATAAAGCTCTCGAACCCACACGACACCAGTTTGTAGGGACTAGATGAATAGTGTTTTTAAATATTTAACTTAAATACCCACATGTGTAGAAACTAGTGGGTAACAGAAATTTGAATACGCAGATAAAATTACTGATACCCAATGATTTTAAAATGCATGGGTAAAATACCCACCACACCAAAAGCTTATCTGGAGCTCTGAATAGTAGTACTTCCTTGGGAGGAGTCCCATCCGGGTCTCGTACCCCCACTGCCAGAGAGGGGCACCTGATCGCCAGCACACAAAGTCAGCGATCTAACCCGCTTAGCCAATGAGGCTTCCACAAAATGAAAGTCTGACAACTGGTAGTCTAGATCATGTACCCCTCTCAACCCAAGAAAGTACTAGTATGTGTACTTTACTAAGAAAGTTTTATCCCAAAAATAACATTAATTACATTTGACAACTTTCCAAATGACTTTGTATGTTCATCCTAAAATCTAGTTGAATTACATTAACCACCACTTCAAATTAAGCTGTGGAGCTGCTGGACATGACCAATGGTGTTAACCCCTGACTTTTTAACACTACCAGTACTGGGCACCTGCGTGGTATGGAATACCTAAGCCTTGACTTCTCCTCACCATAACATCTGCAGTGTAGGAAAATAAATATGGATACATGTTCCTTGTGGCTTTTTGTTAGAAGGGTGACAATTCACCGAAACATCGCACATTTACACCTGATGATATGGTACATTATACAGTTACCATGGTTACCTGTACCAATTCATGTTCTTATTCCGTACCAATTTTCAAGGAGAATATTTTCAAAATTTGTCAATAAGCCAGCATGCTATCTATTCCAGGTTTACCTAATTACCTATCGTGAAGCAAATGCTAGGGGCTTCTTTTATAATTCTAAAGGAACTAGCCTGCATTAACCAATGATGCAAGTTAAGCACAAACTGGTACCTATCACAACGTCATGTCAGCTGGGTCACTAGGAATGTGGGGGAGTAATGCAAAAAGAGCTTAAATTTAGAATTGGGATATGTATCAATATCTGAAGTAAGATGCCATGATAGCTCAGTTTTTGTCATCGTATTTTGAATATATTGTCCCCCCGACATTAGGGTCATGACAAGCGCTCGTTAACTTCCTCTTTCCTGATATAAATCACCATCCTCAACGGGTGACTCATCAAAAAGGTCAGTACGACCCAGTAATTGCATGACATGTTCATCAACACTTGTTTCATGACACGGAAACGTATGGAACAAGGCTCGCCTACTTCACGAAGCACCACCACCATCACCACAGAGGATCGTTCAAACTGATCAATTTCATCGATGACTGTTGGTTCATTTTTTCAATAGGAATCAATTATGAAACCCTTGATTGAATGTTTTTAAATCATATTAGTTCATCTTAATTCTATTTCTGGTGTAACACAATAATGTATCGTGTTGTTGCAAGGTTTCCGGATGTCCCATTTCAGAGCTCCAGAAAACTTATTTAGCAACTGAGTTTTTACTCAAAGGTTCCTATTTTAATTGGGTTATTACATTTTAATTGGGTAACCAATATTTTTTCACTCATCTTTTCATCACTCTATTTGGTTTTCCCCCAAATGAGCTAACATTTTGAGATTTATAAGAAAAGAAAATAATATTTTAGATGTATATACCCAGTAAGGGTTCAAACTAAATGCTTGACTCGGAAAGTAATTTAGCTCGTAATTGTGTTTCAGAAATTAGCTCTGTTGTTCAAATGCTGAAAAAGCATCATTGGGTTTTTACGCATGCTGTTTTTGATACATTTGAGTTTTTCATTTAATGTATGCGTTTCTGTACGCAAGTTAATTGAAAGTAATTGGGTTCTGAATATTTTTGGAGGGTATTTTACGCAAATACGCAGCTTATCTGTAGCTCTGCATTTGTTAATGAACTGGGCTCATCTATTCAATGTTATTTATAATAGGAGCAGTGTTCGAAAAGTAAGCAATTAAGTAAAGAGTCCTAGTCATAACCCTCAGATTAAAATACACCTTCCCGAGGCAAGGGAGTTAACTGACTGTAAAAAGTCCGTTTTCACCCTTGCTGAACTAGTCTGTAATTTCTAGGCTATATACGACAGTCTGTAAATAATCAAGTCTGGTCCAGACAATCCAGTGATTGACATTACGAGCATAGATCTATGCAATTCGGATACGATGATATGCATCAACAAAGTCAGCAAGGCTCGATCCCTTTGTCACCTCTTACGACAAGCATTGTCGCCTTTTACGGCAAACATGGGTTGCTGAAGACCCATTCACCCCGGATCTTAAGTCCTACTTTGTCATTACACCTCATTACGGCCATCACCTACCTTGAGTATCTGTTCGCTTTAGAGCACCATCCTTTTGAGGGCACAACTCACATCTCTGAAAACAGATGTCACCTCTCTGTAAAAAGTCAGTTTGCAATTAGGACATGAATAATGATGATCATATCATTGGGGCCAAATCAGGCTTTATGTTAACACATACATAACTTAGGGTTATAATGCTACACAACGTCATGATGTCTTGATGATAAGACTGCATCACAATTCATGAAAACTTGGCAACCATACTAGGGGACATTGTCCGTCACCAAAAGGAATAAGTGAGTTTAACATTGTTTTGAACAATATTTCAGTTATACGTCAATGTTGCAGCTTGATGTGGGTGGAACGCCTGAAGTAATACAGGTCTAGATGTTTGCCACTGTGGTGAAACCAACAAACACGGGTATGGTGCTGACAAAACTTCTTTCTCTCTTTCTTTGTTTGTTGTTTAACACAGCACTCAGCAATATTCTCGCTATATGACATGTATGATGGTGGTCGGTAAATAATTGAGTCTGGACCAGACAATCCAGTCTTTGACATCATGAGCATCGATCAGCGCAATTGAGATATGATGACATGCATCAACCAAGCCAGCGAGTCTGACCACCCGATTCCGTTAGTCGCCTCTTACGACAAGCATAGCCGCATTTTATGGCATGCATTGGTTGCTGAAGACCTATTCTACCACGGATCTTCACGGGTCTAAAAACAGAACCACTGAAGGCTTCTGGTATCCTTATGGGATGGAACTCTGCACAATAAATTGCGGTCCTAAGAAGAACGAGCCACCCATGATTCAACAAAGGGAATGTATAGAATGAAAGAATGTACCAAGACAATCAAAAACATATTCAGAAGATATCAGCTCATTAAATGAAACAATGTACCGAGACTCCTTGTAAGTACAAGAAGAAAATAGTATTTCACAACACTAGGGGTTTTTTACATCCACCTCACACACTGCTGCATGTAACATACACTGTATTGTAATGCACTGAATTTAAGGTGAATAGTTACACTCCTAAATGACACAAACATATATGGCACAGGATAGTTTTAAGAAATATTTGGTCAAGGTGCAGAATATAAAATGTGTCAATATAAAAAGGTAATTACAACTTTTCTTCAATCAGAATCAATAATAAACAATGACAAAATAAATACTAATACTATAGAATGACATGACTCCAATCACAGGCCACAGAACACATGCATAAGCTTTAGCTTTCATTAAGTGTCATTATTATTTCTTTAACATTTTTCCATTTCGAACATGATGAAAGAGTTACCTCGCATGCTACAACGGATGTAAGGGAGGTAAATCCGTCGTGTCCTTCAAATTAAACATTTTTAAGTTAATTCATTCAATAATCTAAATGGATTGAAATATGCTTCAGCAGAAGTTTGAATAGTTATACCAAGGACATGTTCTGGTGTTTATCAGGTCGCATGCAAGTCGCAAACATACAAAAACAGCATTATAACGGGATCTGATTGTAAACAAACATTCAAAATGGCCGCTGATACTAACCACTCGTGCCTGTCTCTCTTGACTTTCGCATTTCCGACAATACCAAGGCCCCGTGGGGACTTGTACAATACCATAACAAGCTGAAACGAAAAGAGTTACAATTTGACAGTCGAAAATAAAAAATGAATAGTGTCATTTTCTTAAGTTTTGATGTCAGATCGCATAATATTTTGATACAAACCTTGGTGAACGGCCACATTGCAACCATGGCCATCGCAGTACACGAGGGGATTTTCGGCCCAGCCTCTCTCATCCGAGCAAACACAGCAGCCACCTACCATCTCTTTCATGTTGGGCAACTTTATACTTGCGTGCAAAATTTCAAGATCAGTTTTCCGACCGTAAACATCATTGTGGGCTGAATGTGGAGGATCTATCCCTCCATTTTCAGCCCGCACTTGCCGACATAGGTCATAGCGCATGCGCTCTTCTACGGTGCAGATGAAATAATAACCCATTGAAATAATGACCGCATTTCCGTGGACATCTTCCGACCAGGACATATTTACATGTGAAAATCTTTTAATATGCATGATTACTTCATTTTCTTTCTAAATTCAATTATTTGAACAATAAAAACACCGAAGAGATCTGGTGAATATTATCTCGTCATATTTCCCGTTTTCCATAAAACCTGTCAAAACAAAATTTGTCAGCAAACACTGCTTCTTTTAAACACACTTTATGGTGACAGAAATACTACTTTTAACTACACATAATTTGTCAAAATAAGGGAATTCAATAATAATATCATACGAATTAAGTACAGATCGTAGACGTCTACGACATCGGTGAAACTACGACAGGTAGACCTTTATTAATTTAAATGTCGGGAGAAAATCTACGCGAAATATTGAATATGCATTTTATTGAAATTTCCTACTCAGTGTTTCCCATGTTATGTAACGCCCCACCCAGCTTACATCTCGGCAGTCTGATAGCATGAGCAAGCAACATTGTGGCACACTAGTACTGTGACCACCCGATCCTCATTATACGACTGTTACGATATGCATTAGCTGCTAGGTATCCCCAAGGTGCCACACCAGAGAAAGTGTCCTCAGTGATCCAATTCAGTCACGACGATTTTCGGTCGGTTTAGTAAATATTTAATAAAAATTCTTGAAAAATGTTGAAAAAAAGAAATTGTTCTGAAGTGTTCTTCTTTTAAGAAATCAGTCTCATCTCAGATCTGGTTTTGTAGCTGTAGCTGAAAATTTACCAAGTATCGAAACAAAATCCAAAACTGATAAACATGTAATACATGCATTACTTCGGCCTTTCCTCAGGTCTTCAGCAACCCATGCTTGCCATTAATTGTGACCTTGCTTGTCGTAAGAGGCGACTAACGGGATCAGGTGGTCAGGCTCGCTCACTTGGTTGATGCATGTCAACCGCCTCCATGGTCTTGGTAGAGCGTCCACCCGGAGAGCGGAAGGTCCGGGGTTCGATCCCGGGCCGCGTCATACCAAAAGACGATAAAAGATGGTACTTGTTGTTACCCTGTCTGGCGCTCGGCATTAAGGGGCTTAAAACAAGGACTGATCGGCTCGGAGTCAGTATACTGTGTCTGAGTGGGGTATTCATGTTAAACTGAGGCATGGTATCTCAGTGAGCTAGCACTATAAATCGGCATTAGTCCGGACTAGTACAAGCAGCCACACACACGTGCATATAAGTGCAATAATCTTGGACGCGACACCTCACCTGATGCGTGTCATCGTATCCCAATTGCGTGGTTTGAAGCTCATGATATCAATCACTGGATTTTCTGGTCCAGACTCGACTATTTACAGACCGCCGTCATATAGCTGGAAAATTGCTGAGTGCGGTGTTAAACAACAAACAAACAACAAAGTCCGCTGAGAAACGGATCAAAAGAAAAGTTTTGCTTATTGAAGTGTCCACATTTACGACCTCTTCAATGCAGAAATATCTGTTCAAAGCTGTGTTAAACTCACGCACCCAACACATACAGTACACATTTTGATAGTAAGCTTGACCATAGGAAATTATTATTATGTAAAACTGAAATATACTAGCACAACAAACGAAGTATTTCAGTGAAGTGACTTTCAGGCGTTGTCGGATCCTTTTCTATGGGGCGTTAATTGAGCAAACACCGGTATGACAGGGTTTGTTGTCATATTCACCATCTGTTCCACGCGTTGGCGCAAGCTCGTATCACATTTTAAGCCAAATGAAATAAATTATTCACTTATTATTTGAAATATCCGTGGCAACACTTCATGCTTTCTTTATAAGGACTGATCTAACTCCATGTTGAAATATTCTATATTGTGGATTACTAATTCAGCAGTAATTGTGATATAAATTTTTAAGAAATTATTTTTAATTATCATTTACAATTTGATCTAAAAACTGTAAGTTTTATCATGTACGAAAATGTCACATATGGCATTGTTTGCGTTTTATGTACTTGTACATTTGTATCTATGTTCCACAAAGTATACACGACTGCATAATCGGTTGTTCATGCGTGTGCATGATGGTGTGTGCATGTGCGTGTAT
Organism: Haliotis rufescens; assembly: GCF_023055435.1. Lineage (NCBI taxonomy): Eukaryota > Metazoa > Mollusca > Gastropoda > Lepetellida > Haliotidae > Haliotis > Haliotis rufescens. The sequence continues at coordinate 3,254,512 of NW_025964179.1, read as the reverse complement.
GTATAAGTGCAGGCATGCATAATATGCACACACAAGGATCTGTATGTGTGGTATGTATAAGTAGGCAGTGTGCACGCATACATGCTTATTAATATGTATTTTTGTGGGGTTATTTATGTGTCGGAGGAATGTAATATGCGTGCACAGCTATGGTTTTGGTGTGATATAGTTTCAATGTGTATGCTAATGTGATCGTATTGTATTTACTTCCATCTGTGCTCTTTATTCTAGTGTATATCATTGCACAGGATGTTGAACTTAATGACTGTACATGTGTGTCCCAAAGACAACAACTCTCAGATGGAAGTGTTGTTAAATTTGTACAAATATGTTGTTCTGTTTCATCACTTAACTGTACGTACACATGTTTTGTTAAGGGCCCCGGTTATAACCTGATTATCTGTTTTATCGTTGAACAATATATCTCAATAGTCACTTTGTCACGCTTCCGTTTAAACTGTTTAAGATGAAAGATTGCATACCTCCCCCTCTCCCTCGCTGCCCCTCCTTCCACACACACACACACACACGCACACGCGCACACACACACACACACACACACACACACACACACACACACACACACACACACACACGCACGCACGCACGCACGCACGCACGCACACACACACACACACACACACACACACACACACACACAGACACACACACACACACACACACACACACACACACACACACACACACAGACACACACACACACACACACACTCTCTCTCTCTCTCTCTCTCCCTCTCTCTCTCTCCTGTGTGTTTGTCTCTCTCTTAGGGCTGGGGCGAGTCTATATTTACTACCCGGGTACCCGACCCCTATTACCCGACCCTTCCCGGGTACCCATTGCAAGTCTCAAGAGAAGGGAACAAAATGTCTGATTGGTAATTGTTTTACCGCAGTCGTGGCTAAAGCTATTTAGATACATGTATCAAACAATCAGATCATGCATTCACTGAAGTTGACTGAAACTTTATCCTTACTCAAACATATACAAGTCAAAAGGAATGTGTGCATCGCCAGAAAGAAATTCGAACATTAGCGACTTGTAGAGTAACCACTGAGGGATATAGTGAGTTTTTGTCATTAAACAATATATCACGTGACTAACCAAGGGTCCGGGTAGTCCCGTGGGTACCCGGGACCTACTCAGGACCTACCCGACCCGAGTTAACCCGTCCCAGCCCTAGTCTCTCTCTCTCACTCACTCACTCTCTCCTGTCTCACTCGCTTTCTCTCTTTTGTGTGTGTGTGTGTGTGTGTGTGTGTGTCTCGCTCTCTCCTCTGTGTCTCTCTCTCTCCCCTCTCTTTCCCTTTCTGTCTCCGCTCTCTCTTTCTCTCCTGTCTCACTCTCTTTCTCTGTCTCTCCCCTCTTTCTCTGCGTGTCTCTCTCTCTCTTTCTCTCACGTCTCTCTCTCTTTCTCCTGCCTCTCTCTCCACTCTCCCTTATCCTGTCTCTCCCCTATTTCTCTGCGTGTCTCCCTCTCTCTTTCCCCCTCTCCCTCTCCCTCTCATTGTAAGAATTGTGGACTCTATTTCCTTGCCCCATCCAAACCCGAACATATGTGTAAGGTCAGCGAATGAACTTAAATTTGCGAAGGTGAACTGCGCCTGTCATGCAATGCGTCACGTGATCAGTTCGTAAATGTGACCACATAAATACTAACATCCAGTGTGCAGCATCACAGACACTGATACCCAACTGACATTTAACTCCCTGCGTAAAACCAAGTTAACTCCTCAAGTGAGTGAAGGGTGTTTGACGTCACTGTGAGTGAGTGAGTTGGGTTTAACGCCGGTTTAGACATTGTTCCAGCTATCTGACGGCGTGTCAGCTTAATGTGGGAGAAAATCCTGAAGTGATGCAGGTCTCAGACGTTACCATTTTTGTGAATCCCACAAACATTGGTATGGTGCTGACAAACCTAGAAACATAATCGGGGTGATCCGGGATTCGAACCCACAATGACAGATTTCTGGCACGCCTTGGGACGCGACTCTGTATAACTAATTACAGCGCCCCAGGCGACTGGACCACCCGTGTCAGGGGAGACAACCACCGACCTACCGTACCCCAGGCTGTCGCTATGTCCTCTATATCCACCGAAACGGTCTCCATTAATAGAACTGAGACATTTTAGAGATACATAGAAGCCACACTTTAAAATGATTCCTAATGGTACGCAGGATGCGAAGCACGTGATCATTGTCATTGTATCCTTGCGTCCTGTGAGACAGAACTAATTCATTCTGTGAGTGAGTGAGAATGGTTTTACGCCGCTTTTAGCAATATTCCAGCAATATCACGGCACGACACCAGAAATGGGCTTCACATTTTGTACCCATGTGGGGAATCGAACCCGGGTCTTCGGCGTGACGAGCGAACGCTTTAACCACTAGGCTACCCGATCGCCCCTATTCATTCTGTGCATATACTAATAAGTAGTACCTAATACCTAAACATAATTATTCTGATGCGACCGTTCCTGTGGAAATCTTTAAAAAAAACACGACAAAAATATAAGATAAAGGTATTTTGTCATTGATGGGTAAAATGAGTGAATAAGTGAGAATGGTTTTACGTCTCATTTAGCAATAATTCAGCAATATCACGGCACGACACCAGAAATGGGCTTCACATTTGTACCCATGTGGGGAATCGAATCCGGGTCTTCGGCGTGACGAGCGAACGCTCTAACCACTAGGCTACCCGATCGCCCCTATTCATTCTGTGCATATACTAATAAGTAGTACCTAATACCTAAACATAATTATTCTGATGCGACCGTTCGTGTGGAAATCTTTAAAAAAACACGACAAAAATATAAGATAAAGGTATTTTGTCATTGATGGGTAAAAGTGAGTGAATGAGTAAGAATGGTTTTACGTCTCATTTAGCAATAATCCAGCAATATCACGGCACGACACCAGAAATGGGCTTCACATTCTGACCCATGTGGGGAATCGACCCCGGGTCTTCGGCGTGACGAGCGAACGCTTTAACCACTGTGCTACCCAACGCCCCTGATGGGTAAAACGATTATAACTGCACGACCGTGATACATTGGCGACCGGATGGTCCAGCGGATAAGGCGTTCACTTTTTGTGAAGGTGATGCACGTGCCTTGTGTCTCAGTGCCGGCAGGGTGCTTCCGAATTGTCTCCTTTTGGAAATTTGTTGAAACTTAATCTAAAATTGGAAGCGCTTCTTCCTATAGGTTGTAGAGCGTTATACAAGATGGATCGTCACATCGTCTTCCTGTAGGTTGTAGAGCGTTATACAAGATGGATCGTCACATCGTCTTCCTGTAGGATGTAGAGCGTTATACAAGATGGATCGTCACATCGTCTTCCTGTAGGTTGTAGAGCGTTATACAAGATGGATCGTCACATCGTCTTCCTGTAGGTTGTAGTGTTATACAAGATGGATCGTCACATCGTCTTCCTGTAGGTTGTAGAGCGTTATACAAGATGGATCGTCACATCGTCTTCCTGTAGGTTGTAGAGCGTTATACAAGATGGATCGTCACATCGTCTTCCTGTAGGTTGTAGAGCGTTATACAAGATGGACCGTCACATCGTCTTCCTGTAGGTTGTAGAGCGTTATACAAGATGGATCGTCACATCGTCTTCCTGTAGGTTGTAGAGCGTTATACAAGATGGACCGTCACACCGTCTTCCTGTAGGTTGTAGAGCGTTATACAAGATGGATCGTCACATCGTCTTCCTGTAGGTTGTAGAGCGTTATACAAGATGGACCGTCACATCGTCTTCCTGTAGGTTGTAGAGCGTTATACAAGATGGATCGTCACATCGTCTTCCTGTAGGTTGTAGAGCGTTATACAAGATGGACCGTCACATCGTCTTCCTGTAGGTTGTAGAGCGTTATACAAGATGGATCGTCACATCGTCTTCCTGTAGGTTGTAGAGCGTTATACAAGATGGATCGTCACATCGTCTTCCTGTAGGTTGTAGAGTGTTATACAAGCCACACGGATCGTCACAGCTTTTTCAACAAACATATTTCACCGTGAATTTTTATTAACTGAAACAAACGACTTGCCATATTCAAACATCTCCAGCTCTTCATATCAACCAACCAGTTGCCTATTCACCACCAACATGTACCTCTTAGTAACCACAACACATACACAGTCAACAGAGTCAGAACAGTTAGAGTGAGTGAGTAAGTTGGGTTTAACGCCGCTTTTAACAGTATTCCAGTTATATCACGATGTGTCAGCTTAATGTGGGAGGAAATGATACAGGTCTCAGACGTTAACCACTTCGGTGAAACCCACGAGCACGGGTAGGGTGCTGACAAACCTAGAAACAATTCGAAGGATTCGAACCCACAATCATAACTTTCTGGCGTGCCCAACTGACGCAACTCTGCACAGCGAATTGCGGCGCCTTAGACGACTGGGCCACCCGTGCCCCTCAGAACATTAAGAAACAGTGACACCTAGCTTGTCGCTTGAGAAGTAAATGCAGTTCACATGACTACTGACTCGTCTGTGAGTACCCAGCCTTTTCTTTTCCGTGTTTGTTGTTTAACGCCGCACTCAGCAATATTCCAGCTATATGACGGTCTTCTGTAAAATAATCGAGTCTGGACCAGACAATCCAGTGATTGATATCATGAACATCGATCTACGCAATCGGGATACGACGACATGCATCAACCAAGTCAGCGAGCCTGACCACCCGATCCCGTTAGTCGCCTCTTACGACAGGCATAGTCGCCTTTTACGGCAAGCATAGTCATGGGTTGCTGAAGACCTATTCAACCCTGGATCTTCACGGGTCGTATATCCAGTCACCACCGTCGAGCTCACTGACGTCAGCAGCAAGGCTAGCTAGGTGAGTGTGTTTGTTGTTTAACACGGCATTCTGCAATATTTCAGCCATATAACGGAGGCCTCGAGACAGTCTAGTCTGGACCATATAAATGGACAACCCAGGGGTTGATATTATGAGCACCGCCCACGCCGTCGTGGCACGACGACACGTAATGACACCAATCCTGACCATGCACTCAAGCCAGAAATAGCTTCATACGGTAGGCATTAGACTAACACTAGGTCTATGAAAACATTTCTTAAAATAATTGTATTTTTCTTTATTCAAAATAACCTTTCCTCTGTTTTGTGGAATCAAGGACACTACTTTAATTTGATCTAGATATTCCTAGGCTTTTAGAAAGTATGTATATACATTGTATATATATATATATTCCACAGTCATGGCTCAGGACCAGATAAACATTGGTTGGTGAGGATCTATCATTCAAACCCTAAAAAAAACAATGGGTAACGGTATATAGTGTGTTTGTTCACAGGGTTATACTATTTGCAGCTTAACCAACATTTAAGGGTTCATTCCTGTCTATCGTATTGACCAGCATCGCCCGGAGTCACTCGGAGTGCCCGACGTCTGTCTCCAACAGGGCAACATGTTAATTATATATATAATCAAGAGACAGGACTTAAAGCATTTAATTGGTATTCAAGTACAACGCTACCTCCTTCATTAACTATTGTTGGTTTAGTGGTTAAAGCGTTTGCTCGTCAGACCGAAGACCCGGGTTCGATTCCCCTCATGCGCGAAGCCCATTTCTAGGGTCATGCCGTTATACTGCTGGAATATTGCTGAAAGCGGTGTAAAACCCACCTCACTCATTCGCAAACTGAATAAGGTTTGAAACGTGCAGTGAAGGACTCCAGCTGTTGTTTGTTGTGAATGCCGACTACTACCCGGAGTTGGGTTTAACCTCGCTGTGTGCAGTGTCGCCGTGGCATCTCGATGGGCTACCATGATGCTGCAAGCAAGCCAAGAGTGATGCCAGTAGAGGACACTGACCACCATTAGAAAGGTAATCTGGGCGAATACGTGTTAAGTAGTTCGTGTTTGCAAAATCTTAAAACATATATACAAAAGTAACAAAAAACTATAAGGGTCACGAAAATTCTGTATCATACATATGGATATGATTATGTATTGAATCAACTTTAAAAAACATATTCTTTAAGACTACGAGACCCCCCTGTTGGAAGCGAAAGAATACACGCTCGTCAAGTAACAAAAATGGCGCTTTGCGAAACATTGAGTTTCGATTGACGAGTCAAATGAGAAATTTACAATTTGTAAAGAAAATGTTTCAAGAAAATAAACGGCATGAAGCGATATTAACTCCATAAATGGCCATCTGTCATTATTTTGCCTTGTCAATGTGGAACTAACTTAAAAAGGAAGTCAACGGTTTGTGTACGGGCTAGACACTGTGAGGAGACAATGTGAGGGGAGGTAACTCTTGTATGACAAAAGTTTCGTCAAAGTCTTAAGTTCACTGCAATGAAAATATCACTTTTTCACTTCGAAGAAATCAGCCTTTCACACTGAAGTATGTAATATATCAGGTTTCTAGAGGTTTACAGATAAAATATCACATATGTGATATCTCCCTAGCTTGTTGGGGGCGTGGTTAAATCCGGACTGGCGATAGGTTGTTGCATGAATCCCAGCTATTTTGGGGTTGAATATGCTGCTGACTGACGTTTATATTCAACAAATATGCACATTACACTTATAAATTATGCGAAATTTGCACATTTATTCCAACCACTTAAGTGCAACTTTACATAAACCACGCCCACTTCTGTAGGTCCCCGCTATGACCCTGTTGAATGAAAGATATACGTCGTGATTGACAGGGCCCTGGCTGTCTGATTGGTTATTGAGAGCAAATAGGGTGGGGCTATGCAAGAAGTTAAAATTTTCATAATAGTTGTTCCATATGATTGTTTCATCCTTGACAATCAGTGTAACACGTGACTTGATGAAGTCTGTTCTCTCATATAACAACTTCTTCAAGGGGTTTGGAGACTTATCACTACCGTGGATTGAGAAAGAAGTCCCCAAACCTTGCGCCTCACAATCATTCTCTTGTGTGGTGCCATCGCCGGCTGAAACAGGATAAATCAGTGTTATAAAAGACAAAAAGTAAAATTTTCATCCGATAAATATGCAGTAATGGATATCAATCTTAATTAAATAATTAAAGTTCATTAAACAAATGAATTGACTTACACCCTCCATCGTTAGATTTGGAATCGCCGACGTTGAAAACCCAACCACTGGGCGTGTCAAACCACATGTCAATCTTGATCTTTTCGTGGCGCTGATTGGATGACGGCTGACGGAAGTCTAAACGGACCAATCCCTGACGACCACACAAAGACGACGACTCCTCTGAGGGCGGATGAAGCCATATGATGTCGCTATGGTTACCCTTGACCCTCCCGGAGTCTAGATTAGCGAAGACATCATAGGATTCTGTAAACAAAACATCATAAACTTGTATTAAAATCAAAGCAGAGCGTTGTGGTGGGGTAGCCTAGTGGCAAATGCGTTTGCTCTTCACACAGAATGCCCGGGTTCGATTCTCCACACAGTGAAGAATCATGAAACCCAATTCCGGTGTCCCCTGTCGTAATACCTTTGGATTATTGCTTGAAGCCTCATAAACACTCACTCACTCACTCACTCACTCACTCACTCACTCACTCACTCACTCTCATACCAGGTCAAATTATTCGAAAAATGAAACGTTTCAACACAATTATATTATAACGGTAACGCTATATTTCAGGGCATTATCATTTGCAGACGTCCGAGGTCTTCCATTAATTGCCCGATAAAGGAAGGCAGTAGCTAAACATGGATGGAATTTGTTATCAAATAAAAGGAAACACCATTATTGGTTTTGGAACATTTACTGCAATCAACACAAATGTCACTGACCCATTTTTACAAATTTGATAATTCTATCCATTTTAGCTATACTGATGGTGTGAATCTAGGAGGGTCACAGTTGGTGTTGACTGTGGAGCCTTAACACTATTTGATGGTGTGAATCTAGGAAGGCCACAGCTGATGTTGACTGTAGAGCCTTAACACTATTTGATTGGGTGAATCTAGGCCCGCCACAGCTGATGTTGACTGTAGAGCCTTAACACTATTTGATGGTGTGAATCTAGGAAGGCCACAGTTGATGTTGACTGTGGAGCCTTAACACTATTTGATGATGTGAATCTAGGATGGCCACAGCTGATGTTGACTGTAGAGCCTTAACACTATTTGATTGAGTGAATCTAGGAAGGCCACAGTTGATGTTGACTGTGGAGCCTTAACACTATTTGGTGGTGTGAATCTAGGATGGCCACAGCTGATGTTAACTGTGAAGCCTTAACACTATTTGATGGTGTGAATCTAGGATGGCCACAGCTGATGTTAACTGTGGAGCCTTAACACTATTTGATGGTGTGAATCTAGGCCCGCCACAGCTGATGTTGACTGTGGAGCCTTAACACTATTTGATTGTGTGAATCTAGGCCCGCCACAGCTGATGTTGACTGTAGAGCCTTAACACTATTTGATGGTGTGAATCTAGGAAGGCCACAGTTGATGTTGACTGTAGAGCCTTAACACTATTTGGTGGTGTGAATCTAGGAACGCCACAGCTGATGTGGAAAGTGAAGCTATGACAAATTTGACAGTGAGAATCTGGGAAGGACAAGGTTGATACTGACGGTAGATCCTTCACAATATTTGGCAGTGAGAATCTATAGGATGCCAGCGATTTCTTCAGGTTTAATGAAACATTTAAAGTAGTCAAAGTCGACGAACAACATCAATATTTGTGTCGTCATAATGTCATATGTAAAACCTTAACACACATTCGGTAAAATATTGCTGACTGTGGCTTTAAACAACATTCATTGGCTCAGCCGCCTGCCATCAAAACGGTATTGCTAAATTGAATTTGTTTCAAGCGAACGTTAATGAGAACCACCCAACCTCTCTGATGTACAGCTCCCTTCTCATCAGATAACAGCACCGTAGAGAGGGAGAAACATAACCGACTGAGTTTGTATGCAGACCCACATCTGAAACACTCTTTGTTACATAACATACACACATGTGGCGTGTTTCCCTCTCCGGGTGTAAATATTTCCTGCCTGTCGCTACTCAAGGTTAGGAATACGTCAAACTGACCACGTGTTGCCGGAATGGGTTTCCACAATTAGACGCCCCGCCCTTGCGATTGATGGGGGACACGCGACCGTTTATCAGGTCAACACGTCCATTGATAGGCTTGTCGGGTCGCACAAGGTCAAGGTGTATTCGTCTAGCTGATACCAGGTGCTTTAAAAAGTGATTTAGTTCTAGATAACGCCACATTCAATAATATTCCGTCTATGGTCGGTTGTCACATGATAAATATAAACATGGATATATAATACGCTGGATAATCGAGGGTGACACCATGATGATGTCCTACGTCTTCCCTTGCTGGGTAACACATGAACGTGACATCGGTGAGAGAGACTGAAGAGAGAATGTAGAAGGACTGTAGGGAGAATGTAGAGAGAATGTAGTTTTACGCAGTCAACCCGTAGATAGCCACGGCGAGACAAACAAGTGGTTGACAGCATGAACATCATTCTACAACGTCGGGGTACAGCGTCACGCCAGGGTACCACCACCTGATCATCAATAACAGAATACAATTACGACAAGCATGGGATCGTTATGTGTGGTGTGTGTGTGGGTTTTGTGTGTGTGTCGTGTCGTGTGTGATATGTGTGTGAGTATGTGGTGTGTGATATTCGTGTGTGTGTAGTGTGCGTGTGTGTGTGTGTAGTGTGCGTGTGTGTATGTAGTGTGATGTGTATATGTGTGGTGTGTGATATGTGTGTGAGTATGTGGTGTGTGATATGCGCGTGTGTGTGTAGTGCGCGCGTGTGTAGTGTGTGTATGTAGTGTGATGTGTGTATATGTATGGTGTGTAGTGTGGTGTGGTGTGTGATATGTGTGTGAGTATGTGGTGTGTGATATGCGTGTGTGTGTGGCGTGCGTGTGTGTGTGTACTGTGCGTGTGTGTAGTGTGTGTATGTAGTGTGATGTGTGTATATGTGTGTAGTGTGATATGTGTGTGAGTATGTGGTGTGTGATATGCGTGTGTGTTGTATGTGTAGTGTGTGTGGGATGAGGGTAGTGGTCCAAACCAAACAGTCCTTGTTTTATCCCCTCATGCCGAGCACTAGGCTGAATTGCATGTAACATAATTCCTTTACCACATAAATGGCGTCTTTATCGCTTCTCCGATGTTCCATTAGAAGGTTAATGAGGTGGAAACGTTCTGCTACACATGTTGACGCCTATTGCAAACGAACACTGTTCCTTGGCTGAGAAAAGCTGTCACTGCTAACACAGGACCACCTGACGTCCAAACCAAAGGGAATGTCACTGTAGAGTGGCTGCATTGTATGGATTCCGGGTAGTCGAGGTGTTCAAGTGTTCGCTCGTCATGTCGTAAGCCCGGGTTCAAATACCAACGTGTTTATGTGTGTGAAAAATCTTTGTGATGTCATCCACCGTCACATGGCTGCACCTTAGGTAAAAGTGACCATTCTCAATCAGTAATAATAGCGTTCTTTCAGAAATACACCAGATCTTGTTTCCTCGAAGTTCAAGGAAGTAAATCCATTTTATATAATTGTTACGATAATTAAGGCATGTGCTTTATGTTTTGCACAACTAATATGAGAGAGAGAGAGGGAGAGAGGGAGAGAGAGAGAGTGAGAGAGAGAGAGAGAGAGAGTGAGAGAGAGAGTGAGAGAGAGGGAGGGAGAGAGAGAGAGGGAGAGAGGGAGGGACAGAGAGAGGGGGAGAGAGAGAGGGGGAGAGAGAGAGAGGGAGAGAGAGAGAGGGAGAGAGAGAGAGAGGCAGATAGAGAGGGAGAGAGGGAGAGAGAGAGATGGAGAGAGAGAGAGTGAGAGAGTGAGAGAGAGAGAGAGAGAGAGAAGGGGGGGGGGGGGGGTATGCAATCTTTCATCTTAAACAATTTAAACGGAAGCGTGACAAAGTGGCTATTGAGATATATTGGCAAACGATTAGACATATGTTCAGGCTATAACCGGTAGTGTTAACACAACATTTGTACGTACAGTTAAGTGATAAAACAGAACAAAATATTTGTATAAATTTAACAACACTTGCATATGTGCAGTGTTGTTTTTGTGACAGCCGGCCGAGATATCCGCTTGCCACAGACTCATTGAGAACTGACTATCCATCAGCATCCCCGCGCCTCGGTGGGAACACGGTGCTGGCTCCAGGTCTGATGAGAGCAAATTACACCACTGTGCGCGAACAGTGTCACTCAGACTGCCGGCAGCCAGGTTAATCTTAACGTTAAAACGTGATACAGTGTTGCAGCGTTCGTAACGACGCTCAGACGTATAGCGGCAATCCTCGTTATGGCAGATGGTACTGTTATGAGGGAAACTTAACCGTCCGGATTAAAAAGGTTCATGATTACCAGATCTCGGATAACAAGGAACATCCACAACTTTGATGGTCTTTTAGATATGGTTTTCAAACTATCGGGGTCTAGATTAGGGGATTTCAAAGGGACACTGAAACCAACGAGCATGGGTAAGGCGCTGACAGACCAAGGGTAATAATCGGAACAAATCTGGGAATCGAACCAACATGGTCGGATGCTGGCAAGGTTAAGGGACACAACTCAGCAAAACAAATAATCATCACATTAGAAGACCGGGTTGTCCTATGTGACAGCCATCTTGTACGTGGATTATTGCTGAATTTGGCGTTAAACAAACAAACCCCGTGATTCTGATATTGTGTGCATTGTGACCTTGAGCCGCAGTTTGCAGGGGATAAGGGAAGTAACTCTGCACAATAGACCGAGTTATACATGGTGTAATATTCCACAGCATCCTGCGCATGCGCACGAGGGGATTGAATAGATGGTCAGGCTCGGCGACCTTTATGATTGTCGTCGGTCGTTGCAATAATATCAATCAAAAGTCCGGGTTCGACTGGTTGATGATATCGCCCGTCGTGATTTTGCCAGAATATTGCTTAAAGCGACTTTCTTAACTCACTTTACTGTAGTTATTAAGAAAAACGGTTGAACTGATTTTACATGTATCTTAACTTTACCCCAGAAACGTGAAGATCCGGGGTACTTTAGGTCTTCAGCAACCCATGCTTGCCGTCAAAGGCGACTATGCTTGTCGTAAGAGGCGACTAACGTGATTGGGTGGTCAGGCTCGCTGACTTGGTTGATGCATGTCATCGTATCCCAACTGTGTAGATCGATGCTCATGATGTCAGTCACTGGATTATCTGGTCCAGACTCGACTGCTTACAAGCTGCTGTAATATAGCTGGAATACTGAGTGTTAAACAACAGACAGGCTACACGGGAGTGGCGTAAGTCTACGTTTAAGGGATGCAGCTCACCTTCATCAACGTCATCAGAACCATCTCCAAACATCACTGGTGGCTTAGCTGTTGTAGACGTACTTGAAGACACTATCGTCGACGTTGTCGGCACCTTAGTGGATGTCGATCTTAATTCATCCTCGGTGTGGCCATACGATGCCTTGTGACCTCCATGTGGGTCGCTACCCTCGCCGGTAGATGGCGCCTTCACAACCTGAGAGTCTCTCAGTGCTCTACTAACGTCATTTCTGTCTCCTTGAGGAACACGCGCACCTCCTTCGTCGGGTATACCATTACCACTCTCCACCAAAATATTCAAGACATCCTTGCTCTTACTGACATCCTTTGAGTTCGATCTGTTGAAAATTGCGATCCGCCGGGAGTTGTCTCCCTTCGCATCGTTCACATCCTTGCTGTAATACTTCACAGGGTTGCTACGAGATTCGCACGTGCATGACTTGTATATTTTCTTGAGGTATCTCCGTGTGTGTTTGTTCTTCTTTAATTCTCGGGATTTATACTTGACGAGTTTGTTCTGACCTGCGACCAGTTGAGCTAAAACCCTTCCTTGTTTTTCAACAAGCTTCTTGAGCTCGATGATCTGCAGCTGGGCGGTCTGAAGGGCAGACTTGGACACGACCTCGGACTTAAAGTCATGACCTCGCAGAAGGTCAACGTAATGGACGTCAGAGGTCACAGCGTTTACCGCTGACGCCAACAGGAATATAAACATGTACATGGTGACTAGAAAGGTACTTGATTCATCACACAGAAATTATGTTAACCTCTTTTTCAAATTTCAATTCACATCTATCATCGTTTTGGTCTTCCGAAAAAATGGCCTTTTTGGTATATTAACCTAATTCCTGATCCAAACCCTGATGTATTCGTTATTCGTTAGCTCTCTGATCCATTTGGACGAAAACGCATGTTTAAGTCTTTGTTCACGAAACCACAAGAAACGTATTTTCAGAACGTAGTTATTGTATATCCAGCGAATCACAATCTCTGATTGGGTCCATTTGGCGTTTGGTTGACAGGTCACTATACGACGAACACAAACTGGGCTCCGTCTATTCACATCACATTATCATTTAACGTCGCGCAGTGAGAACCGTGAACCACTTTACCACTTTAAGAAAACGACACGTACTTCCTTTATTGACAAAGAATCTTCACAACGACCCACGATAATCCGTCACAAGCCAACACAACATCCTATGTTCATCTGTAGAGTAATGAAGTGAGTGAATGGCATCGCCTTGATGAAGGTCCAGACTTATCCTCTTTTAGATACAACGCTTGACTGAGTACCACTGCTCACTAACGTTACATCCTCTTCCTCCCCTGATGAAGCATCCCATCTGTTGCGGTACATGTCCCGCGTCAGTGGCTACTTGCAATTATTGAATATTGGCATTATGCGCATGCCCTGACAAATCAGCTTTCTCATACAAATACGGCGAAGAAAGCACAGCTTGGGGTAATCCGCGGTTTAACTGAATGAGGGTGTCAATCTCATAAACACTCATCCTCTGCTGCGCTCAGTTCTGTCAATACAAACATCAAATAGGCCTGTGACCGCAAAGCCCTCTTCCCGAGTTGGGAGCATGAAACCAATTATGTGTACATTACACGCCAAACTCCCGCAAATAAGTATCTACACATGCTCTTAACAAAAACTGTTGACGCTCAATCCTTACTAGTTTGTATGACCTTGTTTTACTCGGCCCGAATAGAACTTGCCGTAACGGTCCGATGTGTTCCGAATGTTTCACCCTTACTTGATGTGTTTTCCAACTGACCTCGCTGTCTGACGTGATTGTATGGCTTCGACAGATGCAGAACGTGTTATGGTAGCTGGCGGGTTATGAATTGGAGAGAAACTTTAGTTTGGAAGTTTTTTGCATAAAGAATTTTAATGTTTATTTCACTGTTAATGTTTCCTGTTAAACAGCGTCATTGTGTATTATATACACACATGCTGTGCAGATAATATTTCAGCCTCTCACTCACTGAATTGGAGCGTGTTCAAAGAGGAGAAAAGAGTGGGAGTGCATCAGCAATATATCACGCCAGTGGTCGCATATGTACAAGAGAGTAAAAGCAATGATTGACAGTGTGAGTAAAGATTCACATCGGACCCGTGATGATCCGGCTTAGAATTTGCCTTCACCAACCCATGCTTGTCTTCCCCTGGGAAGATCCGGGTTAGAATTTGTCTTCACCAACCCATGCGTTGTCTCCTCCCGTGAAGATCCGGGTTCGAATATATCTTAAGCAACCCATGCTTTTCTCCCCCGTGAAGATCCGGGTTAGAATTTGTCTTAACCAACCCAGGCTTGTCTTCGCCCGTGAATATCAGGGCGTCCCCTTCCGACACGGAAACGGACAAAGTTCACCTCGTGCTACGTCAATCTTACATCCATTCTTTAACACAGACGTACGATAGTCCTAGCAATGTTAGCGCTACGTCAAGCTTACACCCATTCTTTAACACAGACGTACGATAGTCCTAGCAATGTTAGCGCTACGTCAAGCTTACACCCATTCTTTAACACAGACGTACGATAGTCCTAGCAATGTTAGCGCTACGTCAAGCTTACACCCATTCGTTAACACAGACGTACGATAGTCCTAGCAATATTAGTGCTACGTCAAGCTTACACCCATTCGTTAACACAGACGCACGATAGTCCTAGCAATATTAGTGCTACGTCAAGCTTACAACCATTCGTTAACACAGACGTACGATAGTCCTAGCAATATAGGTGCTACGTCAAGCTTACACCCATTCGTTAACACAGACGTACGATAGTCCTAGCAATGTTAGCGCTACGCCAATCTTACACCCATTCTTTAACACAGACGTACGATAGTCCTAGCAATGTTAGCGCTACGTCAAGCTTACACCCATTCGTTAACACAGACGTACGATAGTCCTAGCAATGTTAGCGCTACGTCAAGCTTACACCCATTCGTTAACACAGACGTACGATAGTCCTAGCAATGTTAGCGCTACGTCAAGCTTACACCCATTCGTTAACACAGACGTACGATAGTCCTAGCAATGTTAGCGCTACGTCAAGCTTACACCCATTCTTTAACACAGACGTACGATAGTCTCAGCAATATTAGCGCTACGTCAACCGTAAATTACACGCATTCTTTAACATTAACGTAGGATAGTCGTAACGCTTATAGACTGCGTTGACGCAGAAAAACAGATCGGTCGTCCCTGCTGGTCATACATCCTATACTGACTCCATCAAAGTTGGCCATTGTGACCATCCAATCCTCACGTCCAACTCTGAAATGGCCTGATAAACAAGATTCTTACA
This sequence comes from Haliotis rufescens, assembly GCF_023055435.1. Lineage (NCBI taxonomy): Eukaryota > Metazoa > Mollusca > Gastropoda > Lepetellida > Haliotidae > Haliotis > Haliotis rufescens. The sequence goes on along the minus strand of NW_025964179.1, from coordinate 3,238,842 downwards.
ATACCTTTGTCTGTATTGACTTCGGTGTGATCGCATTTCCAAAAACGCCCAGGACAAAAAGGTTGATCTGTAGGCAGTTGTATTTCCACACATAGCCTAAATCAAACAATGTATGTGGGCCGCATGTTTTGTATTTTTTATGTTTAGCTTTCGCCGAAAGTCTAACGTTATTATTGTGAACATCACGATAAGACGTCACACTGAATATTCAATGGATCGGCAGAAGAGATAGCATTTGAAGGTGTGTGATAATATTTACATTGTCGGTTTACATAGGTAAACAACACGTGCGTTGTATGCTCTGTATAGCCGGCAATAATGAGTCGGCCATTTAATATTCTTGGGTGTTGGAGGCTTGGAATTAAAAAAAAAAAAATATTCAGAAAAGAATAATTTTGCCGCAGGTTTTGCAACTGAAATAAGTGTTCTCGGGACATACTGTATGTATAGAAGCGTTGTTGTATGTATGACACGTGCTGACATATACTACAATGGTGCGCACGAAATACTGTATTGTGTACACGAGATACTAAAGCGGTCCCATGGGTTACTAAAGCGTGCTCATGAGTTACTTAAGCGTGCTTACGAATTACTAAAGTGTGAGTGAGTGAGTGAATGAGTGAGTGAGCCGGTTTTGCGCCGTTTTCAGCAATAATCCCGCCGTATCTCAGCGGGGTACTACTTGGAAGAGACAGACAAGTGTATGACTTTTCTCTATTTCAAACCTATCACTTCAGTTTCGGACTATAATTAAATATGCAGCATCATTCACTCCCTCAAAAAAGAAACGCAACCCCAGTCTGAAAATGTGAGAAAACCCCAAGAAGAAAGATATTGATTGTAAATACAATTTTTCTGATATGCACTTATACCATGTACACTGTTTATTAGGGGCGGTCGGGCAGCCTAGTGGTTAAAGCGTTCGCGTTCGCCGAAGACCCGGGTTCGATTCCCGACATGGGTACAATGTGTGAAAACCATTTCTGGTGTCCCCCGCCGTGATATTGCTGGAATATTGCAAAAAGCGGCGTAAAACCATACTCATTCACTCACTCACTGTTTATTAACGTAAGCGCCCAAACACACCAATTTTCGTGCACAAGGGCATTTTATTGTTACTTTTATCATAGTGAGCAAAATTTTCTCGTGGCCCATACCAAAAGCCTCATGCACAAGCAATTCATGGAAAGAGCAGTAGAAGTATTGGTTTATAAAAGCACGTGTTGATTAGCGATTCACTCTTTCATTTTCACCGAAAGACAAGGTCGAATATGCCACGGTTGCGTGCTTCAGATCGAAATATCGCCATTGGTCGTATTGAGGCCTGACAAAGCTTTCGAAACGTTGCCCGGCAACTCAATGTTCATAAAACAACGATTTCCCGACTTTGGAGCCAATACACCCAGTTTCATGCAACTGAAGATCGCCCACGAAGTGGTAGGCCAAGGGTTACCACACCACCTCAGGATCGACTCATCCGGGTCACCCACCTACGTAATCGGCTAGCCACACCTACCGTCACTGCAACACAGGTGCCAGGTTTGAGAAGAGTGTCCACACAAACAATTAGGAACCGTCTACGAGAGGCCGGTCTACGTGCAAGAAGACCACTTATTGGACCTGTTTTACGCCACGAACATCGACGCCAACGACTCAGGTGGTGCACCAACGTTCGGATATGGACCCTCAGAAACTGGAGGCGCGCCTAGTTTAGTGACGAATCACGTCTTCTCTTACAACGCCGTGGCGGAAGACAGCGTGTCTATAGAAGAGGAAACGAACGTTTTGCCCCGAACTGTGTTCGGCAGGTCGACAGATTTGGAGGAGGGAGCGTCATGGTGTGGGGAGCCATGTCTTACAACCAAAGATCAGACAGCCCAGCGCTATATCAATGACGTCTTACAGCCTCATCTTCTGCCGATTATCGACCAACAGAGGGAGCTCTATCAACACGACAACGCCCGGCCGCACACTGCTTATGCAACAGTGAATTTTCTCCAGAATTCTAACGTCAACGTGTTACCATGGCCCTCCCGATCACCAGACATCAACCCAATCGAACATCTTTGGGATTATCTGGACCGACGAGTACGTGCACGTACACCGCCGCCGCAGACGTTGGATGCACTAGCCGTTGCACTGCAGGAGGAGTGGAGAGCAATCCCTCAGGAAAGAATCCGGCGTCTAATCCGTTCTGTTCCTAGGATGTGTAATGCTGTGATCTCAGCTCGTGGCGCTCATACGAGGTACTGAGAAAGACGCCCCATTGCGTCACGTCAATCTTAGTGAGAGAACTGTCGAAGTCTGGACTTAAACTTGCAGAACTGTACTGCCACCATGCCAAATTTCACATTGTTGTCTTCAATGATAAATGTGTTATAATAACTTGAATATTGAGATAAACATCTTGAAAATATAGGGGATGCGTTTCTTTTTTGAGAGAGTGTATTTCCGCCCTAATTGTGTGTTTACAGATGACTTCCGAGCTGACCAAACTGCCACATGTCCTGGTGATGGTTGTCGAGGATGTCGCTAGCCCGTGTGTGTGGTGCGGGATGGTGCACGTTTATTAAATAGTTATAAGGGAAAAACTGCACTTCATGCAAACAATATTTGTGATGAATAATAATATGTCGTAGACCACAACGCGTCCTCTTTATCTGTCACCATTTTACGGTTGAGTGATTTCAAAGCGGTGTGATACTCATAGCACAGATTCTTGGGTATGAGGCCTTCTTTCTTCGAATGTATATTTTTACAAAGATCAAAAGTGAAGTAGGCCAATTAATTTTTCGGGAAGTTCGACAGCAATTTTTACAGTTTATGTCTTTTGTTTATAAAGCTGGGGCCGCATCCGTCTTCTAATGGCCAGAGCGTCTGTGGTTTTGGATTGGTTTGGATTGTTGTTTAACGCCGCATTCAGCAATATTCCAGCTATATGACGGCGGTCTGTAAATAATCGAGTCTGGACCAGACAATCTATATATTAATAACATGAGCATCGATCCACGCATCAACCAGGACAGCAAGCCTGACCACCCGATCCCGTTAGTCGCCTATTACGACAAGCATAGCCGCCTTTTACGGCAAATGGGATGCGGAAGACCTTTCCACTCCCGATCTTCACGACTTCCATTCCAGATTATGGTAACATAACAATATGAATATTACCTTTTTTCATTACGAGTTTGGATCGTTATCTATAGTGTATTTACAAATTTCCTCAAAATTATTGTTCATATATGTGTAAAAATGCTCAACGAGATTGTGAGGTCTTGTGTGTACTTTGAAACAGAGCGATTGTGTGTCCGCTTCACAAGAATAGTGCTCAAGATCAGGTTAACAACCACAGAGAAATCTCTTGACTTCCGGTCAAATGGGAAATATTTTCCAAACTCTTAAATGAAAGCCGAAAAAAAGATCATCTCTGAAAATCAGTTTCGGACTTCGAAAAAAATCGTTCCACAGCAGATAGTGTGTTAACGTTTTATGGAATAATAAGGACATACATTTATCAAAACCTACTACTTTAGGAAATCTTTTCAGTGTGTAAATCACTCTTCCCTGTGGCATCGCCTTCTTAATTATGGACTTAATGGAAATTGTCTGACATTGTTTCCTGATAGGTACTCTAAGCTTAAAGGTGTAAGGACTGAACATGTTCTAACGGAGTATTTCAACTGTTGTGTCGGAACACAGGAGTCCGTATCTAAAAAATAGACGCCCTCATGCATATTCATGACCATCTCCACACGAAGGGCTCGCGTGTGGAGATGGTCATGAATATGCATGAGGGCGTCTATTTTTAGATACGGACTCCTGTGGTCGGAACACGTCAAGGATGTGTGATAAGTCCAGCATTATTCACACTATTTATCAATGAAACTGTCACTGAAACAAGCAATTTGCAGGGGTATTTTCATTTCAGAAGAAGAGCCAAGTACTTGTTCGTTGCATACTCCGATGACGTCACCAACTCAGCTGACAGTGCAGGGAGATTACAGGATCAACCGTGTCGGTGATTTTTGTATGAGATGGGGTATGGCTTTAAATGTCGAAATTTTCAAAAATAGAAGTTGTCAGAATAGACATGGCATTATAGAGGAAATCAATTAGAAACAAACTATTTTTACAAATACCTAGGTTTAGTCTTCACGTCTAAACTAATCTCGACAAGAGCAACAACTAACTTAGCACAACAAGCGGAAATAGTCTTCTGATGTTTAAAAAAACACCTTCTTTCTGGGGGTTTAACAGTGCATACAGCCACGACAATGTTTGATGCTATGATTCTACCAATTTTATCCTACGGTTCTGAATTATGGGAAATCCGTATTGTGGACACATAGGAAGGACACCCCAAGCGTCTACTTGAGCTGTCCAGAGCATGTAACGACGCCGTTCTTGGTGAATGTGGAAGACACAAACTGTATGTACATTATACCATCAAGTATTAAACTACTTTCTATAAAACAGTAACAAACAAACGTATCTAATGCTGTATGGACGGGATTAAGTAGGTCGTGTATCTTGGGCTACTTACATCAAGAACCTTATTTTCAAATACGGATTTGGATATGTATGGATAATACTAGGTGTTGGAAATAATGCAATAACGGGTTCTGAACTGTGACTTTAAAAAATGGCACAGCAATACAATGTCTTAAATCTGAACTCCAAGCCTATTCAACTTAAGGGGGACACGGGTGGCCCAGTCGTCTAAGGCGCCGCGATTCGATGTGCAGAGTTGCGTCCCTTGGACACGCCAGAAACCTATGATTGTGGGTTCGAATCCCGGTTCGCCCCGATTATGTTTCTAGGTTTGTCAGCACCATACCCGTGCTCGTGGGTTTCACCGAAGTGGCAAACGTCTGAGACCTGCATCACTTCGGGCTTTCCTCCCATATTAAGCTGACACTCCGTGATATAACTGGAATACTGTTAAAAGCGGCGTTAAACCCAACTCACTCACTCACTCACTATTCAACTTAAGACCCAAACTCTCCTTCAACTCTTGAAGCGGAACTAAAAGTCCATAAATTACATCGACTGTAAACCTTACAGGATATATGTAACGCATTTCTGCTGAGGTTGTCATAAACTCAGAATTAAGACAGGAAGACATAAAAGAGAAAACTCAGAAGAACGTTTATGTAAATATTGTGTCAATTTTGGAATGAACTATGACGAAAATGAATACCATTTCTTGTTAGTATGCCAACACTATTCATAATTACGAATAACTTGCTGCGCATCGAACCCATTTTAAAACAATTCAGTAAATCTTATGTCTCAAACATGTAAACATACGATTTATCAATTGTTTAAATACTAACAACTTTTATATTTGGGATTACAATGTCCTAGTAAAGTAAGTCCCGTCCGGGGTTCGAACCCATACTCCCAAAATAAGGCATCTTATCGCCAGCACAACAAGTCAGCGGTCTAACCCACTCAACCACCGAGGCTTCCTCAAAACGAAAGTCTGTTGTCCAGATCATGTACACTGCCCGAAGAAGGACTAGAATTTGTACTAAATTTACACTAAGGGTAATCCAAAATATAACATTTGTTCCATTTGAACACTTTCAAAAAGACATCGTGTATTCATATTTAAATACTAGTACATGTATCACACTATGAAAATTTAAATGTTTATTAGATTATGTGTATATATTAATCATGTCGTTTTAGTTTATAGGCCTGTGGCCTAAGAAGTTGTGATGAACAAACTCACTATGATTATATTTAAATGACCCGCATGGCGCTGTGAATTAAGAAGATAAAAGAAAGACTGGTCCGCTCGGAGTCAGCACAATGTGTCTGAGTGGGATACCCATATTAAATTGCAGCATGATGTCTCAACGGCCTAACACAATAGAGTGCAATCCTCTTGAACGCGACGTTAAATCCTCATTTATAATCACACGTTGTTTGAAACGTCGTAAAATGTCGCCTGACAAGGTAGACAACTCTGTTATTACTTACAATTTCAGGGAGCAGTCATTAAAAGATAAAATAACGCAATCTTATGTCGATATGTTTGCAAGAAGGATTTCAAAATACCACCATATCAAAATCTGATTAGTATATTAGTTAACAAAAAAACTTATTTCTTTTAATTTCGGTCATATTTAGAAATATATAGTCCAGGTGTAAAATTCAAAATCTGCATAATTCAGACCCACAAAATGGCGACGGCAGGTAGTCGTCTGCTGAAAATAGCTTTGCTGACGTTGTCAGTGTCTGTTGCTGTATCTTGGGACAATATTGACTTTGAGATATTTGATTTAGTGGAGGAAGTGAATTATGTGAACTTCTATGAAATTTTAGGTGTTGACCAGGTGAGCGCGAAGGCATACAATTTATACTGAAATAAGCCAACGTGGTTGTGTTCGGTTTCAGTATGGAAGCCGGTGGACAATAATTGTCGACTGTTGACACGGTACTTCTTCCCTCAGTGATCTCCACCGTATCGCCTATATTTCCACAGCATGTCGGAGATGATGCGAGTGTGGGGTGGGCTGATTACTAAACAGTACTTACTAAACAAATGACCGGCTGATGTGACTGCTCAACCATATGCACAAGCTGTTCACGGCTCTTCACGGTTCAATCTAGAGTTCCGATTTCCGAGTTATGGTTGTCTTATTTGACCAATGGTCACTATGTTGCTGAAATAGTGCTGATATTACTTTATTCTTATTAATACTTGTGATCAAATGTTCATAATATCACTAAAACCACTATTTTGAAGATAAGTGTCAAGATTTTTCTTTTTCTGGTAACTTTTAATATGACAGTTATGCTTTGAGTAAAATCTAATGTTGTTTATGCTATTAGCATGATTACAGACACGTTAAGTATTGGACCAGGTTGAAGTATTGCAATGCATTGATAACATCATCACAATAAATTATAAGTGGCAGTAGGCTAGTCTACTGGTTAATGTGTGTGCTTGTCACGTCAAAGGCCGGGTTCCAATTCTCCACATGGGTACAATGTATGGAGCCCATTTCTGATGTCGCCTGTCATGAAACTTTTGGAATATTGCTGACAGCAGCATAAACCGTATTCACTCAATCACAATAAATCCACAGTAACTTAGCTTCAGATGATTTATTTAACAAATGTTTTTTTCATCTGTCAGCAATTGGCACCACGATGATCAAAGTCTTTTGTTTTTAGAGTGCAACAACTGCTGAGATCCGCCGGTCTTACCGCAAGTTATCCCTGCAATATCACCCGGACAAGAACAAGGCTGATGATGCGGAGGATCAGTTTAGACGGGTTCGTACTCTGCTCAGATATTACAGTTAGGGTTCTTAGTGTGGAGCATCGTCAATACATAAGCAAGCCCAGATGTTGTACAAAACAGAAAAGACACTGTTCTACATAGTCATAAATAACAGTGCTGAAGTTACAGGGCATTTTTCATCTAACAGCTTCATGAATGTTTGCCATTGTTTTAACTTTAAAGGATGCTGTATATTTAAGTAATAAATGACTTGTGGTCATTGGTTTTTGTAAAATCAAACACTCAGTGACTGCAGGGAGAATAAACCATGAGGGGCGCACAATGAACAAGTGTTTTATTGTACGAGAAACAACAACCACGAGTCGTTTAATTTTTTATATGTGATATAAGCATTATGTGCAGCCTTGTCGATTACCGGTAGCTTTTCTCCTAATTCCGTTTGTTATGTTTCTCCCACTTTTGGACGTGATCGTTTGGCCACTGCGTTTATCAGCGTCACAGCCACGTCTGTGGGTACCACTGACTAAACACTTCCCTCTAAAAGATAACGTCGTCCAAAATATGATGTCATCAAGTTGTGAGCGCATATTTGAATCTCAAGCAATAACGTCCTGATAGAACAATGTTTTATAACGTGAAATAAACCACGCCTTGTTCTTCATTGTTCTTTGCTATTGCGTAGCTATCTTATATAATCTGATAATAGGGATCAGTTCCGATCAGTTCATATTCCAGGACACTGACTGTTTGAAGGTCCTAAAGATTCTTTTTCAAAATAACCACTGGTAGTAGGAATGATGGAGAGGAATGGTCTAGAATATGCTGATGCCATTTGTCTCTTGCAAAATTCCTGTTACTGCAAATGTAAGATGTATAATTCTATTATTTTGCAACCAGGTGATATTCCTCGTTTACATAAATTGCTGGTGTTGGAAACACTATGTATATATCATTCAGTGTTCTAAAGTAACAGCTACAGAGTTGCAATCAACCTATTATGGCAAAATGTAGTAGTCCACAAAATATGTCATCAGTCCTTCCTGTATGTAAGGTGTCCTGGACAAGCAGACTTATGTAAGTTTCAAGCCCTGGTTGTGTTGTAGATGGTTGCAGTGTATGAAGTCCTCAAGGATGAAGAAAGAAGACAGAGGTATGTCAATTATGGCATTGTCCCAAGATTATGTTTCCAACAAGATCTGGTGCTGAGTAGAACATGAGTCAGTAATGGTTGACGAGGAGTTGTAAACATTGTGTGCCAGCAGCAATAAAATAAGATTGTTCATATGTATGTTAATGATTATTTTCAACACTATTAAACTGATGGGGAATTCATGGCTGATTATTTGCCCAGTATCACCGTTGTTGTAAGGGCCCAATTGAGGATAGGATGTGGGTTCAAGTAGTGACCTGGCTGATTGTGTGTCATGGTTGATTGTGTGTCATGGCTCCCTGACTGTGTGGGTTCAAGTAGTGACCTGGTTGATTGTGTGTCATGGCTCCCTGACTGTGGGTTCAAGTAGTGACCTGGTTGATTGTGTGTCATGGCTCCCTGACTATGTGGGTTCAAGTAGTGACCTGGCTGATTGTGTGTCATGGCTCCCTGACTGTGGGTCCAAACAGTGACCTGGTTGATTGTGTGTCATGTCTCCCTGACTATGTGGGTTCAAGTAGTGACCTGGCTGATTGTGTGTCATGTCTCCCTGACTATGTGGGTTCAAGTAGTGACCTGGCTGATTGTGTGTCATGGCTCCCTGACTATGTGGGTCCAAACAGTGACCTGGTTGATTGTGTGTCATGTCTCCCTGACTGTGGGTTCAAGTAGTGACCTGGCTGATTGTGTGTCATGGCTCCCTGACTATGTGGGTCCAAACAGTGACCTGGCTGATCGTGTGTCATGTCTCCCTGACTGTGGGTTCAAGTAGTGACCTGGCTGATTGTGTGTCATGGCTCCAGGACTGTGGGTTCAAGTAGTGACCTGGCTGATTGTGTGTCATGTCTCCCTGACTGTGGGTTCAAGTAGTGACCTGGCTGATTGTGTGTCATGGCTCCCAGACTGTGGGTTCAAGTTGTAACCTGGTTGATTGTGTGTCATGGTTGATTGTGTGTCATGGCTCCCTGACTGTGGGTTCAAGTAGTGACCTGGCTGATTGTGTGTCATGTCTCCCTGACTGTGGGTTCAAGTAGTGACCTGGCTGATTGTGTGTCATGTCTCCCTGACTGTGGGTTCAAGTAGTGACCTGGCTGATTGTGTGTCATGGCTCCCAGACTGTGGGTTCAAGTAGTGACCTGACTGATTGTGTGTCATGGCTCCAGGACTGTGGGTCCAAACAGTGACCTGGCCGATTGTGTGTCATGTCTTCCTGACTATGTGGGTTCAAGTAGTGACCTGGCTGATTGTGTGTCATGTCTCCCTGACAATGTGGGTTCAAGTAGTGACCTGGCTGATTGTGTGTCATGGCTCCCTGACTATGTGGGTTCAAGTAGTGACCTGGCTGATTGTGTGTCATGTCTCCCTGACTGTGGGTTCAAGTAGTGACCTGGCTGATTGTGTGTCATGTCTCCCTGACTGTGGGTTCAAGTTGTAACCTGGTTGATTGTGTGTCATGTCTCCCAGACTGTGAGTTCAAGTTGTGACCTGGCTGATTGTGTGTCATGGCTCCAGGACTGTGGGTCCAAACAGTGACCTGGCTGATTGTGTGTCATGTCTCCCTGACTGTGGGTTCAAGTAGTGACCTGGCTGATTGTGTGTCATGGCTCCCTGACTGTGGGTTCAAGTAGTAACCTGGTTGATTGTGTGTCATGTCTCCCAGACTGTGAGTTCAAGTTGTGACCTGGCTGATTGTGTGTCATGGCTCCAGGACTGTGGCTCCAAACAGTGACCTGGCCGATTGTGTGTCATGTCTCCCTGACTATGTGGGTTCAAGTAGTGACCTGGCTGATTGTGTGTCATGGCTCCCAGACTGTGGGTTCAAGTAGTGACCTGACTGATTGTGTGTCATGGCTCCAGGACTGTGGGTCCAAACAGTGACCTGGCCGATTGTGTGTCATGTCTTCCTGACTATGTGGGTTCAAGTAGTGACCTGGCTGATTGTGTGTCATGGCTCCAGGACTGTGGGTTCAAGTAGTGACCTGGTTGATTGTGTGTCATGGCTCCCAGACTGTGGGTTCAAGTAGTAACCTGGTTGATTGTGTGTCATGTCTCCCTGACAATGTGGGTTCAAGTAGTGACCTGGTTGATTGTGTGTCATGGCTCCCAGACTGTGGGTTCAAGTTGTAACCTGGTTGATTGTGTGTCATGTCTCCCTGACAATGTGGGTTCAAGTAGTGACCTGGCTGATTGTGTGTCATGGCTCCCTGACTATGTGGGTTCAAACAGTGACCTGGTTGATTGTGTGTCATGTCTCCCTGACTATGTGGGTTCAAGTAGTGACCTGGCTGATTGTGTGTCATGGCTCCAGGACAGTGGGTCCAAACAGTGACCTGGCTGATTGTGTGTCATGTCTCCCTGACTATGTGGGTTCAAGTAGTGACCTGGCTGATTGTGTGTCATGTCTCCCTGACTGTGGGATCAAGTAGTGACCTGGCTGATTGTGTGTCATGTCTCCCTGACTGTGGGTTCTAGTAGTAACCTGGTTGATTGTGTGTCATGGCTCCCTGACTGTGGGTCCAAACAGTGACCTGGTTGATTGTGTGTCATGTCTCCCAGACTGTGGGTTCAAGTAGTGACCTGGCTGATTGTGTGTCATGGCTCCAGGACTGTGGGTCCAAACAGTGACCTGGCCGATTGTGTGTCATGTCTCCCTGACTATGTGGGTTCAAGTAGTGACCTGGCTGATTGTGTGTCATGTCTCCCTGACAATGTGGGTTCTAGTAGTGACCTGGCTGATTGTGTGTCATGTCTCCCTGACTATGTGGGTTCAAGTAGTGACCTGGCTGATTGTGTGTCATGTCTCCCTGACTGTGGGTTCTAGTAGTGACCTGGCTGATTGTGTGTCATGTCTCCCTGACTATGTGGGTTCAAGTAGTGACCTGGTTGATTGTGTGTCATGGCTCCCTGACTGTGTGGGTTCAAGTAGTGACCTGGCTGATTGTGTGTCATGGCTCCCTGACTGTGTGGGTTCAAGTAGTGACCTGGTTGATTGTGTGTCATGTCTCCAGGACTGTGGGTTCAAGTAGTGACCTGGTTGATTGTGTGTCATGTCTCCCAGACTGTGTGGGTTCAAGTAGTGACCTGGCTGATTGTGTGTCATGGCTCCCTGACTATGTGGGTTCAAGTAGTGACCTGGCTGATTGTGTGTCATGGCTCCCTGACTGTGTGGGTTCAAGTAGTGACCTGGCTGATATTGTGTCATGGCTGATTGTATAATACTGTTTACTGCAGCATAACTAATATTGGTTACTGCAGCTAAACTTTAATATTCTTACTGCCATAACCAGTGAGCGTTCAGAGTAAGCATATTTGTCCCCAGCTTCAAGGGTGGCAATGGATTGGAAAGTTCAGTAGTGATGTATCAAAGTATCATGATATATCAATATATTGATTATAAACATGATTATCAAAATCGATAATGTATTGACATTAACAATTTATCGATACGATAGTGAGATATATGGTGACATTGCTACGGCAACCTATGCATGTCGTAAGAGGCAACTAAATGGATCGTCTTGTGGTCAGGCTCTGTAACTTGGTTCGGTGCAGGTCGTCATAATCCAATTGTATGGATGGATGCCCATGATGTCAATCACTGGTTTTGTCTGGTTTACACTTGATTATTTACAGACTGCCCTCTTATAGCTGGAATATATTGCTGAGTGTAGTGTTAAACATAAACAAATTACTGTAGCGTTTACGTCAAAACACAAGCTCACATGCAAAAAAGACAGTAGAATGACCTGATTATTGTTGTGGTTGTGTAACCTGCATGGTGGGCCCAGGTTTTCTATGTAACCTGCATGGTGGGCCCAGGTTTTCTATGTAACCTGCATGGTGGGCCCAGGTTTTCTATGTAACCTGCATGGTGGGCCCAGGTTTTCTATGTAACCTGCATGGTGGGCCCAGGTTTTCTATGTAACCTGCATGGTGGGCCCAGTTTTTCTATGTAACCCGCATGGTGGGCCCAGCTTTTCTATGTGACCTGCATGGTGGGCCCAGGTTTTCTATGTAACCTGCATGGTGGGCCCAGGTTTTCTATGTAACCCGCATGGTGGGCCCAGTTTTTCAATTTAACCTGCATGGTGGGCCCAGTTTTTCTGTATTATTTGTTTTTGTTAACTGCCACACTCAGCACTAATGCACTTGCATCAATTTCCAGCTTAAATGCTTTGTTTTTTGTTTTTGTCCAGGTATGACCAGGTGCTGGTGGAGGGGCTCCCTGACTGGAGGCAGCCGGTGTTCTACTACCGCCGTGTCCGCAAGATGGGCATGCTGGAGATGACCGGCCTCCTGGGCTTCATCCTCACCATTGGACAGTACCTGGTGGCGTGGGCTGTCTACTTCGAGAAGAGGCTCTCCCTGGTCAGTCTTGTCACATGTTGGACAATGTTATTAGGCCATACCTTCTTAATTTTTGTGTGTATGAATTCGACCGACCAAGTGCAAAAGTCCCAATTGGGAAATAAAATTAGTTTAGATTTATTTATATTTGACTCACTGCTCTGTTCCACAAAATAGTTTTTTAATAATGATTGACCAAATGCAGTGTGTATCCAGTGTTCCAAAGTAAGCATGTTATTTAGGGAAATCTAAGGTTACAAGTTAAAGTTTTAGGGGTCCCTATATTCAAATACCACAGATAATACTGAGAGAACTCCTTAATTTTGAACAGTGTCTATTTGTGGCCCATGCAGAACCCATTTCAAGGGAACAAAGCCTTCTCTTGTAAATATCTTTACATGCTGTTTTAAATACACTAAAATATCCTGCACTCTAAACAGAAAGAGCATAGGTGCTTTTTCTTAAAAATTATCTCATGACATCTGTGGGTGTAAGTGAACATCTATGCTTAAAAAGAATACAATTTTCAGTTGCTACCTATTTAACCACTATTCTCTAAAAGAAAAACATTTACAGCTGCAACCTCTGCTCTCAAATAGAGCTACATAATCAGTTGTGTGATATAGGAAGACGTCTATGCCTCAAATATAATACCATGACCAGTTGTGTGATATAGGAAGACATCTATGCCTCAAATAGAATAACATGACCAGTTGTGTGATATAGGAAGACGTCTATGCCTCAAATATAATAACATGACCAGTTGTGTGATATAGGAAGACATCTATGCCTCAAATAGAATAACATGACCAGTTGTCTGATATAGGAAGACGTCCATGCCTCAAATATTATAACATGACCAGTTGTCTGATATAGGAAGACGTCCATGCCTCAAATATTATAACATGACCAGTTGTCTGATATAGGAAGACATCTATGCCTCAAATAGAATAACATAATCAATGGGTGTCAGTGTTTGCATTCTTCTCCAAAATAATGGGGTCCCTATGGCGCCGTAGGTGTGAAGCTATCTAGGGGAGTTTGGGGGCATGCCCCCCCCGAGAAATGTTGTTAAACGTGGACCTGAAATGGTGAACTTTAGGCCATTCTGAGCATAAATAAGTGTGTGGTTAAAATCTTTTAAGTGTCAGTTTTTATGTGTGTACACGAAACATCTTTGAATCTTCATAGATTAGCCACTTGACTCTTTCAACACCCGTCAACCAGAAGCTTTAACTGCTGTGACACTGAGTTCTCAGAGACTCTTATGTGATAGATGAAGCCAACATTTATCAAGGAAAAGATCTGCTTGTAAAACATTAGTCCTGCACCATGACTGTGAAATATGTTTACTTTATGAAAGCAACACCAATCTAGAAACGTATACAAAAGCAAGTCTAGCCAGCTCTAGCTAGGAAATCAGCATAGGGGAAATTATATATTTATTTTTAGAGTCAAGAAGGGTATTGTGTAATATAAGATTCATAGACTAAATATTAGTCTAGCAAAACATCTTTGCAACTACATGTAATACACCATGTACACCATTTGAAAGGTCTAATCCTACTGTTTATACGTATTTATGTTTATCACATTATTTAAATAAAGCATTTACAACTTAAGTAAGTTGTAAATAAAAATAAAATAAGCTAACACATTCAAACGTCATGATTGAGGACCAAGGAAGCGAAAATTTGACGATTTTTGTCAAATATAAAAAATCATAAAATCCACTTACTTATTTCTTTTTTATTTTCATTGTTTACGTGATTTGAGAAGTATTTTAAAAATAATTGTAAATAGTATCTGTCATCACCAATTTACCGATAACAGTGGCTGTCCGCTCAGTAACATGAATAAATATGTCCGTTTTCGAAGCTTCGTATTAGAAAGTTTATTTTTTCATCTACACTAACCTCGCCCAGAGTCTTTTTGTCGCTGTAACATGCTTTCTTGCTGATATCTGCTCCGAGGGTGGTGATTGGTCAAACTAGAGCACATGACCTAAGGCTGTACAACAATGGTGCGTGTGTAATGAATTTAAGATTTTGGCGAAAGGTTTTTGTTATTCTGAACGTTTCAAGCAGGAAACTCGCGAACAGTATTAAAAACATGGAACTTCGTGGATGTATCGTGCTAGGTTAGGAACTGTGACAAAGGTTTTTCAGGCATATTGGAATCATCATATCCGAGCCGAGAAATCAAGGCGACGAAAGCCGAGATGTCATTTGATTTACATTACACGCAATCGCACGAAAAGATGGAAATAATAACTTAGCTGTATGTCTACAACTTATAGATATATTTTGGTCGATTTTATTTAATACTTGTATGCTAGATCTATATTTAAAGATTTGCAAGAAACGTCTTTATTTTGCTCTTTGACATGGACATTTGACGTGGACCTGTTGTCAAAGTGTGTGTCCGAGAATTTTATTTTCAATAACATCGCGGGAAATAGCGAATAATGTTTAATCTATCGATAAAATATGATAAATTGAAATGGAATACGTATTTCAGACATTGTGAAATGTGATAGATTGAATAAATGAATGATATGACAGGTAGGTTCATAAAATTATATAGATCCACCCTCTATTTTGACGTGACTACGGCTTGGCTGGTCTACCGGCCTTCGGTGTTGAAAGAGTATATGGCTCTCCAAGCAAACTTTCTTGAAACTTATTTTTCTTTTGACAAAGTTTCGGCGATGCCATTTGGACCTTAGTCCTTGACATTGCCAAAATACTGTTAACAAGGTGTGCGATTGGCTTACGTTTCTATTTCCGTTTTGTAAACCAATCAGCGATGCCATTACGGACACGACATGGAAGAGAAACGTCATCAGATACCTCTTAGTTTCACGCGTTCACACCGAAATCTGGCTAGCACCGGAACTCAGCGAATATTGGATGCACATAACCACATGGGTTTGGGTAGCGAGAGAAACACGAAACAAAACAACAATAAGTTATGCGTGAAGTGAACTTTTTCCAGAATGAAAAACGCATAAGGAGACGCGTGTATGTTGTGTTTTTTGCGTCCTATTTTTTTTCAGTGCGTATTTTTGTATATGGGACGCCGTAAACGCAAGCACTGGGTGTGATGTAGGAAGACGTCTATGCCTCAAATAGAATAACATAATCAGTTGTGTGATATAGGAAGACTTCTATGCCTCAAATGGAATTACATAACCAGTTGTGTGATGCAGGAAGACTTCTATGCCTCAAATGGAATTACATAACCAGTCGTGTGATATACATGATATAGGAAGACGTCTATGCCTCAAATGGAATTACATAACCAGTTGTGTAATGCAGGAAGACGTCTATGCCTCAAATAGAATAACATAATCAGTTGTGTGATATAGGAAGACGTCTATGCCTCAAATAGAATAACATAATCAGTTGTGTGATATAGGAAGACTTCCATGCCTCAAATGGAATTACATAATCAGTTGTGTAATGCAGGAAGACTTCTATGCCTCAAATAGAATAACATAATCAGTTGTGTAATGCAGGAAGACTTCCATGCCTCAAATAGAATAACATAATCAGTTGTGTGATATAGGAAGACGTCTATGCCTCAAATAGAGTAACATAACCAGTTGTGTGATATAGGAAGACGTCTATGCCTCAAATAGAATAACATAATCAGTTGTGTGATATAGGAAGACTTCCATGCCTCAAATAGAATAACATAACCTGTTGTGTGATATAGGAAGACGTCTTTGCCTCAAATAGAATAACATAATCAGTTGTGTGATATAGGAAGACGTCTATGCCTCAAATAGAATAACATAATCAGTTGTGTGATATAGGAAGACTTCCATGCCTCAAATAGAATAACATAACCTGTTGTGTGATATAGGAAGACGTCTTTGCCTCAAATAGAATAACATAATCAGTTGTGTGATGCAGGAAGACTTCCATGCCTCAAATAGAATAACATAACCAGTTGTGTGATGCTGGAAGACTTCTATGCCTCAAATAGAATTACATAATCAGTTGTGTGATGCTGGAAGACTTCCATGCCTCAAAAATAATTACATAATCAGTTGTGTGATGCAGGAAGACTTCCATGCCTCAAATAGAATAACATAACCAGTTGTGTGATGCTGGAAGACTTCTATGCCTCAAATAGAATAACATAATCACTTGTGTGATGCAGGAAGACTTCTATGCCTCAAAGAAGAAGAAGGTGGCCGATAAGAACAAGAAGAAGAGCAAGGTGGGGGTGGAGGAACTGGAGGAGGAGATAGAGGAAGAGCTGAAGTCCCTGCCCCGCCCCCAACTGATGGACTTGTGGATGTTCCGCCTGCCTGGTTTTCTGGTGTACCTGGTGCGCATGTCACCTGAAGCAGTCCGGGCACTGATCGAGCTTGTCAAGTCTCGGAGGGAGGTGGAGGAAGAAGAGGAGGAGGAAGAGGAGGAGGGCCAGGGTTAGTTGTGTGGAGGAGTTGTGTGACAGGACTTATTCTGTAGCCAGAGTTCATTGTTCATATCCAGGGTTAGTTGTGTGGAGGAGTTGTGTGACAGGACTTATTCTGTAGCCAGAGTTTATTGTTCATATCCAGGGTTAGTTGTGTGGAGGAGTTGTGTGACAGGACTTATTCTGTAGCCAGAGTTTATTGTTCATATCCAGGGTTAGTTGTGTGGAGGAGTTGTGTGACAGGACTAATTCTGTAGCCAGAGTTCATTGTTCATATCCAGGGTTAGTTGTGTGGAGGAGTTGTGTGACAGGACTCATTCTGTAGCCAGAGTTCATTGTTCATATCCAGGGTTAGTTGTGTGGAGGAGTTGTGTGACAGGACTAATTCTGTAGCCAGAGTTCATTGTTCATATCCAGGGTTAGTTGTGTGGAGGAGGAGTTGTGTGACAGGACTCATTCTGTAGCCAGAGTTCATTGTTCATATCCAGGATTAGTTGTGCGCAGGAGTTGTGTGACAGGATTCATTGTTCATATTTGGCATTGTTGACAACCCTTACACGTCTTGGACATCTTTGAATTATTTTTGATAGCTTCTCATCTGAGGTTGCCCAGTTGTAGTCTATGATTTTAATCAGAAAGCCAGAGTCTAGTAAAATTCTTCTGCTCTTGTGAGATCAGCTTATTCTAGTTCATGTACTAAGACTAAAAATGTACTGAAAAGTAAAGGCAAAATAAGTGCTTGACTCAAATGTATTTTGCATAGACTGCAGTTGTCTGAAGTGTGCAATTTGAAATGCAGAAATGCATCCCTTTGGCGTGCAAGATTTCTATGATCTTGGATTTTATTCACAGATTCTATTGGTTAATTTCTGCAGCAAGGTGCACCTGCACGGTAGAGTTTTAAAGGTTATTTAGGAGATGGGCGACCCCCACTTTCCACCCCCTCAGGTTATAGTGTCAAATTCGGAACCAGGCTTAGAAATAAACTGTCCCTTTTGGAATTTTATATTCATAGAAGGGGTTGAATTCAGAAATATATTTATGCATACAAAAAAACAATGCTTAACATACTGATCACCTATCTTAAATACCAGAATAGAGACCTGTGAAGCTCCAGGTTAGAACTGGTCTTCAGCAGCCCATGGTTGTCGTAAGAGGTGATAAATGGGAGGTCGGGTGGTCAGACTCACTGACTTGGTTGATGCTAGGGTTGGGACGAGTCCAAATTTACTACCAGGGTACCCAACTCCCTATTACCCGACCCTACCCGGGTACCCGCTGTAGGTCTCAAGTTGGGTACAAAATGGTCAATTGGGAATTGTTTTACCGGAGCCCTGGTATATGAATATGGTCTAAAACGATCTGATCGTGGATACACTGAAGCTTTGTCTTTACTCAAACATATAAAAGTCAGAAGGAATGTGCGCATCGTCAGAAAGAAATGCAAACATTAGCGACGTGTACAAGTATAATGTTGGAATTTTAGTGTTATGTCACTAAACAATATATGGCATGACTAACCACATGTCTGGGAAGTCCTGTGGGTACCTGGGTCCCACTCTGGACCCAGCTGACCTGTGTACTCCCAGCCCTAGTTGATGCATGTCATCATTACCCAATTACATAGATTGGTGCTCACTATGTCAATCACTGGATTGTCATCATAATAGCTGGAATATTGCTGAGTGCGGCTTTAAATATGAAAGAAACAAAAAAACACAAACAAACCCGAATGGACCAGAATGTTCACATCCATGTCACGATACCCAATGACAAAGAAAGTTCTCACCTTAATTCATGATGCTCATAGATGGTGGAATGCAGCATTAAACGACAAAAACAACAAATAAACAAATTATTCATTTTCAGAATCCACACGGAAAGCAAAACGGAAGAAGGTGGAGATACCTGAATATCAAGCCGATCTGTATCAGCATCTCCTGTCCAATCAGACAGAAGCGGAAGTTCAGTCTGCAGAGAGTGAACACAAACACAATAAAGTACGGTTATGCAATAGTTCCTGACTCTTCGGCCATTCTGAAATAAAGTAAGGTTGCACAATAATTCTTCATTCTCAGGCCTTTCCACAATCAAACTAGGCAATGCAACAGCTCTTGACTCTTTGGCCTGCCCATTGACTGACATATAGTCCACAAAGTCTTTTATTACACAATAGAAGATTTTATGGACTATATATATGTCAGTCAATGGGAAGGGCAAAGAGTCACGAGCTGTTGCATAGCCTAGCTTGCTGATGGAAAGGCCCGAGAATAAAGAAATTACACAAAAAATCTGTGAAGATCCGGAGTAGAATAGATCTTCAGCGACCCATGCTTGCCGTAAAAGGCGACTATGCTTGTCGTAAGAGGCGACTAACAGAATTGGGTGGTCAGGCTCACTGACTTGGTTGATGCAATTATATGTCATTGAATCCCAATTGCATGGATCGATGCTCATGATGTCAATCACTGGATTGTCTGTTCCAGACTTGATTATTTACAGATCACCATCATATAGCTTGAATATTGCTGAGTGCGGCGTTAAACAACAAATAAACAAAACAAAATTATTACACAATACTTTTTTCTCCTCTAAATTCTTTTCCTAATGCTGATTTCAGAAACAGTGGAATAGAGCTGGCTAGACTCCTTTTTGAATGGTTTTGTGCTGTAGCTGACAGCTGATTTGTTTTTTGACTTGATCAATGTGTCCATGTATGTGATCCCCCTCTGTTAATGTATCACAGAAAGATGGAGACTGGACTGATGAGGAGCTGATACTGCTGGCGAAGGCTGTCAACAAGTTCCCCGGGGGAACAGTGAAGCGATGGGAGAAAATAGCTGACTTCTGTGGCAGGACAGTTGAGGAGGTGGGATAAGCCACATATAACATGGCAAGCAAGTACTGGGTGTTACATTGTTACTTCATGACAGGACAGTTGAGGAGGTGGGATAAGCCACATATAACATAGCAAGCAAGGACTGGGTGTTACATTGTTACTTCATGACAGGACAGTTGAGGAGGTGGGATAAGCCACGTATAACATAGCAAGCAAGGACTGGGTGTTACATTGTTACTTCATGACAGGACAGTTGAGGAGGTGGGACAAGCCACATGTAACATAGCAAGCAAGTACTGGGTGTTACATTGTTACTTCATGACAGGACAGTTGAGGAGGTGGGATAATCCACATATAGCATGGCAAGCAAGGACTAGGTGTTACATTGTTACTTCATGACAGGACAGTTGAGGAGGTGGGATAAGCCACATATAACATGGCAAGCAAGTACTGGGTGTTACATTGTTACTTCATGACAGGACAGTTGAGGAGGTGGGATAAGCCACATATAGCATGGCAAGCAAGTACTGGGTGTTACATTGTTACTTCATGACAGGACAGTTGAGGAGGTGGGATAAGCCACATATAACATGGCAAGCAAGGACTGGGTGTTACATTGTTACTTCATGACAGGACAGTTGAGGAGGTGGGATAAGCCACATATAACATGGCAAGCAAGTACTGGGTGTTACATTGTTACTTCATGACAGGACAGTTGAGGAGGTGGGATAAGCCACATATAACATGGCAAGCAAGTACTGGGTGTTACATTGTTACTTCATGACAGGACAGTTGAGGAGGTGGGATAAGCCACATATAACATGGCAAGCAAGGACTGGGTGTTACATTGTTACTTCATGACAGGACAGTTGAGGAGGTGGGATAAGCCACATATAACATGGCAAGCAAGTACTGGGTGTTACATTGTTACTTTATGACAGGACAGTTGAGGAGGTGGGATAAGCCACGTATAACATAGCAAGCAAGGACTGGGTGTTACATTGTTACTTCATGACAGGACAGTTGAGAAGGTGGGATAAGCCACATATAACATAGCAAGCAAGAACTGCATGTTACATTGTTACTTCATGACAGGACAGTTGAGGAGGTTGGATAAGCCACATATAACATAGCAAGCAAGGACTGCATGTTACATTGTTACTTCATGACAGGACAGTTGAGGAGGTGGGATAAGCCACATATAACATAGCAAGCAAGTACTGGGTGTTACATTGTTACTTCATGACAGGACAGTTGAGGAGGTGGGATAAGCCACATATAACATGGCAAGCAAGTACTGGGTGTTACATTGTTACTTCATGACAGGACAGTTGAGGAGGTGGGATAAGCCACATATAGCATGGCAAGCAAGGACTGGGTGTTACATTGTTACTTCATGACAGGACAGTTGAGGAGGTGGGATAAGCCACATATAACATGGCAAGCAAGTACTGGGTGTTACATTGTTACTTCATGACAGGACAGTTGAGGAGGTGGGATAAGCCACATATAACATGGCAAGCAAGTACTGGGTGTTACATTGTTACTTCATGACAGGACAGTTGAGGAGGTGGGATAAGCCACATATAACATAGCAAGCAAGGACTAGGTGTTACATTGTTCAGTGCCATAGCCAGCCGGGGTGGCAGGGAGGGCAGTTGCCCCCCTAGATTTTTTATAGAAAACAGTTTTATTTGAATCAAGTTGGGGACAAGTGATACTTGTACAAATATTTACCCCATCCTGTCAAAAAAAGTTAACTAAGGCCTTGTTGTTACTTCATGACAGGACAGTGACTGAATAAAAATTAAGTTGAATGTGTTCTTAGATAGTATGAAGTTCATTATGTCCAGACAATAGGATCTAGAGTTAATAATTTTGGATTTTAGTATTCAAGGTTTGGGCCTTGTGCTTTTAGCCCCTACAGCTGAAAAAAGGTCCACATTTTCAAATACGATTGGGCATATTAACATTGTGCTGTATGGGCAAGTGTGGGTGTACCTCTGGTATATTTGAAATTTTCGCTGTGTAATTGTCATCATGGCCATGTTTTTGTGCATGAATTGGTTGGTGAACACTCCTCAGAAGTTGACTGTTGACAAAGTAGACACAAGGTAGACACAATTTATGGATAACAAGTTCTTTTATATATTATTATGATAGCGATGTTTCGGTTAGCGATGTTTCGGTATCGATCCTTGTATCGTTTGACTTTATGTTTATATTCAAACAAAAGTTCTTTTTCAGGATCTTGTTAGTTGGCATCTAAGGATAGCCTCTTCTTTTTAAATACAGTTTGTTTTGATGTGTATAATTTATTCCTTATAATTAGTTTCTATAATGATAAACCACAGTCTACTGCAGTCATTCACTTAGGATACCCAAACCCAAGACTTACTGAGAGAAGCAGGCATAAAATCAATCCATTGCACAATAACAAATTTTTTTTTGAGAATAGCAGCGATGAAACCTGACTTCAACAGCATTAGAAATTAGCAGTAGTCTTGTAGTCCTTGACAAACTGCCCAATAGTTAAGATATCATAAGGACTAGTAAAGATTTGCCAATTTTTGTTATCATTATAAGGACTAGTGGATTAAACCAGTGTGGTTCTACCGCTGCTTCAAGATGACACTTGTCAAATGAAGCGGATGTACAATCTGGCCTTTTTAGACACTGTAACAAGTCGCAGGACATGGCCAGTGTGTCAATTAAAGAGGGCTGCAATCAAAATTCTTTGGCCAAGCTTCATAATGTTTTTTGGCCTAATTTAAGAAATGTAATGATGTGACAAATCTTGTTGCCCACTCGGTGTTTAACAACTGAAGAGTACATACATTGAAGAATGTAATTGCAATATGGCTAGTTCTGTTTTGTGAGCAATTGTAACAGGTGTTGGGAATTGATCATTCATTTTTTTCCAAATCATCAATCATCTGATACAATTGCTTTCTGACATTGTATACATTGTCCATGAATTGATATATGAAACAGGTGCTTGTTATTGGAATGATTTAAATCCTTGAAACAGGGTTCACTCTAGGAATCTTCTGACATGGGCCCTTTATGTGAAAATTTCAAATATTCCAGAGGTACACCCACACTTGCCCATATAGCACAATGTTAAGATGCCCAATTGTATTTGAAAAAAAATGTGGGCCTCTTTTCAAATGTAGGGGATAAAGCACAAAGCCCCACCCTAGAATTATCCCTGTTGAAATATGTAAGTCTCATTCACTATCATGATTAAAGGAAATGTGTGATGATACACTGCTTTGAGAAATGCTACAAATAAAAAAGGGAACTTTGAGGCCCATTGGACGTTGTTATAATCAAAGTTAGTTGCGAGAAGGCATCAGAGACAACTGATCATTTCGAGAGTGTGTAGTTTAGTCCACATTATTCAGAGCCTGTTCTTTGTTTCCAGGTGACTGTTAAATCTAAAAAGGTGAAAGGTGGCGCTTTTGCAATGAACCTGAGTTCTTCTGTTCAAGGTAATATGCTGGTTGATTTCACTATGGGGGGCACGGGTGGCCCAGTCGTCTAAGGCGCCGCGATTCGCTGTGCAGAGTTGCGTCCCTTGGGCACGCCAGAAACCTATGATTGTGGGTTCGAATCCCGGTTCGTCCCGATTATGTTTCTAGGTTTGTCAGCACCATACCCGTGCTCGTGGGTTTCACCGAAATGGTATACGTCCGAGACCTGCATCACTTCGGGCTTTTCTCCCACATTAAGCTGACACGCCGTGATATAACTGAAATACTGTTAAAAGCGGCGTTAAACCCAACTCACTCACTCACTCACTGATTTCACTATGCCAGTAAGCACCTTTATAACTTCACCATGTTCTTTGTGTGGTTCCATGTGCAGCACTCAACAAACAAACAAAACAACAGTACTATGAAAGATTTGACCTGTGGAAAGGATACAAAATCACTGTCTTATTGTTTCTTGAATTTTATTCATCCAAAACTGGCTTTAAATTGTTTGATCGGCATTACTTAGAGGCTGATGGATGACAAAGAGGACACAATTTATGGATAACAACTTCTTTATTGACTGTAAACCCGTCGGTATAGATCCTTATACCATTGTCACACAAGGCTGCTTGACAATGGTATGAGGATCTATACCGAAACATCGCCTTTTCAGTAAATATAGCAGTTGTTATCTATAAGTTGTGTCTACTTTGAAAACTGGCTTTCACAGGAAATACCGATTGGGTGAGATCATGTGATGTCTCCTTGGAGATAGTGCAAGAAAGAACATGGTGAAATTGCGTTACAATGCTTGTCTATAAAAGTTTAAGAGACTCTGAGTTTTTAAACTTTTATTGACTTGTGTTAACATATTTGAGATAAGAAGACTCGACTCAAGGGTCAGATTCTCTGTGTAGCCAGTTTGTCAAATGCTAATAGCCAATGCTATTTTCCCAACAGGTGGTAGTTTTTCTGGGAAAACCAAGAAACAAGAATGGGATATAAGTGACTCTATCATAACTACAACAGATTCAGTAGCATCCTCAGAAAACACAGAGGAGGAGAATAAACCAAGGAGAAGAAACAAACCGTCCAAAGTGGTGAAAACTGCTGATAGATCACTGCATATACCTGACAGTCAGCCAGTCTCCAAACCTGCAGCTGCACCGCCCTCAGAGAGGGAGGCACCTGCCAGTGCGAGTGGCTTGAGTCAGGACTCAGTACAGGGTAATACCACAGAGTCTGTGAAGCTAAAGACTGGGGATACAACATGGACTCAGAATCAGCAGGTCATATTTGAGTGGGCTCTGAAGCATACACCAAAAGGGGTGGAGAAGAGATGGGAGAAAATTGCTGATCAAATTCCAGGAAAATCAAAAGTGAGTACTACTATAACATGATTAACAGGGCTTTGCATAGCCTTTTGGGCAGTGGGGTAGCCTTGTGGTTAAATGGGGGCGGTCGGATAACCTAGTGGTTAAAGCGTTCGCTCGTCACGCCGAAGACTTGGGTTCGATTCCCGACATGGGTACAATGTGTGAAGCCCATTTCTGGTGTCCCCCGCCGTGATATTGCCGGAATATTGCTAAAAGCGGCGTAAAATCATACTCACTCACTCACTCACTCATTGTGGTTAAATGGTTCACTCGTCTTGCCGAAGGTCTGACATCGATTCCCAACATAGGTATTATCTGTGAAGTTCATTTCTTGTGTCCCCTGCCTTAATGTTACTGGAATATAGTGCTAAAAGTGGTGTGAAACTCTCTCACTCATATAGCCTTTGATATCTGATGTATTCATGACACACTATGATTTGTTTTAGGAGTTGTAGATTTATAAAGCATCAGGACTGTCAGACATTACAAAGACTTTATGATCAATAACCATACCTTGGTTTGAAATGTTGTGTCGATGTTGACTTATTGAAACTATGAACTATGAGTAATTTGTCAAATATGCAGGGTCCATGTGTCATGTGAAACTCTCACTTTTAGCATGATGAGTATTTGTATAAATCTTATGTATGTATGTTTAAGTGAGTAGCAGGGCTCCAGATAATGTTTTAGGCCACAGAGTATTTACGTTATGACTCTATATTATCGCGGTACATGTATCTGTAAGTCTTGTAATCCACACCCCTTGTTGTCTGTTTGCTTATTCAAATCAAAGCACAATATTACAGTGTCACGGCTACTTGTTAGTATACACTTTAACTTTTTTTATGATAGTTTCTGGAATGTTTTTGAAGTGGAATTACCCCTACCACCATTCGAAATTGGTTTGACAAGAACAAGAAACAAGAAACATTTTGTGTATGACATATTTAATAGTGTAGTAAGCGTGCACCATTATTAAATATCTTCTGCAATAATTTTGCGTACCACGCTACTCTCATGTTATCATACACATTGGGTATTGATGGTTTTCTTTGGTTATTCACTATATGTTTACTCTCTTGGATCCAGTCTGTTGGGTATTTAAAATGATAATGCTGTTTGATGTTACTTTTTGTTTTCTTCTGTTCTTGTGGTGCCCCAAATGTGTCACCTGTTGCTTTACCTCACAACAGCAATACAAGTGTCAGTTGCAAGTGTGTCAGAGACATAGCACTCTTGTGCATTAGTCACTGCAGTTTATGTGTTTATGTATAGGTGATACCTGCATTCAATCAGTAAATAAAGATATTCAATTACACAACTCTGTAAGGCTACATTGGTAATTACGCACAGTGATGTTTTTACTTGTGGGTTTTTAATGTACGTTTATACTTAAGCAATTCAAAGTTAATTGGGTTTAGTGTTATTAAATGGATTATAATTAGCTGCGCTTTCTAGACCAAACAGAACTTTACTCGACCCGGCAGCGATGAAAACTAGTAGTTTCAGTCCACTAGTCCTTATGATGTGCAACGTTGCATCCCTTGGGCACGCATGAAACCTGTGAATGGGTTTGAATCCTGGTTCCCTTTGATTACGTTACCAGGTTGTCAACACCATACCTGTGCCTATGGGTTTCAACAAAGTACCGGTAAACTGCTAAGATCTGCATCTGTTTGGCATTTCCTCCCACATCGTGAGCTGGCATGTCATCCTATAACTAAATTACTGGACTGCCACCGTTGTCTAGTGGTAGAGAGTCTGCCCAGAGAGTGGAAGGTCTGGGGTTCGATCCCAGACCGCTTCATACCAAAGGATGTTAAAAGATGGTACTTGTTGTTAGGTTGTCTGATGATCAGCAATAAGGGACTAATACAAGGACTGGTTTGCTTGGAGTCAGTGCACACCCACACACCCACCCACCCACACGAACACACCTACACGAACACACCCACACGAACACACCCACACACCCCCACACACCCCCACACACACACCCCCACACACACCCACACACCCACCCACACCCACACCCACACACCCACCCACACCCACACCCACACCCACCCACCCACACCCACACACACGAACACACACACACACACACACACACACACACACACACACACACACACACACACACACACACACACACACACACACACACGTTGCTCTATAAGTGCAATACGTTAAACCCCTTTTCACCTCACCACCTCTGTTCAAAGTGGCGGCATTAATCCCTTCTCACTAACTGATTGCAGGAAGACTGCATACTGAGGTTCAAGCACCTTGCTGACCTGGTCAAGAAGAAGAAGACTGGCCAGACGTCTGAGGAACAGAGTTGAGGTCTTGGAAAGTGGATCTTCTCTTGGTGCTAACTGACTTACCTAGCAGTGCATTTATTATGGACAAGCATTACCTATGGTGAAATATAGCCCGTGGGGGCTCTTTATGAGGCATGTGATACAGAAGATACATGTATATAAAGGCAATGTTATAGGATGTGGTGGGAAATATTGCTATTTAATGTGATGGTGTGTGTTTATGGGATGGATGTCGTGAGGCACCCTGTGATAAATGTTTCAGGATTCTATTTTGAAACATTATTTTGATTTTGTCTTTATGGGTAGATTATGCATTATGTCTTCATGCATATATTATGCACCATACATATTGTAAAACTAGAATATATTCTTGGTTCTTGGGAACTGCATTGATGACAGGTTTCGTATACACTGCTTTCCTCCATCAGTGGTGGGGTAGCCTATTGGTTAAGACATTGGCTTGTGACGCCGAAAACCCGGGTTCAATTCCCCACATGGGTACAGTGTATGAAGCCCATTTATGGTGTCCCCCGCCGTGAGAGAATATTGCTAAAAGCGTAAAACCATATTCACTCACTCACTTTCCTCTCTCAAACATGAATGCATGTGTCTGATTTTATGTTTTTAGCCATCTAAGAAAATAATGCCGTTTATGACTCATGGAGTGTGTGAGTGAGTATGGTTTTACGCCGCTTTTAGCAATATTCCAGCAATATCACGGCGGGGTCACCAGAAATGGGCTTCACAATTTGTACCCATGTCGGGAATCGAACCCAGGTCTTCGGTGTGACAAGCGAAGGCTTTAACCACTAGGCTACCCGACTGCCCCTATGACTCATGGAAGTCCTAAGAGCCATACTCATGAAGGTGGCCCGTGAAGATCTGTGTAGTGGTCTGCAGCAACCCATGCTTGCCATAAGAAGCGACTATGTAAGGGGCGACTAACGGGATCGGGTGGTCAAGCTTGCTGACTCGGTTGATGCATGTCATCGTATCCCTATCGGGGAGATCGATGCTCATGATGTCAATCACTAGATTGTCTGTTTCAGACACGATTATTTACAGACTGCTGTCATATAGCTTGAATATTGCTGAGTGCAGCATTAAACAACAAACAAACAAACAAAACTCATGAACGTGCCTCATGAACATTGTGCACACTTTTCCACTGCGAGATGTTAAAGCAGTATGTACAGCAGATAGCTGTACAGCTGTGGTACATATTGCAGGAGAAATATTGCTGATTTTGTGATGCCATCTGAGGCATCATTCGTACAAACACTTGCTGGGTTCCTCAGTCCTTGTCGTGGCTTGTTGGTTGGGTGTGACTACATCACACATTGGCCATGTGTATTCATGATTGAGGAAAGATTGTAGTGTTTACAAACCCACAAAGTAAATTCGATGTGCATGCTGCTGCATTGTCCAAACTGACTTACATTTTCACATTTATTGCACTTTTAGTATCCATTCTACACCTTGACAGACTTTCCAACATGTTTCAACAGCCCCCCACGAGGAAATGTTCATAAGATCATTGTTTTATATGTTGTTTAATATGTTTATGATCATGTTTATTTCTGTCACATTATTGCTGTTGCTATTTGAAGTGACACTCACCACCATGTATATGAAATATGAATATATAAATAATGAAATGATTCTCAGCCCATAACATCATCATGTTTTCTTAAATGGATGAATCTACAATATGTACTAAATAATCATCATAATGATAACGTAGGACAAATTTGATTATATGATCATCATAATCATGACCGATAGATTATTCAATTTAGTCTTGTCATCATGTTTGTGTTTGAAGCTGCAGCCTTGGCTGGGGAAGTAACAGTAGAGGTCAATTCCACCCTAGTGGTAGATGTCCAGTGTCACTGTAGTGAAACCCACATCCAGCTGACATGCCGGGATATGACTGGAATACTACTCAAAGCGGTGTTAAACCCAACTCATTCACTCATTGAAAACAGTCTACCACATCATAGATTGGACATATTTAGTCTCATTTCTTCAAAACATGTCTTGCCAATGTCACGAGACAAAAAACAATGTCTTTTGTTTGTTGTTTTTGTCAGACGTAGAGGGCATTTGTAGACTTTTCCCTCGAAAAAATCAAATAGAAATTGTTATATTTCTTTGCTTATTCCTTAATTTTTTTTAATCTACCCAAGATATATTATGATTCATATTTTTATTATTCTTGTTTTGCAGTAGGAATAAGCATTGTCTTTCTTTTTGACTTAACTGAGCAGCCCTGTGAAAGGTTTTGCCATCCATGAATTCCACTTGGAAACTGCAAAGATAGTGGACATTATAGTATAGCCTGGCATGTTTATCTTCCACTTCTTATTGAGAAATTTTTCAAGGTCAAGGTAATGCATTAACAATCGCCCATTAAAATAATTGCGGTTGCACTTTCGCGAAACATATTCTTTTATCACTGAAATTTGTATGTGCATTTTAGGATGTGGTCCTGCTTTGAATATTTTTTATTTTTGTCAAAGAAAGTTGCAGGTCAAGGTCACTGGGTTATTTCAAAACACAAAACAATGTTTGCCTATGTCACAGTGTCAAAAGTCATTGGCACATGTCACCTTTGAAGGCCCTCATAGTTATCAAGATATATGGTCATAGCATGCATTGCCAGATATTACTGCTCTTTTGTTCAACCTTGACATTTCTCAAGAAGTTCAACTGAATCTCAAGGTCACAACTGGGTGTGTGTCAAGAACATGTTTATATTTGTCATATCAGTCGACCACTGCGGCCTACTTTACCTAATTAATGTGTCATGTTTAGTTATGACGACACTGAATATATCCTTGTGTTTTGACAAATATTTATGGCCCAGGTGAATTTTCTTAACATATGTTTTACTTATGTCTAAGGTCAAATCCACTCTCAAGGGCATTTTATGAGTCACACAATCAGTTGCTGAAAGGGATTTCAAATTTAATATAGATGTTATGCATAGCCTTGATAGGTGTCAGGGGCATAGGGGTTGCCTCGGGGTCAAGGTGTTCGTTTGTCACGGGGGGGGGGGGGGGGCACGGGCGGCCCAGTCGTCTAAGGCGCTGCGATTCGCTGTGCAGAGTTGCGTCCCTTAGACACGCCAGAAACCTAAGATTGTGGGTTCGAATCCCGGTTCGCCCCGATTTTGTTTCTAGGTTTGTCAGCACCATACCCGTGCTCGTGGGGTTTCACCGAAGTGGTAAACGTCTGAGACCTGCATCACTTCGGGCTTTCCTCCCACATTAAGCTGACACGCTGTGATATGACTGGAATACTGTTAAAAGCGGCGTTAAACCCAACTCACTCACTCGTTTGTCACGGGAAGGCCTGGGTTCTATGTCCCACATCAGTAGAATGTGTGAAGCACGTTTCTTGTGTCTCCTGCTGTGATATTCCAAAGTGACAAAGTGATGTAACACCTTATTCACGTGCTGTTAAACTCCAAGTTCCCATTCAAAGTTTAACCATTACTTTTATGTTTTGTAAATCTAATTAAGGGGTCAACAATAGAAATTCACAGGAAGACTTACTGTAGATAGTTTGCTTATAAGAGAGGCATTTCTAGCGTATTACAAGGACAGCTGTTGCCTTGTTGGTATTTTGTGATAGTAGTGATGTTATGAGATGAGTTTCTGTGAGTTGTAAAGTCAGTGTTCTAAATTCAGCATAAAAGTCAAGGTGTCCTTATCATAACCAGGGTATTACACGATATAGAAATGTGCATCTCTCATGCACAAATGTCTTGAATGGATGCAGAAAAGAATATACTGTCATCTGGATGGATGCACAGTAATATTCATTCCTGTAAGGGCCTTTAGATTACTTATTCAGGGGGTTCCCTAGACCCCTAGTGTTGTAGGTCAAGGTAAAACCATGCATAACCCTTATGTTAAGAGTTTAAGATTTAGGGGGACTCTAGAAGCCCCACTTAATTTTAAATATAAGTAACCAAATTGACATGTTCATCGCTATCTGCGTACTTGGTACTCAGCTTTTGCTACAGAAAAGGCAAGGCAATTTGGCTGCTTCTCTTTTCCATGTAATTCTATCCATAATTAGATTTATCTTAATTCTTTTACCTGTTCTTTTCTTTGCTTTTATCTTGTTTCTCTGTTAAGTGCAATAATCTTGAATGCGATATTAAACACAATTTCAACTCACCTCACTAAGTGACCTGGGTAACCTAATGACCTTGTGACCTAGGTAACCCAGTGACATTGTGACCTGGGTAACCTAGTGACCTTGTGACATAGTGGCCTGATTTCTATTCCCAACATGGGTACAATGTAGGAAGCTCATTCCTCTTGCCCCTGCCAAACAAAGTGAAAACTATACTCAACTTTTCTGTATTGATCTTTTGTAATGAAATTTTTGTGAATGTTTTTGTAGTTAGAACCATGTACATGTTTATACGGATAAATTGGAACATTATGGAAATGTTGAATATATTTGTTGCAGAAAGTTATAAGAATCATTGATTATATCTTACAGGTGTGAACATAATATTTTTCTATTAATGCCAAAGATTATGATCTTATACTGAATGGAGAAATTCATGAAAATTACCCCCCCCCACCCCCCCACCCCCCCCCCCCCCCCCCCACCCCAACTTTTTGTGAAACTTGTGAGAAATAAAGATGCACGTCAGGTATTATACATACTTTGAAAGATGTGACCAACAGCTCCAGGGAAGGGTATCCTCAGAAAAATAAAGTTGTTACATTGATTTCCTTGTCTTGGTGATTGTGAATAACAGCAACAAAACCCTTTCCATATTCATAAGAAATATCTCACACCGATTCCAACAAAATCACAAGCATGTGTTTGTGAATCACAATCAACTAGTGATGATACCAGGTGTTTTATAAGTACGTGTGACACAGTGACTGTGTGACGCAGTGACCGGAACATTAATCTAGACTAGACATCGTTGCATGAAAGGGTGATCAACGTGTTGACCTACCCCTCACAAAAGTACTCAATAGCATTTCCATTTGCTTTTATGTTACGATTATGAAATCTACTGAGGGCCTCTTCCACGTGGTTGCGATTGCGTTGTGCTCATTCAACCAAATACGGGACCCACATTTCTAATGACTTGTCTCTCCTTTGGGATTCGGGGTTAGTAGGGTACCACCCTTGGTTTACATAAAAGGTGACTAACTAAATTGATCGGGTGCTCAAGTCAAGGTGACTTGCCCAGGACCAAAGAGATGGATTTTACACCTTTGAAACATGCAAATACAGTAATCAATGCATGCAGTGATCGGAAACAAACACAAATAGAGTAGTAAATGCATCCAGTGACCAGATTACTTTTAGGATTCTCGATATGAACTTTCAGCGTTTGGTTGATATTAATCCTTGCCTCCTTGACTATGCATTAACTAACCGAATTTCTAGTTTAAACTCCACTTGGCATTGACGGAACTCCTTTTCCCTTAATTTACCTTGATGCTAGAACAACTGTACGAAAAACGTGTCGCTAGCGGTATTCGAACCCGTGAAGTCAGTATCGAAAGCTAACGAATGTAGTCATCTGGTAAGAATCGTGTGGAATTACAGTGACATTTAATGACATTAAGGCTATTAAGTTACCCGTTTATGAAGGGGGATATTTGTGAGTTATTAAATGTTTCTCTTTCCGTGATCATAGCTATGCTCAGGGGCGGTCGGGTAGCCTACTGGTTAAAGCGTTCGTTCGTCACGCTGAAGACCCGAGTTCGATTCCCGACATGGGTACAATGTATAAAGCTCATTTCTGGTGTCCCCGCAGTGATATTGCTGGAATATTGCTGAAAGCGCCGTAAAACCATACTCACTCACTGTGTTTGTTCTATATGAAGCTCTAAAATAAATATCCTGAACGTTTCTGGTGTCATGATTGCACACAAAAGCAGGATATTTTGTTAGTGGGTATGGATAGAAATGTCAAGAATCCCGTGTTTTGTGCATTTTACGAAGGTGAACATTTTATTGTTTCTACTCGAGTCCACTCACGGCGTAAAAATGCTATCCAACGAGAATGTAGTATTTACATTAACATCTTGCCCAAGACACAGTTCGCAAAGTTTCATGTTCCCGAAAGCAATACTCTGTCATTGCGTCCCACCCGTACACAAATTATCACTTGTGCATAATATCTTCAAATATCAAATAAGCTGTATAATTGTTCCGGTTACCTTCAAAGCTGGTATATATAACAATGATTTGGAATGAAAGGTGAACCAATTTGAAAGTCTGTCTTTGGAAGGATTGTAAGTGAAATGCCTTAGCGCACTATCCCCAAAAATAAAAGATGGAAAATCACTGACATGCACCAAACTGGCATGTCAAGTCGGGCTATTGTCACCGCCATTAACATTAAACATTCTGTAAGCAGTCGACTCATTAGAAACCCTGCATAGACTGGAAATGTGAGGGGCTTGCCGAGATCAGGACGTCAACGGAAGACCAATGCCAGAGAGGACAGGATCCTTGTGCTCCAGGCTAAAAGGCAGCCAACTTGCACTTTTTAACAG
Organism: Haliotis rufescens; assembly: GCF_023055435.1. Classification (NCBI taxonomy): domain Eukaryota; kingdom Metazoa; phylum Mollusca; class Gastropoda; order Lepetellida; family Haliotidae; genus Haliotis; species Haliotis rufescens. Next base: position 3,205,087 of record NW_025964179.1, on the reverse strand, counting down.
ATTGTCCCTTAGCACCACCAGACGTCGACTGAATGCAGTAGGAAGGCCAGAAGACCACTCCTCGCAGCTCAACACATGCGGGACCGTTTAGCCTGGTGTCAGGCTCGAGGACGCTGGAACTTGAGGTCATGGATGATGATTCATTAGTCTGACGAGAGTCGGTTTTGATTGCACCACACTGATGGTAGGACTCGTGTCTGGAGGCAGATGGGAACACCTTATCATCAGCGCAACATCCAGGGAACTTTGGCATGTGGTAGCAGCTCATTGATGGCATGGGGATGTTGCACCTTTAGACATTAGATGGACAAGGTACCAAGATACAGATTTATTGGCACATGCAAGTAACCAGGATGTATACCGTAGACGGCATGTTTTACAGGTGGAATGGTCAATGTTTGAGCGGGTTTGCTATCCGCGGTCAGTAACCGTATCTCGTGCAACAAAGTCTTTTGTTTGTTTGTTGTTTAACACCGCACCCAGCACTATTCCAGCTATATGACGGCGGCCTGTAAGTTATGATTGTTACTAAATCATTGAAATACATTTTAACTGTTGTCAAAATCGCAATCTTCCGTTTACCTATGATCGAAAAATTAGATTTTCAAGGGGATTTAAATCCTTGGTATATATGCACAGCATTTAAGGTTATTGCACACGTCAGAAAATACTTGATATCGATGCACATCTTATTCACATACATCTAGAGAATATTATGTTCATTGTGATTTAAATATTCCTCTATTTCAATACCTACGTTAATATGTGCACATTTTGCTGCCAAATAAAACGTATATATCAAACATTAGGCGTTAAACAACAAGCAAACACGACAAGAGTACATTGCCAAACTCTGCTATATATACTCACCGCTAGAAGAAATGCGAAGCACAGAATCATATAGAGAAGTATGTACCCCTGTTATAAGATCACGTTTAAATAATCAAATAATGCTTGACATAAAAAGCAACAAAACCCTTTCAATATTCAGCAAAAAGCAGAGTCGATTGTACGATTCCGACTATAAAAAACAACCAATGATTCAATGAACGAAAACGACAAAAAAACTGCCTATAATCATAACACATCCCCAGGAAGCATGAAAGCATAGTAATTAAAAATAAACGAATAACAAAATCTGGTAATGACATAATAAACATTGGGTTCAGAGTCACGTGAAGAAATTTGTTCACTTACGCCCCATTAATTGGTCAAGACGCAGGCGTCTGGTGAAGCCAGTGCTCTTATATGGCTGTCTCTCTAAGTACCTTTCACCACCTTCATTTTGACGGAGTAGATGTTCTTCAATACTCTCCCTACGGGCCAAGATGCTTACCCAGCTGTTGACAATTCCGTAGCGGTGGTGTTGAGTGGTAGGTGGAGGTTGACGTAGTTGCAGTCGTTCCCGTACCACCACCCCGTGCCCTGAGACTCGGCACACCCTGCAGGGTCTGGGTTCCCGGCAGCCCCAAATCTCGCCCCCAACAGGTTCCGGTTGTCGCCATAGACGAATCCATCTTCTAAATCATCAGAGGGGCGGTCGGGTAGCCTAGTGGTTAAAGCGTTCGCTCGTTACGCCGAAGACCCGGGTTCGATTCCCGACATGGGTACAATGTGTGAAGCCCATTTCTGGTGTCCCCCGCCGTGATATTGCTGGAATATTGCTAAAAGCGGTGTAAAACCATATTCACTCATTCACTCACTCTAAATCATCAGAGCTGAAAACGTCCCACGACACTTCATACTTGTCACTGGACCCTTTCAGGAAGAACTTGCTGTAGTAAGCATGACCAGAGAAGCCATCCCCCACGATTTCCACATCCAGCTTGTAAGACTCACTCTTCAAGATCTTCTCAATCTTGTTGAGGCCTAAAAAGGAGGAACAACCTCCAACGTCCCCGAACCCGATGTCGTAGTCGTCGTACTGTCTGTTCATGAAGTCGGTGTCACAGCTCGGGTTGCGCTCCTCGATGTAGGTGTATCCCCCATCACCCAGGTAGCACTTCGCAAAGAACGGCGCAATGACATCCAGGGGCTTTATCTGTATAACCTCGATGTGACCTGGGACCGTCAACCCGGCGGCGAACGCAGCACTGCAATCTGTATAGAAACATCATGTTATATAAGATTACATGTATCAGTTCAAGGGGCCGTGGGATAGCCTTAAAGCACACATGGGTGCAATGTGTGAAACCCATTTCTGGTGCCCGCCGCCGTGATAAAAAAATCAAATCAAATAGGTTGCTCCTTAATTCTTATATTCAAATAGTTTGCTCCTTTATTGTTATAACCAAATAGGTTGCCCTATATTCTTATAACCATTTAGGTTGCCCTATATTCTTATAATCAAATAGGTTGGCCATTTATTCTCACAATCAATTAGGTTGCCCTTTATTCTTATAATCAAATAGGTTGCTCCTTATTCTTACAACCATTTAGGTTGCCCTATATTCTTACAATAAAAAATAGATTGCCCTATATTCTTATAACCATTTAGGTTGCCCTATATCCTTACAATCAAATAGGTTGCCCCTTATTCGTATAACCATTTAGGTTGCCCTATATTCTTACAATCAAATAGGTTGCCTCTTATTCTTATAACCATTTAGGTTGCCCTATATTCCTACAATCAAATAGGTTGCCCCTTATTCTTATAACCATTTAGGTTGCCCAATATTCTTACAATCAAATAGGTTGCCTCTTATTCTTATAACCGTTTAGGTTGCCCTATATTCCTACAATCAAATAGGTTGCCCCTTATTCTTATAACCATTTAGGTTGTCCTATATCCTTACAATCAAATAGGTTGCCCCTTATTCTTATAACCATTTAGGTTGCCCTATATTCCTACAATCAAATAGGTTACTCCTTTATTCTTATAAGAACTAAATCTGTTTTACAAAATGCCAGCTGTTTAACTGTCTTCATGCTTATGTTATTTTTGTGTCTTGACTAATTAAATGATTTTATTCGTGTTTTTTTTAATTTTTTATAATACAAAATGTTTTGCAATGGCGAATAAGGGCATATGAGGTGTACTGTATTCCAATATCTTTGAAATTGAATGTTTTGCAGAAAACATTTTGCAGTGTTTATATTTATCAACTGCTGTTTTCGGCACTGAGTGAACTGATTTAACTGAAATTGATTTAAATTCGTTACATTTTAAAGTTAAAAGTAATCTGGATACCACTATTTTTTACAAAACATTTATTTTACTGGGAAGGGGGAGTTGAGGTAAAATGGAGTCTCTATCGGAAAATGGGCTGTGTTTCATTTGGTTATAACAGTAACTAATTTTGTAATGTGAAGTTTACGCGATATACGACTTTTCCACAGGACGAGAGGTGGGTCACATGACGTTTTTCACGTGACTGTATTCCTGAAATGACGTAAACACTGACTACTTCCACATTCCTGGTGAAAACTCTGGAAATTCCCTCGTACGAATTCATACAGAAGCGTTGTTTCTCATCATTTAGACCCTTTAATTTTGAACGTAGCGTCTTAGCATACTCTGGGATAAGTCACAGAGTTTGGTTGCATGCCCGTTCAAGGACACCCTCGCTACAACCCATCCTAGAGGAAAGAAAAACAAAAAATCCAAACTATCGTGGTGACAATCTACAGCAATCTATGAATTTACCGTAGTATCTATTTGACACATCTTTACAATCATCTTTCAATGATCGGCCAATTATTCCGGAATGGCCTATTAAAGCTAATAGTAAGTCAAGGCACCATGCGTGTATATGATCTGTTATTATATCTGTTTAACAAATACGGTTTTGGGCGTTAATAAAATACACTGACGCAAGTATATTCTAATCAAATCAAATGGATAATTGAATATGCTTTATTTTACATATTACATAACATCACTACACAAAATTTGGACAGTTGCAGTAACACACTACGGTGATCGCATTAAACATCACTTTGAACAGTATTTCAGTTATATCACGGTGTATCTGACTGATGTGGGATAATAATCCGAAGTGGTTCAGGCCATCCAACGGGTGTTCGCGAAAAGGTGATCGTATCCTGCCACACAGGTGGCACCCGTCACAAACACATGCAAGGACAAGTCAACTGTTCACCTGAACAAAGAACGGAAACACACAATGATGCCCGTCCTCGCTATTCCCGAGCATATAAATTATATTGTCCGTCAAAAACTTGGACGAGTATAAACAATATGTTCCTACAGGTAATACATGCATACATTTGACAAAATGAATTGACTCAAAGCATTATTGTTAATCACAGCGTATAGACCCGGCATGCAGATGAACTCATCAGCGCATTTTTACACTTCATTTTTTAATTGGCATGTTAGACTTGTATTTCATAACTCAGTTTTATTTGCACGGATCACTATGGAATCTTGGAAGGGGCATTGTCGCGCTGTCGTATTGTCGCATTGACGCCCTTACGCAAACAAGCAAAACATGTCAAAATTAACCAAAGCGCGACAATTGGACAACGCCACATTTTGGGTATTTGTCGCATTGTCGCGTTGCAAGATTCAATTTGCATTTATTTCATGTGACAACAGACCGCCGTCATATATCACTGGAATACTGCTGAGAGCGGCGTTAAAACTACATGTGTAGTACCAATTTAATCACTCTGTTTCGAATATTCAGCAGCAAAAATATATATTAACCAGCTGTGAGGAGAGATATACGATTCTTATAAGCAGTCAAATAGGGATGATAAAGGACCCCTCACTGATCAGGTTCTTGTTTACTTAAGAGCAGAGTTGGCCATGTTATATAGAACTATATAGAAAATAAAGGTTTAATTTCTCATTCTTGGAAGGTGTTTAATAATAGTTTTTGTTTGATTGTTTGTTGTTAAACGCCGCACTCAAAATATACCAGCTCTAACTGGTCTTATAGTGTAGCGCGGTATCAACGATTACTATATGATATCCTCACTTGTCATCGATGTATTGACATCGAACAATGGACGATAATTCGACAGCTTATTCGAGCTAAAAATAGCTTCAACAGGGACAGTACCGGTGGTATCAACATTTTCAAGGTTAAAAATATGTATCTACAATATATAATCTAAAGGAGCCAAGAACAATATTGTTTTGTTAGTGCTTACTTCCATGGATAGAACTGAGGCAATCTGGGCTTGCCAAATCGTTCTAGACTTGAGCTGGAATCCTTTTAAATTTATTCTCTATGGTCTGGGAGACGTACAATGGTGTCAGTATCGCATGGAGAACGGACGTTTGGGAGAATCCAGCTGGGTCAGTGTAATCGGATATATTGTGGAGTTTCGGGTTTGGGCTGTTTGCTGAATAGAACAAGGGCTCACGAACAAGGGCACAATGTAGAGATTAAAGGCACCTCTGTTTATATCAGATATGTTATTGTGATTTGAAATCTCTTTTTGAACACTTGCGAGTTATTGTATACTCTGTATTCTTTCGTCGTGGTAGAATATATATTTTCTATGTTGCTTTTTGAATTATCTACAAATAATGAGAACTACAATGTAAACATCTGTCTGGAGATATACAATAATACTACTGAAGGGCATATCTGAAATCTGGGACTAATCGACTTATATTTCATTCTTAAACACTGTCCGTTACAGGCATTCTAATCATTATATTATACTTTGTACAGTTTAAAAGTTAAGAAATATTGCATTTCAAATAATTGCAAAGTGTGTATCTTTCCACATTTTGAATTCATTATAATTTCTGCAATAAAATCTTAACATCATATAGTGATATAAACGAATATGATCTATACTGTGATAAATGAATTATTAACTTCGTATTATGAATTAAATAAATTGAAATATGATAGTACATACTATAATTATTTTAATCTGTTCGTGTGAGTAGGTTACGAAAGATCGAGGCAACTCACCAACGTAACCATTTGTGAAAAATCAAATATTAAAAGTTTAGGGGTTTGAACATGTGCATTGAATGACAGACAAGAAAGCAACGCAATGATTACATTATGAATCAAATTATTCTATAAAGAAAACTAACTATATAGAAAAGAAAGGTTTAATTTCTCATTGTTGGAAGGTGTTTAATAATAGTTTTGTTTGATTGTTTGTTGTTAAACGCCGCACTCAACAATATACCAGCTATATGACGGCGGTTTGTAAATAATCCAGTCTGGGCCAGACAATCCAGTTATTGACATCAAGAGCACCGATCTATGCAGTTGGGATACAATGCCATGCATCAACCAAGCAGCGAGTCTGACCACCTGATAACGTTAGTCGCCTTCGTACAAGCATGGGTTGTTGAAGGCCTATTCTAACCCGGATCTTCACGGGTATTTTTTTAAATAATAAGGTACAATGAAATTCTGTATATGTCCATAATAAGTGTGTATAAGTAAATGGATAATATATCCATACACGCCAATTAAATGGGTTAGACTGCATATGGCCTCATAGTCGCCTATAACGGCAAGCATGGGTTGCTGAAGACCTATTCTAACCCGGATCTTCAAAGGTCAAGTGGGATTCAATTGATATATTAAGATGAAATAAAACTGAATTATATGTGCTGTTTACATATCGAAAGTTTGCCAAATTGTTACAAAATGTTTGGCCACAGCAAGGCTTCGTATTCACAACTTATTGTGCTAGGCACAGTATAACTCATGATTCTGGACTGAGGGAGGGCCGTATTCCTCCTTGTGGGTCCCCTGCTTTGCAATATGGGACGGGAAAACTGCAGGGGACGAGGGCAGTTAACTTGATGATACAGACAGATAGCAGAGATCATTTTACAAATACAAGCACATCCAGTCCCCAACCCCAAGTCTGCATTTATCAATACTTATACCTGCCACATCCTCAACCACTTAACTTACTTACACAATCATATCACTACATGTTCAACAACCCTCGTATCACAACGCATACACGCACGCACGCACACATCGCATTCATCTTTCCCCTTTATCCCTACAACCATCTCATTGTGTCTACGTCAGCCATCATGGATACATGCGCAAGCTTACATACATAATCCATCCTCCCACACTTTCCCCAACATCCATCGAACTATAACTGTTTCCGCCTTCATGTATCGGTATTCGTGCTTACATACATACACCCTCCTACCATTCCCCTACATCCATCGCACTATAACTATAACTATAACCGCCTTCATGCATCCGCACTCATGTTCACATTTCATTGCATGCATCGAATTACACGTTTAAAATATCGTAAATATTTTACAATATGTTCATATATAAAATAACAGCAAACAGAGAGTATTATAACGCAATAGATTTCATCCGTCAAAAAATCACAGAAAGAAGGGCAGCCTGAAATTTTACAACTGCATCAGAATGCACTAAGACGTTCAGCTGGTCAGGAGGTGAGAGTTGCGGAAAATTACGATCAGTTACGGATCTCCATTACGAACATCTTAAGTGTGAATGAAGATCACAGCTTGCTATAAAGTGTACTTCATCCCTGCAGATTTAGCAATATCCTCAGCTATAAAATTTATGTCTAAATGCTCATGTAGACAAAGCCCCAAATGTTTATAGGCATGACCATATTATATTCCACGCAAATATTTCCACATTAAAAACAAAGCTAGATTGAGGCTTTGAAGGCATTAACTAGTGATACACATAAGGAAGAAAATGTATCGATGTCAACGTCTTTATTATGAGGAACATAACGTTTCGGAGTAAAGCCTTACTCCTTCATCAGGTGAATTAACGCTTTGAGGAAGAGAACAGATATACACTGAAAGGCAAAAGAAACGTCACTTCTGAAAATACTGATAAAACTTAACAGACACTGGCAGTTACATGTTCTGTGGTCAATAAACACATTTATCGTGCTACTGCTTCTTTTTGTTGCCTTTTATCAATTGAGTTTAAAATGGAGTGCTTTGCCCAAACGCAGCCTACAAAAGTGCAATGGGACTCAGTTGCGGAAAAGTCTTGTCAAAAACATGATGCACGTGCATATCGTGGATGGTATGGGTATAAAAGACACCCAAAACTGTTAAGCTGGCTTTCGTTATTTTGATTCATCAGCCATGCCAAGATTATCAGGAAATGAGAGTCAACAAGCGATCGGAAGACTGCAAGCAGGCCAGAGTGCACAGGTCGTTGCTAATGCATTCAATGTCAACGTCAGAACGATATATCGTTTGCAACATCGCCACAACACCACCAACACCACCGACGACCGACCGCGTAGTGGTCGTCCTCGAGTCACTACTTCCAGACAGAGGCGGTCGGGTGGTAAAAGCGTTCGCTCGTCACGCCGAAGATCCGGGTTCGAATCCCGACATGGGTACAATGTGTGAAGCCCATTTCTGGTGTCCCCCGCCGTGATATTGCTGGAATATTGCTAAAAGCGGCGCAAAACCATACTCACTCACTCACTCACTCCCAGACAAGATCGGTTCATGATACGCCAACATCTGCAGAACCGATTCCGAATGGCCACTGAAACAGCTCGGCAAATCATTGGCAACCACCAGCGTGCCATCAGTGATCGTACAGTCCGACGTCGCCTAACTGCCAACAACATCTTGTGCCACCGTCCTGCTCGTGTACCCATCCTGAGAGATCGTCACCGACAGGCCCGACGGCAATGGGCCAGGCAGCATCAAAATTGGCGTCAACAGCAATAGAGAAGAATCATCTTCACTGATGAAAGTCGCTACTGTGTTTCAACGGTGGATGGCAGAGTCAGGGTCTGGCGAGGGAGGGGCGAACGTTATGCTGATGCTTGTGTTATGGAAAGAGACCCGTGGGGCGGCCCAAGCATAATGGTTTGGGTCTGAATCGGACTGAACCAGAGAGTGGGATCTGTGGTCTTTCAGAATATTGGTCCAGGCAGGGGTAATGGCATCACAGCTCAATGAGTCAAGCATCCGTTACTCGATTTCCATTTTCTTGCATTTAGAAACCACGATTGATTGTTTGATTGATAGATTGTCTGAGTTAATTGATTGGTAGATTGATTGAGTTGTTTTATTAAATTGTTTGATTGTGTTGTTTGATTGAGTTGTTTTATTTAATTGTTTGATTGAGTTGTTTTATTGATTGATTTACTTGTTATATTGATTGTATTGTTTTATGAAGTTGATTGATTGTTTAATTGGTTGTTTTAGTGAGTGAGTGAGTGAGTGAGTGAGTGAGTGAGTGAGTGAGTGAGTGAGTGAGTGAGGTGAGTGAGTGAGTGAGTGAGTGAGTGAGTGAGTGAGTGAGTGAGTGAGTGAGTGAGTGAGTGAGTGAGTGAGTGAGTGAGTGAGTGAGTGAGTGAGTGAGTGAGTGAGTGAGTGAGTGCGTGCGTGCGTGCGTGCGTGCGTGCGTGCGTGCGTGCGTGAGTGAGTGAGTGAGTGAGTGAGTGAGTGAGTGAGTGAGTGAGTGAGTGAGTGAGTGAGTGAGTGAGTGAGTGAGTGAGTGAGGGAGGGAGGGAGGGAGGGAGGGAGCGAGCGAGCGAGCGAGTGAGTCACTGGTATGTCCGGATCTATCTGGGTACGGGTCACCGGCTTAGCGTCACCGATCTAGATATATCTTGGCAGGAATAGGTCATCCATGCGGATAGCGTAGTCTCGATTCATGTACTCAAGAACCTCATCTATTGAAAATGCTACCGAAGAATCAAACAACTATATATGTATGCCAGGACAACGGATTAGACATCGCGGGGCCGGTTCACAATCCGTAAAATCCTGTGATCGGTCATAAATAGCCCAGTGCATCTCCTGTACAAAGACCTTCTTTTGTACGTGTTGTCACAGAGCGACACACTTCCAATTACATAAACCCCTACTTGACAACCGCTTTAATAAGTGCCGCCATTCATGTACAATGCCCTGTGGATGAATGAACGACCTAGCGAGGTCAGTAGCGCCACCTATTGAGATATAATGGAAGAAGACCAACCGAGAGTTGAATCCTTACATACTCTCATGTCATCTGCAGAACCTTGGTTAGCAGTGGCACAGTTATTTATGGGAGTTTGTGAGTGAGTCGGATTTAACGCCGCCTCGGCAATATTACAGCAATATCACGGCGGGGGATTCCCACATTGTGCCTATGATATGCAGAGAATCGAACCTGGACTTTCGGCACGAGGAGCGAACGCTTTTACTATTAGGCAACGCCAGCGGCCTTGATCATATGACCAACTTTATGTGTTTTCATTTTCAAAAGGTTAAAGTTTGCAATCACAGATAATGTTTATCACCACTGTAAAATGCAAGGATGTCAGCATATCATCACCATCACCATCATCACCATCATCATCGTCGTCACAACCATCGTTATCATCACCACCATCAGCATCAGCATCAGCATCGCCACCGGTATCGTTATCACAGGTATATACGGTACACAGAGAATAACGATTTGGTTGGTTTGTTGTTTAACGCCGCACTCAGCAATATTCCAGCTATATGACGGCGGTCTGTAAATAATCGAGTCTGGACAAGACAATCCAGTGATTGACATCATGAGCATCGATCCATGCAATTGGGATCGATGCAGAGATTAACGAAGGGCATCTATTTGATCAGGGGTTATTTAAATATCCATAATAGCTGTGTGTCAGTAGGTCCAGTTTCTGTCAGTGCAGAAAACTACCAAGTCGGTCAGCTGTGAACACGGTTCTTCAGCATCGGGCATCAGCTGATTTTTTACGTCCTTGACACACAAAGACCTCTTGACATGATGTAACTAAGCAGGGAGAGGGGAAGGTCGGATTGCAGTGAGAAGTGGAGGTCGTCCAAAGAGTGTTACGAACTACCAGAAACCGTTTCATAGATCATGCTTTCTGTCTAGGAAACTATTCATTACTGCTGTACAGTATCAAATATATTAGAACAGTAAAAGAAAATAACGACACCAATTCTAACAACACCAAACTGTTTAAAATTATATTCCCATGATATATATACACAACCGGGCAAAAGAAAATGCCTGCCATTTTAATATCACTCCTGTGTACAGTGCAATTGCGACCCCGTGTTCCTGACGTCATGTGCACGTCACCTGTTGTGAGACACTCAGCGATATGATGCATGTAGTATTGTCTAAGATACCCTAAGCAGATATATCTCAATCGAATAATACCCCCGTTCCACTGACCATCGGAACCTGATCTGAAAGGTTCCCATCTGATCCCAGTTTTGCAAAAAATTCAGCGTTCCGATGAGTTCCGATGAAAATTCACCCGACATCCTCTTCTTTGGGTCCCCGTTTTCCGTAAAATCCGATAGAGATGCAACATTGATCGGGGTAATCGTATGTAAGACTGGTAGCGGCCCGATATCTGTCCGCCATTTGCGATTGCGGTCGGATTGTAATTCGAGGGTGACCTGACACTAATCTGACACTTCCAACTCTCTCCCGACACCAGTCCGACACATCGGTTACTATTCGTAGGGTAATCGGACACTGACCCAATACTGGTTGGATTTGTCGCCAAAATCGGCAGTCGAGTATAAAAGTGGGCTGCACCTCCTGACAGTACTAGACATTGATCAACTTCTTCGCAACGCTGCAGCCCTGGGCTGTGTTTTTATGCTCCAGCAACAAACTAAGCAACAAGATGCAGTGTGGCTGAGCAGAGATTGGGGCCTGAATAGGCCTATCCCCCGTCTCTGCATCTTCAGGAGGAGGCACAGAGGAGTCTTCTGGCACTTGAGATTGTTCAGGAGTGCTGGGAGGTCTCTTCTTTGCCTTCTGTCCTCCAACATTTCTGTTCTTTCTTGGAGCCATCTTCAGGATCTTGGTGCTGTAGTGTCCGATGATAATCTGCGAAGTGAGTGTCGGCTGACCCTCCTTTCGTAGTCCGTTGGCAGTCAGATGTCACCGCTTGCTATGCGATATGTGTCGGATGGCAGTTGAGTTAATGAGCGATTACCCTCCGATGTCACAACGGATAGCAATCGGACGGTGCTAAATATCACGTTAACCTCCGATGAGAATCGAATTGGTGATGGGCGGCTATCAGGCGCGTCAGGCAGACCGCAGATCGCAATCAGATGAGCGTCAGATGATTGTTAATTATCGGACACTCATCAGATTGCCGCCAGACGTCGGGTAGACACGTCCGATAGTTGCACATCACGATTCTGACACACATCGGACTGACTCGACATTCATCCGACACTGACTCGATTTGCGACCGGAAATGGCGTCCGATGGCGAACTAAGCTCTGAGCCTTCATCGGGCGATTTCGCCTCATCGGATCACGCCCGACACGTCGGACACTGACCTGATAGGCGACAAACACAAATCGGATTCATCGGATTGTGATACGATACTCTTCGGTGGGTTACCGGAAGTAAAAAACTTTGCAATCGATGAGTGACCGATGAGCCAAAATTCTCCGTATTTGGTCATTGGACGGAAAACCGGCTAAAATTCATTAAAATTGATTAATTGGTTAGCGTCTAGAAAGTGTACGGAAAAGCGTCGAGTTTTTCAAGCGTAAAATGGAGGGAAAAACGATGCTTTTTGCTCCGCCTTGTATAACTGTTAACGGCCAATCAGATGGCGCTGGTCCCCCGACGCACGTGATGCCCAAGGCTTCCTTTCGGACGCATTAGGTTTCGTATTTCTGGCATGCCTTGCTCTAGTATCTGTCGCGCGCAGTGCAGCGAGATTTGCTGATTAGTCAGTTTTAGGATATGTAGCATGTTACTGGAATTCAGACACGCGCCAAGAAGTCAAACCAAACCAAGTTAACAAGTTTAGTGGCTATGCACAGATACCTCTATCGGATGATGGGTTGTGTTTCATTTAGTTATAACAGTAACTAATTTTGTAATGTGAAGTTTACACGATATACGGCTTTTCCATAGGACGAGAGGTGGGTCACATGACGTTTTTCACGTGACTGTATTCTTGAAATGACGTAAACACTGACTACTTCCACATTCTTGGAGAAAACCCTGGGAATTCCCTCGTACGAATTCATACAGAAGCGTTGTTTCTCATCATTTAGACCCTTTAATTTTGAACGTAGCGTCTTAGCATACTCTGGGATAAGTCATAGAGTTTGGTTGCATGCCCGTTTAGGGATACCCTCGCTACAACCCATCCTAGAGGAAAAAAATCAAGAACACCCCCCTCCCCCCCACTCCCCCCCCCACTCTCTTCCCCCCCCCCCCCCCCATCCCCCTCCAAAAAAAATAAAATAAAATCCAAACTATCGTATCGTATCTACAGCAATCTATGAATTTACCTTAGTATCTATTTGATCTATTCGACCAATTGATCAGTGATGACAAAGGTTCGAAATCGCCACAGGTTAATTAACAACTTCGGAAATATCTCCCGTCACGTTTATCGTGTCGGCCATTTTGACGTCTTGTAGTTGATGTGAATGTATTACGACGCCCTGTCATTGTAATTGACTTACTGAGGTAGTTCTTAACAGACCTTCACATCTAATGAGGATTTTTTTGGGAATATATTTCTTGTTAACAAACCAAAACAGATGCTCCTCGCTTTTGGGGGAACTATTTCATTCCGGAATGGCCTATTAAAGCTAATAGTAAGTAAAGGCACCATGCGTGTACATGATCTGTTATCATATGTGTTTAACAAATACGGTTAGGGGATTTAATAAAATACACTGACGCAAGTTTATTCTAATCAAATCAATTGGATAATTGAATATGCTTTATTTTACATATTACATAACATCACTACACAAAATTTGGACAGTTGCAGTAACACACAACGATGATCGCATTAAACACCACTTTGAACAGTATTTCAGTTATATCACGGTGTATCAGACTGATGTGGGATAAAAATCCGAAGTGGTTATGGCCATCCAACGGGTGTTCGCGAAAAGGTGATCGTATCCTGCCACAGATGGGGCACCTGTCACAAACACATGCAAGGACAAGTCAATTGTTCACCTGAACAAAGCACGGAAACACACAATGATGCCCGTCCTCGCTATTACCGAGCATGTAAATTATATTGTCCGTCAAAAACTTGGACGAGTATAAACAATATGTTCCTACAGGTAATACATGTCATACATTTGAAAAAAGGCATTGACTCATTGCATTATTGTTAATCACAGCGTTTAGACTCGGCATGCAGATGAACTCATTACCCATCCCATTATTGATAATCCTTCTTGAAGAGCTATAGCGCTTTTTTACATTTTATCTTTAAATTGGCATGTTAGACTTGTATTTCATAACTCAGTTTTATTTGCACGGATCACTATGGAATCTTGGAAGGGACATTATCGCGTTGTCGTATTGTCGCATTGACGCCCTTACAAAAACAAAACATGTCAAAATTAACCAAAGCGCGACAATTCGACACGCGATATTTTGGCCATTTGTCGCATTGTCGCGTTGTCACATTGTCGCTCTTTGAATAACCTTTTTCTATATTTTACAAAAGGGCGACAATGCCGCAGCGCGACATTTTCAATGTCAAAATATATCTCGTTGTTGCATTGTCGCCCCATCACAAATGTGTATAAAAGACGTAAAGTTCAGTTAATGTTACGGTTAGGGAGCGGTAACCAAGTTACATCTGTCGTAGAAGTTCAACCTGATACATGTAAGTCTTGAATTGAAAACACAAGTCCGTCCGCGAGTCCATTACGTTTTATTGTGAGGTCTTCTCTATAAGTTCTTCCCAGTTCCGAACACGTTGTACCTCATCAACACTCTTACTCTTACTCTTACTCTTACTCTTGACCGCATCAGACAACTGACGAGTGCACGCCTGACCTGTGACCTCGTTACACCCACCATGAGGTGTTTGCCGAAGGGAGAGGGGTAGAAAATATGTGCTCGAGCCCAGCGCTGAGCTCGCGACACACTGTATACTGCATGTTGTATCACAAGGGAAAATTCCAATATATACAAAATATACAATTTGTATGTTTGGTATGTCCAAAAATATACAATTTTGTATAAATGGTATATTAAAAAATATACAATTTTGTATATATAGATAGATTTTACCAATGCTTAACTCAATTTCTTCCTACTGGATTCTCACAATATGTGGTTGATATTGAAAATATTACTAATAATACCGGACAGTATTATTGTATGTGACAAATATACTTTAAAACTATGTTCATTATGACAACTATATTTGGAGTGTTATGAAATAATTGGAATTTATTCATGTTGACGGCATTTTACATAATAAAGAAAAGAAGATTTCAGCAGACTTTTGTAACAGTTAGATATATCATACGCCCGCCTACTGTTTACAAATAAGATGATCTATACATACAAGTACTTCAGAGTAGTTTTAAACAGTGACGGTAAAATACATTTATCGTGAATAGCGGCAAATATGAATATATACAATGTAATATATGTCTTTTTGTTATGTCATGGTATGGTGATTCTGAATCTAAAACATTGCTTGATATTGTTTGACAAACAGTTGTATGCACTGTCCATCGTGATACTTCTACTTAAGTACATAAAAAGAATGTTTGTTTAGTAAGTTGACATGCGTTCATTGTAAACAAGGATTAGTGTGACAGGATAACTAAGTTTGTCATCTGGTATAATAGTATAATAGATGTTACTTCTGTGTTTGGCTGAATTACAGCAGATGGCTGTGGTTTGACTATTCCTGTCTCACCCGTACTTGGGTGAGTTATTAAGACAGTGTTAATATCTGAATTGATACCTAGTGTTTGTTTATCAGTAGTAATTACAATTTTGTTATTATAACCTACCACTTGAACAATCTTAAGTTCCATGTTACTCGGTGTCATATACAGACCTGTCCCAAAAACATAGTCTACTTTACCACCAGCATACTGTAGAGCATCTTGATATGGGTTGTTGGCCGAAGGTGGACCAACAGGTGATGAAATAGCATCCTCTACGTTTCAGCAAACTGCTTTTGTGCAACAAATGCTGCGAATCCACCAATGATGTTTGTATGTGTTTGCGCCGGAGCCCCAACAACAGCCCATACATAAGTTCTGATTGAGTCATTAAGTCTTTCAATGCCGGGGTGAGTAATAAGTTCTGATTTATTTAAAATTAAATCCAAGCATTTTCAGCATCTTGTGGTTGCTCAAGAGAGAGAGAGAGAGAGAGAGAGAGAGAGAGAGAGAGAGAGAGAGAGAGAGAGAGAGAGGGGTATTAGAAAACCAAGAAGCATTCGCGCATTTACTCTAAAGATATTTCTATCATGTTTCCCGTTTAAGTAATTAGTGTTTACAGGAGTTCAATACACAATCTCAGTTTTGTAACTATTTGGGTCTGACAGTACCAGTATAATATAATATGGATTTTTAAACCGATTCAACATATTGTTGATGTGAAATTCAATAAATACGTCACTGTAATTTACAAGCTACGGGTAATCGGGCCACAATAGATAGATCTCATGTGTTAACAATGAAGACCATACACAAGGAGACAGTCCTTGGTTAAAGAATAACACCCGCTGTCCCTGTAAAGACCTTGACGTGCAACTTGTGTGCAGATGTTTCTACCACTACATATTCGTGTAACACGCATTTAAGAAACAAAATCATATCTGGAAGATTATTTCGGTATGAACTGCATGTCACCATGATACATGTCAACTTATGAAAAATCGTCAAATTATATGTGTCCATAAAGTTAAACTGAAGCAATTTGAAATAATACCACATATATTGTTTAGGTTTTAAAGTCTATGTTCTGGTTATGAATGTAGGACACTGAAATATAAATAATCAGTCAGGCGTTGTGAAGTGTAAAATAATTTGGAACAAGAGGTATTTTACTACATTTTGTTTCCAAGATAATTAATATGATCCATCACAGATATTTTCATAAGGACAAAAAAACATTTTAGCCAAATATAGGAAGAGTAATCCATGTCAGCATCTGTGCTATCGGTGTTTATGTAAGTTGTTACAGTGGATTTGTATCACAGCATGAACTCGACAGATCATTATTATATCCCAGTGTTTTTTTTAGAGTTATTCAATCTCGTGTTCCTTTTTAAAACTTACAAGGTTCTTGTAAACTCACACACACAAACGAACACACATACACGCGCGCACATACACACCAACATTTGAACATAGCACAGCACCATTGGCATATCCCGATTGCAAATTTTACTATATCCATATATTAAGTGAGCACAGGCCGTTCACCCGAAATTCCCATAGACGACTACAATCACTTGCAGAGAAGTGTTAGTTTGCTAATGTTTGATATAATTCCTTTTATATTGATGCATATTCGTATCAGACAGACATGTATTTTTTCCGAAGAAAGGCGGTCAAGCCTACCGTACAATATACAGTTACAATTAATTTATAAACTACCTCAGAACAAAATGAAATGTTTCACCCTTTATCCTTTCAAAATTGAGAAGCCCCCATGACGTATATATATTTATTAAAGATAGTTCTCTTGTCTCTGTCCAATAATTAAATTGTCATATTTATCATTACTTAAATTGAGACAATGTTATCACAAGGCCCATCTGCTTACTGGGATAGATTACAGCCTCGGATGAAACAAACCATGACCGGTATTTTCAAAATTGTAGTTCTTTGTTTGTATGGCCTCAAAGCAGTGGCGTGGGGGAAATTCGAAGCCCGTAATAAAAGAACATGATATATCAATAATACGTGTCTTGGAGTCAGATATTGATCTATGACAACGTGTTATTGTATTGTCGTATGGTAATATAAGGTATTATTCTTTTCACATCGAAACAAGAATGATTTTGTTGCTATATTAGTATCAAAAATAATTTAAATGTAATGAAGACTTATTTAATCACAAATCTCCTGGTGTTTATAAATATAAGATAACTAACATAGGAAAGCCTTAATGTGTCATATATACATTAAAGAATGTCACCATTAGCATAAAAAGTTCAGTATCTTCAAATTGGCAAGACGGATCGGGGAAGATTTGCCATTAGTATCGCCATACCTTATTTCACAATTGCAAGGTGTCTGTTAAGATACTTAAATTATATGAACTATAAACATGATCGTTTATGATACTGTGTTATAGACTTACATGAACACACAACAAATGTTAAGTAATTATATGAAGGTGATTTCATAAACATCATTTTATCCACAGCTTATTCTGTTCAGTTATTTTAATTCTTAAGACAAAATTGTTATGGATGAGCAACTTCTTTATTGCAATTGGGCGACGTTTCGGTGTAGATTCTAACACCGTTATCAAGCAAATGACATCATTTGCTTGATAACTTAGACCGTTCCTCAAGGTAGCAAAGATGTATGAGATAAATATATCAAATGAATACATTGCATACTTTATATGCTAATATTGGTGCTGACATTGATTTAATTTTGTTGATATGACTCATGTCATTTGAACTGTTAGTGCTGTAAATAAACATACGAGTAACACTTTGTGGTGTTCTTTCCTTACTCCTTACTGGCTGACAGAGGGGTGAAGCAAGGGCTGAGTCCACTTAACCCGTAGGTAACAGGCATGGTATTAGTAATGAATCAACCATTACTAAAAGCCTCTAACATGTGGGATGTCTGACAGATGGGAAGACGCCAAATTTACGGGTCACCAATTCTCTAACAATGAATGTAAAGACACTGGACAACGACGACCACCGGACTTTGCCGGATGGTGACGGAAGCCAGATAATTAAGCGAGAGGGAAACGGTACGGTCACTAGACCGTGACTGTACTGTTTTCTCCTTTTTTCCAACATTTGAAATATTGGGTTCACGTTTCTTTGTTCTCACATATGTTGATACCTTTGCTCATATGACCCCGCCCCCCGTCATAAAGTTGTTATTTCTCCGACTTGCTATTTTAAAACCCAAAATTCAGAGTGATATTTATTGAAAGAAAAATTGAAATAATACAAATATAAATTCCTTCCAGGTGAAGGCTATCACTTGAAATC
Source organism: Haliotis rufescens (assembly GCF_023055435.1). Lineage (NCBI taxonomy): Eukaryota > Metazoa > Mollusca > Gastropoda > Lepetellida > Haliotidae > Haliotis > Haliotis rufescens. The sequence goes on along the minus strand of NW_025964179.1, from coordinate 3,186,172 downwards.
AAAATAACAAAGCAGATTTTAGTCAAAGACACATCCCTTGGGGTAGAAAGTTCATCTCTGTCACCATTGTATGGTATTTCTGGAAAGGAAAGTTAACTTACAAAGTTGTCATATACGTGAAAGGCTTAATGTTGCTGATTAAGCGCAAAGATATAAACTCTCACTGACTGCTCAGTAACATTCCTGTAATATTAGTAATATTCAAATAAGTGTACTTGTTCTAGGTGTGTGTGACGTGGATACATATATATATATATATATATATAAAATATAAGCGTATAGAAAAACGTCAACAAACTTGTGACTATGTGTAAAATAATAAATAAGCAATGTCTTTCATATATAACTGATCTTATACCACCAGCTGTGTCACAGAACGTCAATTATAATCTCAGAAACCGCCATGATTTTGTAGTTCCATTTGCACGGACATCTACGTTTAAAAGGTCTTATATTATAGATACATTAGATAGATAAATCTATATACAACACTAAAATGTATAATATTAGCATATGTATGAGATGCACACTGTCTTCACTTTCCAGCACATTGTACATATCCTTCATATGAGCACTGTATATATACTGAGTCAAATTAAAAACTTCACATTTTTAAAAGTAATACCATGTATGATATACAACGGACAAATGTTTCTCCCGTGGGAGAATCTGATAATAAACAAAGTTATCGGTATTTATTGAAGTACGTCTATCAAAACAAAAGGACAGGGGTATCGACGTCAACTTTTGATATTTTGAAAAGCCATTTGTTTGCTGTGGAACGTCGCAGTCAACTATACTGAGTCAAATTAAAAACTTCACATTTTTAAAAGTAATCCCATATATGATATACAACGGACAAATGTATCAGAGAAGGTAATTTTTAATCATTAATGTCCAAAGAAGGATTTTAATTAACGGTGGTAACCATAATTTGTTCCAAGCACCTACGGTATTCGGTAATAACATCAACAGTTTAAATCAAAAGTCCCAAGCACGAGAATCTAATGGCACACAAGTTCAGTAGCGTGTATGGCCACCATGTGCGTTGACAACCGCCACACAACGCCTCCGCATGGACCTTGTGATGCTTGTGAACACATGATTGGGAAGACGACGCCATTGTTGCTGCAAAATGGTGCCAAGATCTTGCAAATTCTGTGGTTGGTTCTGGAGAGTGCGCAGATTTCTGCCAAGGGCATCCCATAGCGTGTTCGATGGTGTTTGACGGCCAGTCCATGACGTTGACTCCCGCATTCTGAAGGAAATTCCTTGTCAAAATTGCTGTGTTGGGTCTGGCATTGTCGTGTTGGAAGATCAAACCGGGTCCATGTGCTGCCATAAAAGGCAGAAGTTCTGGTGCCAGGACCTGGTCGCGGTAAGCAGCAGCGTTGAGGTTGTCACGGATGACAAGAAGCTTGGAACGTGCATTGCAACAGAAAGCACCCCACACCATGACACTTCCACCTAGAAATCTGTCAACTTCCTGTACACAACACTGGGCGTAACGTTCATGACGGCGCCTCCGCACCCTCGCCCTACCATCAGCAAATCGAAGATTAAATCGGGATTCATCACTGCAGACGACTTGATTCCAATTCCTCTGAGTCCATCGTAAGTGTCGCTGTGCCCACAATTGACGTTGACGTCTGTGTAATTGAGTCAGAATTGGCCCGCAGTATGCGTCGTGCTTGAAGGTGAGCAGTTCTCAGACGGTTTCGAACAGTTTGCGCACTCAGTCTACCCCTAAACAGTTCATTTCTGGTTGATGTAGCCGTCAAAAATCGGTTACGGAGGTGACGTAAGACAATCTGAAGACCCTCTGCATGTGACGTCAAACGTGGTCGACCTGGCCGAGGGTCATAAACAGTCCGTCATCTACAACCCATCGTCCTTGCGACTTCAGCTACGGACGTTCCCGTCTGCAACATGCCGATGGCATGTTCACGTTGCACATTTGAAAGGCGTGGCATGACAAATGGCCGTAAAGACTTTTGTTTTCTTGTGTTTTTCTTTTTTTGTTAATGACTGCTAACAAGTATGGCTGAAAACACGTACGGTATTATGACCATGTGACCAGTTGCACGTAAAAAAACACTTTTGCAACTATAGTGCTGTGCACATGATTTTGATCGATTAACCTGCACAAAAACGGGTCTTATCGGGGGCCCGCAATGATAACTGGTCAAAATGTTAAAATTTTAGGATTGTGAAGTTTTTAATTTGGTTCAGTATATATTGCGCACTATGTTTCCACAATGTGAAGCTTCAACTGTAAATTGTTCATTTTTATTATGCAATATTATGTATAACTGTATATGGGGAGAAGGCGGTAATAAGTGCTGCACTTGTGCCCAATACCTTTGTCTTTTTGGACAATACAATATGTTTAATAATAATAATAAACAACCAATGTATTATGATCAGGGTCCATTGGTATCCCTTCAGCAAGTGCGAATCAGGTCCTAACACATCTGTTTTGTCATGTATCACGCGCTATACAGTCGAACCTCGCTTATCCGGACAGTTGCTTTTTCTAAAATGTTGTCCGGAAAAACGAGTCTCTGGATATCTGAATACCTTGTTAACTGACCAGAAGTCCTTCCCCTACCTCAATTCTACCGAGGCATATGTGAAATGAATGGCAAAAATATGATTTATGAAGGATCGACCAATTACTAATAAAATTCATTGTGCTGTACAGACCTACACAGCATGCTGTGACAGCGCACTGCATTATTGAAACGGCTGAAGAAATGCATATGTAGCCTAGTTTAGACTATGAACTTGTTTTGTGTATTGATGTGACAGCGAGGTCAGGGCAACCTGACACACGCGAGCATTGACTGCTAAGGTTGAACTCATTCATGAGTGAAAGATGTTGTCGAGTCATATGTTACATCTTCTTTGTCGAATTGCATTTTTAAAGTACATCAAAATGAGTCATCATATTCTTTCATATTCATATTCTTTCATTAAGCACGAAAGTGTAGCTTCGAAACTATTGGCGGCCATGTAGCTTCAATATCTTAATAAGTTATATCACTGAACATTGGTCAAGGTGTATTCAGTAAACCAAGATCTGAGGGGCTGTATTTCCTTAATCAAACACACGCTGAACGAACTAGCACTTGTTTCGCAGGTAGGTTTTGTTAAGATTTGCTCTCTCTCTCTCTCTCTCTCTCTCTCTCTCTCTCTCTCTCTCTCTCTCTCTCTCTCTCTCTCTCTCTATTAATAATGAAATAAGTGGAGTAAGATTGAACAGTTTTAATTGGTTAGCGCTTTCAACTCTTACCACGTACGAGTCTCATCAGGCCATAACTGAATAACGGACAGGAAGTAGTAACATATAGTTACGTGACGTCATAACATGTAGGAGAACTATGACGTCACAATACCAAGGTGACAATGGACAAATAACTTACGCCTTTACCTTTAACTTAGGCGCGTATTTATGAATGAAATGTTGCTCTTTTTGGAACAATGTAGGTTCATGATCAAAATTTAGCTTATATAGCGCGAAAACTAAAAAGCTTCCACATGTATCTAAATATTCATTGAGTGGAATCGTGCGGTTGTGTGGCTGCAACGTTTGTCACCGCACTTAGTAACCTGTGGAGTGATGACAACGGAATCAAATTTAGAACTTGTCAAAATCTTTCTAAGATTTTTGGGTTGTCTTTGGCTGTTGATAATTTTGTATTTGCTCAATATCTTCTCCATTTTAACACTTTGATTCAAAATAGGCAGGTATCGTTGAACCATGGATGATGTTTTTTCATGATGAGGGTTGAAGGTAGATACTGGAGTTAAATTATTCCCCATATTGTTTTCTTCAGACTTTTCTCACAGTTTTAGTTCCTCAATACTTATAGCGCCTTCTGTATGCTACCTTCAGTTAGCTTTGCGGGATAATTTTGATGCAGTAGGAAACTCTTAAGTTCAGCAAGGCGGGTAGTTTTAACATCATTCCCGGAAACAATGGTACAATATGTCTTGCGAGAAAGTAAGGGATATCACGTTTTGTAAAGTCTGAAGAAAACAATATTCCTGTGTGTAGTATATTAGATACACTGCAAAAAAAACAGAACAAGTATGTGTGTAGACTTTATGGTCAACTGCACAGAGCGGATTAGCAGTCGGAGGTGATTGCATTGGCGGTGATTTCTTTATTATAATCACTTGAAAGTGTTGAAATCGATTCGTGCTGAGCTCAGATTTGTTTGTACTGGATGCCGCGAAGTGATTTGTAACATGCACTCGTGCGCATAGCAGATTAGCCAACTGAGTGGATTGCACAGAGGATGAAAGCTATATCATTGTTACTTAAAAGTGTTAAATTTGGTTTGTACGGTTAAATTGAGCGGTATACATTGTTATAATGTGAAATCTCCGCGGGAAATCGCGTTTTTTAAAACAGTAGTCCTCGGAAATATCACCTTCGCGTAAAAATATAATCAAAGATTTAAAAGTACTCCGAAAAACCGTCGCAGATTGTCCTGTTTTTTATCAGAGCTTTCAGCCCCAAACATGCCTTTATTATTATTCATAACACAATACTATTATTGTCTGATCTTAAGTTTCCGGACATCATACGTTTTCTATCACGAATACTTGCGCTATAACGAGGGGTGTGGCATCACACAGAAATTGTAAATAATCCGATCATGTTAGTTCAATTATTATTCTACAGCAGTCAAATTAATGTATCCATGGTCAATGTGTTAATATTAGATTATATGTATACAAATTAAGACAGATAAATACATGATAAATACAAATAGGGTTACTTAAATCTGAAATTATATTAGTCTGGAGGACAAAATTGCAATACGTTAATTGAAGAATCTATTTATTCCACACATTATAACATCTTAGAGTATCTGCTTTCCTCTTATAATTATATGCCTATATTTTACCATTATTCATATACCCATGATGGTGATTTTTATTTAAGAATATATATGTAAATAAAATATGAAAACTTTACTGTTTTGTTATTTTAATTACCTCGTAAATCGGATCTTCCATGTGCTTTGATCACATGGCCACGGAATCCAGAAATTGGTCTCTGGTTTTCGCCAGACTTTTGTACCTTTGAATCGCAGTCATCGAACGTTGAATCCGAGTTTCTCTCTACTTCATACTCGGTGTACTCGCCTAGAAGTACGGACAAATCCGAATCGGAATCATCCCAGTTGACGAAATCGGACATGTTGTAGTTGGTACGAGAGAATCTGAACGCTTAAATATGTATCCGTATTAGGTTAGGAATGACGATAATGTTGCAAGGCATTGTATATATATGGTCTGATATCTCGATCATCATGATTACCGTTTCGTGTTTACTTGATAAAAAGCTGATGCACATGGGACGATGTGTTTTGACAGCTATCGATCGCCACACATGCTTGTAAGCCGGATGTTTAGGTAACCTGGGGAAGTCAAGTTAAGCCCTACTACGCATGCGCCATAAGCTGTCCACATGTGGTTGGCCTGCGGGATACCGATAACATGGCGTTCGGATTTAAATTCGCGGATGCGCGGCAGAGATAGTTTCAGGAAATCTGTATCGTTTCCTATCCAGGTTATATAGGTCCGTGCTGCGGCCAAACATTTTGTAACAATTTGGCAAACTTTGACATGTAAACAGCAAATATGATTCGGTTTTATTTCATCTTAATATATCAGTTGAATCCCCCTTGACCTGTGAAGATCCGCGTTAGAATAGGTCTTCAGCAACACATGCTTGCCGTTAGAGGCGACTATGCTTGTCGTAAGAGGCGACTAAAGGGATCGGGTGGTCAGGTTCGCTGACTTGGTTGATGCATGTCATTGTATCTCGTATCACCCTTAAAGAGGCTGTACGTAATGTTGATATCTCACATAAGAAATAAATGAGTCGTGGTCGTTGTTTATCGTACAATAAACAACTCCCACTCGCGGTTTGTTTCTTAATTACATGACCATATACACTGACATTATATCTCATGTTTATCAGTTGACAAAAGCGACATAAGCCGTTCCATCCTTATAAGAAACCCTTGCCAAAAGTAGCGCCAACTGCACGATTCCGACAACACAGGAGCATGTTTCATTATTCACCATAAAAATGATGACGGTGGGTGCTCGCAAAAAGGCGAGCTCATCCCGATCCACTAGTGGCACCCGCCACAAACACATGCAAAGTCAAGCCAATTGTTCACCCGAAAAGGCACGGAAACACACGGTACAAGTCAAAATAGAGAATTGCATCAGACATCATTTTGGTCATTGATACGTCAAACCTGGAAATGCCGTCTACACGTCCAACACAAAGCCCAAGCCAGGACCCGAATCCTTTAAACCCGCCCAAACAACCCCCCTTATCACGAAGCTTGCCGAAATCCAAAGTTCTGTTAATTACATACATTTACTCCTGACTTAAGGTAATCTACACTAGTTCTGAAGTAAATCGTATTTACCCGCTTGAATCGCCTTATGTCATCTATTGCCGATAAACATAATATGCACACTTTCTGACAGTAATGTGTGATAAGTCACGCACCAAACCTATTCTCTCGATATACATGTTGATCTTACTTAAACAATTATTGGGCTAACAAGATAGTATATTAAAGTGCCATGCTTTCCTGATGTGCTATCATTCTAATTTGAAATAATGACATAAATAGTTACCACTCATCCTTCAATATTTTTCAAGGTCAAGTTAATCACAAAAATATTTGAATATATACAACAGCTATAATTACTTATCTTTATACTTAAAAGCATTAGGTTTGTCTGTTATACAGACCCCGAAACAAATATGTCCAATACAGCCCAAAATTTGGCAAAAGGAAGAAAGTCTATTTGCTCCTTTTTATTATAGTTTATAACGATTGTTTAACAACTGGGTTTTTCTGCAAAATATGTTCATTTCAGACATTAGATGTTATTCTAGCATCAGGTCTTGGGTACATTCACTGCATCAACGTTGACATTAAACCGATATTTACATATATAAATACATACAGAGGAAATGCTTAGCATATATTTTTTAAAGAAGAATTTCGGACTTGCTTAATACATATATATGTGGACATATATGTATGGATATTTGGATGGATATAGATATACCTCCTTAAAGATAGTGATCGTAGGTGATTGTAGAACTTGCATGGAGAAAATGGAATAATTATGTGAGTAATCGGGTAAATACCACGTTCAGCAATATTCAGTCATATCACGATATTGGTTTCCAACATACAAGACGGACCATGAAATTATGACTTGAATTTGGACCTGGCTTTCTGGTGTGATGTAACACCCCATAATCTCCTGTTGAAAAAGAGCTAAAAACATGAATAAAGATCATGAGATGAAACTGATGTATACATCTGGGCATATATTTGCGTTGTATTACTACGTTTATTCAGCAGTAAATATGTATTTTGCGGAAAAGGATATTGTAGGATCGACGCTGTCATGCGCATATAACCTATTCACCAGTGCTGTAATATTTAATTCATTTGTCTTTTGATACATATCGTTTGGAACATGGAGAGTCTGTCTGAAGAAATATAGACATGCATGGGATCTTTTGGATAGTTGTACGTCACGGTCAGACTAACGCTTAGTCTCTGAAAATATATTTATTTTGGTTAAAACGAGAAACTATATTTAAATTTAAAAGGAGCCCAAGTGAGAAACTCTAGGCTTTATTTCATTTCGGGCTGTAGAATTGCAGTGAGGCCTTGGCGGAAGGGAAAATAATATGGTTCAGGGACTGTGAGACAAACTACTTCACGGTCTGTATCGCCGTCGTGATCTTTACAGCTACGAAATTAGAGCCATCTGAGACAGCGACTCAGCACCTGTTTGCACCCATCAGATACCAGTCACTGCTGTCACTTCTTCTCTCTCCAAACGAAAAGAAATTCGAAAAATGTCAGAAGTGTATATTTTGAATCCTTCTAATTTACTATTTAGATATATGATTCAAACTTAAAGTAATTATATGTATCTCATGTTCAAAAATGTATTATAGGTATCGGTGATGCTGGTACCGTTTTGTCGCCATTGTGTAGCTTTTGTGGAGTTATTACGAATATCAAATACCTGTCTTGAAATAAGGACTTGTAAAAGAGTTCATCATTGAGCCATATGCAGTTTAACCTATTTAATTTGCGTGTATGGATATATTATCCATTTACTTATACACACTTATTATGGACATATACAGAATTTCATTGTACCTTATTATTAAAAGAAATACCCATGAAGATCCGGGTTAGAAGAGGCCTTCAACAACCCATGCTTGTACGAAGGCGACTAACGTAATCGGGTGATCAGACTCGCTGCTTGGTTGATGCATGTCATCGTATCCCAATTTCGTAGATCGGTGCTTTTTATGTAAATAACTGGATTGTCTGGCCCACACTGGAAAATTTTCAAACCACCGTCATATAGCTGGTATGTTGCTGAGTGCGGCGTTTAACAACAAACAATCAAACAAAAACTATTATTAAGCACCTTCTAACAATGAGAAATTAAACTAATATTTTCTGTATACTTAGTTTTATTTATAAAATAATTTGATTCATAATTTAATCATTGCGTTGCTTTCTTGTCTGTTATTCAATGCAGATGTTCAAACCCTTAAACTTTGAATATTTGATTTTTCACAAATGGTTACGTTCGTGAGTTGCCTCGATCTTTCGTTACCTACTCACACGAACAGATGAAAATAATCTGTTTGTACTATCATATTTCAACTTATTTAATTCATAATACGAAATTAATAATTTATTTATCACAGTATAGATCATATTCGTTTATATCACTATCTGATGTTAAGGTTTTAGTGCAGAAATTATAATGAATTCAAAATGTTGAAAGATGCACAATTTGCCATTATTTGAAATGCAATATTTCTCAACTTTTAAAATATACAAAGTATAATATAATGATAGAATGCCTGTAACGGACAGTGTTTAAAAAAGAAATATTGGTCAATTAGTCCCATTTTTCAGATATGCCCTTCAGTAGTATTATTGCATATCTCCAGATAGATGTTTACACTGTAGTTCTCATTATTTGTGGATAATTAAAAAAGCAACATAGAAAATCCATATTCCACCATGACAAAAGAATACAGAGTATACAATAACTCGCAAGTGTTCAAAAAGAGATTTCAAATCACAAGAACATAGCTGATATAAACAGATGTGTCTTTAATCTCTACATTGTGCCCTTGTTCGCGAGCCCTTGTTCTATTCAGCAAGCAACCCAAACCCGACACTCCACACTATATCCGATTACACTGACCCAGCTGGATTCTCCCAAACGTCAGTTCTCCATGCGATACTGACACCCTTGTACGTCTCTCAGACCATATAGAATAAATTTAAAAGGAATCCAGCTTAGCCTAGATTGTCTTAATTATATCCATGGAAGTAAGCATTAATAAAACAATATTGTTCTTGGCTACTTTGGATTATATTTTGTAGATACATATTTTTATCTACGCAAATTTTACTACCACCGGTACTGTCCCTGTTGAAGCTATTTATAGCTGGAATAAGAATTTCGAATTATCGTCCATGTTTTCGATGTCAATACATCGATTACAAGTGAGGATATCATATAGTAATCATTGATGCCACACTACACTATAATAAACATTATAATCAAGTTCACTAGTATGTACATTACTACAGTGAACATGTACCTGATCATGCCCTTCGTAATATCAAATACTAATATGTTGTTGTGTGATGAATTGAACTGGGTCATTGGTGTCATGTGATATTAATATTCAATCAATTTCTTTCCTGGTTGGTCTATCCATGTCTACAAAATAAAAATAATAAAATTAAAAAGGAGGACAGAACAAATCTTAATTTCAGGCTAGGGCTGTGGAAATCTAGACCTTTCCAATCTTTGTAGCCTTGCGTTGGTCTCATTTTTTACTTTATTCTCTTGGGTCTACGTCACGGCTCATATCACACAATAACAAGACCTGTTTGCCCCCGCCGGAGCTCCTGGAGTTTTTCTTATATGATCTAACATGGCCAACTCTGCTCTTAAGTAAACAAGAACTATATCTCTCCTCACAGCTGGTTAATATACATTTTTGCTGCTGAATATTCGAAACAGAGTGATTGAGTTGGTACTACCACGGACCTCTATATAGACTTACTTACCTCTATATAGGTCCGTGGCCACAGCAAGGCTACGTATTCACAACATATTGTGCTAGGCACAGTATAACTGGACTGAGGGAGGGCGGTATTCCTCCTTGTAGGTCACCTGCTTGGCAATATGGGACGGGAAAACTGCAGGGGGTAAGGGCAGTTAAGTTGATGGTACAGACAGACAAGAGAGATCATTTTACAAATGTGAAACCTTATTCTACAAAAGGAGAGGTGTGTGGTGTGTGGTGTGTGTGTGTGAAGAAGAAAAAGAAGAATTGTACAGCATAAAAATGGCTACGTAGTTCGGGGGTAGATATGTAGATAGCGCCGGGCAGTATGACCTTTGAGACACTACATTTTCAGTCATTCAAACATTTATTGATTAAAAAAACACAAGTGAGTGAAACAAAAGACATTAGTACCGGCACACCAAGTCCCCCAACCCCAAGTCTGCATGTATCAATACTCAAACCTGCCACATCCTCAACCATTTAACTTACACAATCATCTCACTACATGTTCGCCAACCCTCGTATCACAACGCACGCATGCACGCATGCACGCATGCACGCACGCACTTACACACACATCTTTCCCAACTATATCCCTACAATCATCTCATTATGTCTACGTCAGCCACCATTGATCTATGCGCATGCTTAGATACATAATCCATCCTCCCATCATTCCCCAACAGCCATCGAACTATAACTATATCAGCCTTCATCTATCGGTATTCGTGCTTAAATACATATGCACCCTCCTACCATTCCTCTACATCCATCGCACTATAACTATAACTAAACTGACGTCCAAAAGAAACTTTACCAGAGTTTGAAATCACTCTTGCTAAAAAACAACAAAACATACATGCATGAAGTAAAGTGTATTGAGAAGATCAATATATCAATATAATCGACACTGAAAATGACAATCATACCGCGACCGGGAATGACGTCAGAGCCCCCCCCCCCCCCCCCCCCCAGGTTGGGTGTGGTACAAAACTCGAGCTATCAGAATCATGGACAAAAGGCAGAGTACATAAACAATCGCTCACGTTGAATAACAAGTCATTAGTAGCGTGTGTAACCACCAAATGCCTCAATACACGCAAAAACTCCTCGACGCACAGAGGTGTTCTATTGGGGACATGTCGGGTGAGCGTGCAGGACATGGCAGGACGTTGACGTTGGTGGCTGCCAGGAAGTTAGTGACAATTCTGGCTGTATGGGCTCTAGCGTTGTCATGCCGATAAATGACACCACGTAGCTGCTGTTGGAGAAATGGTAGGACAACTGGACGAAGAATGTTATCCATGTAACGCTGAGCTGTCAAGTTTCCGTCAACGATGACCACCGGTGTCCTCTCCTGCCCACAGATCCCTCCCCACACCATGACACTCCCTCCACCATATGGGACGACCTCCTGCACGCAACACGTCGCCGTTCGTTCACCCCTCCGGCAGTAAACACGTTGGCTTCCATCAGCCCTAAACATACAGAATCGACTTTCGTCAGTGAAGATAACCCTCTGCCAGTCACATCGTTGCCAACGTCGTACAGACCGGGCCAATTCTCAATCGCAGACGACGATGTTGCGCTGTCAATAGCTGTCCTCTGTATGGTCTAAAAGCCCTATTTCCATGAGCCCTGAGTCTCCTGGCCACTGTCTGTCGACTAACCCTGTGACCTAAGGCATTTGTCGCTGATGACGTCACTGTCAGGAAGCGATGTCGGAAGTGCAAGGTACGCAAGTACCGGTCATCATGGGGCGTGGTCATCCCGGGTCTGCCTGTCTGTCTGTAACGTTGCATCAAGTTGGTAACGGCAACACGGGAGCAACCGAAGGTTCGTGCAATATGGGCGTGGGTGGCTCCCATCTGTACCATACCCAAGGCTCGTTCACGTTGTTCGGCTGTGAGTCTTGACATTTCTTATATGTTTTTATTTATCACTGTGGATGTCTGACTTGCCGTTGCAGTCGTTTTATACCCATACCCGCAGTGTATTTGCAGTTGTCCGCTGTGCACGTGTTTTTCACTTTTTCGCGTGTTATCTCGCAAACATGTAACAGACGATTAACATTTTCTGCATACACTATTGTTGTATTTAGGTTATGTGTTTTAGATAGCCTTTATCGAAGAAAAATTTCTACTTGTCTGAAATTTATATTTTCAGTTGGTAAAGTTTCTTTTGCACGTCAGTTTATAACCACCTTCATGCATCCGCACTCATGTTCACATTGCATTGCATGCATCGAATTACACGTTTGAAATATCGTAAATATTTTACAATATGTACATATTAAATATCAGCAAACAGAGAATATTATAACACAATAGATTTCATCCGTCAAAACATCACAGAAAGACGGGCAGCCTGTAATTTTACAATGACATCAGAATGCACTAAGTAGTTCAACTGGTCAGGAGGTGAGAGTTGCGGAAAATTACGAAAAACTTCAGTTACAGATCTCAATTACGAACATCTAAAGTGTGAATAAAGATCACAGCTTGCTATAAAGTGTACTTCATCCCTGCAGATTTAGCAATTTCGTTAGCTATAGAATTTATGTCTAAATGCTCATGTAGACAAAGCCCCAAATGTTTATAGGCATGACCATATTATATTCTACGCAAATATCTCCACATTTAAAAACTAAGCTAGATTGAGTCTTTGAAGGGCATTAAGAAGTGATGCACATAAGGGAAAACGTCTGATGTCAACGTCTTTATTGTGAGGAACACAACGTTTCGGAGTATATACTTACTCCTTCATCAGGTGAATATTATTAAATGCTATGAGGCAGAGAACATATATATGTACCTGTAGGAACAACAAAAGTAAAAAGATAGCAAAGGAGGGAACGTAACAAGGGATGGTTTGGTTGAGTTGCAAGCAGTGTAGTCATAATGACTCCGGTCTCCCGTTTGGCCATTGTCCATTACCCATTACCAATCATTCATAAGTAAGGTTTTGGCTTTAATTTGTCCATTGATAATCAACCATCAACGTCTATTATCTCAACCCTAAAAAGTACGAGAATCTGAACTTTACTCAGTCTGAGAAAGTTTTATCCAAATATAACATTTTTGGTGGAAGCCTCGACGGCTGGGATAGATCGCTGATTTTGTGTGCTGGCGATAGGGTGCCTCACTTACAGTGTGGGTTCAAATCCCGGACAGGGCTCAACCTAAAAAAGTGGGAGAATCTGTACTTTACCGAGAAAGTGTTATCCCAATTATAACAGTTGTTGTCAAGAAAGCACAATAAATGTATATTCGGCTTTTGATAGGTAATAATATCACTGACATTTACGGATATTGCTGACGACTTGGAGGAGTTTCGCAACGCACGTCTTCTCAATTCAGGGATTGGTAACTCAACATGTGTGTGTGTGTGTGTGTGTGTGTGTGTGTGTGTGTGTGTGTGTGTGTGTGTGTGTGTGTGTGTGTGTGTGTGTGTGTTTAGAATGTGGGCCTGTTGTATATCACATTAAACATTCATCTTGAGCGGGATGGTAGTTCGAGTTGGATAAGCATGTTAGCTATGACCTTCTTACGGTAGAGAATGGCGCACATGAATGTATTAATGAGATTCCTAGGTACATGGGGCCTTTTCGGCACCAGGAATACCCACAGAGGAGATTTAAATGGGGATCGGGTGAACACAATGTGCTACCTGGTAGGTTGTGTGTCATCAAACCGGACAACGTTGGTCTTTGACTGATCGTGGCGTAAATCACACTTATTCATTTACTTGTATCGGAAATTGAATGTTCATCTTGATTGTTATTGATGAAAACGTAATATACTTTTAAAGAAATAAAACAGTGACATAATAACTACAACTTTATGTGAGTACGAGTAGCTCTATTGGAGATGGAGATTAATAAGTGTTATAAAGCTTCTTCACAACCGTGTAACCATGAATTGACTTTGTTGGGTAATCCAAAAAGACATATCGACCTAAAATAGCCAAATATCATACGATTTCACTTGACAACCATCTTCGATGCAAGGCGAAAACATTTCAGCGCGTTTGAAGCTACTGAGAATGCCCCCTGCAGAGTTGGACGAACATTCTGTGGTAGCGCGGCGGTGTTGGCCAGAGGCTATCAGCAGTATTTCCTGTCCAGGTTATTTAGGTCCGTTGTGTGTGTGTGCGTGCGTGCGTGCGTGCGTGCGTGCGTGCGTGCGTGCGTGCGTGCGTGCGTGTATGTATGTGTGTGAGGGGGGAGCATGGGGGTGACAGTGGGGGGATAGATGATGGATCTAACAACAAGTAAGGTCATCTTGAGCGAGATGGTTTTCGTAGATGGATTAGCATATGGACTATGATTCTCTTTAGATAGAAAATAAAGATCAACGATGTTCGACCTGGTAGAAGTGTGTAATCAAACCGCACAGCATTGGTCTTTGATTGACTGTGGCGTCAAAACAAACTCATTCATGTACTTGATCTGAATGTTCATCTTAATTGTTATGGATAGTCACGGAGCCATGATCCAGAGAACAGGGTGTCATTAGATAAAAATGAAGTAATAATAGGATTACCAGAAAAACGGGATATAACACCCAAGCCAATAAGCTTCGTTCAGGAACAACAGAATAAGTCAGTACTAGACTGAAAACTGCCCCATAAGTATGTATGACAGGCTAGTCGGGTATTGCTACTTGTATATGTGAAAACAAAGTTATTAAAATGAATAGCAAAACTGATGAAAGTCACCAATAAACGTGTATAAGTGTTATATCGTTACTGCAAAAATAATGAGTGTTTGTCTTTAGTATCAACATGCAAATACGTTATATCTGTATTAGCGATATTGTCTACGCTCCACCGGCGCGTAAGCATTAGCCTTACTATCTCGTAGTATAAATATTGCAAGAAATTGTATTTCTGAAGACATCACGATACAGTTTTTACGATGCATCACGTCTCCACTGGCGCTTGACCAGCCTTGTGTTTGAGTAAAGCAAGCGTCGCTAAAACGTTCTCCCGGACGCCTGTAGCAGTTTTATGTCGCGTTCAAGATTATTGCACTTATAAAGCGAAGTGTGTGTGTGCGCGTGCATGTGTGTGCTTATACTAGTCCGGACTGATGCCGATTTATAGTGCTAGCTCACTGAGATACCATGCCGCAGTTTAACATGAATACCCCACTCAGACACAGTATACTGACTCCGAGCCGACCAGATCTTTTTTTAGCCCCTTAATGTCCAGCGCCAGACAGGGTAACAACAAGTACCATATTTTAACGTCTTTTGGTATGACGCGGCCGGGATCGAACCCCGGACCTACCGCTCTCCGGGCTGACGCTCTACCACTAGACCACGGAGGTGGACCCCACGATCATAGGTTCTGGCGTGCCCAAGGGACGCAACTCTCACAGAAAATCGCGGCAGCTTAAAAGACTGGGCCATCCGTGCCCCCGTATCTGACAGTGGGTTAAAACCAACTGAACATGTGTCCTCCCAGTACCAACCTTCGTAGTACATGTCACAGTTGTCTCCGGCCATCCAGGGAGGACTGCATGCACACTGACCATCATCGCCCAACGCTTGACCAGATGGGCAGAGAGTTTGCTGAAACAAACAGAAACACTTGATGCAAAGCTTGGCAGTTGAAATTCCAGGGTGGAGTAGGATCCTGTACCATTTTCCTCATCAGTACCAACGTCACCTCGTCACCAGCACCTTCGTCAACAGTATCGACGTCACCAGAACCGATGTCACCAGCACCTTCGTCAACAGTATCGACGTCACCAGTACCGACGTCACCTCGTCACCCGTACCGATGTCACCTCGTCACTAGTGCCCTCGCCACCTCGTCACCATAACGGTCGTCACCTCGTCACAGTGCTAACGTCACCTCGTCACCAGCACCAACGTCACCCCTCACCTTGTCAACAGTATCGACGTCGTCTCGTCACAGTGACGACGTCACCTCGTCACCAGTACCGACGTCACCTCGTCACCGCATCACCTGCATCGACGTCACCTCGTCACCACTACCGTCGTCACCTCGTCACAGTGCCAACGTAACCTCGTCACCAACACCGACGTCACCCCCTGACCTTGCCAACAGTATCGACGCAACCCCGTCACCAGTACCGACATCACCATTTCCTTCGTCAACAGTACAGACGTCACTTCGTCATCAGTACCGACGTCAACCTTTCACCAGTACCGACGTCACCAGTACCTTCGTCACCTCGTCAACTGTATCGACGTCACCTCGTCATTGGTACTGATGTCACCTCGTCACTAGCGCCGTCGCCACCTCGTCGCAATTACCGTCGCCACCTCGTCGCCATTACCGTCGCCACCTCGTCACCATTACCGTCGTCACCAGGACCGACGTCACCTCGTCATTGGTACTGATGTCACCTCGTCACTAGCGCCGTCGCCACCTCGTCGCAATTACCGTCGCCACCTCGTCGCCATTACCGTCGCCACCTCGTCACCATTACCGTCGTCACCAGGACCGTCGTCACCTCGTCACAGTACCAACGTCGCCTCGTCACCAGTACCGACATCACCCCCTGACCTTGCCAACAGTATCGACGCCACCCCGTCACCGGTACAGATGTCGCCTCGTCACCAGTACCGACATCACCCCCTGACCTTGCCAAGATTAACGACGCGTCCCCGTCACCCGTACCGACGTCACCCCAGTCGCCTAAGGCGCCGCAATTCGATGTGAAGAGCTGCATCCCTTGGGCACGAAAGAACCCAATGATTGTGGGTTCGAATCCCGGTTCGTCCCGATTATGTTTCCAGGTGAGTCAGCACCATACCCGTGCTCGTGGGTTTCACCGAAGTGGTAAACGTCTGAGACCTGCATCACTTCGGGCTTTCCTCCCACATTAAGCTGGCAAGCCGTGATATAACTGGAATACTGTTCAAAGCGGCGTTAAACCCAACTCACCAACTCACTGACATAATCACGGTATAAATCAACTGATTCAGTTCTGTAAGGACAATTCCCCGAAAGCATTCGCTTGCACAGCTTCATCTTGGGTTGGATTCATTGCTGAAAATAGCCGACCAATCAGATTACGTGTTGTTGGATTATGGAACCCATATGGTGGACGTAAGTTTGGTATTACAACATCTGGGGCGCTTTGCAATCCAAGAATCACTTTGAGTAAGCAAATTAATCGCTCATCGCAGGCTCTGCAACAGCTCGAAACGCTTGCGCACTCTTCCAAAATGGCGGCGCGAATGCCGCTTGGTTGTCTTGCTCTAATGAAGAACGTCATAGAAGGGGCTCGATGACGAGCCGATGCATTTATGACTACTTTAAAGATATGGAGCCGACTGAAAGTGCTGGCCTTTGCCCATTTCCAAGTTGATACAGTCAAGAACTTCTTGCTGTCGACCTCAGACGCCATATTGGCTTGAGAACGAAGTGACCCCAGTCAACGATCAGTGCGATTGCAGGCGGCTGACAGTTAGCGCCCCGTTGTGAGGAGAATCGGTCTAGATCGCTTGCAAGCGATTGACTGTACAGACCTATGTCGAATTCTCGTTTAGAAAAGTCCTTTTGATTGGTTGTTAATTTGAAACGCATCTGAGGGGAATTGCGTGGTAAGATGAGTAAGTGAGTATGGTTTTACGCCGCTTTTAGCAATATTCCAGCAATATCACGGCGGGGGGACACCAGAAATGGGCTTCACACATTGTACCCATGTCGGGAATCGAACCCGGGTCTTCAGCGTGACGAGCGAACGCTTTAACCACTAGGCTACCCGACCGCCTGCGTGGTAAGATATGAGACGGGTGCTTGATGCAACTTCCAAAACGGGGGCGGTGGGGTAGCCGAAGACCCTGTTCCGATTGCCCACATGGTAACAATGTGTCAATAAAAGCGGACCCGTGAAGATCTGGGGTAGAAAAGACCTTAAGGAACCCAGGCTTGCCGTAAAAGGCGACTATGCGGGATCGGGTGGTCAGGACCGCTGACTTGGTTGATGTATGTCATCGTGCAATCACTGGATTGTCTGGTCAGGACTCGATTATTTACAGACCGCCGTCATACAGCTGGAATATTGCTGAGTACAGCATTAAACCACAAAGAAAGAAACAAACAAACAATAAAAGTGACAAAATCCTTTCCTTATCCATAAAATATTTCTGCTTAAAGCAGAGTCGATTGTACGACTCCGACTATATCATGAGTAAGTGTTTATGAATCACTATGGGTGAGTGATGACACTGGTTGTTCGCAAAATAGTTGAGCGTATCTTGCCCCATCGGTGGCAACCGTCACAAACTTTAAAAAAAATGCAAATGAAAGTAAACTGTTGACCTTATCAAACACGGGCACAAATGGTACAAATCACTATAGGAAATTGTATCGGACATAACCTTTGTCATCGTTGCGTCAAACCGATTTCCCGCGTTGATATACGTAGCTGGAATATTGCTAAATGCAGCGTAAAACCCAACTCACTCACTTCCCAAACGAAACTGTAGTAATGTATCCAAATAGACTGAAGAAATATAATACGCTGAATATCGAGAAAGGCTAATGTGCAGATACAATTATCCTTGGTATTATCTACGGAAGCCGTTGAGGGCCATTTGTTTGTTTATTTTGTTCTTGAAATTGAAAAACACTTGCTTGATAACGGTGTTAGAACCTACACCGAAACGTCGCTCTTAATTGTAATAAAGAAGTTGTTCATCCATAAATTCTTATCCTTACTTTGTGGTTAAATCGTTCGATCGTAACGCCGAAGACCCGGGTTCGATTCCAGACATGGGTACAATTGTGTGAAGCCCATTTCTGGTGTCCCCCGCCGTGATATTGCTGGAATATTGCTAAAAGCGGCGTAAAACCCTTCTCACTCACTCTTGAAATTTCAAGATGATTCGTTAACATTTCAAGATACTAAATTGAAATTTCAAGATACTATCTTGAAATTTCAAGTTGGTTATCTTGAAATTTCAACTTATAATTAGTATGTATCTTGAAATTTCAACATAACAAACATAGTATCTTGAAAGTTCAACTTAGTATCTTGAAATTTAAAATAGTGTCTTGAAATTTCAACTTATTATTTTGAAATTTCAACATAGTATCTTGTAATTTCAAGATAGCGTCGAAAACAAAACAAAAACAACAAAAAACACACCAACAAAAAAACCCAAACAAATGGCCATAAAAGGTTTCCGTAATTATCTGTGCATTCTATTATGATAAATATCCTGGACTCATTCACTGCCATAGCATCAGTCTGAGCCCCTTCCGAGCTTGGAGAGATTGAGGTACTGACGTAACTTCAGAGATGAGGGGCGGTCGGGTAGCCTGGTGGTTAAAGCGTTCGCTCGTCGCGCCGAAGACCCGGGTTCGATTCCCGATATGAGTACAATGTTTGAAACCCATTTCTGGTGTCTCCCGCCGTGATATTGCTGGAATATTGCTAAAAGAGGCGTAAAATCATACTCACTCACTCACTTCAGAGATTAAGCTATGGTGACGGAGGGTCAAGGACATTCATCAGAACATAGTGGATGCATAATACACTGGATAATCGAGGATGAGCTACGATATGAGTACATCTATAATAAAATTGTAACATGTACCTTAACTACATCACGGAGCTTCATGTAGATACACCCTGCAACAGAATTGACGCAGGTGGAATTGGCAACGATGTCATAGAGGCGGCACTCATTGACACCACTCGCGGTGTTAGGTAGCTGACACGCAGGTATGATGAAGCTGACATGCTGCAGCACACTCCATCCTGCTCGAAATACCCAGGACATCAACGGCAGCTGCCGAGAAACATTCATCCCCAGGACATAGGTCCTCTGGCAGGAAGCGTTTCTGTCTTTCACTGCATCCAGAAACTGGCCGGAGGAACCAAACCATACAGAGCAGAGAAGACAAGCCGACTTGGGCCATCGTGGCTTCAGAATGTAGTCAGCTGTCTGAGAAGAACCGTTCAAAATAATGACAAATAATGCTGACATATCTTTAAACGGTTCCCATGTGCACATAATGGCGATGGTAATAAATCGTTTAGGTGGATGTGTCAATGTATAGTTTATCTGGGAAACAGGACAGATGCTTTCAATGCACTGCGCCACATGAAAACATCTCCGTTTGTATTGACACGAGGGGGATTATTCTGTTTACAAGCATGAATAACGATGGGCATGGTAACAGCAGGTCTTCGACTTGAGTATTGATGATGTACAAGAATATATCCATGCCCGCCTTCATTGGTTACGAAGTGTTCGATATTCGATAAGATGAAAGAAGTGTCACATTGGTGAGATATGCCTTTTTGTTGATCTGTTTACAAAGCTGTTTCCATAGTAACCTAAACAAAAACAAACAGATCAGCCAGCAGGGACCTTGGCGCCTTTTCACAAAAGCTTCCATTCTTTAATATAGACTTACGGCAGTCGTTGAGCTACGGTCGCGTTTAGAAACGCGGCCCAGGGTTAGAAGACGTAGGGTATGGTGACCAGTGGGACCGCCTGACTTCGTGTCCATCGAAACTATTCCCTGTAGACTGCTGACCCAGCTGTTGACAATTCCGTAGCGGTGGTGTTGAGTGGTAGGTGGAGGTTGACGTAGTTGCAGTCGTTCCCGTACCACCACCCCGTGCCCTGAGACTCCGCACACCCTGCAGGGTCTGGGTTCCCGGCAGCCCCAAATCTCGCCCCCAACAGGTTCCGGTTGTCGCCATAGACAAATCCATCTTCCAACCAGCAGAGTGTACATCCTCCCATGAATCTCCATAGTTCGGGAAAAGGTTTTGATTGTCCACTTCGCAGTTGTGGTTGCCAAACCCCATGTCGTAGTCGTCGTACTTTCTGTCGATGAAGTCGATGTGACACCCGGGTGTTCGCTAATTTTCAATGAACGTATGCATATTTATAATTATACTCTTCAAAAAAAAGAAACTTGATATAGATGTAAAATCACTTTTTGCCAAATATCTAAAATAATTACATTAAATGAGAACCAAATAAGTCAAACAGAAAGATGATGTGTCTATAATTCGCGAAAACAATAATTCAATTTTACAGCTTCATCCATCGCAACCGCCTGTAAAAAACGTGCAGCACAGGATCCTGCATTTAGGCATGCAGGCCCCCCTGCTTAATGGGTATAAAAATCCACATCAACGGCTGTTCATACAGTCCTTATAACGGCAGTAGAGGCGGTGACAGAATGCCAAGACTAAATGCAGCTCAACGGAACAACGCCATTGGGAGATTACAAGTTGGAGCAACTCAGCAAGAAGTGGCCAGGCACTTTGGCGTATCCAGACAGACAATCTCCGCACTGTGGCCCCGATACAACAACACCAACAGAGCTGACGACGGACGAAGGTCAGGAAGACTAAGGGTGACAACCAAAGCACAAGATCGATACATCCGGCTGCGACACCTCCGAGACCGCACTACCACAGCCACGTCTACAACCACACAGATCCCTGGGGTACGCAGAATATCAGATCAAACGGTACGCTACAGACTGAGGGAGGCTGGACTTTTTGCACGAAGACCTGTTCGACGTCATGTATTAACCCCACGTCATCTGGCGGACCGTCTGCTTTGGTGCCAACAGAGGGTTAGATGGGCACGTGCAAGGTGGAGAAATGTACTGTTTACTGATGAGTCCCGTTTCCTACTCACACGTGCTGATGGGCGAGCACGTGTCTACGGTCGTCAGGGTGAACGTTACGCCCCCAACTGTGTGCAGGAGGTTGTCCCATTTGGCGGCGGGAGTGTCATGGTATGGGCCGGAATTCATCACGGTGGTAGGACGCCTCTTGTGCATGTGGCAGGTGCATTGACAGGTGTGCTTTACAGAGACTTGATCCTTCAGCCTTACGTTCTTCCTCACGTCAACGTTCATGGCGGACAGTTCCGGTGTCTAGCCGGGAGAGCCACATTTCAGAAATGGCTATTGCCGGTAGAGCCACATTTTCAGCTGAGTGCATTTCACCTATTCTAGCGGGTAATTAATTAATCCGATTACCGATACCTTTATATGAGTGTCCCACATTTAAATTACTAAGCGTGGTGTTCTTTAGAGATACCTTTAAATGAGTGTCCCACATTTAAATTACTAAGCGTGGTGTTCTTTAGAGATACCTTTAAATGAGTGTCCCACATTTAAATACCATCCTGAAGTCTCTCACCACTATCCTCTACCGCCAGAGATACAAGACCTTGCCCCTCCTGACAGCAGACCCCAGATCCAGCTGGAGGAGAAGTTCTCCCAGACTGAGGGAGGCGACCGGTTCCTAAACTGTGTTAGTGACGCCATCCTCATCTTCACTACAGACAAGAACATTGGACATTTGTGTACTGCAGACATTGTATTTTGTGATGGTACATTTTATGCCTGTCTCAAGTTGTTTGATCAGCTTTATTGTTTACATGCTGAGGTGTTTGGCCATATGTTTCCATTAGTTTACTGTTTGTTGTCCAATCGAAAAAAAGAGTGTTATGTCAACATGTTTCAGTACCTATGCGATTTTGCTAGTAGAGGAGGTCTAGAGTTTGCCCCACTTACAATTCAGTTGGACTTTGAACGTACAGCTCACAATGCCGTGACTGATGTATTTCCTGGGACATTAGTTAGAGGGTGTTTCTTTCACTTCACCCAATGTATCTGGAGGAGGGTGCAGAAAGAAGGTCTGGTGATGGACTATAAGGAAGATGAGGAGGTGAAGAAGCTGATGAGAAGAGCTGCTGCCCTCCCTCTAGTACCTCATGACAAAGTGGATGATGTGTGGCTTGATGCCATTGCTGACTCTCCTGCTGGCCCTAAAGTGACTGCCTTCATGGACTACGTGACAACCAGTTGGGTTCAAGGAGGGGCCTTCATGCCAGAGATTTGGGCTATCTAATATCGAAATGTGGCTTTGCCGGCCTGTAACCACAGTTCCAGCAGGACAACGCTCGACCGCATATTGGACGTGTTTGTCAGGACTTCTTACACCACAACAATATCCAGACATTACCTTGGACAGCCCGGTCACCAGATTTGTCCCCGATTGAGCATCTGTGGGACGAGTTGGATCGACGCGTTCGCAGAAGGAATCCACCGCCCCAAACACTTCCGGCGCTTCTTGATGCACTTCAGCATGAATGGCAGCACATCCAACAGCGTGTTACTGACAACTTGATTGCATCTTTGAGTCGTCGGTGTCAAGTGGTGATTGATGCACGTGGTGGGCACAACCGATACTGACATTTTCTGTACCCCTGTGAGTGAGTGAGTGAGTGAGTTGGGTTTAACGCCGCTTTTAACAGTATTCCAGTTATATCACGGCGTGTCAGCTTAATGTGGGAGGAGAGCCCGAAGTGATGCAGGTCTCGGACGTTTACCACTTCCGTGAAACCCACGAGCACGAGATTCGAACCCACAATCATAGGTTTCTGGCGTGCCCAAGGGACGCAACTCGCAGCGAATCGCGGCGCCTTAGACGACTTGGCCACCCGTGCCCCCCTTACCCCTGTGACATTAACTGAATCGTGTACGTGTGTCTGTCTAGGTGACACGATTAATGTTTTGAACATTGTGTAAATTGATCTTCAAACAGTGTTTCAATTATGGTTTCTGTGTCCTATTTTGAAACAATCGCATTATATTACATTTTGAAAGTCAGTGTCAAGTTTCTTTTTTTGAAGAGTATATAATGTACCCTTGAACACTATAAACACGTTTGTTTACCCTATTGATTAAAGTAAGGTATAAATAAACGACAATGTGGTCTGCTGTGTACAAGTGCAGATATTTGCCGCTTATAATTAAAGAAAGACGTTAAGAAATACATTCGTCTCGGCCCAAACAACCTTTGTAGTTGACTGAGCTTATGATGATACGACCCAGTTGATATATACACTCCCTCATACCCAAATCCATTATAACCTCGTGTTTAATACTTCGTTATTGTGTTACATGTGGCGCCTAGTTGTCTGCCGTTGTGAGTTGTGAAAGAGGTGTCTGAACGAGTGATGGGTGCATGTGTTGTATGTACTCTAGTACATCAAGGTGTGTCGAATTTGTAACGAAATCAGCCCTAGTCACAAATTGATATCACAAAATGTTATATCAAAGTCAAGGTTATGTCGCAGTATAGTGGGGGATGATCTAAATTATATCAACAAGCAATCCTAGACGGCTGCAAGTGTCAAATCTTCAAATCTTCCTCTAGTCATAATTTACAAGCAGATGGAGGAAACTACGGTTGAGTGAAAGAAAATGCCACTCTTCCATGTAGGTGATATTAGAGATGAACAAATTTCAATATTTGGTTATTTGTCCTTCATTTGAAAATGAGAGTAAACAACTGATTCATAAATACTGGCATTTTAAACCCAATATGTTTAAAGTGAAATTGCTTCTTAATAATCTGAGATTAGGAACATGAAAGAAACGTATCTAGTATGTGTTGAATCATCATGATAAAGTTAAAACATGTAAAGAATATTTCGTAAATGCTTACAAATTTCTAGAATTTGCGTTTTTACCTGATTCGACTGCTCTGAAAAGATGTTTATGACATTATAATGGTGTTTATATGTAATACATTTCGGGTCATGAGTACTTGAATAGTACCTATAATGTCGCTGCTGGCGTCTGGGTGTAATAAAGTTCACATGCAAGGAATGGGGGAGGGGATGCGCAAACACTGATCCCTGGGTCTGGAACATGATGGGGATTCAAAACCCACTTGATAAATCTTAGCCACATCCTTCTCTCATGCTGGCGCCTCTCTCTGGAACTCCCTTCCCTTCAGCCTCAAAGGTGAACCCGGTATCACTGTGTTTAAGTCTGGACCTTTTTGGACGCTACAACTGAATCTAACTGTCCCCTCGCTGTTGTATATATGCACATTATGCTGAATTTGAGTATTAAGCATGTCTCCTAGTGATATGGATTCTGCGCTATACAATTATTATTATTATACGTCGGGTGGGAATAGGTGAAGGACCTGGGGTCGGATGGTCTGGCTCGTTCACGTGGTTAGTCGCTATATTATATTCGAAGGTATTTCTTCATTGTCGCGATATTACGATCGACAATGCATTTTATCTCATATATTCTTCATACGAATTTCACAGGTCATTCTGTTAAAACGCTAAAACTATATGTGTTTACCAACCGAATACGATGTCACATTGTTCCGGACCCGTGAAGATCCGGGGTAGAATAGGTCTTCAGCAACCTCAGCTTGCCGTAAAAGGCGACTATGCTTGTTGTAAGACTTAAGAGGCGACTAAGGGGATCTGGTGGTCAAGGCTCGCTGACTTGGTTGATGCATGTCATCGATCTAAACTGTGTGGATCATGTTATCAATCACTGGATTGTCTGGTCCAGACTCGATTATTTACAGACCGCCGTCATAAAGCTGGCGCTATACAATTATTATTATTATTATTATTACATCTCGCGAACGAACTGCGATACCTTACTTAACGTTGTCGTAAACATGTCCTTTGAAACTAACATGTGCATTATCGACAACATTGAATTGATCGCAATCATAATACATGATGACAAGCGAGACGTAAACGGTATCGAACTTATTAAAGATTGTAATTATGATCGTTTTCAGCCAAGTTGTTGTAACGGTGGCGCCCTGATACGTTTGTTTATATATGTTTATTATTTATTTATATGGACACGCATGTCAATAATGGCGAGCAATGAAAGAGTTACAATGATTAGCTTGCAGCATATTTGTTTGAGTGGTCTGGTTAACTGAAATGACGTACATTCTTCTGTTGATACACCCTTCCTCAGCAACGGTTCCTAAACAACGGTTGCATCTGGCGGGGGTGGAGGGTGTGGGGTAGGGTGTGGGTGTGTGTGTGTGGTGTGTGTGTGTGGGGTGGGCTGGGGCTAGTGGTTAAAGCGTTCTCTCGTAACGCCGAAGACCCCACATGGGTACTATTTGTGAAGCCCATTTCAGGTGTCCTTCGCCGTGATATTACCGGAATACTCTAAAAGCGGCGTAAAACAATACTCACTCACTCTGGGGATCAGCACGATAAATGATTGCGTATGCAGAGAGTTAAGGTTTACACAGCTAGTTTCAGCAAGACTGAATGATGAAAATAACCCAATATTCCTCCTGTTGCTATTATTTAACCTACTCTTGTCATCTCTCTCATGTATGCATTGTTGTCAGTGTTAATCCTCCACCTACTATATATATTCTGTACCATGTTCATCATTCAATCTTGCTTGACAATGGTATGAGGATATATACCGAAATGTGGCCTTTACAGTAAATAAAGAAGTTGTTATCCACAAATGGTGCCTACTTTATTAAAGTGACTATTGACGTTTTTGCCATTGTGTGATTGACATCATCTTTTTATCTATTCCACCGTGTATGCAGAAAAAAGCACCAACAACTTATATCCATAATATTCAATATGTAATTATTATTTGTGTGGACGTCGAGTGGGAATAGGTGAAAGCCCTGGGGTCGGATGGTCTGGCTCGGTCACGTGGTTAGTCGCTATATTATACTCGAAGGTATTTCTTCATTGTCGCGATATTACGATCGACAATGCATTTTATCTCATATATTCTTTATACGAATTTCACAGGTCATTCTGTTAAAAAGCTAAAACTTTATGTGTTTACCAACCGAATACGATGTCACATTGTTCCGGAACCGTGAAGATCCGGGGTAGAATAGGTCTTCAGCAACCTGTGCTTGCCGTAAAAGGCGACTATGCTTGTTGTAAGACTTAAGAGGCGACTAACGGGATCTGGTGGTCAAGGCTCGCTGACTTGGTTGATGCATGTCATCGATCTAAACTGCGTGGATCATGTTATCAATCACTGGATTGTCTGGTCCAGACTCGATTATTTAGAGACCGCCGTCATAAAGCTGGAATATTGCTGAGTGCGGCGTTTAACCAACAAACCAACCAACCACATTGTTCCGACAATGCTATTGTTTTTGGTGATTCAGCAATCTTTCAGTAATAATTACAAAGTTTACCGCAACCTTGTCATGTACAGAAATCAACGTAGTTAAATTAATGAATCAAATTCATTGACAATAATCAACTTACGATAGATACAAATATATTGTATATCCCAGAGCTTCTGGCTTAACTATCGCTGCGTGACTTCTCATAAGGCGCGTCCGTGATGACGTCACACACGATAGCAAAGAGGCAAGACCGAGACTGTTGTGTTGCAATGAATAGCCCACGTGCTGGGTGGCAAAGGTCGTCAAGTTTCACGTATCACGTCGACGCACCTGTTTTTTAGCAGTTAAATATCTCCGTTAATGTGATTAAATACAAAGTTAGAGTGGCGACATTTAGCATTAAACTGTCAAGTCGTGAATGGGGATGAATTTCGATGTAGTTAGACACACGTGGGCCCTTAGTGCAAGATAAGATATTTATCCGCGCCGCTCTTAAGGACAACGTTCCCTGCAGAATACCACGGAGAGTTGTACTGTATTAAGGTAAGATATATGAGTTTTCCACGTACCTATGCAATGTATTACATAATGAAGACACGGTCGCCATGGGCGCTGCTTTTAGCAGAGATTACTTATTATTTGCAAAATGGTTTTGTCGCTTGCATAATATCACATCTACATTCATTATCATTACTAGGAAATATATTACATAGTGGTGACAAACACCTTCGATACCTAAGAGTCATTGCTTGCGATAATAGTTATGGCTTTGTCGCTTCAATAAAAAAAATCACTTCTGAATTCATCATTATAATTATTTGTTATATAGATTTGTTATTGTCGTATCGTACTCTGTAAGTTTCGGTAAGAGAATACAATGCCCATTGAATATATCATAATTTATAGATTAATATGTAAGAGGTTTTCAATACAATAAATGATGATGATGAAGTTATGTGAAAAGAGCCAATTTGAAGGATTCAATTCCGAACATGATACATAAATACTTACTCGAGTGAAATATGCGTTAGATTGAGCTTTTCAATAAAAATACGCACTGTCAATAATTACTACAGTGATTATAACTGTGCGAGGAAGGTGATCTAGTTCAACATTGATTACAAAGAATGTTTATCTCCTGATATAAATATTCCTAAAATATGTAAGCTTTCAGAAAGTTTTATAGTAGACATGTAGAGGACATTTCCAAAGTTGACACATCAGTGACAAAAATTATGTCCGATAGAATTCCCTATTTTGACCTGTACTATACAGTGTACGTTCACGCGTATTTTTAGGTGAACAATTGACTTGCCTTAGTATGTATTTGTGACGGGTTCCACTGGCGGGACAGGATACGCTCACCTTTCCGCGAACGCCTGGTACCATGACTATTTGATAGTGATTCATTAACCAATGCTAATGTTATGGGCGGAATCGTACTATCAAGTCTGGTTTTGACAGTTATTTCTAATGAATATGAAAAGGGTTGTCATCATCTTGTTTGGAAACTCAGAATATACCACTTCCCCTTCACGATGCTTAAGCACTGATACAAATCTCATGCTCAATATGATAATCACCCAGTACTGACCATCGTTTTAAGGCCACGAAATAAGGACGAAATACCTTATAAATGTCGTATATTTTCCTTACTTACTCGCTAGTCAATGTCAAGATTCGTTGTTGACGAGCAGCATGTCTTTGTTGTGCTGACGTCGCTGGACACAATGTCCTTTGTTCTACTGTGATGCACGTGCCCATCACAGTCCAGAGGTAAACAAAGGCTGTGTCAACAATGTGTCATTCAGTGTTATGGCCAAAACAAGTCTGTAGAAGACAGGTCTGTAGGAGACACGCAAATAGAGGACAGGTCTGTAGGAGACAGGTCTGTAGAAGGGGTAGAATAGGTCTTCAGCAACCCATGCTTGCCATAAAAGGCGAATATGCTTGTCGTAAGAGGCGACTAACGGGATCGGGTGGTCAGGCTCGCTGACTTGGTTGATGCAGGTCATCGATCCCAATTACGTGGATCGATGCTCATAATATAAATCACTGGATTGTCTGGTCCAGACTCGATTATTTACAGACCGCCGTCATATAGCTGGAATATCGCTGAGTGCGGCGTAAAACATCAAACCAACCAACCAACCAATCATATTGCGAGAATGCATTCTGAAGACTGAAGGTTGTATTACACGGAGCAATATTACAACAAAAGGAGGAACTTCTTGCAGGCATCAGGAAATGTTCAAGCAACATCGCAGCACTACATTCATCTTACCCCAATCCCCACAACCCCTTTATCCGAATCCACAAACCCCTAACCCCCAATCCCCACAACCCCTTAATCCGAATCCACAAACCCCTAACCCCCGATCCCCACAACCCCTTACTCCGAATCCACAAACCCCTAACCCCCAATCCCCACAACCCCTTACTCCGAATCAACAAACCCCTAACCCCCAATCCCCACAACCCCTTACTCCGAATCCACAGACCCCTAACCTCCAATCCCCACAACCCCTTACTCCGAATCCACAAACCCCTAACCCCCAATCCCCTTACTCCGAATCCACAAACCCCTAACCCCCAATCCCCACAACCCCTTACTCTGAATCCACAAACCCCTAACCCCCAATCCCCACAACCCCTTACTCCGAATCCACAAACCCCTAACCCCCAATCCCCACAACCCCTTACTCCGAATCCACAAACCCCTAACCTCCAATCCCCACAACCCCTTACTCCGAATCCACAAACCCCTAACCCCCAACCCCCACAACCCCTTACTCCGAATCCACAAACCCCTAACCCCCAATCCCCACAGCCCCTTACTCCGAATCAACAAACCCCTAACCCCCAATGCCTACAACCCCTAACCCCCGATCCCCACAACCCCTTACTCCGAATCCACAAACCCTAACCCCCAATCCCCACAACCCCTTATTCCGAATCCACCCCCTCCCCCTTATATCAGGTGCATTCACCGTTGTTGCCTATCAGAGACTAATCACTCATAAGTTGTTGAAGTAGAACTATCGCGTCCCACCCATGCACCCAGACACCCAATGCAGGTATTAAGCTAGACGTGCTGTGAACTTTCTGTCTCCGTTGACGACAGATACAACTTGCAGCCACCATCCTAGCTACCAGTATATTCGGCTGCCAGAGCTACACAGACGTTTCTTTCTGTGTAAACTTAAAACGGATTAGTCGTTGTGACAGTTTAAGACCGCCCCCGTGGTCTAGTGGTAGAGCTTCCGGTCGGAGAGCGGAATGTCCGGGGTTCGATCCCCGGCCGCGTCTTACCAGACGACGTTGAAAGATAGTACTTGTTGTTACCCTGTCGGTGGCGCGAAAAGAAGGACTGGTCGGCTCGGAGTCAGTATACTGTCTGAGCTGGGTATTCACGTTAAACTGGGGTATAGTCTGGAAGGTAATCTAAGGTACCGACGTTTACTACATTATCTGAAAAAAACTATCGGACCTACTCCAGTCAAAGTTGGTATGAGATTATTAAACAGACATACATAACTGGATATTACATTTAAAGTCAATCGGTGCATGAATAAAAAATCTGTTTATTTAGCTATCACTATATTTCATCAACAACCAGACCTGTTCGCCACGGGTGGAACGAGCATTCACTGAAACAGACATCTGCATAATGCTACCCCTGCGTCACAGAGCCATATGACACAGTTGAACCAATCAACTCCACTCGAATCACGCACGTTGAGACGCCCAACGCTAACACCGTATTCATGCGTGCGTGATTCCCGTGCACCCTTTCGAGTTGAGTTGATTGGTTCAACTGTGTCATATGGCCCTGCGACGCAGGGGTAACATTACGCAGATGGCTGTTTGAATGAATGCTCGTTCCACCCATAGCTGAAGAAACAAAAGCAGGCTTACGTCACAGTCAAGGCGGCCGGGAAATGGAGCTATCAAAACATTAAAGAAATTTGTGTTTCAAATCTGATTGTTTTCGCCGTAGTCTCGGATTTGTTGTTATGTTGTATGTTATCTTTAACTTGACTTGACGTGACGTGACGTGACTTACATGACGTGACCTTACTTTCGTGACATGACTTGACTCATACGTATTGTGGACATCCTAAAAGATGCCAGAGAGAACGAGAGCGAGAACGAGAGCGAGAGCGAGAGCGAGAGCGAGAGCGAGAGCGAGAGCGAGAGCGAGAGAAAACCTCGTAGCCTCACTTGCAGCCGAGTGCGGGGCGGTCGGGTAGCCTAGTGGTTAAAGCGTTCGCTTTTTACAACAGCATACGTGTAGAGAGATCACTGTATGTCTGTGCCGCTCCCAGTAAACGATTGTGACATTGATTTGTCGCTAAACTGATCAAAGGTCTGTGACTTGATGTGTTCCTAATAGATTCCCGATTCGTCACATACATGTACCTCGCTAACATCCCTGTTATAATGTACATAAAACTTAAACCATGAATTCTGCAACACGATTCGCTTCCTTAAACACGTGCCGTCAAATATGTGTACTTACTTTTTCGATAATGCATCTTTCCATGTACTTATCACTTGATATCATCGACTGGGTACGCAGCTTTGGCAGGATCAAGAAATCTTTACCGGTCCAGTTTTCAGCTCGATAAGTTGATATGTAATTCATGACCTAAAATATAGTACTCGTATTTAAAGGCAGCTGATCATGTTTGATTTGTCCTTAGCTCGCGCCGCTTGCACTTTGCTGAAGCATATCATGTGCAATGCAGATTAGGATCGGGGATCTATTAGGGAAATACTCTGGGACAGTCCGCAGCTCTGTGAGTGAGTGAGTGAGTGAGTGAGTAGGGTTTTACGCCGCTTTTAGCAATATTCCAGCAATATCACGGCGGGGGACACCAGAAATGGGCTTTACACATTGTACCCATGTCGGGAATCGAACCCGGGTCTTCGGCGTGACGAGCGAACGCTTTAACCACTAGGCTACCCGACCGCCCTTCGCAGCTCTGTGTAGTAACAAGTCAATATTAAAATCGTTTATAGGGAGCAGCGCCGTGATACGATTACTGCAGGTTATGCCCAGGAACAGGCAAACACCTCGTCCTGGTGATCCAAACCTCGTGAGACAACATACCTGAAGAATCTCCACAGTGTGTGTAAACATTATTTTCCAATTATACTGAGGAGCAGAAAAAAAACATACCCCTCAGTTGATTATGTCATGAGTTTGATTTTCTCAAACTTACCCAGCCACGTGTTGCTGTTGCAGGAATGCGTGATGGTTAAATACACAAAACCCAATTTTACTATAGTTCTTTCAATTTTCAATTACATAAAAAGTAAACTCAGTATACTTTCTTCAGCCCTAACTTTATATGCTCAGATGTAGATTATTTTAAATTGTTGTAAAAGGTTGGGGAGGGATCTACTCAATTAAGGCTCTGTTTGAAATGTTCATATAATGAATGGAAGATTTGGAACAGATTCGCCCTTGGGTGGGTCTACCTTCTTGTGTGTAAACGTTGTTAGTAGGGCTGGGGCGGGTAACTCGGGTACTCGGGTCGGGTGGGTACTGAGAAGGACCCGGGTGCCCTCGGGACTACACGGACCTGTGATAAGTCATGTGATATATTGTTTAATGACAAAATGATCTACAACTGAATATGGTTACACTACAAGCCACTAACGTTCGCATTTCTTTGTGACCATGCTCCAATTCCTTCTCACCTTTAGGTTTGAATAAAGATCAACTTCAGTGTATGAATGACCAGATCGTTTATACATGTATCTTCATACATTTTGTCCAGGTCTACGGTCAAACTATTCCCAATCAGACATTTTGTACCTATCTCTTGAGACCTACAGCGGGTACCCGGGTAGGGTCGGGTAATAGGGGTGGGTGGGTACCCGGGTAGGGTCGGGTAATAGGGGGTGGGTCCCCGGGTAGGGTCGGGTAATAGGGGGGTGGGTACCCGGATAGGGTCGGGTAATAGGGGGTGGGTACCCGGGTAGGGTCGGGTAATAGGGGGGTGGCTACCCGGGTAGGGTCGGGTAATAGGGGGTGGGTACCCGGGTAAATTTGGACTCGTCCCAGCCCTAGTTGTTAGTGTAGTTGACAGTGTTATTACCTCATCAACGCTTTGCGGCCTTACAACTTAAAATTACGACCGCTTCATCAGCAAAATACAATATTAATCGACATTACGCGTAACATGTATGGGATAATAACAAACTTGAATTTGTTGTCAGATCCAATACAAGGATTACTGAACAAATCTGTCGACACAGTATTTTCCAACATAGATAAGTGTATTGTATGCTTTGTTAGACCCATTGTTTCGGACTCCTTCAGACGTGAAAACAAAAACAAAGTTTTGAAAAAGATGCTCATGGAAATATATGGTTTGAGATTTGACTTGGTTGATGAGTGTCATCGTATCCCAATTGCGTGGATCGATGCTCTTGATGTCAATGACTGTATTGTCTAGTCCAGACTTGATTATTTACACCGTCATATATCTGGAATATTGCTGAGTGCAGTGTTGACCAACCATCAAACAAACAAAAACCTGATCTCATATCACGATTTTGAAAATACTTGTGAGCCTGATAAGTTAATAGAGGCTGACCCGAACACTGAACTTATACAATAAAGTATTGATTCTCAAATATCAAGTGGATAATCGAAACCGTTAGTCCCTTGCGTTAGCGTTTTACATTTACAGTAAACTACGGTTATAACGAACTCAAAGGGACCACTAATTTTAATTCGTTATAACCGTAGTTCGTTATAAGCAAATCTACGGAATATATGTAGCAAATAGACAGAACCAAAAAAAATGTTCGTTATATCCGTCAGTTCTTACCGAAATAACGAACTTAGTAGTCACTTTTTAGTCTCTGCCATTTGTTGTGTATATGCTGTATAGATGCTTATAACGAACTACGGTTATTACGAACTTCAATTAGTGATCCATTTGAGTTCGTTGTAACCGTGGTTTGCTGTACATATATTTCATAGGAAAAGATATAATTATGTCTTGAAGCAGGATCGTATATCAATGGTTTGTCTCTGGCACAAGCCCCTCCTTCCCCGGCCCTTCCACATTATTAAACGAATTGTCCCCAATACGGCGAAACAACGATAGGCTGAGGCCAACTCACCACTTCAGAAGCCCTTACCAGGTCAACAAGTTGCTGTTTGACGCTGGGTGTATATACGGCCATAATGACCCTTAGACAAACAGTCAGTGTTGACACATGCAGTGTACGCGTGGACACACACCTCGTGGCACCACACTGGTCAGCTCACGGGTCATCTCACGGGTGGACACTGCCGGAGAAGTAACCGGCTTACTGACATGCCGCGACTTTGCTAGCCAGACTGTAGGGTAGTTACCAGGGCCCTGTCTGATATAATGAGGACCGATGCTGTGTGTTCGACTGACTGAGGCACCATACGTCCCGTGGCTACAATACAGGAAGTCAACTCAAACAAAATCCTAAACTCCCACTGACACCTATTTCCGACCCGTGGAGATCCGGGGTAGAATAGGTCTTCAGCAACCCATGCTTGTCGTAAAAGGCGACTAACGGGATCGTGTGGTCAGGCTCGCTGACTTGTTTGATGCACGTCATCACATCCCAATTGCGCGGATCGATGCTCATGATGTCAATCATTGGATTGTCTGGTCCAGGCTTGATTATTAACGGACCGCCATCATATAGCTGGAATATTGCCGAGTGCAGCATTAAATAAGAAACGGAACATCATACTCATCTCCAACTTCGTATGAGACAGCCACTGTTTATGTGGCTCTTTGAAGGAACAGAGATTTGTCCTGAAACTTAGAGTGAGTGGGTGGGATAGCTATTTTTATTATCAACAGAATTAGAATTAACCGAGTTAATAAAAATCGTATGTGCACTAGTGTAAATATCACTTCACGCGCACCTTTGTATTGTTTGCGTAATCCTGATGGCATCACTGACGTTATTCGAATCCTAGTGTGACGTCACACTAGAAACATCATAGCTGAAGAGTGTTGACGTCATTCTTCAGTTGTTGATTTCCAAGACTGCGGTCGTGATCAGAGCATTTTTCTAAAGGGGAGCTCAAGAGGATAGGAAATGATGGGTAATAAAGAAATCATTACACACGCATTTTGTGTCCTACTGATTTTACGAAAATCGTGTGAGAATTCATGTAATGCTTGCTCGGGAAACAATACAAGAATTCCAACACTCGTTTCGTAAAATCCGTATGACACACATGCTCGTATAATGATCTTTGTGAACATGTTTGTTATATTGCGGTACATTAGAGCACTGTGCTGACAAACTTTGTGTCAGTGAGAGGACGAATCTGGGATTTGAATCCATGTCAATACTTATGTCACGCCTGAACAATTGATCGGCAAATTGCAGTCCCTTAGACGACTAGACCACCACTGCCCTTGAAATGCAGCTTACTTTGATTGCTAAATGCTAACGATGAATAGAATCAACTTATCTTACTTGACAAAGGGGCGGTCGGGTAGCCTAGTGGTTAAAGCGCTCGCTCGTCACGCTGAAGACCCGGGTTCGATTCCCGACATGGGTACAATGTGTGAAGCCCATTTCTGGTGTCCCCCGCCGTGATATTGCTGTAATATTGCTAAAAGCGGCGTAAAACTATACTCACTCACTTACTTGACAAAGACTTTCATTTCCACGAGCCGTTGCACATATTATTTCCATTCGTTTTGAAAGTCAAATTCTCTGATAACATCTCTAAAGCCCTGTCAAATATACATACATAGTACAAAGAAGCTAGCTTTTCGATAAAATTTAAAAATAAAAAAAGCCTGTTGTAGCGATCCCCTGAAATTGTTAACGTACGACCTTCACAGGTCATTGTCAAAGAACTCGTCAAGTAACATAGTTGTCATCTACAGCGTCCAGCGGTCAGAGAGGAGACGACATGAAAGCTGTTATAACATTAGACCTGCAAACGGAATACAGTTGACGTATTTGGCTGATAAACAGTGTCTGTCTTTGATGAGGTGACTACAAACGATGTGAGCCGGTGACCCTTTGAACGACACTGTCCTTGTGAACGGTGCAACACTGTCATCCATATTTATCGACTGCGTGGCAGTGTATTTGTGGTATACTGATGTTTAGGAGACACTTGAATCTGAGGTTTCAAATCACGATCATAAGTCGCGACTAAACCAGCCGCATCGCTGCATAATGAATATCACTAATACCCCGTTCACATGCACAACATTTACTAACGTAAGTAATTTTACACATGTGTAACTATACATACGTGCGTATATGTAAATGTACTCTGCGTTCACATGAAAAGCATGTTAGGTGTGCAAATAAAGTATGTAAATTGTGTAAGGCACACATATTCGTCAGTCTGTTCACGACTTTCAACACAAAACAGGTTGTTTTCCAATCGAAGTTGAATGAGAAGGGAGTTACTTCACCGAACGTTTCCGCGTGAAGCAACATGTGTTTGATATAATTTGTACACAAAGTTTTGACTCCTTGTAACCAAAAGAAAACACCGTCCACTCAACTCTGTATATGCGCATAAAAGTTGGCAACTGTTGACAATTTGTTTGGTGTTGGCAAAAGATCAGATATTAATTAGATCATCCTCTTACGTTGACATAAACGTTCCCATTGCAACATATACACACAGTGCAAATTTGCCCCTGGTGTTAATTACGCACATGAGTAAACGCGTTCACATGACAAGTATACTCACGTATGAATTTCTACACACGTATGTACATATACACACATAAGTATAGAGGCGCATGTGAACGGCGCCTTAGACGAAGAACACTAAGACAGAACAAATTCAAAATTGATAGAAAACAGCTTTTTGATTAAGCTAAGGTTAACTTGTGCTATGTTAAGTATCTTTCATTGACTCGGAAAATGCTTTGCATCGAAAAGGGATTTCTTCAGCCTCTCAAAAATGCACGTGCAGAGTGACTTGCTCGTGATAGGGTGTACGGGATTTATTCTGCCTCCCACAAATGTACGTGCAGCCTGACTTGCTCGTGAATGGGTATAAGGGATTAATTCACCAGCTGAGAAACTTATTTCTCTCTATGGCAGAATACACAGTATTTTATCAAGCTCACGTGGATCAATCAGATGTCATCACTCTGACATGGAGGTATGATGCATTTTTATACGTTATTGGCATGCATAACATAAATATCAGCTTTCAACCGTCTGAAATCTCCTTCTCAATGGCAAGACTGGGTTATAGTCCGTTTGACTCCAAATGAGAACGATGAATTGCAAAATAACTCAAAATCCAGAAAAGTGTATGAAACATCAATACGGTACTTGACCATGAACACCCTGTACCCAACAGAATCTGAATTTTGTTTATTTTAAGACCCATGACGGATGAAGTTCTTTAAGAAACTATCATGTAATTTTGTATTTTGCACGCATGCACTGCACGTTCTGTGGTAGGGGAAATGACAGAGCGTTAGAGGGGCCGTCTCATGATAATTTCAGTCGCAATATGACTCGCTCATGCCAAAGATCTCGTCGTCGGAACTGCTCGTGCCTGAACCGACTGCCACTATTATAGGTTGGACTGTTGCTGGCCGTAGTCCATCTCGTGACCAATAACGTGGCTCTATCTCGCCAACGACTATGGCCACACAACGCCTCCATGTTTCTACTGCTACCCGACCAAGGGATTCCTTTACGAGTTGTTCAACGTCTCGTAATTTAAACGTTGTGTTCGATCGTCCAACGTCACCCTTGACGACGCCCCATACCAACTCGATTGGATTCAGGTCGCAGTGATAAGGTGGCAATCGTAAGACAGCGTGACCCTGACCCTTGATGTAACTGTCAACTTTATACACGGGGTCAGGTTTCATAGTTTTGATGATTTCATAGAGCTGTGGTTTCGTCGCTCGAGAAGGAAAGGTATTGTTCCTCCGTTGCAGCCAAGTAAACATGTCTTTACGGTTATTAGAGGTTGGAGTCTTGCTTTCTGGATCCTGCATACTATGATACGGTGCATTGTCCATGACAATGAGAGACTTGGTAGGCAAAGCAGGGACTAATTTATCTTTCACCCACTCCAGAAATACATTGCCGTTCATTTCTGTGTGGTAGTCCCTGTTGTCTTTGGCCTTGGCTCTAAAGACGAGGTCACAGTCTGGGAGAAAACGCTGACTAGCAGAACCAGCATGGAGAACTATGAGTCTTTCACCCTTTCTCATTGGTAACTTTCTACCAGACTCCTTACAGTCACCACTGAGTACCCACTGACTGCTGGCTGTGTGTGACGCATCTACCCATGTCTCATCTAAGAAGACGGGCTCATATCCTTCTTCACGTTTCTGCTTGATGGTACGAAGGTAATGATTTCGGAGACGAACAATGTCAGACCGTTCACACAGCACAGCCCTATTTTCTCCAGTTATCTTTTTGTATTTGTAACCAAATGTATGCAACAGCTGCCATAGTTTGTACTTTGTAACACGTTTATCATGGTCAGTTTCAAGGTGTTTCTTCAAAATTCTTAGGGACAGGTACTTATTTTCTGAGTGCAGTTTAACAATTGCACGTCTGACTTGATCCCTCTGAAAACTGTCTAATTTATCAACCTTGCGTGGTTTTGACATGTTCCCTACCTCCTTGGCCTGACTATTTGTATCTCGTCGACTAACAACATTTTTAAGTTTCTGAGGGGACATACCAAGAGCTTTTGAAGCTCGTTTCAAGAATTTATTAATTGCATAAAAAAGCTTTGCTCTTTCTGCTTCACTTCTAAAGAAATCATACACATTCAACATCAACTGTTTAACATCTGCTGAGTAGCGCATCTTGTCATTGAATGAACACGGTCACTGTGTAGCACGTGCAGACTGTGCTTGCGCTGTTCCTTCCACGGTTTGTCCCCCTACGTGTCATGTACACATTTCTATACAAAATTACATGATAGTTTCTTAAAGAACTTCATCCGTCATGGGTCTTAAATTAAACAAAATACAGATTTTGTTGGGTCCAGGGTATTCATGGTCAAGTACCGTATTGATGTTTCATACACTTTTCTGGATTTTGAGTTATTTTGCCATTCATCGTTCTCATTTGGAGTCAAACGGACTGTAGTTTGTTTTAACGGTCTACGTGTCAGCTTGAAGGGAATGATAACCTCAAAATGAAACAGTCTTTGGCGTTTAGCATAATCATGAAACCCAGGAACATGGTTATTGGGCTGACATAGCAAGTATTATAATCATACGATCACAAGATCCTGACATAACTAAGGGACGCAACTCTATATAGCCAAATGTGAGGCTTGAGACGACTGGGCGTCCATGCCCCCGTTAACACACTGACACACATACCTGCCCTCAGTACGTTTATTGACCTGTACTGACAGGACGATGCTGTGGGCAGCTGTTTAAGCTGGGGTTATCGCCCTTGTGTTACCCACGTCGCCTACAGTTGCTGCAGCATCAAGGTGTGACCATAGTGTCACTGTCTGTGTACCTTGGAATTACTGACCCAATGTTACATCAACTCTAACGTCAACTGTTAAACACGATCGTCACTGTCACGAGTCAATCCGGTCAGACCTGGATTCATTTTCAATAGTAATGCTAACATTATGTAAAGTTGAGGCTTGTTTGGATTAAATGTGTATTACGAAAGGGTTCGCA
Source organism: Haliotis rufescens (assembly GCF_023055435.1). Taxonomy (NCBI): domain Eukaryota; kingdom Metazoa; phylum Mollusca; class Gastropoda; order Lepetellida; family Haliotidae; genus Haliotis; species Haliotis rufescens. The sequence goes on along the minus strand of NW_025964179.1, from coordinate 3,146,364 downwards.
AGAGGGTAACTTGTAGAGTTCTGCAAATATCTCGCCTTAAAATATAATCGAAGATTAAAAAAACGATTAATCTGTGTAATATCTGCTAAGTCAGCAAATATACGTCATCATGGCTGTCATTCCTCGATGGATCCAGCAGCCATCAACTTATTCTTGTCACTCGGTGATTTGGACGGTTACCTGTGTTCGAACCTCCACGGTGTGCATCGTTGCTTACAAAATCAATCACAGGCTTGTCTAGTCCAGACCCTATTATGTACACTGTCATACACTGCCACTGTCACATATTGCTGGAATATTGCTGAGTTCGGCGTTAAACTGCGGCTGTCATTATTGAAATGTGCAATTTTTCTGATATTTCAGAGAATGAAATAGAAGGGTGTTTTCCTTGACAGAAACAGATAACCAGGCCCTGTTTCTCGGTTTCATCCAACTTGTGTAAATGTACCACATGCGTCTGTAAGATAATGTCTTTATATTTTGACAAGCCTTTTGTTATATTAATCTAGAATTCTAAAATCTTGCCTTGCATTATCTCGATATGAAAATTAAGTGTCTGTGTTGTATACTTCAGTGCGATTCTTAAGTGTAACGCGTTAGATAGTATATATAGAAAATCAAATATAATTTCCTTGTGTGATTGACAAAAATCCAACAGCGTCAATCCTTCAGCATATGCAATCCGGTTTTCCGTCATACTTTGTCAACAAGGGCAGCTTTCAGACCACAGCGTGTAAACGAAATATACCGAAAATATGCAGTGAATGGAATAATATTTGTCCATAATTATTTTGTTATGGCAATGTCATGTTCAGAAATACTACATGTTGCTATTTGTGTCTCCATTGACTGCCGACGATCAGAACAAGGCATTTCTAACACACTTCCTCGAGGGCGGGGACTCCGAGACAACAATAGCCTCTCTAACTCTCATCCAAACAGTAGTTAAGACCCAACAATACCCACAGCTTAGCATTTAGCGCTTTACCATACATGCGCTCAAAACGTTGCCAAGAGAGCTAAATCCAGACCACTACCCAGAATGCCGCACTGACAGAGACCTAACAGGGCGGACGGGTCAGTATTGACCTTTGACGCATGCGCAGACCTGTTGATCTACGTCTGAAGTGTGAACGTCAGATTAGATGTTGACGCTCGGCCAAGGTCGCAAATCGTCGCGAACAAATAATGTCTTTAGAACGGAACACGCCCCGCTCGCTGCTTTTATATGCTGTAAGCTGAATAAATTCCAATTAGATATTTGTCGAACACCCACTGGGTTAGCGGCAAACACGACCTGACGATCCCGGTTTTAGCGACTAGACGTCATTCAGAGTACCTACAGGGGATGGCCATGTTGGATTCGTGACCTTCACCTTCACGTACTTCATGGATGTCAGACCATGCGCGGTGGGGCTGGACTAATAATTCAAAGTTGTGATATGGTACACCTACTCATTTTGACAACGAAATATATTTCGAACTAACGTTTATAATAAACGCGTTACTCCAGATAGTTGTAAACGTGTTGTGTACATTTTAGCATTATACACCGAGTGACCTCTGATGCAATATATTATCAATGTCAACGTTGTAGTTCAGAACACAATCGTTGAAGAATTACTTTACATATTTAAGAGTAACTCAGTGATACGTCCAAAGGATTTAACTAGAAACTGTGTCCTGTGTGACATTTGCATCAAATGTAATTTGGGCCGGCGTCCTTCTATTGAATGAACTTATGTCATTATGTACATTAAAGGTTTACAGGAAATACATTGAATAGAGGATATTCCTAGTTGAGATGCAACGTGTTGCTGGGTGTTATAAACTGTCCTCTTTCCAGTTCCATTCGGATAGGGAACACGTAATGACAACGTATTTTACATTCTTCCAAAAACTGTTTTAATTTTTTTCAGATCCAGCTTGGTTAAGAAACAACCAGTAGGAGAAACAGGTAAATGACATTCACTGGATTAAAGAAACTGCTTCGCTATCACTGCTTTTATTATTTTGATATTTTGCAAGTTAGTAAACTCTGAACTGGCAAATAATATAAAATGTTTGTTTAAAAGTACATTATGTAGTGTTCGGTATGAGACGGTTTTACTGTAAATAATAGTGTCAGTCTTCCCACAGAATATTGTTTCTGGGCGGTGGTGTAGTCGAGAGGTTTTAGCGGTCGCTCTTCACTCGGGGTCTTCGCTCGGGTTCGATTCCCCACTTGGGTACAATGCTTTAAAGCTCATTTCTCTTGATATTACTGTAATATTTCTAAAACTAGCGTATAACCACCACTCACTGAATAAAGCATTAAATTCGCAGTCTACTGCGTTGTTTTACCCGTCAATTACGACGGGTAAGAAACGTCGAGTGTCATCACATCCCCACAGCATGAGACCTTGCTCATGATATCAACCACTGGATTTTCAGGTCCAGACTCTTTTAGAGGCAGCTGTGATATATCTGGCATATTGCGACATTACACAAATAAACAAACAAACAAACAAACAAACAAACAAACAAACAAACAATATATTGCTGGAATAGTGCAACATGCAGTGTAAACCCTCACCCATTCAGTAAAGGCGTACTGACAGCACCCCCTGGGCACCTGTAATACATGACTCCTGTGACGCTGTGGGTTATCAACTTGTTTGTGATAATTATAGATCAATAACTAACGTTTTCTTACTTTGACTGATCCAACTAATTACAACCCCTGACTCGAGACAGGACAAAAGTCCCAGACGAATTCTGCGGTGAAATTAATTATCACAAATTCTGTAGCTAATATCACATTATCTACGGTAAAGTTTTCCCTACCAAAATTAATACAAATTACTATGCATAATGTCACTGATATGCATTTATGGTTAGTCTATAACACCTCAAGAGCCTTTAAAGGTGAAAATTAATTATTTCAATTTTTGTTTAATTGTAGGATTCATATTTTGTATGTTTGAATCCCATGTTTAATGTTTGGGCATAATCCGAGTGCCCACATTTATTTAGAAAAGGTTGAAAATAATGAAAGTGTTCAGCGATTTTCCTGTAAATCTGCGGCAAATTCCCTGCAAATCTTTCCGCTATCGCGGAGTCGCAGAATTCACCTGCGACTGAGACGAAGGCACCGTGGGTCACAACCCCTCTTCCTGCGCCACACCTGGATGCCCAGTCTTGAGAAAGTGTTTTAGAGGTCAGCGAGCGCGTGCACTGTGACGACATTGTTGGGAAGACGTATATTTTAGTGATGCTCTTTCTTCTCTTGGTGTATTTGGGGATGAAGGATTATATTGTTGCGTCTGATTCATTTATGCCTCTGCTTGTCCGCTGTTCATACACTATAAACTAGGATACAATACTCACAAGTGTGTTACCGGTCTGTGGTTGTTGTTCATGTACATTTTTAAGCAAAGAGGCATTTTTGTCAGATTCACATCTAGATTCTATCAAATGTCGTCATTGTTCCTATATTTCGCCAATTGACAGATACATAGGTGTACTCTGTGTACACAAAGAGCGAAAGAATCGTCATTGCCCTAAACATTTCATGAAAGAAAAAGTTAAAAAGTTGTGAACCTTCCATAATCACGAGAAATCTCCATAGTACGATTCCGACTCAGTCACGGGCATGGAATAATAAATCAATATCAAATAGTAATGATACCAGGTGTCCGGGAAAGGTGAGCGTATCCTGCCCAATCGGTAGCACCAACTACAAACACATGCAAAGGCAAGTCTATTGTTCGCCTAAGAAAACACTGGCGCATATTGTACAACTCAAATTAGGGAATAGCATCAAACATCTTTTGTGTCACTGATGCGTTAAATTTGAAAATGTTGTTAGCTTTACCGATTCCTTGGATGTTGTTACCCTGATTAAACCTTTGCGCTCGTGTCGTATGGCGCTCTTTGAATCTTCGCAGAAAGAGCATACGCAATTGTACCTCAAATGTTGTGAAATGTAAACCTGGAGGCTGGAACGGCTGAAAGGGATCGTTGGCTATTGGAAAGTTGAAGTCATCCCTCTTGTCATAAGTCTTGTGGATAGTTTCTTGTCCCTCTGGATCTTTATGCCCAGATCTAAGTATGAAACAGATGAGGTGATTTCACTGGCCTATTCTATTTCTAGTTCAGATGGGAAGATCAGTTGAAGTTATGTATTTCTTCCTATGTCAACACATACACTACATTGTTCTCAATTTGGATGGCGACTTTTAATCGTACACATAAAACTTGTGTTAAATACATCTCCATGTAGTGCCGGCGAAACCCTTGCCCTCAAACTGGCTCAGTGTACAGGGTTTGTCCAACGCTTAACTGGTCGATACCGAGGAATGCCCCTTGTGTTCCTTTGTGTTATACCGAGAGTGAATTAAATGCCCAGGCCTATAAAGAGAATGTAAGAAATGCGAAAACCCCTCCTTTTGGGAATCGGTTTTTGGTAGTTTCCTACCGTGTTCTGGAGCAGACAGTCGAAACACCCTGACAACTCGAGTCATTACACTACCCACGTTTTAAGGTAAGTCTATGTTGTTTAAGGAAATATATAATTAAGTTGTTCTTTCTCATCAAGTAGTTCACTGTCTATTTTGGAAGCATTTACTTTTTATTTCTCTCAAGCATATAGGTAAATACATCCCTTTAACTTTACCGTTACATCGAGATTATTAGACGTAAATATATATATTAAGAATAAAAACTGTAATAGGCGAGCGTCTTTGGGGAGCACTATTCCATCTATGTATTAACGATACGAAATCACACGAGAAAAACGTTCTCTCCTCCATGGAATGTCATTCTTAAAATAATCGAAGTTGAAGACATGTTCACCACAAAAGTAACTTTTGAAACTGTCTAAGCTCAAACACATCGGGGGAGTTCTATATAAACCTTTTGGGAACGTTATTCAATCGCCATTGTACTAAAGGCACTTCGCCCACATCGTATCGAATATTTGCGTCCACATCGTCCACATACGACTGAAAAAGAGCTAAGGACCATCTGATTGTTTCCTATCATTATAGTTAATATGTCAAGCCTCCTGTCATTCAGTGCTACGTCATGGCAGATTAACAAAAGCAATGTGAAAGAATCTGTCCTGAAGTTATTTTGAGAAATATTTATTGACATAGATTGATTTTTATTTATTCACTATGGATCTTTCGGTAATTACGTATTATCTATCCCGAGTGATTGGTGATGCATGTCCCTAAGTATTTGCGACTGACATACAGACATTGCAATGTTAGTATTGGTCATTTTGTAATATCATTATCATAATGTTGAGAATGTAAAGTATGTAATGCCTTTTCCACAACATCCCCCACTGACGTCAGCGTATTTATACGCACTGATGCTTTCGAAAAATTAGACCACTTAATGCGAGAAGGGGAAAATATCAAAACGCTGACACTCATTTTTCACCTGCACTATTTGAATAAAAGCGACAAAACTCTTTCTGGAGCAGAGTCGATTGTACGGTTCCGAGTGTATCCTGAGCATGTGTTAATGAACCACTAACAAATAGTAATACCAGGACCCACTTGCACAAAGCGATCTTAGCGCTAAGATGATCGTAACTCCCATACTTTAACATAGGCTTACAATAGTCTTATCGCTAAGATCGCTTTGTGCAAGTGGGTCCTGGTGTTCGCGAACAGGTGAGCGTATCCCGTCCCATCGGTGGCACCCGTCACAAACACATGCAAAGGCAGGTAAACTTTTCACCTAAAAAAAACACGGAAACACGTTGAAGTGTGTTCAAGTTGGTGCCCAGCCTTAGGAAAACGTATGTCATCACCGCACAGTAACTGGTAGATAATAACGCCATCCGTCACCCAGTTCATTACAAATGTCAGGAATCAATCCAATACCATTCATCCTGGTAACAGCGGCACATGAAACATGGGAAGGTAGGAAAGCCGAGTAGTCTTTGCTTTGGCCAATCAAACTTTAGGGCTAGGTTCGATTCTTCTAGTGGGTAGTTTGTGTGAAGTACATTTCTGGTGTTCGCAGCTGTGTAGTTATTGTCTTCAAGCGGCATAAAACCTTACTCACTCACTCACTTGAAACTTGTTGAAATTACAGTAAACTTCGGTTATAACGAACACGCTTATAACGAACTGACGGATATAACGAGCTACTTTTTTGGTCCCGACTATTTGCTGTAATTACATGTATGCTGTATATATGCTTATAACGAACTGCGGTTAAAACGAACTAAAATTAGTAGTCCCTTTGAGTTCGTAATAACCCTACTCTACTGTATTTTCTTTTTGATAAATGGAAGCGGCAGAATTAATTATCGCCTCATTTGAATCATTGTAGTGACAAGAACTTTCTCACGGAGGATTTATTAGAATTTGATGTCTTAAATTTATACCATGATAAAAATATTGATTTTGTCAATGAAACTGACTTTACAGTAACACGTCATTTCAATTATTCTCCAGAAAAATATTTCAATTTTTATTGAAATTCCAGTCAAGACAATGTTGGTTAAGCGTAATGTACTTGCTTCATTCCTCACGTGGAATTATAGTATTTAACGTGACAATGCATTAACTTGAACAAGTCACCTCAACGGACGTGTGAACACACTGGGATGAATGTGGAGTATTTGATGGTTTACCCACAGGCTATTTCAGTACCCCCCTGAAACACAGACAGAGGTGCTCTGAATAAATTAGAAACTGAAAACACACAAACACTGCAAGACAAACTGTAATATGGCAGGTGGGACGGACATGCTACACAAACAGAGCAATACATGCAATCTGGAAACACACAAGATCTAAACAGATCTTAGGCCAAGCTTCTCATGAACGTTCCTTAAACGTCTTTGAAAACGACCTTTCTCCTATCCAATTACTCTGTAGGTGCGAGGGTTGTTAATCCGATACCTAATGGTAGATATCTCGACCCTAGTATATTAATGCTATCTTTTAATTTTGTTTGTTTTATGAGACGTTCCAGATAACAGGTTTCATGATTATTCACGTTTAAAAATTATTTATTAATCAACAAAATAATTATATTTCAAGACCGTTTCGCACAAATATATGTACCATATTCATTTGTGTAGACTTTCAGAAAAAAGGGTTTTGTAACGATGCACTATTATATTGCTCAGTAGGAGGCAACGTGCCTCAACCGACCATTCGACCCGCGAAGATCCGGGGTGCAATAGGTCTTCAGTAACCCATTCTTGCCTTCATAGGCGACTATGTTTGTCGTGGAGGTGATAACGGGATCGGGTGGTCAGTCTAGCTGACTTGGTTGATGCATGTCATTGTATCCCAATTGTGTTTATCGATGCTCATGATATCAGTCACTGGATTGTCTGGTCGACATTTAATCATTGTAAAATGAAAAATGAAATGAAAATAAATAAACTGAGAGCAAGGTGTTAGAATACAGCATCTCGACTATAATACCGTTTGATTTTGCCGCTTTGGTGAACGTACGACCGACTAAAGAAATAAGTAATTTACACCAAGGCGTGGAGTCCCACGTCAACAATATCACCTACCGCTAACCCAGGCCTACGGTAGGGCTGCATTAATTTGCATGATATGTTAGTGTTCGACATGTTTCCAAACAGCGATGCATGTAGCTGCATCTTATTACCCTTCCAGATGCTCAGATAAGACATGTGTGTCAACTTCTTTATTAACTAGGTCACAAGTACATCACGTGAAGAGAATGAAAACACGTACATGTAGCACTCCCACGAGTGGAAGTGTTTTCTATGCAGTAGGCCTTGGAAACAACCAGGAACCCCATTTGGCTGTATGTAAGCGACATAACTATTTCCACAATCATAATATCCATTGAACGGTTATATCATAATCATGTGGGGGCACTGGTGGCCCAGTCGTCTAAGGCGCCGCGATTTACTGTGCAGAGTTGCGTCCCTTGGGCACGCCAGAAACCTATGAGTGTGGGTTCGAATCCCGGTTCGCCCCGATTATGTTTCTAGGTTTGTCAGCACCATACCTGTGCTCGTGGGTTTCACCGAAGTTGTAAACGTCTGAGACCTGCATCACTTCGGGCTTTCCTCCCACATTAAGCTGACACGCCGTGATATAACTGGAATACTGTTAAAAGCGGCGTTAAACCCAACTCACTCACTCATAATCATGTGTTTATGAATCACTACCAAACAGTTATAATATCAGGTGTTCGCGAAAAGATGAAGGTGTCCTTCCCCACCGGTCACACCATCACAAACACATGCGAAGGCAAGTCAATTGTTCACCTAGAAATAATCATTATCCACAATCATAAGACATTGCTGCTAAAGTCAGAGTCCATCATTGTACAACTCAGACTATGAATCACTATCAAATAGTGATGACACCTGGTGGTTGTTGGAGTGATATCTGAGCATCACCCACTATGTGCCGAATCATTCGTAATTCGAGATAAGCAGGGCGTCCATAGTGTTCATGAAGATTCTGATGGGACCATACATATAAATCGCCACTCATATCATAGGGGACAAAAGGTTTCGATCTTACTAGATTTCACTGTATGTAATTTGTTATAAGTGAAATATAAACTACGGTTATAACGAACACGCTTATAACGAACTGACGGATATAACGAACTTATATTTTTGATCACGACTATTTGCTGAAGTTATACTGTATATATGCTTATAACGAACTACGGTTATAACGAACTAAAATTAGTAGTCCCTTTGAGTTCGTTATAACCGTAGTTTACTGTATGATTGACGAAAACGAAAATGATAAGAAATCTCTACCGATTGTGTCCACTGTACTATTGCGACTATATCACATTCATGTGTTTATGAATCACTACCTTAAAGTAATGATAGCAGGCGTTTGGGGGAAGGGTGAGCGCATCATGTTCAAACGGTGGCACCCGTCACAAACACATGTAAAGACAAGTCAATTGTTCTCAACTTGTTTTGTTTATACAATCCTATTTCCTACTTATAACATACTGTTGGTTTACTAGATTTGTCTTGACTGTATTGCCTCATTGTTTGTTTGTTTGTTTTCTTTCAAATGTCGTGCATCAGCATCCCGAAATCCTTGTAACTTAAAATAAATTTGATAGCTAACTGAGCTTTCACTGCAGTTTTCACTGTTATTTATAGTCTTTCAAAAACTTTCAAAACTATGGATGTGTACATGTTTAGTGTGCATATTCCCGACTGTCGTCTATCAGAAATATTAATTATATTGATAATATCAAAATTATGGGAAGTGGGTATTCTTGTATATACTTAATGTGGTCTTATTTTTATACGTCAATAGTATGCATCTTAATAATTAGCGATAACTTGTCCTCGGTATATATGAAGTAGAAAGTGGAAATGTGGACACCCTTCATATACTCTCTTGGACAACCAGAGGTGGCTTGTTGGGGACTGGTGATACCGGTAGGACAGGACACGTTACCCTTTTCGCGAACACCTGGAGTCATCACTGATTTTCAGTGATCGATTCATAAAAATTTCGAATCCCAGGTCACCCCGATTATCTTTCTAGGTTTGTCAGCACCATACCGGTGCTCGTGGGTTTCACCGAAGTGGTAAACGTCTGAGACCTGCATCACTGAGACGGGCTTTCCTCCCACGTTAAGCTGACACGCAGTGATATAACTGGAATAATTGAAAGTGGCATTAAACCAAACTCGCTCACCGCTATTTTGCCTTTAACACCAAATGGAATCTGTTCGACGGACAATCTAGACTGGGTATTCTCTGTTTGACGGTTTATATAATGGAGATTTAAGTTGGACGTTTGAGGACTAGTTGACATAGCAATGAAGGCTATTTGAAACGTTTATTAATGGAAGTTGTCAGTGTGATCCGCGCTTTGAGCAACTATCTGTGACATAGCAGACACAAAGTCGCCAGAGACAGAAACTGTTTCAAGTTCAAATGGTAAAGTTTGAAACTTCCTCCAATTTGCCCCATGTCCACGTTACTTTCATGCTTTGTCTGCTTGGCGTATCTTACACCATGAAGCATTTGTATGTTGAACTATACGCCGATATATTTACAATGTCAAAATAAAGAAGGTCTTATGAATTTGCACGGAGGCCAAGGGCTGTTTCCATGACCCTTGAAGCAGAGAAACACTGGTTGGCATGCGCAATGCAACGCTGAGCATGCCGTGAAGACTATTTTATGTCACTGAGGAAATTACCGGTATTAGGGAAAGCAGGCATGAAATTCGCCAACTATTGACTGTTGTTTTAATGACACTTGGTCTGCAAGTTTGCCACATTGTGAAGCAAGGTTTAGCAATCTGTTTTTTACAGAGGTGCAAACAGAAGGACGTAGATCTACACAACAGAACAGTTGACACATCTGCTGTGTCGTGTTGCAAGGGCTCGCAGACAAGCTGGGACATTTCACAGTGGAGATGGTGGTAAAAAGAGAGGATTAATGTTAATGCTTTGTTTGAAAAACAAACTTTTTTTCTCTCACTTTACTGAAGGAGCTATCTGGTCTAGCCTGGTCCCTAACGTTGAGTTTATTTGTGCACGAATGGCTAAGAAATTATTCACTTTTAACAGTTTCAATGTATGCACGTATTTGATTTTTACTTCATCCTTAATAATGAGATTATTAACCGACTGTATTTCCGTGTATCATATGCTAGGAATACAAAATGAATTATATGAGCCATTGACCTGTGTATGATATTTACGATACCGAAACGCGAAGAAAATAATCGATCCACCCATAATTTCATTTAAAAATAAACGTTTAGTGTGTCTAAGACTTGTTTTCATCCCATCAAGTGAAAACGCAGTCAATGTTTGAGTGAATCGACCTATTTATCACAAAGTTCCCAATGATTTTCAACCATGTTTGTCTACAGAAACACCACACACCAGAAAACCGACATCGAAATTTATTGAGAACGTCACACAATTTATCGATCAAGTAGACACTGCATCGATGTATGGGTCTAAAAGTAATTCCTGCTAGGTAACCCGATTGAATTTTTATTGGATTGCGATACCAAGTTGTTTTATTGGGTTATCGCATCAGTAACACTGATCATATATGATTAGACTTAACTTTGGAATCTTATAGCTATGAAGTAATAAAGTGAAACGTCTAATAACTGGACTGTACCATACGTTCTACTAACGGGATCGGGTGGTCAGGCTCACTGACTTGGTTGATGCATGTCATCGTATCCTAATTGCGTGGATCGATGCTCATGATATCAATCACAGGATTGTCTGGTCCAGACTCGATTATTTACAGATCGCCGTCATATAGCTGAAATATTGCTGAGTGCGGCGTTAAACAACAAAAAAGAAATTAACATTGTCAATAAAGACCTACTTGTACTCTGCGCTTAAAACCGAGATGCTGACTTTATGTAATTGGGTAATCATTTACTGTTAGATTGATAAACGTAAGAAATGAGTTGACAGGCAGACAATGTGATATTTGAACGAAATAAATCAAAGTTGCGGGGACTTCTAATTTTCCCGAGCCTACCCTCCTTCAACTCGAAGTGCCTGATGTATTTTGAATTATCTGGAATTCGAAACACGCACACAACGACTTCTAATTATTTTTGAAAATACTTTTAGAATTTTTATTTCTGATGACAAACTAAACTATTTGACTTATCTGGAGTTCAAGACATGCGCAGAGTTGATATCAGAGCAGAGTCCCCACAGATATTCTACAGGGGCTATTAAGTCACAACGTCTTTAACGATAAGTCGAGTAAATATTAATAATAAAAGGTCTTTCGGTGTATTGCAATGTCGGGGCTGGTTATGGCTGATTATACACGTAGCTGCGCACAATTACGAGTTTTACTTAGGTTGTCAGTTTTAATTTATTAGACCAAGCCTTTAAATTTTGCCGCTATCAAGTGAAGTCTTAAGTGTTTCGAGTATCTAATTGGCTCTAATTTAATTGATTTTATCGGGGCTTTCTTTTATTTGTTCATGGAAGTTAAATTCTGGTAAACACCACAAACAGCGTTGACATGCAGGGAGAAAGCAACTGACTTCTGTCCCCACCAAGGCCCCCCTCTCTCTCCTCCTCCTCGTCCCCCTCCTCATCCTCCTACTCCTCCTCCTCCTCCTATTTCGAGCTGGTTGCGTGTTACTGATCTGTGACACCTACATGTGGAATGTGTTCTCACCGCGGGAGGACAGTGACCAGTGGTCACACAGACTAGGTGAGGGCCGTTGTGGGACAGTGCAATATACGTCAGGGCATGGACACGCGGTTGTTTATAGACCGGGGTAGGTTGGGGTTTACTCCTACATTAATCTCACACTGCTGAACGTGGCGCTAATCTCCCTTCTCACTACAAATGCTGGTGTGGCGTCAATAGCACAATGTGCTATCGAACCTCTTGCTGGAACCTTGTTCGTTAAAAGCGTGGTATGAGCTCATAGACTTTAGTTAATTGACATAAAGTGCCCTCAGCGTTTGAAACTATTTGTCAATTGGTCCTCAGAGCAAATACTGACCTTAAGCTTTTCAAGGATTAGTACGCGGGACTGATGTTTAAAGCGGCGTTAAACCTCACTCACTCACTCACTCACTCACTCTTAGTAAATTTCGGGGTGAGGTGGGGTGAAATTGGGTTTAACGTCGCGTCCAAGATTATTGCACTTACATAGCGTGTGTGTATGTCTGCTTGTACTACTCCGGACTGATGCCCATTTTATAGCGCTAGCTCACTGAGATACCATGCCGCAGTTTAACATAAATACCCCACTCAGACACAGTATACTGACGACCAGTCCTTGTTTTAGCCCCTAATGCCGGCGGGCGCCAGACAGAGTAACAACAAGTACCATCTTTTCACGTCTTTTGGTATGATGCGGCCGGGGATCGAATCCCGGACCTTCTGCTCTTCGGGTGGACGCTCTGCCATAAGACCACGGAGGCAGTCTTAGTAGATTTTGGTACATCGTCTTGTTAGGTACAGAGGTGTTTGGTTTAAACATATTTTATTTACAAAAAGTGAATGGGATTGGGTACAAGTTCTCCAAGTCCAACACCTGCTCCCAGATATTTACACCATTGATTTACAGCTTGTACTAAACATGGATGAACCAGAAGAAAAAGACAGAATACAGATAGGAAAGATAAGTGAACAGTGGGAACAATACAGTTTACATAAATGTCTTTGTGTTACGTATATAACACTGTACATAATTGCATTTTTTTATATTATCTTGATGTGGTAAATCACCATTTACAGAGGTGTTCTCGGTTTGTTTGCTATAATTCATATCAAGTTACATCTACTGGAATTAAGTAGTCATCCCGCAATCTCTAGATGTTCGAACAGTGATTGTATCATTTTAATTATACTATTGAAAAGAGGTAAAAGAAAATCTGATTCTTGCATATTACACGGCAAGACAGATTAACTATGATATCAAGATATAATGATATTTGAGTGTTATAGTTCCATGAATCAATCAATATTTCTAATAATATGTTTGTTTTTAAACATTTGACCATATTTCCTTCATTTTGTACAATTAAAACTTGACCTTGTAAAATTTCAGCGATTTTTACAACATTCTGAACTGATCCAGTAGTTAAGCTGTTCTTTTACCTCGGTTCTCCTGGCGCGACGGCTTCCGTTCTTCCGAGCCATATAACACCAAACGCTGTACGTGACGGGTCCGAGAGCACGTGAGCTGTCCAATTTTTCAACCTATTTCTCGCGCTAGGTCAGCCTGACCTCCACGTGCTGACACAGCATATTGCAAATATTTGCTCACGGTCTCGGGGTCGATATTCGGTTGAGGAGTACTTTATCGGAATAGTTTCATGTTACAGCTAATGAAATACGACACAAACAATGAATTAAAACTGTCAAAACCTTTGTTTGAAAGAAACAAACATCTCCTGAGTTTGAACTGATTGTTTGAATATATTGTCAAACATCGAAGGCTTGGGGATAATCGAATTATCCGTCGTTCGAGAGACACGGAATGTCTATTCTAGTCGTTAGATTTGATAAGTGTTCTGTGGGGCCAAATGGTTCCATCGTCTAACACGGTATGTGGTGGTGTTCATGTTCGGGAGGTTTCAGTGTTGGATGATACAATGAGGATTGTTTGTCTATGCTCATGGAAATAGTTTGTTGTTCTTATCAATATCGCTTCACTGATTTTACTATGTACAGTGAACCACTGCTGAAGAAGACATATCGTTTAACACGATATTAACTTAAGGTCTTGGCATATGTACATCGGTGGCGCCGCGATTCGCTGTGCAGAGTTGTGTCCCTTTGGCACGCCAGAAACCTATGAGTGTGGGTTCGAATCCCGGTTTTCGATTGCCTGATTATGTTTCTAAGTTTGTCAGCACCATTCCCGTACTCGTGGGTTTAACCGAAGTAGTAAACGTCTGAGACCTGCATCACTTCGTGCTTTCCTCCCACATTAGGCTGACATGCCGTGGATACTGTTAAAAGCGTCGTTAAATCCAACTCATTCACTCAAGTGTACATCGGCTTTATATATCACTATATAAAACATCACTCTATATCACGGCGCTCTATATCACAGCACTGTATATCACGGCGCTCTATATAACGGCACTCTATGTCACAGCAGTGTATATCACGGCGCTCTATATTACAGCACTGTATATCACGGCGCTCTATATAACGGCACTGTATATCACGGCACTCTATATCACGGCACTCTATATCACAGCAGAATATATCACGGCACTCTATATCACGGCGCTCTATATCACGGCGCTCTATATAACGTCACTCTATATCACAGCAGTGTATATCACGGCACTCTATATCACGGCGCTCCATATAACGGCACTCTATGTCACAGCAGTGTATATCACGGCGCTCTATATCACAGCACTGTTTATCACGGCGCTCTATATAACGTTTTTCTACATCACAGCAGTGTATATCACGGTGCTCTATATCACAGCAGTGTATATCACGGTGCTCTATATCACAGCAGTGTATATCACGGCACTCTATATCACGGCACTCTATATCACGGCGCTCTATATCACGGTGCTCTATATAACGTCACTCTATATCACAGCACTGTATATCACGGTGCTCTATATAACGGTGCTCTATGTGACAGCAGTGTATATCACGGCGCTCTATATAACGGCACTGTATATCACGGCGCTCTATATAACGGCTCTCT
Source organism: Haliotis rufescens (assembly GCF_023055435.1). NCBI lineage: Eukaryota > Metazoa > Mollusca > Gastropoda > Lepetellida > Haliotidae > Haliotis > Haliotis rufescens. The sequence continues at coordinate 3,131,176 of NW_025964179.1, read as the reverse complement.
ACATCACAGCAGTGTATATCACGGCACTCTATATCACGGCGCTCTATATAACGGCAGTGTATATCACGGCACTCTTTATCACGGCACCCTATATCACGAGCGCTCTATATCACGGCGCTCTATATAACGGCACTCTACATCACAGCAGTGTATATCACGGCGCTCTATATCACAGCAGTGTATATCACGGCGCTCTATATAATGGCAGTGTATATCACGGCACTCTTTATCACGGCGCTCTATATCACAGCACCCTATATCACGGCGCTCTATATCACGGCGCTCTATATAACGGCACTCTTTATCATGGCGCTCTATATCACGGCGCTCTATATAACGGCACTCTATATCACAGCAGTGTATATCACGGCACTCTATATCACAGCACTCTATATCATGGCGCTCTATATCACGGCGCTCTATATAACGGCACTCTACACCACAGCAGTGTATATCACGGTACTCTATATCGTGGCGCTCTATATCACGGCGCTCTATATCATGGCGCTCTATATTCGCGAACACCTGGTGTCATCACTGAGTTTGCGTGATCCATTCATATAATTTATCATTCATTAAAGCTTTACTTTTAGGACCAATGGGATCGAGACTGATAATTCAGTTGACCTTATATAATTGTATGACTGCAGGCAACGGGGGTGACTTCAATATTCCCTTTATGTCAAACAATATTCCAGCAGCCCCAGCCTTTAGTGTCTACAGTCTCGTTTCAATCGAGCATTTCAAAGAACGTCATACGTTTCTTGCTCAAATGTTGTTTGATCACGGTTACAACATTCAGTTGTTTTTAGGGGGAACTTGTGGGGAACATTTCCAAATGTTACACATAAATGGCAAAACTTATGTCCGATGCAATTTCCATAAATCTTCCCGTGTTTTCCGGGGGGGGGGGACAAAGACCGGTGGGAGAGGGTACCTTCTCTCGAACACCTGGCATCATCACAAAGTTGACAGTGATTCATAAACACATGCTAATGATATAGTCGAAATCATACAATCGACTCTGCTTTTGGCAGAGATTTCCTGTGACCATGAAATTGTTTTTTTTGCCTTTCTTACCTTTCTGATTGACATTCATTGTGCAGAGATGCAGCTTTTTTTAATCGTTACATGTTATCGTGATTTGACACCTCTGATTGAACAGAATATAGTGTGCCACCAACATCAGATTTACGCTGCTACGCTCGGTTGTCTCACTGGATTAAAAGGGGTCGCCGTGCGCTCAGAACGTTTGCAATCACATCACAGACACTGTTTATCTGTCAAATACGTCAATTGTATTCCGTTTACAGGTCTAATGTTATAACAGCTTTCATGTCGTCTCCTCTCTGACCGCTAGACGCTGTGGACGATAACTATGTAACTTGTCCTGTTCTTTGACAATGACCTGTAAAGATCGTACGTCAACAATTCAGGTCGCTTTTAGGGGGTCACGCTTTGTTTTATATTTACGTTTTATGGAAAAGCTTGCTACTTTGTAGTGTTTTTGTATTTTCGACGGCGTTCTAGATACATTGTATCAGGCAGACATATGATTTGACTGTAAAGACGATCGGAAATTATATGTGCGACGGAAATGTCTGAATGCAAAGTTTGGGCTGGTGAAAATGTAAGATAAGTAAGATAAGTAGAAGGATAACTGGACATTAATAGCAGGAGGTGTATTCATCGTCAGCATTTAGCAATCAAAGTAAGTTGCATTTCTAGGACAGTGGTGGTCTAGTCGTCTAAAGCGCCGAATTCGTTGTAGGTTCGTTTTGGCGCGACAAAAAGTTTTGACATGGATTCAAATTCCAGATTCGTTCTCATGGTTCAAACAATACATTATTGCCGTCATTAACTGTAACAGAAGTTACTTTAATAAGCGTTGGTCAAGCTGTCATGTTTTATTTCTTTGAATATATTGTCATGCAAAACCGTGCAAATGTTCTTGAAAAATAAGCAAATTATATTTTTTTATTGTTTCATCTAAATGGACAATGCCTATTTGAAGACATGTCACACTGAACACCTGATATCATGACTATTTGATAGTCATTCGTAAATACGTGTTCATGACCCGTACAATTGGCTCTGTTTTCAGCAGAAAGTTCTGATGATTATGGAAAAGGTTTTGTCGCTTTTATTGTACAAAGATGACCTCGAAATTCTCTATGGTGTCCCGGTCTTCGAGCGGGGTCTCCTTGTTGACTACTGTTATGTATATGTACCTCACTATTTCATGCTTTTCTTAATAACAGTACTCCTTGTATGTTCTTGTTGAGACCAGATGTTTCAAAGTATATTGATTACCTCCACGATTTTAATCGTAGAATATGTCTTGTTTTAATGTTCGGCTAATTGTGTCAGCCATGGCCAACACCTGAGGGGATGGTGTAAATCCTGCTGGGGTCCATGCAGATAGCAAAAGTACTGTAAGTCCCCATGGCCCCTAGTGTGGTGCTGGCGATCCATAGCCTTTTTAAATTGTATCGTTACATATAATGAAATCTTTTTATTGTTGTATACTAGTTTCAAATAATAATCTGTGATATCCTAGTTATTTTACTGTCCTTCGTTGACAGACTTTTATTGTTTAAACGTATATATTATGTATAGCTTTTGTTAGTCACGATATGGCTGAAATATAATCTGACAATAAATCTTAGCTCACCCACTCACTCATATACTTGTTTACACAATTACTATTGCATTGTAAATGTATAACATCGTTGTCTTTTTTCATCTATCTATCTTTATATATATCTATCTATCTACCTATCTATCTATCTATCTATCTACAGTAAACTACGGTTATAACGAACTCAAAGGGACTACTATTTTTAGTAATGCCTATCAAACAAGTTACTATTTTTAGTTTGTTATATCCGTCAGTTCGTTATAAGCGTGTTCGTTATAACCGTAGTTTACTGTATCTATCCATCCATCCATCCATTCATCCATCCATCCATCCATCCATCCAAACTCACCTCCTCACTTTGTATATTCTATGTGAGAAACTGGCCAAAGAGTGTGGGTTCCATTTGGCATTTATCACAGAACAATATTAACCTGTAAGATACCCTCTGTAGGTCTTTCGCTATGTTACACTAGCAAACAGTCGAAAGATTAGATATTTTAACGTATTTGCACTTTGTTTCTCTTTATAATCAATGAAACCATATTTGCTTTAAATATTTCTTCTACGTTTACAAATTGAAATGAACGGTTGATATAGTTTTTCTGCTCTATTTGTTTGCTTTTGAAATATTTTTCCTTAATTTGTTCTGCAATTAGAAACACTGTCGATCACGGAATGTTTTTTCAGTAAATGTTGAAAATCTGTGCGAGTCGCTGGTGATACACTGTAAGGCTAGCGGTGGGCTCCGACTGGGGCTTGTTTTGACACACACTGTGTACATAACGTGGTGGTCACGATGCTAGCGATGTGTATCTCCAAACTCCCGCGCTCCCTGTGTTCTCGTCACCGAGTTATCGCTCCCGGAGCCTCACTGTTGCCATTGTCGCTGTTGACGTAGCTGTGTCGGAGAGAATATAACCAATCAACGTCACAATACTTGTTGACGTTTTCACTTTGTCACCGACTCTGCCCAATCAATGTTAGCTTAGATGTAAGCCCCGGGACTTGCATCACGACGTCAACCAATGAGAGACGGCGTTACCTGGGATCACGTCAGTGCCATGGTAACGTGTCGATGTAAACTTCCCTATGCCACCTGAGTGTTCAACGAGGCGAAGTGGACCCGTCGTAGTAAGAACGAAATAAACAGAGTTTTACCGACTTTACACAAACAAACAACCCGCCCTTTTGTTTTTGGGCTGGGCTAATGGTAAACGTCATGAAACACGGGATGCTGATTGGCCAGCCGTCTCCCAGCGTGAAAACGCGTAATGGGGAGCTTTACCTCAAAACGTGAAATTTAAATACCGTGATTGGTCTGCTGACGATAACTGGCCATCGTTGTCGACCGTTCCACCTTTATTTACTTCTAATGAACCGCCGGCATTCGCTGATGTTTTAAAACTTTGCATTCGTTTTCTCACCACAGAAACCAAAGAATCAAGTGGCCAGTCACATCGGCATCAAGTGTCCTTATGTACCAAACCAGAGGAGAGGTTGCAAAGGGCAATAATTCTAACACTTGGAGGATAATTGGAGGAGACTGCATACAGCAGTAACGGAATCGTGCCATAATGAGACTCGGTCAGGTAGGGCCTATATTAAACTTAATCAGTTTAGTTACAAATATGTACCATGTTTTAGTTTTCGTATTTGTCTAGTTGGCTTTGCTCCCAAATTGGAAGTGCATTACATATATATATGTATCTTATATTCGTTTGTGCTGTAAACATTTATTTAACAAGAACTAGAAGACATCTATGCACTTATTTACCTAGATGACAATTTTAAAAGTTCTAAATTATTTTCTCCCAAACTTTAAATCAATGATGTTTGTAAGTGGAAACAGTGTTCTTAGTTGTGTTTTCTTATGTTATTTTCCGTTTGGTCTATTAAACTCAAAGCAATATTTCGTGTCACTTCAGTTACATCTTTAAATATTTAAAGTCAAAGTGTATCGATACTGAATTTAACAATACGATGCATACAGTCATCAGGATAATGCCCTTTTAACACGGGATCAACAATGAACATTAATGGTGTATTTTCATGTAAAAGTTTACGCCATCAGTATCTTGGGATATATTTCTGTTTTTAAATTTCAAAATTTAATTTATTTAACTTTTGTCAAAGGAATATATTCTGTCAGAATGTATCGATACTGATTGAAAACGGTGATAAGGTTAAGTGTATTCCGTCACTGGGTTGAAAGAAGATTAATCTATGTATCACTAATGTACCTGTATCAGTCTAATGCAATTTATGGGCAGGTAGGGTTGGCATACTGGTTGAAGCGTTCGTTCGTCACAGACATAGGATCGACTCCATTCGACATTGGTACATTTGAGAAATGTATCGCGTTGCCATTGCCACATCGCATCATGAACACTTACAATGTAGAAGTTTCAGGTAAAATCGAAATATAAGGGTATACCAATAACGATTTGGTGGAAATACGTTCATGACATTTGATAGTTATTACCAATAACGTGTTAATCGAACAATACATAGATTCATGTAGGTTGCTGGTGATACTACAACCTGTAACAGGAGTGACACACATGAAACGCGATGTGTTGCTCAGAGATGTAAATGTGGAATCCAGTTTAAGATGGGGAGCAAAATGTACACTTTCACTCACTCCTGTATCAGGCCTTTGTTTGCAATATACAGTTAACATGGAAATAGCCAAAGCTATGTATTCACTATGTGTCTAAAATATGGTCTGAGATTAGTTTCACGGTCAAGTTTTCATCACGTTTATCATTTGAACCACTGAGTCTGCCCGGGGAGCGTAAGGTCTGGGGTTCGATCTCCGGCCGCGTCATACCAAAAGACATAGAAAAATGGTGCTTATTGCTACCCTGTCTTGTGCTCGGCTTTAAGGGGCTGACCAAGGACTGGTCGGCTCGGAGTCAGTATAATGTATCTGAGCGGGTATTCATGTTAAATTGCGGCGAAACCGGCATTAGTCCCTGCAATTACAAGCACACAGACGCGTGCATGCACGTTTCGTTTCATCTACGATGTTACGTCAAACCCATTTTACTTCACCTAGTCCACTGGAGCAGACACCTGATGCAGTACACACGTGCACCCGAGGAAGCGTTAATCATCTTCTTCACGTGTACTGATCTTTGCCATTGTCACAGTAGGAGCTGAGACCCCTAACGCAAACCATAAGCACATGGAAAATACGTTCATGATATGTGTGGGGCGTCGGGTAGCCTAGTGGTTAAAGCGTTCGCTCGTCACGCCGAAGACCCGGGTTCGATTCCCGACATGGGTACAATGTGTGAAGCCCATTTCTGGTGTCCCCCGCCGTGATATTGCTGGAATATTGCTAAAAGCGGCGTAAAACCATACTCTCTCACTCATGATATGTGTACCTTCTATAAATTAGTTTATTAAGTTGTGTCATACACATGCTTATACGTTATCCACAAATTCACAGATCTATGTATGTTTGGAAAAACGAAAGAGTCCTTGTTTCATCACACTTGTTTTGTTTATAAAATGTCAGTCAGAATACCCTACAGGGTGGTTTTTGCGAGGTGTCGGAGAATCCATAATCTTCTTTGTTGGCTATTTCTGCCGCCTCTATCAACACTTGTCTGGGCAAAGTTGTTTGAACATACACTCACCATCCATTCAATATTTGCCTAACGTCTTGCCGCCATCAAGGGCCAAGAAGACATTTTTAACATACAAGCAATATGCATGTTCATGACAATACGGCAACGTTCAACAAGCTAAATGAGACCAGGGTTTTCGTCTTTGGAAAAAGAAATACATTGAGAGAGAGAGAGAGAGAGAGAGAGAGAGAGAGAGAGAGAGAGAGAGAGAGAGAGAGAGAGAGACTACGACTACATATAGCAGCCATAAATAGCAAAGTGGAGCTCCTGTACATGCTTATCTTTTGCACGAACACCTGGGTTCATCACTGTGATCCATTTATGCGGTTTTATCCTCTTTGACGTTTTATATTTTATCTTTGTTATATTCTGCAGCATTTTCAATACTATTTTCCACCAAGGTAATATGTTTTATATCCATCATTTAATTTTGGAATAAATAATTAATAGTATATTAGACATGTAATTAAAAATGTCAGTAGTTTAGCGTTATTATAATCGCACCATAGTTATAGTCATGGGGAAGGATTTACAATCACCAGGATGTATAATTGTTTTGTTGTATCCAATTATACGCTTTTTTGTTTTGTAGAAAGCTGGCGCTTTCATGGGTAAAACAGAGTAATAGATTTACACTTAACCCACTCGACTATGGCTGGTGATGATGTGAAGTGTACAGTGTCCTGGCAAGTTACGTTCTGGCTGGTAGTGATTTTAGAGCAACGTTCTGGCTGGTAGTGATTTTAAAGTGTACATGGTTCTGGCTAGTAGCGATTTTAGAGCAACGTTCTGGCTGGTAGTGATTTAAAAGTGTACATGGTCCTGGCTTGTAGCGATTTTAGAGCAACATTCTGGCTGGTAGCGATTTTAAAGTGTACATGGATCTGGCTAGTAGCGATATTAGAGCAACGTTCTGGCTGGTAGTGATTTAAAAGTGTACATGGTCCTGGCTAGTAGCGATTTTAGAGCAACGGTTCTGGCTGGTAGCTATTTTAAAGTGTACATGGTTCTGGCTAGTAGCGATTTTAAAGTGTACATGGTCCTGGCTAGTAGCGATTTTAGAGCAACGTTCTGGCTGGTAGCATTTTTAAGTGTACATGGTTCTGGCTAGTAGCGATGTGAGAGCAACGTTCTGGCTAGTAGCGATTTTAGAGCAACGTTCTGGCTGGTAGCGATTTTAAAGTGTACATGGTCCTGGCTAGTAGCGATGTGAGAGCAACGTTCTGGCTGGTAGTGATTTTAGAGCAACGTTCTGGCTGGTAGCGATTTTAAAGTGAACATGATTCTGGCTAGTAGCGATTTTAAAGTGTACATGGTCCTGGCTAGTAGCGATTTTAAAGTGTACATGGTCCTGGCTAGTAGCGAATTTAGAGCAACGTTCTGGCTAGTAGCGATTTTAAAGTGTACATGCTTCTGACTAGTAGCGGGGCGGTCGGGTAGCCTAGTGGTTAAAGCGTTCGCTCGTCACGCCGAAGACCCGGGTTCGATTCCCGACATGGGTACAATGTGTGAAGCCCATTTCTGGTGTCCCCCGCCGTGATATTGCTGGAATATTGCTAAAAGCGGCGTAAAGCCATACTCACTCACTCTGACTAGTAGCGATTTTAGAGCAACGTTCTGGCTGGTAGTGATTTTAAAGTGTACATGGTTCTGGCTGGTATCGATTTTAAAGTGTACATGGTCCTGGCTAGTAGTGATTCTAAAGTGTGCATGGTTTTGGCTAGTAGCGATTTTAGAGCAACGTTCTGGCTGGTAGCGATTTTAAAGTGTACATAGTTCTGGCAAGTAGCGATTTTAGAGCAACGTTGTAGCTATTAGCGATTTTAAAGTGTACATGAATCTGGCTATTAGCGATTTTAGAGCAACGTTGTGGCTTTGAGCGATTTTAAAGTGTACATGGTTCTGGCTAGTAGCGATTTTAAAGTGTACATGGTTCTGGCTAGTAGAGATTTTAGGGCAACGTTCCGCCTAGTAGTGATTTTAAAGTGTACAGTCATGGTTCTGGCTAGTAGCGATTTTAGAGCAACGTTCTGGCTGGTAGAGATTTTAAAGTGTTCATGATTCTGGCTGGTAGCGATTTTATTGTGTGAACGGTTGTGGCTAGTAGAGATTTTAGGGCAACGTTCTGGTTAGTAGTGATTTTAAAGTGTGCATGGTTTTCTGGCTAGTAGAGATTTTAGAGCAACGTTTTGGCTGGTAGCGATTTTAAAGTGTACATGATTCTGGCTGGTAGTGATTTTAAAGTGTGAACGGTTGTGGCTGGTAGAGATTTTAGAGCAACGTTCTGGCTGGTAGCGATTTTAAAGTGTACATGATTCTGGCTGGTAGTGATTTTAAAGTGTGAACGGTTGTGGCTGGTAGAGATTTTAGAGCAACGTTTTGGCTGGTAGCGATTTTAAAGTGTACATGATTCTGGCTGGTAGTGATTTTAAAGTGTGAACAGTGGTGGCTAGTAGCGATTTTAGACCAACGTTAGTTGGTAGCGATTTTAAAGTGTACATGGTTCTGGCTGGTAGTGATTTTAAAGTGTGAACGGTTGTGGCTGGTAGAGATTTTAGAGCAACGTTCTGGCTGGTAGCGATTTTAAAGTGTACATGATTCTGGCTGGTAGCGATTTTAAAGTGTGCATGGATCTGGTTAGTAGCGATTTTAGAGCAACGTTGTGGCTTTTTGCGATTTGAAAGTGTACATGGTTCTAGCTAGTAGCGATTTAAGAGCAACGTTGTGGCTTTTTGCGATTTTAAAGTGTACATGATTCTGGCTTGTAGCGATTTTAAAGTGTACATGGCTCTGGCTAGAACAATGTCTCAGTTGTCTTAAACATAATGTAACAATGTTCCAGTGTAGTCTTAAACATCATGTAACAATGTTCCAGTAGTCCTAAACATAATGTAACAATGTTCCAGTAGTCCTAAACAAAATGTAACAATGTTCCAGTAGTCTTAATGATATCCCATAGAATAAACCAGTATCGTAAATGATGATTCGCCAAACATTTGCTACAATACTGTCTTTATTCCAAGCATCACTGTTAATTTACTAATGAAACATTTACCTTAACAAGCGGGGTCGTTAGAGTACACATTCCAATCAGACGAGTAACAAATTCAATTTGAAAAGAATGATGAGGTGTTGATATTGCCAGCTGCTTCAATCTGTATGTCTACAGGTTTTTAACATTTACCGGGGTTCACATTTTGGCCCGAACTTCAACTCCTGTGGCCGTCTTCTAATGTTGAAATCAAAGCTTTAATACCCAGGACGCCCTTGGTGAAGCGAGTCGTGACATTTCACCAGCAGTGATCGTCCTTTTTGTGAGCGACTTGCACAACAAAACAGTCACCGGCCTAACACTTCCCCTGTAAGATATAGACTAATACCATCACATCACGTGACCCTGGACTAAACACCATCGATGATACAGGTGCCATAACACCTCTCCTGGGCTTAAACTGTCAGGATTCCCATTGACATTGGTTCTACAGGCCGAGAACTCTTACCCAACTGTGGAGTTCCTCATTGACTTAGGTGCTGTAAGATAGCTCTAAGGACAAATAGTCAGCATGGTCTCTGCCAATAGTTACGTTGTGTAAAGAGGAGAATTTGTTTATTTGTTCTGGGACGAAAAGGGACGTGAAAAAGGCTTCTGTTCTTGAAGACAAAAGCGTCCTTATTTGTGGCATTCTGTTAAGAATAGTAATGTGTGATATGGGCTGTAATGAATACAATGTACAAGAGTTCCTAGGAGATTTGAAGCTGCCAAGCTGATAAAAGGCATATATCCCTTAAATAGTGAATAAGCATTTAAAAGAAATAAACCATTATAACAACTGATTCAAATACTGATAGTCAATGGTGTGTTTACTGATGTGTCAACAGAAGGAGTAAACACAAGATTCGAACCTTTCAAAATGAAACAATCGTGGTTCGCGAGCACCTGGTATCATCACTATTTGATATGCTCATGAAACTGCGGAATCGTACATGGTTTCTCACCAACATGGAAATATGTTGTGTAGCTTTTATTCCAATAAAAAAATTAAAGCTTTTCCCTATATCTTCTGCTGTAGATAGTTGTGGTATGAATTATAAAACGTCAATACAAGAGAAAAGAGAAACCAGTCTTGATTATCCGCTGAAACAGATGTTATTCGGCGTAAAGAGCAAAATGGATGTGATGTGATATAAATGGAACACAGAAAACAACAAAGTTTCAGTTTGTTTCTCTGAGTATATATATATATATATATATATATATATATATATATTGTATATAAAATACAAAAGTCCAAAAATGAGCTGTATAATTTACTCAACCGGTTTCACGCATGTGAATTTCAAGAGTACAGTTATACCGTTACGCTGTTTTGACGTCACAGTGCACTCTAATATAGTATGACGTCATAGTGCAATCTAACTTTGTGTCGTCACAATAAGGAGTAAGACGATAGGGCAGGCGTACGACATACAGAAATAAGTATTGTAGTGATTTTAAAGTGTACATGGTTTTGGCTAGTAGCGATTTTTATATTTTTATACATATAAACGAGGTATATGCGGCGTGAAACCGGCGTGAAACCGCCTCACTCACTAACTGTTTGATTGGCATTCTAGCTATAGAAGTTGCAGAGTGAATAACCAAACGTACAACGTTATGGATAATGACGTTATTGCAATAAATGATCATCTATAAAGCTGTACGTTTTGTTTGCGACTTGCTCATCTCATGTATTGGTAGAGGCGCCCAAATTACAGGATGAAATTGAAGGATTACAATCAGTTAATGGAGATGCCGAAATTACAGGATGAGATTAAAGGATTACAGTCAGTTAATGGAGATGTCCAAATTACAGGATGAGATTGAAGGATTACAGTCAGTTAATGGAGATGCCCAAATTACAGGATGAGATTGAAGGATTACAGTCAGTTAATGGAGATGCCCAAATTACAGGATAAGATTGAAGGATTACAGTATGTTAATGGAGATGCCCGATAATATAATTCCTGTCTTCTTACGGTACAGGTATTCATACAAGTTGGACATGGTTGAGTGCTTTGAAAAGGTCGGGATATTATTCATTCATCCCAGACAGAGATTGGTTTAGATGAAAATCTGTGACCTATACGGTACTGTTTTCTTCTAAACCCAAATTTATGGACTTTTACATTTTTTCCATTAAAGAAATAATATGCCTCACTATTTTACACATATCACTAATTGTCGTTGACATAACATCCTCGTTAGAAGAAAGTAAGGATGTTGAAAATTACAGTTTTATTCAAAATACGAGGAAAAACACTACAGTCGCCATGGGTCAATTAATCGACTTATGTGCCTGAGAAATGTATGCTTGACCTATATATGTATGATATAAAGACTACGATACAGAGATTAACTGGACATGGCAGTATATAATTGTTCCCTGCATATTTGAAACAAGGGGCAATTGTAAGTTTTAACTTAATCACTGACTCACTCCACGTCAACGACATATGCCTATGGAGTCTCCCTGAATGGGAACCTCAACCTTTTGTCGACGTGAAATGCGTCATCCTATCAACAAGCAGCACATCTCTGACGGCTCAGCTCCATTGAGAACGAACATTATCCGCTGATCCAGTCAGCGGGTCCATGGTAATCCTTGACAAACTCATATAAATTAGTTAGACACTTCCTCCAGTGTGGGCGATACAAAAGAGTGCTGGACGCGTTATACATGCAAGTTGACATATAGGAGGGGTGCCGGAAGTACAAAGTGAGTGAGTGAGTGAGTGAGTGAGTGATAGAGTGAGTGAGTGAGTGAGTATGATTTTACGTCGCTTGCAGCAATATTTCAGCAAAATAACGGTGACTTGATCGATGCACGTCATCAGATCCCAATTGCTAGGATGGAAGCTCATGATGTCAATCACTGGTGACCTTTCCCAGACTCGATTATTTACAGACCGCCGTCATAAAGCTGGAATAAGGCTGAGTGCGGCGTTAAACAACACAGACAGACACCCTCTTAATGGAGTGTCAAGTTATCAATCACACCAAATTTGCCCGGAAGGTCTTGGAACATATATTGTCTTGAAGATGTGTCATGTAAATCAGTTAGGTAATTGGCTCACGGGAAAGCAAGTGGGTAGGACGTGTTGAGGCGATAGACAGTGCAAATATACATTGTGGTCTCGCTCTGCGGTTAACCCTTGCACAGTGACACACATACGTTGTGGTGGGTGGGGGCATGTATAAACGGAAGTTCTACAGCGTCAGACAGTGTTAACACCTGCAATTTAACCTTTATATTCAGCACGCGCCCTACAAGTATATGCGGATGTAGACGACACGTCCAATCACGTCCTAAGTGCAATGGTCGGCGTCCTTACGCCAGTTTAAAGTGTGTTCTTGTTCCTGCTTAAATGTTGTATTGCTTAAAAAACTGAGATGGAAGATATTATTCATTCTACATGCGAAACAAGAGTTACATCTCACTTTCTTACCACCGCTATTATGAAATAATAGGTGGGGTGAGGTGAGGTGAGGTGAGGTGAGGTGAGGTGAGGTGAGGTGAGGTGAGGTGAGGTGAAATGGAGTATGACATCGCGTCCAAGATTATTGCACTTATATAGCGACGTGCATGTACATGTGTGTGTGTGGCTGATTTGTACTAGTCTGGACGGATGCCGATTTATAGTGCTAGCTCGCTGAGATACCATGCCGCAGCTTAACATGAATACCACACTCAGACACAGTTTACTGACTCCGAGCCGACCAGTCCTTGTTTTAGCCCTTAATGCCGAGCCCCAGACAAGGTAACAAGTACCCTCTTTTAACGTCTTTTTGAATGACGCGGCCGGGGATCGAACCAGGGGTTTCTTCCGCCTGTGGCAACATAAGTGGGTGAGTGAGTGAGTTAAAATTTAACGTCGCATCGGCATTATCTCAGCCATATAGCGACGAGACCAAGTTAATATAGTAACAATTTAGTCATTAATGCAAAGTTTTGTTTAAAAACAAGTTGCAGAACATATTTGCGTAGCAACATAAAGCCATATGACGGCGGACGGACAACCAGAAACGGCTCCGCTCATTGGTCCCGTGTAAGGAGTCGGAACTGGATCTACCTGGCTACCCTATCGGCGATTCACAAATACAGCGTAAGATGTATTTAATAAGAAAAACAAATTTATATGTTAAACGTCAACGCCAGAGAAGAACCAGTCTCGATTCCATTTGGCGTAATGGGCAAAATAGCGGTGACAATTATATAAATGGATCACTGAAAATCAGTGATGATGGCAGGTATTCGCGAAAAGGATAAGCATCTCCTGCCCTACCGGTAGCTCCTGCCAAGAATTGCGTTATTTGATTAAAAGACACAATTATGAATTTCACGCGTTTGTTGTGGCGTTTGTTATGCGACTCTGCTTTTTGCAGATATTTTTGATGAACAAGTGTGGCAGTTACAGGTTTTGTTTAACTGTCAACTAACCAGTAATATACCAGTAGAAAGGGTTTTATAGTATATATTTACAGATCTATATGATTCACCCCTTGAGACCAAGAGCGTTAGTAGTGACATCTGCAAGGACAACGGTTGCTTGGTATAACATTAGGAAGAGCAAGTTAGATGAAGAAGGTTCTATTTAGTGTCTCTGAAATAGAGTGAGTGATTTATCAATATTACAGTTACATGTACATGACACGGGAGACACAATCGATGAGATTCACACATTGTGTCCATATGGGGAATCAAACCGGGGTCTTCGCGAGACGGGAGGACGCTTTAACCATTGGACTACAGCTCTGATGTTAATACACATGGCACTTTATGATAATGTTTGTGAAATGGAATTGGTCTATTTTCAGGTGTTGTTGGCATGCGCGTTGTGTTTGGTGGGCGTGGCCTTCTTCACTTCCCTAAAGACCTCCTTCCTCTATCTCCTGGCGCTGAAACAACAGTCAAATGGCAAGCAGTGGTAGGTCTGATTTTCAATAGTCAAATATATAACAATATTCCATCTATACGACAGCCGCCTGTAACTAATCCTGTCTGGATAAGAAAAACAGTGGTTACAATTATGAGCTGTTTGCACGATCACGCGCAATGAACAATGTCATGGAGTCTCAACATCCGATTCATTAAGTCGCCTCTTAATCGGCATTGGCTAGTAGGAACGGACTCCAGTGAGGAGTCTAGGGAACGTTGCGGAAGCGTGTATCTACACGTTGAGTCCAGGACTGTGGGAATCTGTATGCCTATGGTAATCGTGATCCTGCGGAATGTTTGGTTGTTGTTTTGAGCCATAATTAGCAATATTCCAGCTATATCATGGCTGTCTGTATAAACGAGACAGGCAAATCCGTGCTTGATATTATGAGTGAATTCATGCGCCGTCGGATTGATTCCAATCAGTCATCGTCGGCCACCGAGCTATGCTTGCTAATGAGATCGGGTGGTCAGGCTCGTTGACTTGGTTGATATGTCATCGTTTCCAAATTGCGAGGATTGATGCTCATGATGACAATCTCTGGGTTGTCTGGTCCTGACTCGATTATATATTGACCGCCGTCATATAGCTGGAATATTACTGAGTGTGGCGTTAATCAAGAAACAAAACAAAACACAACAAAAAAGTTGTGAAAATAAATCTACACTATAATCATAATTAGTTATAAACTGCATGATTCATATCTGTTTCGCTGTCGTTTCTTGTCGCGCACCGGTATGAAGTCAAATGTTAAACGAACACATATTCAAACACCTTCATATACAAAATGTAATTTTCTGTTGTATTTGCCCTTTATCAATATTTTGGGATATTTCGACATATGCATACTGTTTAATATTGGGTCTTCATGCATGTCACATTCGTAAAGATCCGGGTCAGAATAGGTCTTCAGCAACCCATGCTTGCCCTAAAAGGCGAATATGCTTGTCGTAAGAGGCGACTAACGGGATCGGGTGGTCAGGCTCGCTGACTTGGTTGATGCATGTCGTCGCATCCTAATTGCGTTGATCGATGCTTATGATGTCAATCACTGGATTGTGTGGTCCAGACTCGATTATTTACTGACCGACGTCATATAGCTGGAATATTGCTGAGTGCGGCGTTAAACAACAAACAAAGAAAACATGCTTGTCACAGAGAACTGTAAAATTATACCACTTGAGGTAAACTATTTTTTATATATTTCTCTTGAGATTGAGTTAAAATTCAATTTCACACGACACAGATGTGATTTACAATACTCCGAGCGCAAATCTTGCACACGCATCTGCTCTGGTTTCAGGTACGCTGCGTTATTCTTTGTCCTGCTCGTCCCAGAGATTGTGACCTTTCTCCGAATCATCTGGGGCAGCTCGTTTGTGGTGAAAGGTCGACTGGCAAGATGGCCGCCGTGCAAGATCATATTTCTCGTGAGTCATTATTTTAATTGTGATTTAACGTCAATATACAGCTTGTTCCATACGCCGAGTGTTGAGCCCTAGTTGTGTTATGACATCAAATATATCACTAGGTATTTCATATCTTATATGAAACACGTGAGTGTAATATTTGCCGAGCATATTTTATTTAATTGAATTAACATAAAAATAATTAAGAGAGTTCATGGATGTCAACCTCTTTATCAAGTGAAGAAATAAGCATATACCCCGAAACGTTCTGTTCCTCATAAAGAAGTTGACAACCATCAATTCTCTTCCTTGTGTGTATGGACCCATGCTTGCCGTATATGGCGACTATGCTTGCCGTAAGAGTCGACTAACGGGATCGGATAGTCAGGCCCGCTGACTTTTTTGATGCATGTCATCGATCCCAATGGCGTGGATCGATGCTCCTGATATTAACCACAGGATTGTCTGGTCCAGCTTCGATTATTTACAGACAGCCGTCATATAGCTGGAATATTGCTGAGTGCGGCGTTGAACGACAAACAAACAAAACAAACATTCTAAACTGCCTGTCTGTTCACCCCAGGGTATATTCACGACCGTCCTGGAGTCGGCGGCCCTGGCGTTCTTCACCCTAGAGGTGTCCCCCCAGCTGCCCGGGTACCTGGTCCTCCCCTTGATGAACGTCCTCCTCTTCCTACAGGTGCTCCTGGAGCAGTGGAAGCGATCCACGGTAAGCTTCGCAGCATCTCTTTCAGATGTGGGTTAGATGAGGGTATTGATGTGAAAGCGACAAAACTCTTTCCATATTCATGAGAGAGAGAGGAGGGGGTGAGAGAGAGATGGGGGAGAGGGAGAGAGAGGGGAGAGGGAGAGAGAGAGAGAGAGGGAGAGAGAGAGAGAGAGGGAGAGAGAGAGAGAGAGAGAGAGAGAGAGAGAGAGAGAGAGAGAGAGAGATGATCGCATTAAAAGCGCCAATTCTTGATTGTACATACCATGTGCATGTGTTTATGAATCACTGTCAAATAGTGATGATACCAGGTGTTCGCGAAAATTTGAGCCTATCCTGCCCTACCGGTGGCATCCATCACAAACAAATGCAAAGGCAAATCAATTGTTCACCTAAAAACACGAGAAAATATAAGTCAAAATAGGGAATTGCATCAGACACCATTTATGTCACTGATACGTCAAATTTTGAATGTCGACCATAAAACATTTTGAAAGATTTACCGAGACCTTGAAAGTTGTAACCCTGATGAAAGAACTTTTGAGCAAGAGAAAATCTTGATAACAATCCATACCAAGTTTATTGACGAGTAAGTGTTTCCTCCAGGTGGCAATGAAGATGCTACTGATAGTGGAGACGTTAATATAGGAGTTGCTATCTATTTTAAAGAGTGAATGGGTGTGGTTTCACTCACTGAACCCATATGAGGAATCGAACCCGGGCCTTCAGCGTGACGAGGGAACGCTTAAACCACAAGGCCTTTAAGCTATGAAATGTGAATGAAATTTGTGTGGAATTGAATAACACTGTGAAAATACAGGTGTACTAAATCTACTTGGCTTCCTAATCTTTCCTGTACATAAACAGTGTGTTGACTTTTCCCTTCACCGTCTCCCTGTCATCTTTTAAATCTTTGGGAAGGCAACACCTCAGATGTAAGTTCAGATGGGTCAGGAAAAACGACGTCACCTTGGATTGCCAATTTCAAGCATGTCTTTAATTAACAAAAAGTTTGTGTTTTTTAAAAAAAATCCCTAAATTCATTAAACAACCTGGTTGCTGCCATGTGTTACCTGTGGATTACTGTTACGTGTGTGCAGGGAGTCGTGTTGTCGTATTTAGCTGCGTGGTGGACTCTCTATCGGGGGGTTGTGATGTGACTCGGCCAGACAGATACTCGCGTGAGGCGGCGAAGGTTGTGTTGCCGTGCCACCCGTCGAACTGGCTCTGTTTACTGACGTTGTGCAACAATGTTGAATTTGAGCTTGTACAGCAAGTCCCATCCATCCGGTAGTCAGACAGGCCGTGCTTCGCCCCACATACAGACGATTACAGGTGTTGAGATGCCCGGCTTCACACACTGTACCCATCAGGGGAATCGAACCCAGGCTTTCGTGACGAGCGATCGTATAAACCACTCGGCTACCCAACCGCCATGTTAACAAATACAAAACAAGATTCATACATCAGAGACCATAGTGCAATGCTGCAATTATATTTATGCAGGGATAAAATATATCTGCTTCGTTGTCTGGTGTGCGTGCGTGCGTGCGTGCGTCTGTCCAGGGGTGGTTGTCTTTGTGTGCGTGTCTCCGGGGGAGGGTGTGTGTGTCTAGTGTTTGACATGTAAAGTGGTTTAAGGCGCCGCGAATCGCTGTGCAGAGTTGCGTCCCCCAGACGTGCCAAAATCCAATGACCATGCTCGCAGGCTTCATCAAATTAATAACAATGCAGGTGCTGCAGGTATACTGTGTCTGAGTTGGGTATTCATGTTAAACTGTGGCACGGTATCTCAGTGAGCTAGTACTATAAAATCGTCACCAGTCCGGACTAGAACAAGCAGACACACGTAGCTATATAAGTGCAATAAACCCCATTTCATCTCACCTCACCTTATACGAGACGACTTAATGGACCGTGCTGTGTTGGGCGTTAAATAACAAAGCTATGGTGTGAACGACGCAGGAGTACTGCAGTAAACACCATTCCCATATCAAATAGTACAATAGTATCAAATAGTCCCCTATGCCGCACTGCATTTTCTAGTATTGCAAATAAATATGAAT
This sequence comes from Haliotis rufescens, assembly GCF_023055435.1. Taxonomy (NCBI): domain Eukaryota; kingdom Metazoa; phylum Mollusca; class Gastropoda; order Lepetellida; family Haliotidae; genus Haliotis; species Haliotis rufescens. Next base: position 3,112,721 of record NW_025964179.1, on the reverse strand, counting down.
GTAAGAGAATAGCCAGCCTTGAGTTTCCCTATATCTTCACTTGTAGATAGTTGAGGTATGAACTATAAAACGCCAATGTAAGAGAATAACCAGTCTGGATTATCCGCCGAAACAGATTTCATATTTAGCGTAAGGGGCAAAATAGCTGTGCAAACTATATGAAAGGACAGTGATGACACCAGGTTTTCGCAAGATCGGTTCACAATGACAAAACTAAACCAATAAAGTATGGCTTGAAGCGGCGTGGTGTAAGTCAAGTATTTTGAGTGGGTGGTTCATCTGAATTAAAGAAACACTGATGCTAGCCTTAAAACAAAATATGACGCTGTATAGACTCCAACATTCTTTGGATACTTTAGTTTTTAGCAATATTCCAGCAATATCACGGCGGGGGACACCAGAAATGGTCTGTATCCATGTCGGGGATCGAATCCGGATCTTCAGCGTGACGAGCGAACGCTTTAACCACTACTTTAGTGACTCCACTGTACATATTGTACTTGCACTTATAATTATTTCAAAACAACCACCAACAAGTATTGAGACAGAAGAACCTATCTATAAATAGATAAAGTCGAATCAAGTTTCAATCCTCTTAAGCCACAATAATCAAGTAGTTTCTAAATTCATGGATACACCTCGAAGCTTAAGTTTGTCGGAACCAACAAATTTAAATTTATCTATGTCAAATTCTGAAAAAGCAGTGAAAGTCCCTGATAACTTGAACCACATCCAAACACTCTCATTCTCCTCCTCTGAAACACCAGGGTCGCTATTTTTTCTCAATAGAACGAACAACGACGAATCCTTGAAAAAATAGGATGCTCAGATCAAACTTCTTGTTTGAAGTGAGGTGATATCCTTCATGCAAATATTAGCCCATCTGCTTGCACGGTGTATACATAGCCTAGACCAGGCGTGGGAGTCAAGCCAAAGGCAACCCTGAATTACATGCTTTGCTGATAGATAAACTGTTAAAGTTAGCTTCCATGGAGAGGTGAGGGTTGCCTGATTTTTGACACTCCGTCCAGCCTTTGTAAACGGTTTGAGGACGAACTGACATAGGCAGACAATTCGGGAGAACGGCCCTTAGAAACACCAAGCTCAGCAGTGTTGTTTCCGCATGATGCTGTATTTCGTTGTTGAAAATGTGAACACTCAATGCCATGTAGAAAGTGGTCAAATGTAATAAATGTTATTTTGGGGATTACACTTTCTTAGTAAAGTGCAGATTCTTCCGCTTTTTGGGTTGAGTCTCATCCGCGATTCGAACCCACACTCCCAGAGTGAGGCACCTAATCGCCAGCACACAAAGTCAGCGATCTAACCCACTTCCGAAAAATATTTTTAACTTTATTGTGTTCATTATCACATTAGTGGCGGTAGGGTAGCCTAGTGGATAAAGCGTTTAACCGACACCCTAAGGTCCGGGTTTGAATCTCCACATGGGTATAATGAGTTCAATTTCTGATGTTCCCGCCTCGACATTGCTTAAATACTACAAGCGGTGTTAAACCCAACTCACTCACTCACCCATCTTTACATCCTGATCCGTGCGTTCTGATGTGTCCACGTGTAGTGCAGCAGTTCACAGAGAGGAGTATAATGCTGATATCTGAAGTTCCGACTTTAAATCCGAAGAAGTACTGTAGTTTGACAAGTCAGGATGCTGCCAATGTATGACGGATCTGATTAAACTACCGCTTCACCCCACCAACCCACAATCACACACCAACCCATCGTGGCCTTCACAATGTCTTATTACTATAATGTAGTTTCACTTGAATATTAGACTCGTTAAGATCCGGATAAGAATAGGGCTTCATAAACCCATGCTTGCCCGAAAAGGCGACTCAGCTTGTCGTAAGAGGTGACTAACGGGATTACTGCAAGCATGGGTTGCTGAAGACCTATACTTCCCCGGATCTTCACGGCTTAATAATCATTATATGTATAATAACACCCTACGTGGAATGTGTATTCGGTGATCAGTGAATATGTACGATTAGTACGAAGAATACACATCGGTGTAGTTGAACTGTAAATCGGAACCAGCTTTTTAAATACATGAGTTTGGACTGCATGATCAAAACTGATCCCCAGAATCCAGAACGCGATAGAACCACAGTTTATAACACATAACTTGTCTTTGCATGTATTTGTGACGGGTGCCACACCTTTCCTCGAACACGTGGTATCATCACTATTTGACAGCGATTCGTACATGCATGCTCATGAAATATTGGGAATCTTAGAATCGCGAGATTTCTAATGATTATAGAACAGGTTTTGTTGCTGTTATTTACGTTGTACATTATCAAAAGTGTTTACGTTCCATTTTTATGGCGAAAAACTCTGTTTTCATTTCTGTGAATGATTTCAGTTGTAGTCTAATGTAGAGACACATACATACCCAGGAGAAAATGATCTTTTTTATATTTCACAAAATACAGTACGAATAATGACGAAGGTTATGGTGTCAAAATGTACATAAGGTTCGTCTTTGTCAGTTGCGATAACGGGCGGTCGGGTAGCCTAGTGGTAAAAGCGTTCGCTCGTCCCGCGGAAGACCCAGGTTCGATTCCCGACATGGGTACAATGTGTGAAGCCCATTTTTGGTGTGATCCGCCGTTGCTGGAATATTGCTAATAGCGGCATAAAACTAAACTCGCCCATACCACAGTTGCATTGAATTTAAGCCGAAGTTCGAAAAAGATAAATGTATAAATGTAACCTTACTTATGATATTATTTGAAAACATAAACGTAACATTTTCAAAGGCAAGTCTTCAACAAGATAATATTAGGCGAAATGTAAATCATCAGTAATCATCGCACTTTTGGCATTTTCAGATACGGAATTTCCTGCCTAACCACAATGTGACGTCACCCTCATTCGTGTCGCGAGTCCTGCACAGTGTGGCGGCCATTTTCGGCATCAGTATCTTCATCCTGTCCGCCTGCCTCCTGATTGTCCTTGACATTACCGAGATGCCCCGAGTTGTCGCCCTTATCGCAGCAGTTCTCACCCTTTCTGTAGTCTGGAGCCAACCAATCAAAGTGTATATCTTTCAAGCAGAATGCTCGTCTGAAACCGTCCGCTACAACATTTCACTCCTCCTATCGATTGTGAGAATTGTATCCCTTGGAATATTCTCGATGGCTGTGATTCCCATGGGCGGAGAAATCGATATCTATGATTCTCCAAAGTTCCTATGGGATGGGATTACATCACTTGGTGAGAGCAGCGTCTTGATGTCCGTCCTCGCAGTTAATTGCTGTGCAGGTCTATTGACGTATGGGTTGACCCGAGTCTCCGCCTACTATACCACGACATGGTCGGGTATTCTAATCCCATCCATCTTGTCCACAACAATTGCATCAGTTATTTACATTCTGAACTGTTTCGATGGCATCTACCTCACCTTAAGTGTTGACGTGTGTCCAATGTCAGAGGGAAGTTTGATCGTCGCGGGATTCGTGATCCTGTTATGGCTTCTTCCCATGCTGATCATGAGAAGGAACTATTTTGTACCAGCTGATACATTCTTCAAGCCCGAACACGAGAACTTCATCACCTTCGGCTACAGTGCTGTGTGTTTCGACCAACACTCTCTTCTCAACTACTATCCTTGTCCTTTGGTGTTTCGTGAAACTGGGCTGAACGGACACGGAAGAAGCCGGGTGTTCATGTGCACTACAATGTACAGAGAGGCTGACTATGAGATGGAACAGCTGCTGAAAAGTCTTGCCAAAATATCAAAGTCTCAACGACTTAAGAAAAAGAAAATATACCTTGAAGCCCACATCTTCCTTGATAATGGCGCCGATGGATTAACACTGAAAGAATTTGCTCTTCAGTTGATGGCTCTGGTACAGAATTGCCTTGCTGTTGGTCGATCTGATGGAAGCATCTATAAAACCCCATATGGCCTACAGATTTCATGCGTCCTTCCAGGCGGCATGCCTTTGTTTGTTCATCTGAAAGACCCTACCTTTGTTAAGGCTAAGAAACGCTGGAGTCAAGTGATGTACATGAATTATATCATCGATTACCGTATCAAGATGACAACTCACATCGGTGAGATCCAGCATCAGATGAAGCTGAAGAAGGAGGTAGGACCTACGAAGTACACTCAGATGATCATGCAAATCAGGTCCCTTCTGGACAACCTCAAGGACCAGGATGAGGAACAGGAGAAGGGGTCCATACACAGTAAATGTGGCTCGGCATACAGTTCTGATCAAGGGATTGAAACAGGGGATGACATGTCAGAGACCTCGAGTCAAAGGTATCCTGAGAAGGCCACAGAGTATAGCGATGGGAGATCTACCTCCCCGCCCTCAACAAGCAATAGCTATGCCAATTTAGTTTCTGCAGAATATCCTCTCGGGAAGACCACGCCGATCTATATGTCTGAAACGGCGGATCAAACTGAAAGCCATGGCAGCGGGGATGATGGCACAGAAAGACCCAGCACTGTCTTCCCTTCCTCTCCGTCCTACACAAGTTTCATCTCAACAGATTTTCCTATTTCTAAGGTCAACCCTGCCTACATCCCCGATGAAAACGAGATGATGCCACCAAAATGGCTGCCAGAGTTTACATCAGATTCAACCTTCACTGGCCATGCCCCAAGTTTGTCAGATATCAGAGGCTCAGCCAGAGATCTGAATATGCTCGAGTTTGCATCCAATGAGAAAATATCCACAATATCTAAGGATAAAACAACCCTGGATCTGTCCCAGTTAACGCCGGCATATGATGATAGGACGTACATTCTGGCGACGGATGCTGATATGCAATTTAATGATATGAGCGTTCTTGACCTGGTCGAAACATGCAACAGCGATCTTCGTCTTGGAGCCGCCTGTGGCCGAACTCATCCAATGGGGAAGAAGAAACACCCGATCGTGTGGTTCCAAATGTTCGAATATGCCAAAGGTTAGTTTTGTCCCTCTTGATATCTAGTGAGTGAGTGAGTGAGTTTAAATTTAACGTCACATCGGCAATATTTCAGCCATATCGTGATCTTGATATCTAACAAATAGTCCTATATAGTATATATCCTATAGCACTGTCCTCCTTCAATGTCATGTGTCGTCGCTCTGAGGAAGCAGCCATTTACTTACTATTCCAGTACAAATCATAAGTAGTAAATGTAAAAGCTATCAGTGTCACTCACAAGTTCCTCAGAAGTGATTTTAGTGCCAAATCAGTGTTCAGATTACTTTGTATAACAAAACACGACCTGTGAGTTTGACACAATCATAAGTATGTTGGCCCTTGTTTAGTCAGGTTTCTCAAGGACAAGTGGAATAAATTAATGGTGACCCGGCGGTCTAGTGATATTTTCAGAAAGCTGTTGGTGCTTTCTTCGTTTGGAAAAACAGAAAACATAGCAAGATTAGCAACCAAACACACACATTGTAACACAATTTATCATTACGACTTCGCAAATTTAACAAGAATTATTTGTGTGTGACAATTGGCGCTATCATGTAAATTACATCGGAAATCATGGTAGAAAGTGCAAAAGTTGTGAAACACCAAGGGCTGGATCTGCAGGATTATTGCTCGACAATAAGGGACAGTTTTCATGTTTCAAGTTTTCCGTAAATAATGTGTTTATGATGATTTCGCAGACTTCTGGCTGATCAAGAGCGCCCAGAATATCATTGGCTCCGTGATGTGCTGCCCTGGCTGCTTCAGCTTGTACAGAGTGAAGGCTCTGGAAGGAGTGTTGCACCTCTACTCGGAGCCTACATTCAAACCTGGGGATGTCTTCACTAAGGACACAGGTACGTCGTGTTAGCCTCCTGACAGCTGGAGCTAAGAGTCGAATTCATTTTCTTTATTGTCTCAAAGCGAAGTCTAGGTACAGGTGCTATTTGTCAAGCAAGCACCTGTATTGAAACAACACAATGAAACAATGAAGCCATCCTTCTCAGTCCTGTCTTTGATGTCTTTGAAGATGTTTGTTTTCACAAGTATCATTTATTTAATGAACACAGGCGTAATACAGCATATGCTGTCAATCATTTTATTCCAACGCTTTTGGTTCCAAATTCAATGTGGCGACAAAAAGACCTATGTTGAACTTCAATTTTTCTTTCTGTCACTTCCTGTTAAAGTAGACTTCTCTTTAATTTAGGCGAGGATCGATGGATGTGTACACTGATGATGTTACGTGGCTGGAAGCTTCAATACTCCAACTTCGCCTACAACGGCACCTATTGCCCTGACACTGTGGAGGAGTTTATCAAGCAGAGGAGACGCTGGATTCTGTCGGATTTCGCGAACTCTCTGATGGTGTTCCGTAATATTCCTCAGCTAATCCGCAGTAATGGCTGCTTCTCTGTCATCTACGCCATCTACTTACTGCAACTGTTCTTCATCGTCATCCTCTCTCCTGGTGGGTATTTGTCTGTAGACCTTTGAAGGGGTAGAATAGGTCTTCAGCAACCCATGCTTGCCAAAAAAGGCGACTATGCTCATTTACATATGGAAAGTATTTATTATATTCGAAGTGATTGTAATTATGGAAATTGCCCTGAAATGATCTATTGTGATAGTTTCACATTATGGTCACTTACGATGACATTAAACACGGTGTAAAATGCACCTACAACTTCTCATAGCACTGTTAGTCCAGACACACAAGGTAATTGATCAATGTGTCCTTCTTAACGTCATATGTATGCGACTATGCTTATCCTAAGAGGAGATTAACGGATAAGGTGGTCAGGCTCGCTGACTTGGTTGATACATGTCATCGTACCCCAATTGGAGCGTGTCCGTGGTTTAGTGGTAGAGCGTCCGCCCGGAGAGCGGAAGGTCCGGGGTTCGATCCCCGGCCGCGACAAAACAAAAGACGTTAAGAGATGGTACTTGTTGTTACCCTGTCTGGCGCTCGGCATTAAAGAGCTAAAACAAGGACTGGTCGGCTCGGAGTCAGTATACTGTGTCTGAGTGGGGTATTCATGTTAAACTGCGGCATGGTATCTCTCTCTCTCACACACACACACAGACAGACAGACAGACAGACAGACAGACAGACAGACAGACAGACAGACAGACAGACAGACAGACAGACAGACAGACAGACAGACAGACAGACACGCGCACGTCGCTATATAAGTGCAATAATCTTGGACGCGACTTTAAACCCAAATTCCCCTCACCTCACCCATTTGTGTGGATCGATGCTAATGATGTCAAAATATAGATTGTCTGCTTCAGCCTCGATTATTTACAGACCGCAGCTGAAATATTGCTGAGTGCGGCGTCAAACAACAAATAAACAAACAATTTGTCTGGTGTGTCTCATTATTGAACGCTGGACATTGTAAATAGGCGTTGCAACAATTATGTCAGTTTGTGGAGATGTCTTACTTGTGAGCGATTGAAATGCCATGGTCATTGACTAGGTTGGCGACAAATGAAGTCACAAGTTGGAAGCTGCATTATATCTTGGTTGTGTGACATGACAAGTCGTAATGTGCCCGTTAATGATGAAATACTGATAGAGAAAAGCTCGCGATTTTGGTGGCAATGGACATTTCTGAGAAATATTAGGAGAACACAAGCGATCTGGACAATTTGGAATTATTGTTTGCTGTCGTTTTATAGTGCTAGCCCACTGAGATACCATGCCGCAGTTTAACATGAATACCCCACTCAGACACAGTAGAGCGGAAGGTTCGGGGTTCGATCCCCGGCCGCGTCATACAAAAAGACGTTAAAAGATTGTACTTGTTGTTACCCTGTCTGGCGCTCGGCATTCAGGGGCTAAAACAAGGACTGGTCGGCTCGGAGTCAGTAAACTGTGTCTGAGTGGGGTATTCATGTTAAACTGCGGCATGGTATCTCAGTGTGCTAGCACTATAAATCGGCATCAGTCCGGACTAGTACAAGCAGCCACACAAACACACACACGTACATGCACGTCGCTATATAAGTGCAATAATCTTGGACGCGACGTTAAACCCAATTTCACCTCACCTCACCTCACCTCACCTCACAAGACCACGGACGCGGTCGTATATAAACATAAGTGTCTGCAAGTATTGGACGCCGCACAGTTGTCCTCCCGTCATACAGTGGCCAATTTACAAAACAGACAATCGAGTAAAAGACGAGTATTCTGTTTTATTTAGTTTAGCTGTGTACATCATGTGTTATACCTTATAACCAACAGGTTCCACAGTGATCATGTTGACTGTTGGTTTGGACATGCTGGTTGGACTAAACTTCTACATCCTCACGCCCATCGTCTCTTTCATCCTCATCCTGTATGGCTACTTGTGCATTCGTCTCACATCCAACATGCAGATCCTCCTCACGAAATTCTCCATCGTCCTTCTCGGGCTCTGCATGTCTGCAGTTGTGCTTGGTGCTGCATACTTCGTCATCATAGACTTGGTGACAGGTGAGTTGTTGTTTTGCAGCTACGTTTTTTTTACTGATGGCCTTAACCCTGAGAATATGTCTGACACAAATTGCTAAATGAAGTTTATTAGGCTTTGAAGTTAACTTAGAGATCAGTATATAGTTGTAGAGATCATCGAAAAAAGATCGCATTAGTTGAAATACATCAATATTTATCACCTTTCTACTAAGACATAATTAACCTGTTAGTTGAAATACATCTATATTTATCACCTTTCTACCAAAACATAATTAACCCTTTAGTTGAAATACATCAATATTTATCACCTTTCTACCAAGACATAATTAACCCGTTAGTTGAAATACGTCAATTTTTATCACCTTTCTACCAAGACATAATTAACCCGTTAGTTGAAATACATCTACATTTATCACCTTTCTACCAAAACATAATTAACCCGTTAGTTGAAAAACATCAATATTTATCACCTTTCTACCAAGACATAATTAACCCGTTAGTTGAAAAACATCAATATTTATCACCTTTCTACCAAGACATAATTAACCCGTTAGTTGAAATACATCTATATTTATCACCTTTCTACCAAAACATAATTAACCCGTTAGTTGAAATACATCAATATTTATCACCTTCCTACCAAGACATAATTAACCGCGATCTCTTTGAACATTCTGGTCTCGTGTACTAACCTTTCTGAAACTACATACCAAACAAAATTGTGCAAGGAATACTTTCTCAAAACTATTCTCTTTCACGGTACTGGTGTTGCTGCTGCTAAAATTCGAGATTGTAACAACTGAAATATCTGATTGACAATTCATTTCAGACTATTCCCCAGGGAATTGAAATAATTACTGTTGGTGTGATTTTATATTTTCCACCAAACTGGCAACTACCACCATCACACATATGTACCACAGTGTCGCCAGTTATCTGTTTAAATGCCTCAAAGTACCAATTGGTCTTATGGAGATCCTAATGCAGCGAACAACTGTAAGAGTTAATGAGGCGATGGGGGAAGCCTAGTGGTTACAGCGTTCGCTTGTCACGCCGAAGGCCCAGGTTCGATTTGCAAACTGGATACAGGAATATGAAGTACATTTCTGGCCTTTAAACCGTACTCACCGACTAACTAAAAGAACTACCTTCCTTTCTTTGCTCCATTAGGATCCGGGTATGAACTGGTCTTCAGCAACCGATGCTTGTCGTAGGAGGCGACTACCGGGATCGGGTAGTCAGGTTCACTAAGCTCATTGATGAATGTCATCGTATCCAAAATTGCGTAGATCGATGCTCGTGATGTCAATAACTGGATTGTCTGGTCCAGACTCAATTATTTACAGACCGCCGTCTTAAGGCATGAATATTGCTGAGTACGCATAAAACAAGAAACAACCAAACAAACCTCCCTTTTTCAGATATCCAGGAGGATACCCTTCAGTTGCAGGAACACTACATCCTCATCACGCTGACCGGAAGTCTTCTGTACGCTGCTCTGCTCCACCCGAAAGAGTGCTGGCTGCTCTTCAATGGTCTTTTCTACCTCTTCTTCTTTCCCGCAATGCACATGCTGCTTCCGGTGTATGCGTTGTGTAACATCGTTGATCAGACATGGGGAACCCGAGACAACGTGAGCCACTGTCAAATATATGGAGAATATATCTTGTGTCGAGTGAAATATCATGTTTCTCTTACCGGTTGACGGGGGCCAAACGAGATAAATATCTCCTTTTCCCCCCGTCACGAGACATGATATTTCACGAGACACAGGGTATATCCTTTTTATTGCATACTTTTTTGTGTAGTCGTCTATAGGAAAATTAAATTATTTTCATTACAAATGTAAAACCTTGAAACGTAAATTCACCCTGACTAACACACAGGGACGGGTCACCACACCTGGTATCATCACTATTTGACAGCGATTCGTACATGCATGCTCATGAAATATTGGAAATCTTAGAATCGCGAGATTTCTTATGATTATAGAACAGGTTTTGTTGCTGTTATTTACGTTGTACATGATCAAAAGTGTTTACGTTCCATTTTTATGGCGAAAAACTCTGCTTTCATTTCAGTAAATGATTTTAGTTGTAGTCTTATGTAGAGACACATACATACCCAGGAGAAAATGACCTTTTTTATATTTCACAAAATACAGTACGAATAATGACGAAGGTTATGGTGTCAAAATGTATATAAGGTTCGTCTTTGTCAGTTGCGATAACGGGCGGTCGGGTAGCCTAGTGGTTAAAGCGTTCGCTCGTCACGCCGAAGACCCGGGTTCGATTCCCGACATGGGTACAATGTGTGGAGCCCATTTCTGGTGTCCCCCGCCGTGATATTGCTGGAATATTGCTAAAAGCGGCGTAAAACCATACTCACTCACTCACTACAAAAACATTTAGGGTAGCGAAATTTCTGTATCATACCGCCTCCGTGGTCTAGTGGTAGAGCGTCCGCTAGCTCTGGGCTAGCACTATAAATCGGCATCAGTCCGGACTAGTACAAGCAGCCACACACACACACACACGTGCATGTACGTCGCAATATAAGTGCAATGGTCTTGGACGCGACGTTTAACCCAATTTCAACTCACCTCACCACATTCTAGAACAAACCGTACCGATCAACAAGAACATTATATTTTCCAGCAAAAAGCAAAGTTACCAAAACTGCTTTGCTTCCCTAAAATGAAGTTCAGAAGGAAGAAGAAGAAGAACAAAGGCAAGAAGTCTGCAGATGCAGGTGCGTGCTAGCTGTGGTAAAGTGCATGATTGTAAACAGCTACGGTGTCTTTATTTTATTTCAGACATCTCCATCAGGGTTCTCAGGCAGAATAATCCCTGGTAGGAAATGCGCGTCGTGATGCTCGGTGGCATTTGTATTTGAGGGTCATTAATGCTCATGATGTCAACCACGGTTTTACATATTTATGTTTGGGCTATAGTGGTATCGTCGGGATGTCCTAATTGCGACGGGAGACAACGTTCAACAAAAGACAAAATGATCGCTATTCCAACATCTGTTGACAAAATGTTACATATGTTTCCGGAGTCCGGTTTATGATAGATCCTCAACAACCTATGCTGGCCTTTAGAGGCGAGCAAATGGATCGGATGGTCAGGCTCGGTGACATGGCTGCTAGCATACCATCGTAAGCCAGTGGCGCGGATCGCTGCTCACAATAACGATAGCTGGATCTACAGTTTCAGACACAATTATTTACAGGCCACTGTCTAATAGCTGGATATTGCTGAGTGAGGTGTTACACAACAAACAAACTCGCTAATTAATATGTTGTTGTTTCAGACATAGTTGACCCTGAAGATTCGGAGGTATCCTTAGACCAGCTGAAGCCGATGAGGAGCGAGGAACAGCTCTTCTGGACACAGTTGTTGGAGAAGTTGATTGGCAAGGACATCAACCTTGGGTTGGAGAAGGATGTCCTGGCTGATGGCCTCAAATCCCTCAGGTTCAGGACGCTAATTGCCATTTTAGTGGCGAATGTCATATGGATTATTGGTCTTGGCCTGTTCTATGCCACTTCCGTCGAGAAGACTGATAGTCTCAGTGGCTACGGCATTATGAATGGAGTCCTGTATGGGTTTTCGTTCGTCATTCAGGTTGTCGGTATGACTGTGTATAGATTTTCAGACTGTGCTCACAGACTTGGGAAGAAGATTTTCAAAGATGAAAAATCTCACTGGGTGACGAGAAGGGAACATGGTACCAAGATGCAGTTTTGAGTTCTTAAAAGTCTCATTGAACTGTGCTGAACACCACCTAAAAGGTGGTGAAGCGATCAAATTCAGCGTTTGCAAGAAGCAAAGCCTGGAGTATCTACAGATACATTTGCAAGAAGATACATGGTTCTGTGACCAAGAACACAGTGAATATGTGATCTCACTGAATACCTATCTAGTTAATGATACAGTGATAGTATCCAAACCTTTCAAAGAGGATGGGTTAAGGATTTGAAGCTGATATATGATCGCATGATAATGATTTTGTCATCAATACATTCTCATATCGAAGTTTAGATGCTTCTTAGTAGCAGCATATCCCTACTTCTAGGAGTACGTAGAGCTCGTGCTACAGAACACCCTCTAATGTGTGGGTACTGGGTACCTGCGATAAACGGTATGCATGACAGCTCGTACAGCTTACCTTAGTCATTGTTAAACAGGATTGCAGAATATTTTGGGGTGATCGAATGCTGACTTCCTGCACTGCTGTGCAGTTTATACATATGTTTGACAAACATAACAATTGTGAAACAAAATGTACAGTGTACATCTTCATAACGTGGTTAACATTAAACAAATATGTGAGACAGGGTAACGTGTGCGTCGCATAATGTATGCTGTTGAAGTGCTTTATATATGATACTTGTGATCAAGCTCCAATAATCTTACCCTGTCACCATTTATACACATGACATGCGTATCTCCTATTCTATACATCATGTTATTGCCGAACTTGCCATTGTGTCATTAATGATAGTTCCAAATGTAACAAAGTTAAAAACGCTTTAATGTACAGAGTATCGAGGCGGTGTTAATGGCACTATAGTACTATTGTAATTTTGGTGCCAGATAGTTAAACCATTGCAATGATTGTGTAATATTGTAAAACCATTCTTATTATGGCGTGAGAATGTTAAACCATAATAGTGATAGGGTAAGACTGAAAAACAATTATTATAATTGTGTCAGCTCATTAAATTGATGTATTGATGTTGTTAAATTGACTTCCTTTTCTCAAACTAAGTAAAATCTTTGAACACACCATGAAGACCTATGAGTTTGCTTCAGTTCAAATCGTAATACAATACATATTCATTCAATTTATGGGGACTATATCTTAGACATTTAAGATATGTATAGCCTGATTTACTTCAGTAGTGTTGCATAACCCGAACTAATATTAGGCTGGATTTACTAAGGTAGTGATATTCATTCTGTTGTTCCTTTTCAGGAAGTAACTTACTCTAACAGTGCTAGGTATATGTTTGTGTTATTTGTGCATTGTTTATATTGTTGACTGAAGTGTGCATTGTGTTTTCGTTAGTTTTGTTTCTTATTTTCAAAGACGTTTGTAAATAAACTCCTATTTATCTAAACTGGAGTCATGTGTCTATATTACCTCAATTATGCAGGGAGACAATATTGATATCAGACATGCACATATTCATCACTCACAAAAACAAACCATCAACTGCATGAAATGGTCAGAGCATGAAAATCCAGTGTTTAATCGTCCACATGGTATGAGACCGTTGTATGTTGATGAATTGTTTGACAGGCATTAAAATGACAAAGTAGACACAATTTATGGAAAACAGCTTCCTTAATTACTGTAAAAGCGACGTTTCGGTATAGATCTTTATACCGTTGTCAAGCAAGATTGAATGATGGACATGGTACAGAATATATATAGTAGGTGGAGGATTAACAGTCAGTCTTGCTTGACAGTGGTATAATGATCTGTACTGAAACGTCGCCTTGATAGTAATCAAGAAGTTGTTATCCATAAATTGTGTCTACTTTGTCACCAGTCAACTTCTAAGTAATGCCTATCAAACAATTCATGCGTCGTCTACATGGAGACTTGGCACTCAACACCATCAACAGCCTCATCCGACTAGAGAAGAAGCACATTCAAGCCAGCATACATCTCACCTTCCTCATGAGATGCAGAGATTTAAAACATCGCCCCAAAGGCCTCAGGATCAGATACCCCATCAACTCCTTCACTGCCAGAGCCATCCTGCACACTGCCTCTTAATCCCTTCTCACTGAACGAATCCGCCCTCACCGCAAATCAAGACTCCCTCCCTCAAAGACATCTCTGACCACATCAACCAGCTCAACACTCGACAACCTGACACCTTTCCCTCACTCCGCTATGCACAGACCCAGGCCAACAACAAACTGCACACTAAGGCCAAGGTCAACCACATAAAGAAGTTCCAACACCTCCTCTTCAACAAGCTTCAAACCAGCACAAGTCGCCTTAACAACAAACACCACCACCAAAAGACTGTTGCCAACCTCAGCAACTTATTTAGAACAGACCAACGTCATTTCCAAAGGCCTGAAGATCATACCCACTAGACCACTATGGAACCATGATGACTTCATAACTAATATCGAGAAAGGTCTTCAGCAACTCCCAACAAAGGGAAAGGTCGACTATCTGTGTCACCAGATCTGTGACATTCTTGCCAAAACAGAGACGCAAACCCCTAACCTCAGTGTAAAGCTATCAAAGAACTCTGAGATGACACGACTATCCAGATCGCCCATGCTGACAAGGGCAAGACCACAGTCACCATGGGCACTGTCCACTTTCATAATCAAGTCAACAACATTCTCCAAGACCCCACCACCTACTCCAAGATCAGCTGCCTCTTCAAACAGCAAACCAATATTGACACCTACTTCACCATTTCCACCTCCCTCAATCGATATGGCTGAAATATTGCCGATCTTACGTTAAATAGTAACTCAATCACTCACATCATCAATAACCTACTAAGAGCCAACGCCCGAAACACACCTTAACGCAAATAACCAAAGGGTGTAGTTTATAAAATTGACTGTAACTGTGGACAATCCTACGAAGGTGAAACATCCCGCCCCATCAACAAAATCAAAGAGCACAAAACTGACAGTCTGAGAGCCTCTTTGGTTGTTCAACCCCCACAAAAGGTGATTTGGTGCAAAGGGTGGTTTGTCATAAATAAATTGATAACATGACATACTGAATTAAGAATGACTATGAAAGAAACCCCGGGTCTTCCATGTTGACAGGCTACTACCATATGAGAGTAGTGACCCACCAACATGGTGGACATCGGACCAAAGGCAATAAACCAGTTCTTGTGCCACTAGTCTCACTGCAATCCTGAAACAATCAGAGATGAGAATTAACACACAAACTGAAACTAAATTATAATAGATTGATTTCAAGGCGTATGCTTGAAAGAAGATAGTCATTAACGTGATTGGTTCTGATTGACTCGATTATTCTGGGACTTATCTGGATTTAATATTTGAGCGTGTTGGACGTTTTCCAATAATTTCCAAAAAATACGTTACGCATGCACGAGGAAGGTAGTCGTGTTTTCCACGTCTTCCCGATTGGGCGAATTCTTAGACCAATATCGGGCCAAAATAAGTACATTTTCCCAACCAAATAAAGCAAAAAGAAGAATACATTGCGACTCATCGATCATTTTGAAAAGTGTGAGGCTGGTACTTCTGTTTATCTGTTTAGCCTTCCACTTGTAATGAGTGGACCCGTGGCCTTAAACCCGGGACCCCAGGACGCCAGGACGCCAGGCAAGAACAACTCGTAAACAATGTTATAATAAAGAGAACTCAAAGATTAGATCCGAGGAAACAGGGATCGCCAGTTATTGCAAACTTCTTAAAATCGAACGATAAAAGTACACTTTTCATGAAATCAAGAGAAAACCTGCCATGAACCGCAGATCACGGAAGATTTTACACAGAGAATAGGGAGGACAGGCGGTCGATGTTACACAGGTTTCAACAAGCGAGAGTCAGCGAGAGACGGGTCAAAATGCCCCAAAATATACACGCACTTATTGTGGATGGAGCTGCTATTGTGTATGACAGAGACAATGATTGCAGTAAGCAGGTAGCAGGTAAAACCTCCGATTTCCCGAGAACAACACCGAACGGCTCAGAGTTACATTCGAATCCGATTTCAAGAAATGCACGTGGGTCACTATTTATAGCACAAGCCGGAAGCAACGACACGACAAGGGAAGCTACTCCAACTGCCGGTGATTGATGTGTAGGCCAAGACGAAAAGAACAGGTGAGGTGAGGTGAAATTGGGTTTAACGTCGCGTCCAAGATTATTGCACTTATAAAGCGACGTGCATGTACGTGTGTGTGTTTGTGTGGCTGCTTGTACTAGTCCGGACTGATGCCGATTTATAGTGCTAGCTCACTGAGATACCATGCCGAAGTTTAACATGAATTTCCACTCAGACACAGTATACTGACTCCGAACCGACCAGTCCTTGTGTTAGCCCCTTAATGCCGAGCGCCAGACAGGGTAACAACAAGTACCATCTTTTAGCGTCTTTTGGTATGACGCGACCGGGGATCGAACCCCGGACCTTCCGCTCTCCCGGCGGACGCTCTACCACTAAACCACGGAGGCGGTCCGAAGTGAACAGTAAACATGGATCAATTTCTATACTTTCATGGAGTATTTAAGGTTTGAATAAACATATCAATCATCCCTCAAATATCAAACATTTATTGTGTTCAATATGAAATTATTTGGTTAGTTCGTGCGTAGTGTCGAGGATGTCAGTGACTTTCTACCTGGATGTCATACTGTA
Source organism: Haliotis rufescens (assembly GCF_023055435.1). Taxonomy (NCBI): domain Eukaryota; kingdom Metazoa; phylum Mollusca; class Gastropoda; order Lepetellida; family Haliotidae; genus Haliotis; species Haliotis rufescens. Next base: position 3,095,920 of record NW_025964179.1, on the reverse strand, counting down.
AATTGTGTCAGAAAGAAACTGCACTCGGTCGCTATAGTGGCGGTATTAAGGTCTTTAATAAGATATGACATCATAAATGATAGTCTTACTCAGGGACTTTGCAAAACTTTTGAAAATTGTGTTGTATTGATTTTACGGACACCCGCATCAACTTGGGACAAAGACACTGTCCATCTTGATACTCCCTTACCTCCCCCTGAAATTTCGTCAATATATACTCTTCAAAAGAAGAAACTTGACATAGATGAAAAACAACTTTTTGCCAAATATCTAAAATAATTACATTAAATGAGAACCAAATAAGTCAAACAGGAAGATGGTGGGTCTATAATTCGCGAAAACACATGCAAAGCACATAAACGTAGCGTTTGGGGATCAATTTTACAGCTTCATCCAAACGCAACCGCCTGTAAAAAACGTGCAGCACAGGATCCTGCATTTAGGCATGCAGGCCCCCCTGCTGAATGGGTATAAAAATCCACATCAACGGCTGTTCATACAGTCCTTATAACGGCAGTAGAGGCGGTGACAGAATGCCAAGACTGAATGCAGCTCAACGGAACAACGCCATTTGGAGATTACAAGTTGGAGCAACTCAGCAAGAAGTGGCCAGGCACTTTGGCGTATCAAGACAGACAATCTCCGCACTGTGGACCCGATACAACAACACAAACAGAGTTGACGACTGACCAAGGTCAGGAAGACCAAGGGTGACAACCAAAGCACAAGATCGATACATCCGGCTGCGACACCTCCGAGACCGCACTGCCACAGCCACGTCTAAAACCACACAGATCCCTGGGGTACGCAGAATATCAGATCAAACGGTACGCAACAGACTGAGGGAGGTTTGACTTTTTGCACGAAGACCTGTTCGATGTCATGTATTGACCCCACGTCATCTGGCGGACCGTCTGCTTTGGTGCCAACAGAGGGTTAGATGAGCACGTGCAAGGTAGAGAAATGTACTGTTTACTGACGAGTCCCGTTTCCTAATCACACGTGCCGATGGGCGCGCACGTGTCTACAGACGTCGGGGTGAACGTTACGCCCCCAACTGTGTGCAGCAGGTTGTCCCATTTGGCAGCGGGAGTGTCATGGTATGGGCCGGAATTCATCACGGTGGTAGGACGCCTCTCGTGCATGTGGCAGGTGCATTGACAGGCGTGCGTTACAGAGAATTGATCCTACAGCCTTACGTTCTTCCTCACGTCAACGTTCATGGCGGACAGTTCCAGCAGGACAACGCTCGACCGCATATTGCGCGTGTTTGTCAGGACTTCTTACACCACAACAACATCCAGACATTACCTTGGCCAGCCCGGTCACCAGATGTGTCCCAGATTGAGCATCTGTGGGACGAGTTGGATCGACGCGTTCGCAGAAGGAATCCACCGCCCCAAACACTTCCGGCGCTTCTTGATGCACTTCAGCATGAATGGCAGCACATCCAACAGCGTGTTATTGACAACTTGATTGCATCTATGGGTCGTCGGTGTCATGCGGTGATTGATGCACGTGGTGGGTACAACCGATACTGACATTTTCTGTACCCCTGTGTCATTAACTGTATCGTGTACGTGTGTCTGCCTAGGTGACACGATTAATGTTTTGAACATTTGTGTACAATGATCTTCAAACAGTGTTTCAATTATGGTTTCTGTGTCCTATTGTGAAACAATCGCATTATCTTACATTTTGAAAGTCAGTGTCAAGTTTCTTTTTTTGAAGAGTATATAAAGATACTGATTATGACGGTATTTCAACACTTGGAAAGTTTTTGTATGCTATCACATCTGACCACCCAACTATACATGTCTTCATAGGTGGTGACCTAAATGCGAGAATCAAGGACTTTCTAGACCATATGCCAGCTGATAATCTAGACTTCATACATGACTCCGATGATTATCTAAGTGATCAGTTTGATTTGCCAAGATGTTCTAAAGACAATTCAGTGTACAATAACTATGGTGTTAAATTAGTCGAATTGTGTCGCTCTTTTTGTATTCATACATTAAATAGCAGAATGTTCAAATACACAGCAGCTGCATTTACATGTATCACTCACAATGGGAGTAGTGTCACATGATAGCCTCACCATAATTTATTCCATACATAACATATTTTGGGGTTGGTACATTAGACACGTCCTGTCATTTCCCTTTATACTGTTCACTTGACCTTGAAATTGCAAAACAAAGTCCAATTAATTTACCCATATTTCAAATGAAAGGAACGGAGACAAACAAGAAACAAAAATATTCAGTTTGCATGGAATAAAGAATCGAATAACTGCTTCATCACTTACTATAGCAATATCTTCAGTAACTTACATTCCACTTTGGTTAATATGATATACAACAACACAGATACAGCTATAGCCTTAGTAAATATGTTCCATCAAGCTGCAGAACACGAGCTAATTATACTCTGGCGTTTCAAAACAGGGAAATAATACTCTACCACCCTGGATAATGAAAACATAGAGACAATAACACAGATAGGTCACTATAATGAACTCACACTGACAATAACACAGATATGTCACTATAATGAACTCACACTGACAATAACACAGATATGCCAATATAATGAACTTACACTGACAATAACACAGATATGTCAATATAATGAACTCACAGTGACAATAATACAGATATGTCACTATTATGAACTCACAGTGACAATAACACAGATATGCCACCATAATAAACTCACACTGACAATTACACAGATATGCCACCATAATGAACTCACACTGACAATTACACAGATATGTCACCATAATGAACTAAAACTGACAATGACACATATATGTCACTCTAATGAACTCACACTGACAATAACACAGATAGGTCACTATAATGAACTCACACTGACAATAACACAGATATGTCACTATAATGAACTCACACTGACAATAATACAGATATGTCACTATAATGAACTCACACTGACAATAACACAGATATGTCACTATAATGAACTCACACTGACAATAACACAGATATGTCACTATAATGAACTCACACTGACAATAATACAGATATGTCACTATAATGAACTCACACTGACAATAACACACATATGCCACCAAAATGAACTCACACTGACAATATCACAGATATGCCACCATAATGAACTCACAGTGACAATAACACAGATATGCCACTATAATGAACTCACACTGACAATAACACAGATATGTCACTATAATGAACTTACACTGACAATAACACAGATAGGTCACTATAATGAACTCAAACTGACAATAACACAGATATGTCACTATAATGAACTCACACTGACAATAACACAGATAGGTCACTATAATGAACTTACACTGACAATAACACAGATATGTCACTATAATGAACTCACACTGACAATAACACAGATATGTCACTATAATGAACTCACACTGACAATAACACAGATATGTCACTATAATGAACTCACAGTGACAATAACACAGATATGTCACTATAATGAACTCACACTGACAATAATACAGATATGTCACTATAATGCACTCACACTGACAATAACACAGATATGCCACCATAACCAACTCACACTGACAATTACACAGATATGCCACCATAATGAACTCACACTGACAATAACACAGATATGCCAATATAATGAACTCACACTGACAATAACACAGATATGTCACTATAATGAACTCACACTGACAATAACACAGATATGCCACCATAATGAACTCACAGTGACAATAACTCAGATATGCCATTATAATGAACTCACACTGACAATAACACAGATATGCCACCATAATGAACTCACACTGACAATAACAGATATGCCAATATAATGAACTCACACTGACAATAACACAGATATGCCAATATAATGAACTCACACTGACAATAACACAGATATGTCACTATAATGAACTCACACTGACAGTAACACAGATATGTCACCATAATGAGTGAGTGAGTGAGTGAGTATGGTTTTACGCCGCTTTTAGCAATATTCCAGCAATATCACGGCGGGGGACACCAGAAATGGGCTTCACACATTGTACCCATGTCGGGAATCGAACCCGGGTCTTCGGCGTGACGAGCGAATGCTTTAACCACTAGGCTACCCGACCGCCCCTCACCATAATGAACTCACACTGACAATAACACAGATATGTCACTATAATGAACTCACACTGACAATAACACAGATATGCCACCAAAATGAACTCACACTGATAATAACACAGATATGCCATCATAATGAACTCACACTGACAATAACACAGATATGTCACTATAATGAACTCACACTGACAATAATACAGATATGTCACTATAATGAACTCACACTGACAATAACACACATATGTCACTTTAATGAACTCACACTGACAATATCACAGATATGCCACCATAATGAACTCACAGTGACAATAACACAGATATGCCACTATAATGAACTCACACTGACAATAACACAGATATGTCACTATAATGAACTTACACTGACAATAACACAGATAGGTCACTATAATGAACTCACACTGACAATAACACAGATATGTCACTATAATGAACTCACACTGACAATAACACAGATAGGTCACTATAATGAACTTACACTGACAATAACACAGATATGTCACTATAATGAACTCACACTGACAATAACACAGATATGTCACCATAATGAACTCACACTGACAATAACACAGATATGTCACTTTAATGAACTCACAGTGACAATAACACAGATATGTCACTATAATGAACTCACACTGATAATAACACAGATATGCCATCATAATGAACTCACACTGACAATAACACAGATATGTCACTATAATGAACTCACACTGACAATAATACAGATATGTCACTATAATGAACTCACACTGACAATAACACACATATGTCACTTTAATGAACTCACACTGACAATATCACAGATATGCCACCATAATGAACTCACAGTGACAATAACACAGATATGCCACTATAATGAACTCACACTGACAATAACACAGATATGTCACTATAATGAACTTACACTGACAATAACACAGATAGGTCACTATAATGAACTCACACTGACAATAACACAGATATGTCACTATAATGAACTCACACTGACAATAACACAGATAGGTCACTATAATGAACTTACACTGACAATAACACAGATATGTCACTATAATGAACTCACACTGACAATAACACAGATATGTCACCATAATGAACTCACACTGACAATAACACAGATATGTCACTTTAATGAACTCTCAGTGACAATAACACAGATATGTCACTATAATGAACTCACACTGACAATAATACAGATATGTCACTATAATGCACTCACACTGACAATAACACAGATATGTCACTATAATGAACTCACACTGACAATAACACAGATATGCCACCATAATGAACTCACAGTGACAATAACTCAGATATGCCATTATAATGAACTCACACTGACAATAACACAGATATGCCACCATAATGAACTCACACTGACAATAACAGATATGCCAATATAATGAACTCACACTGACAATAACACAGATATGCCAATATAATGAACTCACACTGACAATAACACAGATATGTCACTATAATGAACTCACACTGACAGTAACACAGATATGTCACCATAATGAGTGAGTGAGTGAGTGAGTATGGTTTTACGCCGCTTTTAGCAATATTCCAGCAATATCACGGCGGGGGACACCAGAAATGGGCTTCACACATTGTACCCATGTCGGGAATCGAACCCGGGTCTTCGGCGTGACGAGCGAACGCTTTAACCACTAGGCTACCCGACCGCCCCTCACCATAATGAACTCACACTGACAATAACACAGATATGTCACTATAATGAACTCACACTGACAATAACACAGATATGCCACCAAAATGAACTCACACTGATAATAACACAGATATGCCATCATAATGAACTCACACTGACAATAACACAGATATGTCACTATAATGAACTCACACTGACAATAACACAGATATGCCATCATAATGAACTCACAGTGACAATAACACAGATATGCCAATATAATGAACTCACAGTGACAATAACACAGATATGCCACCATAATGAACTCACACTGACAATAACACAGATATGCCACCATAATGAACTCACACTGACAATAACACAGATATGTCACTATAATAAACTCACTCTGACAATAACACAGATATTTTACTATTTATGAAATTAAGACACTTTTCAGAAGAACCTTCATTCAAAAGAAACAGATATATTTAGCAAACAGAAAGGCAAACTAATAGATGCAAGAAATGATCCCAATGTGTTCTGGAAAATTCTTAAAGAGAACAGAGTTTCACAAGGTATTTCTGACACTACTCCAGATGAACCCCAGAAACGTGCATACTTAGCGGTCCAATTACAGAATAAGAAATGTTATCTAGCGTCACAAACTAACCAAACAATAGAACTCCAGGACCAGATGGACTCGCTGAGGAATATTTCAAATTAACTGCATGGCATATAATTATCCTGCCGCTTCAATTCATGTTCAATAACATTCTTAACAGTGGACACTTCCCAAACAGCTGGGGTAAAAGTATTATATGTCCTTTGTTTACATCTGGCAGTAAGATGTTGGTTGGTTGGTTGATTTGTTGTTTAACGCCGCACTAAGCAATATTCCTGCTATATGACGGCGGTCTGTAAATAATGGAGTCCGGACCACACGATCCAGTGATTAATATCACGAGCATCGATCCACGCAATTGGGATCGATGACATGCATTAACCAAGTCAGCGAGCCTGACCACCCGATCCCGTTAGTCGCCTCTTACGACAAGCATAGCCGCCTTTTACGGCAAGCATGGGTTGCTTAAGACCTATTCTACCCCGGATCTTCATGGGTCTCTTGCAGTAAGAATGATACAAACAATTACAGGGGTATATCACTGATTTACACTCTCTGCAATATATTTACTTCCATTTGGAATAAAAGGCTTCAAATTTGGTGAGAAAATAATGACATAATTCGTGAGGCCACAGAGCAAATTACTCCGCTACAGATCACATGTTCACTAAACAGGCCGTTATCCAGGAGTACTGATGTAAGGAAAGGGGAGATTTTACTGTCTCTTTAAATTTTTAGATGTTTCGAAGGCATTTGACACACTCATCCATTATGTTCTCCTATAGTCATAACATAAAGCTGGGATCTCCGCCAAGTTGTATAAAATTATTGCTTCAATGTATTCTCATTTAACATTCCGTGGTATAACCAAATATGTACTTTCATCTTATTTTAACTTTACTGTTGGTACCCGCCAGGGCTGCATCTTGAGTCCAAACATGTTTTTCATATTTATTAATGAGCTTCATAAAAATGGAATATGAAGTGGGACAAGGATTGTCATAAATCAGTTATTTGCTAACTTGTGTGCACTAATATTTGCTGATGATATTTCTGTTGTTTCTTTACTCCAAAAAAGCTAATTGTTGTGGAAAACCTATGTAATGATACTGGAATGGAGGTAGATGTGAATAAAATTAAAATTATTGTCTGATTAAATGGTGGTCCCCTACGCCGATATTTGAAATGGTATTATAATGGTAGCCCTGTTGAAACTGTCATTTTATAGGTATCTAGGACTAGTCTTCACACCCAAACTTGTATGGAGCAAAGCTCACACGTCCTTAACATATCAAGTAAATACAGCTATTATATCTTTAATTGGTTTTCAGAAGAAGATTAGTAACATAACATGCTTTGATTTATTCACACTGTTTGATTCAATGATAGTGCCTATATTCTACTATGGTTCTGGGATATGGGAATTGGTCATTGTAAATTAATAGAGGCTGTATATTTTATTGATAATATCTTAAAGTGAAGAGAACAACATTTAATGGCATTGTTCTTGGTGGGTGTGGCAGACTAGTTAAATACTGGTGTAGACTGATACGCTTGCCCAAAAACAGGCTTCCAAATCAGTGTTAATTAATGTTAAGATCTTTGGATGATGTAGGGAAAAGTCTGGCAAATACTCTTTCAGTATGGTTTCAGTTATGTTTGGCTAAGCCAAGACATTGTGAATGTAAAGTTAAATAACGAATACAAGATTATGTTAAATGTAGAAAGATACCTTTGATATACCAACACATTTAAGTTTTTATCTCTAAGTCAAGATGTAGTAATCATAACATTGCAGTTGAAACTGGTAGGTATACTGGAATTAAATATAAAACTATAGTTAGTCTCTTTCAAAATGAAAACTATAATGCCATCTATAACATTGATTTATTTCTGTATTACGTCTATAAAATTAACAGTGCTAAAAAGAAAAAAAAAGAAAAACAAAGAAAGAAATAATCTGAAAATAGGATACATGTTTCTAAATTTCTTACAGATACATATCAAATCTGCTTGCCCCTCTGTCTGTCAATAATTATCAGAAAATTATAAGCGAGAACGTTTGGCTATAGTTCCGTTTGATACTGAAGGGTGGATGTTGTATCAAGCGTTAGTAACAAACGAGACAAATAAGACATGCTATTGTTGTATTAACTTTGTTGTATCTTTCCCGTATGCCACCTTCCACACTGTAATCTTTTGTAAACTAACTATATCGACACAATAAATATCAACCTCAGCAAAACTTAGATGAATGTAAATATATTTACAGGGCATTTTCAGCAGAATCGGAAATCTTGAAGCTAGATGTGTACACAACCATTGAGGATGGTGGAGAAGCTGAGGCTTGGTGACAGTCTGCTCCAGCCATGGAGTTAGTTCATGTTGCTCTGGGGATGCACTGCCCAGCATTCCCCGAGATAACTGTGTTTATACAGTTCCATGCTTTTCAGTCCCACTGGGTAATGAGGCATGTGAAGCAATTAACCACGTATCACCGTCCCTTCAGGGAGTGTCGGGCTACCTACAACCGTTTTGCCGACCTAGTTCGGCATTACAAGAATCTACATTCGGGAAGGAAGGGGACTCCCACCAACCCAATGCAAGTTTGTAGAAGGGCCAGCACTTCCTATGCAGGGAACCGGTGTTACATGGATCCGGGACGATTGCTCTTCGGGCAGTCAAAGAAGATGCTCAGAATGAGAGCCTCTGTCGCCAAGTCCTAGACAGGGCAATCACAGACAAGTCACCGGCTATAAAGCCGAGGGCCCATGTTTCTGGACAACTCAGTCAGTGTGGTGGAACGACCCCAGGTGGAGTCCCTGGCAACACAGCCGAGAACCATGACAGAACACACGCAGGATTTGGCTAATGAGCACCAACAGCCCGGGCTTGAGTATTGGAAGGAGCAAGCGGCAAAAACTCAAACAGCAGCTCTGCCGCACTGTTCCAGCATGGCCATCGACATCCGACATTCCACTCACAAGACAGGCGTTGGACCACGCACAAGACAGGCGTTGGACCACGCACAAGACAGGCGTTGGACCTCTTCATGAAGACAGGGAGAGAGGCAATTGGGGTGCTACACCTCGCAGAGGACCGGAGGTACCTGGAGCAGTTAAACCTGATGATTAGCAGCATGCAGCTGTAGGAGTAAAATGTGTCCACTGAACTGTGATTTTGGTGTGTGTACAGTTATATGGCTTAACGTAAATATATCCCTGATGTTTTGTCATTGCAGATTCTAAGACTCTAAACCTGCATACATTTAATCAACGCTATCATTCATGTTTATATTATATTAGATATTAAATATGTTACTATTATCATGGTTTGAGCATGTATAGTGTTATTATACTGAGAGGTTCTGCTGTTATTTTAATTAATGTTACATGAGGACGAGATATTTTTAAAACCGGGATTATTGCAATGTACAGGTCTGTTGTATATTTCGGTCAGTTGACAGTGAGATTCATCATATTGTACATGTTGCATGCAGTACAGCATACAACCATGAACGTATACGTCATTGCTATATGAATTAACGTATATCGCCACTCATCTTACTAACTGTTTGTTTAATGTGAAAAACAAAATGGAAATACGTTCCATATCACTTGTGTCGATTTGGCAACGTGATAGTTCGTGTGACGTCCCCTATATTCGTGGGTCTGTTCCACGCACTACATATTGTAACATAATGGCTTAAATCCACCTTGTATGGCTACATATATTGCATTTAGGATATCTAAATGCATTGTAGATTCTTATATCTTCGTGTAACAAAACTTTTGTCACTGATGTGGTGTAATTCTCAACTTTCCACCGACCGTATCCTAGAGCCGAAAGACTACTTCCGGTATGACGTCACTGTTGACAGTTATCCGTTGGAGATCAGCTTGGAGTTGGAAGGATTGCCGGTTCAAGACCGAGCCATGTGAGTTTCCATGTTACAGATTGTATTATTATCTTATATCCACTAGCTAGTGGGCGGAGTCATTCCCTTGGGAAATCAGAGACTATTAAGTTTTATCATTCTGAATTATTAATGAACTTGATGTAATCTCAGGTATATCCTTCGTGTGTATCTTCGTGAATTTTAATAATATTTTAATAATTAAAACTCTGTGGTTGGTGGTAAATGAAATAAATGAATAAATGTAACTGTCTGGATTCCTTTCATATGTCATGAAGAACTAACAACAACTTACTGACAACTTTTGCTGGGATAATAACTCCTTGCCCCAACAACAAAAACATAATCCATCATGATAACGGCACGAAATCATAATTCAAAGCATACAAAAATAATATCCGGTATCTTCTGGCATGTCTTGTTGAGTTTCAAAGAGCATCAGAATGTATAATAAAATTTGTTGCAATCAATTATTGCTGAAATATATTTGTTTTGATCAAAATTTAAAAGGATGGAAAATCTATAATTAAAAGGGTTTTGTCACTAACGTAAATATTCTCTTTGACCTTATACGAAGAGTACTCTAAGATCATTAAACTCGACAATCGTTGATTGATTGCACCAAGCAACCTTGATACCAAATTTGGTACCTCACGTATAATGCGGTACATAATTTTCGAAACAGATAATTACGTTTTTCATAAGTTATCACTAATTTGTGACATATATACGGACAAAAATTACCTCAGAGGATAATCTTCTCTGGGGGTTTAAGAGGATTAAAATAATTCCAGCTAACATCAAGCACTGTAATACAATATTGAAGTTATAGCATACCATCTTAACATTCCAATGAAAAGAATAGTGACTAACTAAGAAACCAAATTATATTTATCTCCGATACTGTGCCCTCATCAGTATACACACACACACATACATACACACATTATTGCAATAATCCCGGTTTTAAAAATATCTCGTCCTCATGTAACATTAATTAAAATAACAGCAGAACCTCTCAGTATAATAACACTATACATGCTCAAACCATGATAATAGTAACATATTTAATATCTAATATAATATAAACATGAATGATAGCGTTGATTAAATGTATGCAGGTTTAGAGTCTTAGAATCTGCAATGACAAAACATCAGGGATATATTTACGTTAAGCCATATAACTGTACACACACCAAAATCACAGTTCAGTGGACACATTTTACTCCTACAGCTGCATGCTGCTAATCATCAGGTTTAACTGCTCCAGGTACCTCCGGTCCTCTGCGAGGTGTAGCACCCCAATTGCCTCTCTCCCTGTCTTCATGAAGAGGTCCAACGCCTGTCTTGTGCGTGGTCCAACGCCTGTCTTGTGCGTGGTCCAACGCCTGTCTTGTGAGTGGAATGTCGGATGTCGATGGCCATGCTGGAACAGTGCGGCAGAGCTGCTGTTTGAGTTTTTGCCGCTTGCTCCTTCCAATACTCAAGCCCGGGCTGTTGGTGCTCATTAGCCAAATCCTGCGTGTGTTCTGTCATGGTTCTCGGCTGTGTTGCCAGGGACTCCACCTGGGGTCGTTCCACCACACTGACTGAGTTGTCCAGAAACATGGGCCCTCGGCTTTATAGCCGGTGACTTGTCTGTGATTGCCCTGTCTAGGACTTGGCGACAGAGGCTCTCATTCTGAGCATCTTCTTTGACTGCCCGAAGAGCAATCGTCCCGGATCCATGTAACACCGGTTCCCTGCATAGGAAGTGCTGGCCCTTCTACAAACTTGCATTGGGTTGGTGGGAGTCCCCTTCCTTCCCGAATGTAGATTCTTGTAATGCCGAACTAGGTCGGCAAAACGGTTGTAGGTAGCCCGACACTCCCTGAAGGGACGGTGATACGTGGTTAATTGCTTCACATGCCTCATTACCCAGTGGGACTGAAAAGCATGGAACTGTATAAACACAGTTATCTCGGGGAATGCTGGGCAGTGCATCCCCAGAGCAACATGAACTAACTCCATGGCTGGAGCAGACTGTCACCAAGCCTCAGCTTCTCCACCATCCTCAATGGTTGTGTACACATCTAGCTTCAAGATTTCCGATTCTGCTGAAAATGCCCTGTAAATATATTTACATTCATCTAAGTTTTGCTGAGGTTGATATTTATTGTGTCGATATAGTTAGTTTACAAAAGATTACAGTGTGGAAGGTGGCATACGGGAAAGATACAACAAAGTTAATACAACAATAGCATGTCTTATTTGTCTCGTTTGTTACTAACGCTTGATACAACATCCACCCTTCAGTATCAAACGGAACTATAGCCAAACGTTCTCGCTTATAATTTTCTGATAATTATTGACAGACAGAGGGGCAAGCAGATTTGATATGTATCTGTAAGAAATTTAGAAACATGTATCCTATTTTCAGATTATTTCTTTCTTTGTTTTTCTTTTTTTTTCTTTTTAGCACTGTTAATTTTATAGACGTAATACAGAAATAAATCAATGTTATAGATGGCATTATAGTTTTCATTTTGAAAGAGACTAACTATAGTTTTATATTTAATTCCAGTATACCTACCAGTTTCAACTGCAATGTTATGATTACTACATCTTGACTTAGAGATAAAAACTTAAATGTGTTGGTATATCAAAGGTATCTTTCTACATTTAACATAATCTTGTATTCGTTATTTAACTTTACATTCACAATGTCTTGGCTTAGCCAAACATAACTGAAACCATACTGAAAGAGTATTTGCCAGACTTTTCCCTACATCATCCAAAGATCTTAACATTAATTAACACTGATTTGGAAGCCTGTTTTTGGGCAAGCGTATCAGTCTACACCAGTATTTAACTAGTCTGCCACACCCACCAAGAACAATGCCATTAAATGTTGTTCTCTTCACTTTAAGATATTATCAATAAAATATACAGCCTCTATTAATTTACAATGACCAATTCCCATATCCCAGAACCATAGTAGAATATAGGCACTATCATTGAATCAAACAGTGTGAATAAATCAAAGCATGTTATGTTACTAATCTTCTTCTGAAAACCAATTAAAGATATAATAGCTGTATTTACTTGATATGTTAAGGACGTGTGAGCTTTGCTCCATACAAGTTTGGGTGTGAAGACTAGTCCTAGATACCTATAAAATGACAGTTTCAACAGGGCTACCATTATAATACCATTTCAAATATCGGCGTAGGGGACCACCATTTAATCAGACAATAATTTTAATTTTATTCACATCTACCTCCATTCCAGTATCATTACATAGGTTTTCCACAACAATTAGCTTTTTTGGAGTAAAGAAACAACAGAAATATCATCAGCAAATATTAGTGCACACAAGTTAGCAAATAACTGATTTATGACAATCCTTGTCCCACTTCATATTCCATTTTTATGAAGCTCATTAATAAATATGAAAAACATGTTTGGACTCAAGATGCAGCCCTGGCGGGTACCAACAGTAAAGTTAAAATAAGATGAAAGTACATATTTGGTTATACCACGGAATGTTAAATGAGAATACATTGAAGCAATAATTTTATACAACTTGGCGGAGATCCCAGCTTTATGTTATGACTATAGGAGAACATAATGGATGAGTGTGTCAAATGCCTTCGAAACATCTAAAAATTTAAAGAGACAGTAAAATCTCCCCTTTCCTTACATCAGTACTCCTGGATAACGGCCTGTTTAGTGAACATGTGATCTGTAGCGGAGTAATTTGCTCTGTGGCCTCACGAATTATGTCATTATTTTCTCACCAAATTTGAAGCCTTTTATTCCAAATGGAAGTAAATATATTGCAGAGAGTGTAAATCAGTGATATACCCCTGTAATTGTTTGTATCATTCTTACTGCAAGAGACCCATGAAGATCCGGGGTAGAATAGGTCTTAAGCAACCCATGCTTGCCGTAAAAGGCGGCTATGCTTGTCGTAAGAGGCGACTAACGGGATCGGGTGGTCAGGCTCGCTGACTTGGTTAATGCATGTCATCGATCCCAATTGCGTGGATCGATGCTCGTGATATTAATCACTGGATCGTGTGGTCCGGACTCCATTATTTACAGACCGCCGTCATATAGCAGGAATATTGCTTAGTGCGGCGTTAAACAACAAATCAACCAACCAACCAACATCTTACTGCCAGATGTAAACAAAGGACATATAATACTTTTACCCCAGCTGTTTGGGAAGTGTCCACTGTTAAGAATGTTATTGAACATGAATTGAAGCGGCAGGATAATTATATGCCATGCAGTTAATTTGAAATATTCCTCAGCGAGTCCATCTGGTCCTGGAGTTCTATTGTTTGGTTAGTTTGTGACGCTAGATAACATTTCTTATTCTGTAATTGGACCGCTAAGTATGCACGTTTCTGGGGTTCATCTGGAGTAGTGTCAGAAATACCTTGTGAAACTCTGTTCTCTTTAAGAATTTTCCAGAACACATTGGGATCATTTCTTGCATCTATTAGTTTGCCTTTCTGTTTGCTAAATATATCTGTTTCTTTTGAATGAAGGTTCTTCTGAAAAGTGTCTTAATTTCATAAATAGTAAAATATCTGTGTTATTGTCAGAGTGAGTTTATTATAGTGACATATCTGTGTTATTGTCAGTGTGAGTTCATTATGGTGGCATATCTGTGTTATTGTCAGTGTGAGTTCATTATGGTGGCATATCTGTGTTATTGTCACTGTGAGTTCATTATATTGGCATATCTGTGTTATTGTCACTGTGAGTTCATTATGATGGCATATCTGTGTTATTGTCAGTGTGAGTTCATTATAGTGACATATCTGTGTTATTGTCAGTGTGAGTTCATTATGATGGCATATCTGTGTTATTATCAGTGTGAGTTCATTATAGTGACATATCTGTGTTATTGTCAGTGTGAGTTCATTATATATCAGACAAGAATCCGCCCCCAACAAAATCAACCCACCCTACAAGACATCACATCAAATCATCAGATTGCTTTAGCATCAAGCAGGCATCGATACCATCTGCACTGGCTCCAAATCTTCAACGACCATCCTCCAAGCTAATGGCCGTCAGCTCTAAACCTGTGCCCGTAGGTTTCACCGAAGTGGTAAACGTCTGAGACCTGCATCACTTCGGGCTTTCCTCCAACATTAAGCTGACATGCCGAGGGGAAACACCATTTCATCCCACACCTCGATGCCTTCTCGGTATTAGAGTTCAATAATTTTGAATGTGGCATGAAACATAAAATTCACAACACAGCACAAAACAGTCATATTTTATTTAAAGGTTCATGACTGAAATACGTTAGCCTTCTGAATTTGTAAATCGTACAAACCAAGAAATTGATTAAACACAGCTTTTTCCAGTGATGGAAATAAAAATAACAAACAGAAGATATTGTTTGGTATAGGGTTTCATTGCCGTGTACCATATTGACATTTAAAAGACCATTCCCGATTTTGAGTTATTTTGCAGTTCATCGTTCTCATTTGGAGCCAAACTGGTTGTAATTGATTCTGACCAAATTCCGAACCAAAAAAAAGCAACCAAATCGGCAAGTGTTAAATGGGTCACATGACACTGAGGAAGATTGGACTTTGGCTGGTTTCCTTATTATGTCTTCTTGATGGTTATGATGCTCATGGTTAAGACGGGATCGTACAATGAACACATTTGGTAGAGATTTCTTATGATTATGGAAATGTTTCCATCACTTTTATCATAGTCCAAAATCTTTTCTTCCGAAACTATCCTTGGAAACAACTATTTTGGACTAGATTGATGCTCTACGGTGTTGTTCTGATCAACAATAGACATGAAACGTCAATCCGTGTGCAGTTTATCAAAGTCATCGGGTCTGTCTGCTATAGATGACTAGGCGTGGATGCAGATAACATTTTTCTTGACAACATCGCATATTTGAATATTTAGATAGAAAATAGCGAAAACGTTTCAAATAGTCACATCTCCATCAACACATACATTGAAACAGGAATGGAATTGGTTATCTCTTACCATGGTTTGTCTTCCACAGAAGAACAGATTTTCTGGTCTGAATCACGACACTGACACTTTAGATAGACAATGATAAATACACACCACGGCACACAGTTCCATACATAGTGTATACACTTGTCCGGAAACCGTTGATCCACTGATTGTGCTAACTTTAACAAACATAACCTTTACTGTCAAATTTGAGAAGGTGAAAAGAAAAACATGAATTTACGGTGAACTGGTTTTCAACTTCCATCATGGTCAAATAGCTTTACCGTTTTAATAGTTTTTAACATACCACGCAGATATTGCGATGAAATATTTTTTCTGTGGAGAATTATATATTGTCGGGCAAAGCCAAAAGTATACATGCTCGCCCATATTTTATGGTGGCAAAACATAAAACACATAGCAATGATGATTTGAAACTTGTATCACTTGTTGTGTTTTGGACCTCAAGTTTGCAGTGTTTCAGCGACTGTTTCCAGCCATGTAACGTTTTGATAACGTTTGTAACTTTGGCGTCAAATCCAGTTCTCCAAAGTGTACTACGTTTTGCTATGGAGTTTATATACACCGCCTGAAAATAAATCTAAGATCATCTGTACATTTTTAAGTAATTGTAACCGGCTACATTATCAATTGTCTGCTTAAACGTTCTTTCTTTATTAATGTGCCCACAGATGACCAGGTGGTTTGAGATACGGTTTAGCTCAGTGGTCTAAGATGGGGACAGCACCGTGGTCTAATGTGCGGTACCCATGCAAATCCGGGTAAAACTGATATTCAGCAACCCATGAGGCGACTTACGACATCGGGTGGTCAGGCTGGGTGATTTGGTTGATACGTGTCATCATATTCTCATACAATTCATATAAAATTACATAAGCTCATTTTGTTTAATATTAGAACTCAGGTAGGAGATATTTTCTCCTGTTTGAAGGTCCCAACTGATTCCTGTGCATCCGTGAAATGTAGTTTCGGGCAACGATGTTTGAAGACTCGATCTGGAAAAGATGTTACGGCTGGTCTTTTTTCACATTTTCTCTTGTGTTCTCTTTGGACTGGGTAGACCAACAATCTACTTTCGTTATTGAAGGGACGTTCTTAGTCATACTCTCACACCTTACACGAACACTAACTAGAGGGTACTCCATGTTCACTTTACATCTGAGACCAACGCTAAATATAGGCTGCCCCATGTTCACTTTACATCTGAGACCAACGCTAAATATAGGGTACTCCATGTTCACTTTAAATCTGAGATCGACGCTAAATATAGGGTGCTCCATGTTCACTTTACATCTGACACCGACGCTAAATATAGGGTGCCCAATGTTCACTCTTCATCTGAGACCGACGCTAAATAAAGGGTGCCCCATGTTCACTTTAAATCTGAGACCGACGCTAAATATAGGGTGCCCCATGTTCACTATACATCTGAGACCAACGCTAAATAAAGGGTGCTCCATGTTCACTTTACATCTGTGACCAACGCTAAATATAGGGTGCCCCATGTTCACTTTACATCTGAGACCGACGCTAAATATAGGGTGCCCCATGTTCACTCTACATCTGAGACCGACGCTAAATAAAGGGTGCTCCATGTTCACTTTAAATCTGTGACCAACGCTAAATATAGGGTGCCCCATGTTCACTTTACATCTGAGACCAACGCTAAATATAGGGTGCCCAATGTTCACTTTACATCTGAGACCAACGCTTAATATAGGGTGCCCAATGTTCACTTTACATCCGAGACCGACGCTAAATATAGGGTGCCCCATGTTCACTTTAAATCTGAGACCAACGCTAAATATAGGGTGACCCATGTTCACTTTACATCTGAGACCAACGCTCAATATAGGGTACTCCATGTTCACTTTACATCTGAGACCGACGCTAAATATAGGGTGCCCCATATTCACTTTACATCTGAGACCAACGCTCAATATAGGGTACTCCATGTTCACTTTACATCTGAGACCAACGCTAAATAAAGGATGCCCCATGTTCACTTTACATCTGAGACCGACGCATATATAGGGTGCCCCGTGTTCACTTTACATCTGAGAGCGACGCTATATATAGGGTGCCCCATGTTCACCTTGCATCTATGAGCAACGGTAACTATTGAGATGTCACCTCTTTGGTACTGGATTCCAATTCTCCGTACAAAGATCCAGCAACAGGTGGGGGTTCAAAAACTCCAAGGATTAAATCTCAGAAAAGAACTCAGTTCAATTATGCACAATGCATTCAATTTTATACACTACTATCTCAAGCGACACACGTAAAAAAATACGTTGCTGCTTGATCCAGGTTGTGAAAAATTGTATAAAATTTATGCAAATGTCAACTCTGATTTTAAGAGAAATGTTGGTCTCCTTCATTGATAAAATGTATGTGACATTTGGGAATAAGATATTTAGCCAAGAAGTAGAAATCAATATGTACTCCAATTGTGCTCCCCTTTTATGCTCATCTGTTATTCATACGAATCTGATTTTTGGCTTGGATATGCAAAATGAAAAATATAGATCTATGCATAAAGATTCAGAGCGTCAAATAACTCTCTAAAAGAGTGTGTGAAAGGGGCATGACTTCAACTATCCAATGGTCAACTTTCCCTTTACGCCCAGCAATATTCTATTGGGTGCAGTTTCATAACTTTTGAGGTAGAAATATTTCAAGGAGCGCCATACGACTTTTGATCAAAAGTTGTTTGTTCAGGGTTACAACAGTCAAGGCTTCAGCAAAAAAGGCTTAGGGCATACATGTGAAGGACATTTTCAAATTTGAATAATGTCATCTGAGCAAATCCATATTTTGACTTGTACCATATTTCAGATGAACAATTGACTTACTTTTGAATGTGTTCTTGATGGATGCCATCTGTAAGAAAGGTGTAGCTAATCATTTGGTGAACATCATTAGTTGCTATTGATTCTTAAACATTTGCTTATGATATACATGTAGCCCGAATCGCAGAGATTTCGTATGATTTTGTCTGTAAGTTTTGCCTGATCGTGATACAGAATGTTCGTGAGTAGACATATCATTTTTCATACCAGCACTATTGTCAATCAACTTTGGCCATTGTAGAAGTTGTTGGAAGAAATTCATTAGCTCACCTGCATTTAAACTCATGGTTGCATCAAATCAATGCTTCATTTTTTTTTTATCTTGATATGATTGTAACCTTGCTGACTTCAACATGAAGCATAATTTACTCACATGCTCAATATCATATAATTATATCCATCACAATAATGTCTTAATTGACAAAGTAATGGAAAAAACATTGCCTTTAGTGCTTTGTTTACTGAAAGGCATTTAGAACATTGTCTATTGAGTGAATTTTATTTTGTTAAATGTGCGGTTATATAATTAATAAGTAAGTCTGTAAGTGAAAATCAATGTTCACTGACAAAGTGTTTCGCCGAATGTATGGCATGTCTTTTTCAACAAACCATCCTCCTTCATACAGCGTAGAGTTATGGAGTATTCAATTTACGAAGAGGCCCTGCAACGTCGTTACAAACAAAGAAGTTGTTATCCATATATCAGCAAATTAAATTAATTAAATAAGAACAGAAATACAAAAGGTTCAATATGCAATTAATACTTCCAGCTCGCGGCACTAACAATGTACCAGGAATGATAAGAGGAAGTGTAAGTAGTCTTTCTAGTGGAAGTCTATATTAAACTTATACTGATCGACTTCCGACGGAAATCACATAACAGTACGCCAAGGAATACGATTGCAGTACCATTTTCAAAAGAAACATATGATGATATCAAATGTAATCCCCTTCACAACTCGAAACAGTACAGCAAATTGTGGTGACTTTCTATCTTTGTTAATTTCCAATTGACGTAAATAAGCTAATGGCTTTAGGATCGTTGCATTTGAAGCACAGCTCGAACTAAATCAAGAAGTTGTGACGATAAGGTACACCGGCCTCTGCACACAAATATACCACTGCACACAAATTACCTTTGCTGGCGATTATATTATAGGTGGGTAAAGTATCAATGGTACAATTGGTAATTGTTATTTCTTTACTGCAATGAATGGTCATAGGAAATTGCTGTGGCTGTATCATTATAACGCACTGTTACGACGTAAATTGTAATAAAAAGGTAAATTGTAATACTTGCAGCAAATTGTAATAATTTTGACGTAAATTGTAATAACAACGTAAATTGTAATAATATTTGACGTAAATTGTAATACGCAAATTGTAATAAAAATTGACGTAAATTGTGAGTTCTTTTCTGAGATTTAATCCTTGGAGTTTTTGAACCCCCACCTGTTGCTGGATCTTTGTACGGAGAATTGGAATCCAGTACCAAAGAGGTGACATCTCAATAGTTACCGTTGCTCATAGATGCAAGGTGAACATGGGGCACCCTATATATAGCGTCGCTCTCAGATGTAAAGTGAACACGGGGCACCCTATATATGCGTCGGTCTCAGATGTAAAGTGAACATGGGGCATCCTTTATTTAGCGTTGGTCTCAGATGTAAAGTGAACATGGAGTACCCTATATTGAGCGTTGGTCTCAGATGTAAAGTGAATATGGGGCACCCTATATTTAGCGTCGGTCTCAGATGTAAAGTGAACATGGAGTACCCTATATTGAGCGTTGGTCTCAGATGTAAAGTGAACATGGGTCACCCTATATTTAGCGTTGGTCTCAGATTTAAAGTGAACATGGGGCACCCTATATTTAGCGTCGGTCTCGGATGTAAAGTGAACATTGGGCACCCTATATTAAGCGTTGGTCTCAGATGTAAAGTGAACATTGGGCACCCTATATTTAGCGTTGGTCTCAGATGTAAAGTGAACATGGGGCACCCTATATTTAGCGTTGGTCTCAGATGTAAAGTGAACATGGAGCACCCTATATTTAGCGTTGGTCTCAGATGTAAAGTGAACATGGGGCACCCTATATTTAGCGTTGGTCACAGATTTAAAGTGAACATGGAGCACCCTTTATTTAGCGTCGGTCTCAGATGTAGAGTGAACATGGGGCACCCTATATTTAGCGTCGGTCTCAGATGTAAAGTGAACATGGGGCACCCTATATTTAGCGTTGGTCACAGATGTAAAGTGAACATGGAGCACCCTTTATTTAGCGTTGGTCTCAGATGTATAGTGAACATGGGGCACCCTATATTTAGCGTCGGTCTCAGATTTAAAGTGAACATGGGGCACCCTTTATTTAGCGTCGGTCTCAGATGAAGAGTGAACATTGGGCACCCTATATTTAGCGTCGGTGTCAGATGTAAAGTGAACATGGAGCACCCTATATTTAGCGTCGATCTCAGATTTAAAGTGAACATGGAGTACCCTATATTTAGCGTTGGTCTCAGATGTAAAGTGAACATGGGGCAGCCTATATTTAGCGTTGGTCTCAGATGTAAAGTGAACATGGAGTACCCTCTAGTTAGTGTTCGTGTAAGGTGTGAGAGTATGACTAAGAACGTCCCTTCAATAACGAAAGTAGATTGTTGGTCTACCCAGTCCAAAGAGAACACAAGAGAAAATGTGAAAAAAGACCAGCCGTAACATCTTTTCCAGATCGAGTCTTCAAACATCGTTGCCCGAAACTACATTTCACGGATGCACAGGAATCAGTTGGGACCTTCAAACAGGAGAAAATATCTCCTACCTGAGTTCTAATATTAAACAAAATGAGCTTATTTAATTTTATATGAATTGTATGAGAATATGATGACACGTATCAACCAAATCACCCAGCCTGACCACCCGATGTCGTAAGTCGCCTCATGGGTTGCTGAATATCAGTTTTACCCGGATTTGCATGGGTACCGCACATTAGACCACGGTGCTGTCCCCATCTTAGACCACTGAGCTAAACCGTATCTCAAACCACCTGGTCATCTGTGGGCACATTAATAAAGAAAGAACGTTTAAGCAGACAATTGATAATGTAGCCGGTTACAATTACTTAAAAATGTACAGATGATCTTAGATTTATTTTCAGGCGGTGTATATAAACTCCATAGCAAAACGTAGTACACTTTGGAGAACTGGATTTGACGCCAAAGTTACAAACGTTATCAAAACGTTACATGGCTGGAAACAGTCGCTGAAACACTGCAAACTTGAGGTCCAAAACACAACAAGTGATACAAGTTTCAAATCATCATTGCTATGTGTTTTATGTTTTGCCACCATAAAATATGGGCGAGCATGTATACTTTTGGCTTTGCCCGACAATATATAATTCTCCACAGAAAAAATATTTCATCGCAATATCTGCGTGGTATGTTAAAAACTATTAAAACGGTAAAGCTATTTGACCATGATGGAAGTTGAAAACCAGTTCACCGTAAATTCATGTTTTTCTTTTCACCTTCTCAAATTTGACAGTAAAGGTTATGTTTGTTAAAGTTAGCACAATCAGTGGATCAACGGTTTCCGGACAAGTGTATACACTATGTATGGAACTGTGTGCCGTGGTGTGTATTTATCATTGTCTATCTAAAGTGTCAGTGTCGTGATTCAGACCAGAAAATCTGTTCTTCTGTGGAAGACAAACCATGGTAAGAGATAACCAATTCCATTCCTGTTTCAATGTATGTGTTGATGGAGATGTGACTATTTGAAACGTTTTCGCTATTTTCTATCTAAATATTCAAATATGCGATGTTGTCAAGAAAAATGTTATCTGCATCCACGCCTAGTCGTCTATAGCAGACAGACCCGATGACTTTGATAAACTGCACACGGATTGACGTTTCATGTCTATTGTTGATCAGAACAACACCGTAGAGCATCAATCTAGTCCAAAATAGTTGTTTCCAAGGATAGTTTCGGAAGAAAAGATTTTGGACTATGATAAAAGTGATGGAAACATTTCCATAATCATAAGAAATCTCTACCAAATGTGTTCATTGTACGATCCCGTCTTAACCATGAGCATCATAACCATCAAGAAGACATAATAAGGAAACCAGCCAAAGTCCAATCTTCCTCAGTGTCATGTGACCCATTTAACACTTGCCGATTTGGTTGCTTTTTTTTGGTTCGGAATTTGGTCAGAATCAATTACAACCAGTTTGGCTCCAAATGAGAACGATGAACTGCAAAATAACTCAAAATCGGGAATGGTCTTTTAAATGTCAATATGGTACACGGCAATGAAACCCTATACCAAACAATATCTTCTGTTTGTTATTTTTATTTCCATCACTGGAAAAAGCTGTGTTTAATCAATTTCTTGGTTTGTACGATTTACAAATTCAGAAGGCTAACGTATTTCAGTCATGAACCTTTAAATAAAATATGACTGTTTTGTGCTGTGTTGTGAATTTTATGTTTCATGCCACATTCAAAATTATTGAACTCTAATACCGAGAAGGCATCGAGGTGTGGGATGAAATGGTGTTTCCCCTCGGCATGTCAGCTTAATGTTGGAGGAAAGCCCGAAGTGATGCAGGTCTCAGACGTTTACCACTTCGGTGAAACCTACGGGCACAGGTTTAGAGCTGACGGCCATTAGCTTGGAGGATGGTCGTTGAAGATTTGGAGCCAGTGCAGATGGTATCGATGCCTGCTTGATGCTAAAGCAATCTGATGATTTGATGTGATGTCTTGTAGGGTGGGTTGATTTTGTTGGGGGCGGATTCTTGTCTGATTGGTTTTGGTTTGGGCTAGATTGTAGTGGATATGGTCCTCTTGACCAGCTTGGTAGGATAATGGTTGAGGTCAGTGTCTACATGCTGGAGATGATTAAGTTCATGGTCAAGGTCAAGGTTGCTGGAGGAGATGTTCTTGGCTGGCTTGGTCAGTGTAGAGATTATGCCAGACTTTCTTTCGAAATGAATGCATTGGTCAGAATGGGTAGGCTTTCTATAGACATTACTTGGTTGTAGTCACTTCCGCTTGATAATGGTGTAAGGACATACATCAACAAGTCGCAACATGAAATATACCAGAAGTTGTTATCCATAAAGTTGTATGTTTTTATCATTTACTCGCCAATGTATCGAATGCCAATCAAATAGTCACAAAGACTTTTGGAAACCAAATAGGTCACTGTTCACAGTTCACGGCTACACTTATTGCACTGGGCAGCCACGCGAAACAAGAAGGTTATACACTCCGTGTTGTCCTTCACGCTTTGCTATCATGGCTGCAGTTTCCCCATCCTGGTCCCTGGCGTTAATGTCTGTCATGTTCTGTGAGAGGATTTGCTTCACCATCTCCACACGTCCTTCAAGAGTGGCCAGATGAAGGATGTTGTCACCATTGTCATCCGTTAAGGGAGTTTGACCACCTTTACTCACAAGTAGATCAAACACTTTTCTATATCCATGATATGCTGATCTCATTAATGGTGTCCTTCCGTACTTTCCTCTACTGTTAATGTTCACCATGTCCTGTGATAGAATATACTTTACTATCTCTGCATGTCCTCTAAATGAGGCATAATGAAGTATGTTGTCGCCGTCATCATCCACTTGCGACACATTAGCTCCCATACACACAAGAACCGGAAGCACGTCCACGTGCCCATAATAAACAGCCTTCATCGGGATAGTTCCTCCTATCTTTGATGTACTGTTAATATCAATAATGTGTTGTGAGAGTTGATACTTCACCATACCCACATGTCCGCCAACACAGGCCCAGTGCAGGATGTTGTTACCATCATCATCCACTTGTGACACATTTGCTCCCATACACACGAGAACATCAAATACGTCTCTGTACCCATGATATGCAGCGTTCATCAGAGATGTTTTTCCAAAAGCATTTCTACTGTTAATATCAACACTGTGTTGTGTAAGTACATACTTCACCATACCCACATGTCCGCCATTACAGGCCCAGTGCAGGATGTTCAAGCCATCATCATCTACTTGTGACACATTAGCTCCTTTTCTAATAAGAAAGCCAAATACTCTTCTATGCCCCTTCTGCGCCGCCACCATGAGAGGTGTCCTCCTGTGCTTTTTGTCTCTACCGTTGACCAAATCCCGGGACAAGATGCGTCTCACTCGGCCAAGGTCCCCCTTCCTACAGGCTTTGTGAAGTGGGTTGTTCTCTAAAGTTTCTATCTTGTTAACTTTATGATTTAGAGATCTCTCAGGGTAGTTCTGCTTCTCATCTGTAGAAGAGAAATATGTAGAATAAATAATATATATCTTAATTATAAATTGTAGTTATCAGTGATCTGTTACCCACCTATAATAAAAACACTTGTACATAATCTGTAATCAGGTAATTTGTGTGCAGTGGTAAATATCTTCCTTAGAATCGAATCGAATCAAGAAACCAAAAAAATACAGACACACGTCAATGTGCATTGATGCTTTGGTTAACCGACCAGGGTCAGTCAATGTTTCTGACTAGCAGCACAACTCGTTGCATTAATTCGGGCTCTGGTGTCAAATGCAACTACCCTAAATGCATTAGCTCATTAACGTCACTTCGAAGTAAGCAAACAGAGGAAACCATCCAAAGTGTCAAAATGTGTTGTAATGTTGATGACAATGGATTATATTTAATGTTCCTTAATTGGTACTACAATTGTGTGCCTCCTCGTACCATTGTGAGTATGAGTGAGTGATTTAATATTTAACGTCACATCGGCAATATTTCAGCCATATCCCGACGAGAAGTAATACATTAATAACATATATATGTAAAAACCTGTCATCAAAGGACGGTACAATATAACTAGAATATCACAGAGTCTATTTAAAACTAGTTGAGTAACATTTAAAAGCAGAGAGAATTAACAACACAATATAAAAATGGGCTAGAGATCGTCAGTAACTAAAGGGAGATCGCCATACCAGGGACCATGGGGACTTACAGTGCCTTTGCTTCCTGCATGGACCCTGGCACAATAGTGAGTGAGTGAGTGAGTGAGTTGGGTTTCACGCCGCTTTTAACAGTATTCCAGTTATATCACATTATATCACAGCTTAATGTCGGAGGAAAGCCCGAAGTGGTGCAGGTCTCAGACGTTTACCTCTTCGCTGAAACCCACGAGAACGGATATGGTGCTGACAAACCTAGAAACATAATAGGGACCTTCCGGGATCGGAACCCACAAGCATAGGTTTCTGGCGTGCCCAAGGGACGCACATCGCTGTGCTTAAGTCAATCAATCCATCAATCATTCAATCTTTATGCAAGCACTAAAGCGGACACAGGCCTATAACAATAATGACAGAGGTGTTGCACACAATTTTAACTATTCTTTATGAATTTAGTTCATTCTAGCAGTGCGTGGTTTATATACATAGCCAACTTCTGCATAATTGATAGATTTAGACTGTTTAACAAGTGCCGGATTTCACACTATGTGGATCAGAGCGAATCGCGGCGCCTTAGACGACTGGGCCATCCGTGCACCTTCCTCGTGCCATAATGTGATTTGTCGGAAGTAGTTTGTTGGTTATTTAACGCTGAACTAAGAACTATTCCAGTTATATGACAAGTTATAGTGGTCTGTAATTATAAATAAATAATCGGGCCTGGACCAGACAATCCAGTGGTTGACCGTCAGACGTAGTTCCGGACGTAGTGTGGAGCTCAGCGATTGCTTTTGGTAAGTCGAGCATTCTCTGTCATAGCTTCGAATGGACGCTTCATTTCGTTGACCGACCATATACATGATCTGTCTGGCCTCAAAGCCTGCATCATTCATAGACTGAATCTATGTCCTAAGTTTTCCCTAATGATTTTTAATGTTATTTTTAGACATTGAAGAATTCCCGTAAAGTAGTTCTGTATGCCTCCGCTCGATTGACAAGGTAATCACGTGACATACATGTACTGACGTTCATAGGGAAATGAACGACAGTCAGCTTGGTTGTGTTCATCTAGGCGAAGTCACCCGCTACTGTCAATATTTCATGTTGAATACTACGGCGGGCTGTTTTTTTTTTATTAATATAGTGGATACCAATTCCTGTGTCGTTTGTAACGCCGTTTCAGGACTAGTTCTTGCCCCTTCATCAAGTGAATACTGCATAAGCGTATGTTGCGCATATATATATATATATATATATATATATATATATATATATATATATATATATATATATTTATATATATGGTCCAGGCACATGGTACAAATGCATACATAGCAAAGAACATAACTGAGATTTTATTATGATGTAAATAAATATATGAATCACTCTCTTGATATTGAGAATGTGAGTAAAAAATGGTTTACGTTAAAGTCAGCAATGTTACAAGCATTTCAAGGTCAGACAAATGAATCATGTTTAATTTGATGCAATCATTAGCATAAATGCAGGTGAGCTAATGAATAACTTTACAACAATGGTCGAAGTTGATTGACTATAATGCTGATTTCATAAATGATATGTCTACCCACGAAATGTGTAATTGCATCAGACATACCGTTTGTCACTGAAGCGTCAAATTTGGAAATGCCCTCTACATGTCTGCACTAAACATGTTTAACAGCATTGCTGAAGCCTTACATGTCAACAAGCTTTGAGCAAGAGTTAAATGTCGCTCTCTGAAATCGTTCCACCTCAACTGATGCAATATAGCTCGAGATAAAGGGAAAGATGATTATGGGAAAGTTGAAATAATCCCATTTGCCTTGTTGATAGTAATTTCACATTCTGAATCGTTATGCATAGATCTTGATATAATAAAAATAAGATGACCTCATTGGTGTCATCTATTTCTAGTACAGGTGGGTAAATTAGAGGAAGGTAATTGCTACAAATCATCGATAAACCTCAAGCCGAAAGACCGCCTCCATGGTCTAGTGGTAGAGCGTCTCCACGCAGGGCTGAAGCTCGGGAGTTCGATATCCTGCCGCGTCATAGAAAAAGATGTTAAAAGATGGTACTTGTTGTTATCCTGACTGGTACTCGGCATTAAAGAGTTAAAACACGGATTGTTCGGCTTGAGGGGGCGTGGGTGACCCAGTAACTTAAGGCGCCGCGATTCGCTTTGCAGAGTTGCGTCCCTTGGGTACCCAAGAAACCTATGTTTGTGGGTTCGAACCCCGATTATGTTTCTAGGTTTGTCAGCACCATACCCGTGCTCGTGGTTTTCACCGAAGTGGTAAACGTCTGAGACCTGCATCCCTTCGGGCTTTCCTCCAACATTAAGCTGACACGCCGTGATATAACTGGATTACTGTTAAAAGCGGCGTTGAACCCAACTCACTCACCCTCAGTATAGTGTGTCTGAGAGGGACTCATGTTAAACTGCAGCATGGTTTCTCAGTTGACTAGCACTATAAAGTCGGCATTAGTCCAGACTAGTACACACACGCGCGCGCGCACACATGTGCATTTTCTTCGCTACATAAGTGCAATAATCTTGAACGCGACGTAAACCACATTGCACCTCACCTCATCTCAGCTCAAGCTGAAGTCATATATCATTCAAATTGCCTTCTTTTGATTTTGCCAATCCGACGAGAAATTCCGATTCAGATCAGGAAGAAGGAGAAACAACTGGAGTCCATGTGGATGTCTACTTCTTGGCTTCATGTCGTATATCAAAATTTCACATAAATGTGATCAATGAAGAAGTTCAGCATTTCTCATATTTTATCAGTAAACGACAGATGACAATTTCAGACTATTGTCTCCCTGAACCTGTATCAAGGAATGAAGTATTTCCTTAAGTTTGTCGTGTTGTGGAAGGTAGTTTACAAAAGTGATTAATCACATGTTTGGCATGACTGATTTTCATCCTTTTCTCAAACTGCAAGAATTCAAGCTAATCCTTTGAGGTTATAAAAATCCACATGGTAATAAGTGTAACTGTCTCAAATACTTCCTGTGAATATACAAAGAGTCCTAGCGTGATTGTATTGAGCATTATGGTTGTTGGGATTTGATGGTACAATTGCTAGACACGGCAGTGTATCTTTCTTTGTACGGATGTTTACGGAGCTTTGGAATGCAGTACAAAAGAGGTGACCACCCTATAGTTGGCGTCGGTCTCAGATGTAACGTGAACATGTAGCACTTTGTAGTAAGTGCTTGTCTGTGATAGATAAAAGTGACAAAGCCCTTTCCATTTTCATAACAAATCGAGTCGACTGTATCTTTCCGACTATATCATGAGCATGTGTTACTGAGTCACTATTGAATAGTGATGATACCAGGTACAAAGGTGAGCGTATCCTGCACTGCCCCACAAGTGGTACCCGACACAAACACATGTAAAGGCAAGTCAATTGTTGACCTGTAAAAAAAATCGGAAAATAGGATACAAGTAATAATAGGCAAATACATCAGACATATTTGTTGTCAGTGATGCGTCAAATTTTGAATGTCTACCATTAAACGTTTTGAAAGCTTTACTGCGGTCTTAAATGTTGTAACTTTGATCAAACAACTTCTGAGAAAGCGTTGTACGGCACTCTTTGAAATCGTTGTAGAAAGAGCATGATCGTTTTACCACAAAGCTGTGAAATGTAGATACAGGAATCTAGCTGGAGCTACAGGAATATTGTTCGACATAAAGGGAAAGTTGATTGTTGGAAAGTTGAAGTCATCCTTCTTGTCACGCAGTCTTGTTGGGAGCGTTTTGTGACTAGGAATCTTTATGGATATATCAGAATATGAATAATGAAGCGGCCTCACTCCTTTATTTCTAGTTGAGTTGGGTCAATCTGTGGAAAGGAATTGGCTATTTGAAGGTTATTGAACGACTAATGTAAGGTGAACATGTAACACCCTGCAGGTGACGATGGTTTCAGATGTCAAGTGAAATGTAACACCCTGCAGGTGACAATGGTTTCAGGTGTAAGGTGAAATGTCACTGCAAACACGAAAACGTCGTTTTTTTCCGTATATGGTCATTGGACGGAAAAACGACGTTATTTGGACGTTTTCAAACCATCGTTTTTCCGTCCAAATAACGTCGTTATTTGACATCGGAATTTACTGGGAGAGAACGATAGCGTTAAGCTCCTCCCTTTCTTGATTGACATTGTCAATGAAGCAACAGCGTCTACCGGTGTTTCTACTTCTCAGATTTCATTGGTCAGTCCCCGCGTGTTAGATTACAGGCCCGCGTTTGACGCTGCACTCAAAGCGCTAAGCGGAAGTACTGAAATCAATCGTTCTGCGCATGCGGATTACTTAATGCCTTGACCAAATTTTCCGTTCTGTGCATGCGCGATTTCGCGTATTGTTTCCTAGATTTAATGTCACCACTATTTGACAATGTTTCATAAACACAGTCACGTGAAGGTTCGGAATCGTAACGAGTAACTCCATTTAAATTGAAGAGGATCCCCAGTGATATGGGAGATTCCAAGATGAAACTATTCTATGGCTATCTAGGCTGCCACCCAAACCGATCTAAACGGGACCCGATAGCTTATTGTATGCTATATAGTCATATGGAAGTGGACAAGAACTATACATTGTATTCCGGCCGATTGTTCTTGCATTTACTTATAAGTCAGGAAAATGGACTTAAAAGGGGAGTTGTTGAATGTAATTATTTTAATTATTAAATGTTGCCTATACACTAATCTGGACGAACTTCTCATTGTTCTGTTTATGTCATCCTATATACTATTAGTATGTTACCGTTCTAAAGTCAACCTCTCACATAACATTATATTGTTCATAGTATCAAAGTTTAATCAACAATATCAAGAGCAGCGATTTAAACCACTGAAACACCCAAACACAAGGCTGTTATCAAGCGCTAGTGCAGACGTGATGCATCGTAAAAACTGTATCGTGATGTCTTCAGAAATTCAATTATACTACGAGATAGTACGGCTAACGCTGACTCACCGGTGGAACAAAGACAATATCGCTAATACAGATATAACGTATTTGAATGTTAATACTAAAGACAAACAATCATTATTTTTGCAGTGACGATATAACACGTATACACGTTTATTGTTAACTTTCATCAGTTTTGCTCTTCATTTTAATAACTTTGTTTTCACATATATATGTAGCAATACCCGACAAGCATGTCATACATAATTATGGGGCAGTTTTCAATCTTGTACTGACTTACTCTGGTGTTAATGAGCGAACTTTATTGGCTTGTGTGTAAAACCCCGTTTTTTTTCTGGTAATCCTATTATTACTTAGTTTATTTCTATCTAATGACACCCTGTTCTCTGGATCATGGCTCCGTGACTATCCATAACTATACAAACGTCCCTATGGAAATAGCCTGAAAACTTAGTGGCACACCTGGGAGCTTCGCATTTTTCGCATGGAAATAGTTTAAAATACGTGTTGAAAATATTATTATATCTTTACTAAACCATTTAGGCATAAAATGAAGTAAAAGGAGTAGCTCTATATCCTGTCTCGGAAACTATATAGCTTCCCTTTTAACACAGGGGGTCGTCTATACAAACGTCCCTATGGAAAAAGCCTGAAAACTTAGTGGCACACCTGGGAGCTTCGCATTTTTCGCATGGAAATAGTTTAAAATACGTGTTTGAAATATTATTATCTCTTTCCTGAACCATTTAGACATAAAATGAAGTGTTTAGTGACACTTTTGATTTCTGATTTTGAGCTGGGTAAGTTTAAGCTTATTTCTGGGAGTTTAAGGGATAATTTTGCTGCTTTATCTGCGTTTTCATTTCCAAAGATTCCTACGTGGGCGGGGATCCAAATGAACTCTATTTGTTTACCTCCCTTAGTTAAGTTGTTTGAGCTTTTGGGTATTTAATTTATTAGTATATATGCACGTTAAGTGTGGAATTATTCCAAATTACACCTGTACTCAGCTTGCTTAAATGCCCCTTGTGTAATTGCAATCACGTAGGTGTTGCGTAATCAGTCAACCATTTTCCCTTAATTATATAATTAGCTTTCCTGAGCTTTTAGTGGTAGTTAATAGCATACCGTTTCATTGATAACTTATGCATTTGGTGAGGCTAACTAACAAAACCCATTTATTTTATTTTGAACATCCGTTAACATGTTTGTCCTAAACGCGTCCAGAATACCTTTGTAAGCTATGATAGTGTCGTGTCCCTCACAAATACTAAATAAAGTTATAACATATCGCCATATTTGTATGAAAAATATTATTCCATAAACATACTATCACTGGCCACTGACAAACATAAGCAGTATTAGAATAAGAAACATAATTAAATCCAATATGACGTGGTGATGTGAAAGCATACAGAAAACTAAGAGAGCCCAACTTACTTCAGTTTCTGTTTCTGCATCCTGCGTATCATTCTACCTGTCGGATCGACTTGACCAGGGTGGTTAATAATCTTAAACATCACGACTGTAAAACACAGTTGCTAGACATAAAGAGAACTTTAATTTACGGCGTCTTTTAACCATCACGACAATAATACTGAGTGGTCCAAGACCGAACACTTCTAACATACATTTTCTTAAGAAAATACAGTAAAAATGCTTCACTTTGAGCCCCTTGTTTTCTTTAAATACGATGTACCGTGACATTATAAAGTAGTATATAGGTAGATTGAAAACTAATCTATAGATGTAAACACATTTGAAGATACATCTGTTTGTTTAAAGTAGATATTGACCGCCCGGGCCAAGTCGGACCCAACACTCCTAACATAGATTTTCTTAAGAAAATACAGTAAAAATGCTTTACTTTTAACCCCTTGTTTTCTTTAAATACGATGTACCGTGACATTATAAAGTGGTATATAGGTAGATATAACACTAGTCTATAGATGTAAACACATTTGAAGATAAATCTGTGTGTTTAAAGTAGATTTTGACCGCCCAGGCCAAGTCGGACCCAACACAAGCCAAACACTTCGGATAGAGACTATGTTGAGAAGAGGGAAAAGGTCTTCACTTTAAGCCCCTTGTATTCTTTATATACCGCGATCTGAGACACTATAAAGTAATATTTAGGTGGATATAATATCAATCTATAGATGTAAATCATTTGATGATACATCTGTGAGGTTGATCGACTCTGTTGATCATAGAATGGGGTCAATTTGCATCTGATGGGGTTTTGTACAAAGTGTAACTGCCGAAATTGTCTACGTTGTCTCTACAAACTTCAAAATAACCTGTTTCTTCTCCAGTAAGTCTTTACAAACCACAAGTTTCCAATTTCTTACCCTGCCATATTTGCACTTGGGCATTGGCAGTCGTACATTTATTTTGTCGTATTTTGTGAATTTGCCTTAAGAATAGGACTGATTTTGAAATGTTAGAAGTAATTATTTCGTGTATGTAATGAAATATTTAAATGACCATAAGCAGAAAAAGCCACCCACGAGCTCCATTCATTCACAGCACCATCTGTTTAAATCCATGAAATGTAATTTAGAATATGTCTTGTTGTATACAATATTTCCAACAAGGATTTTTTTAAATTTCTTATGTCACAGGTGCACATTAGGTTATGTAATAAGAAAATTACACGTCGATTGAAACGTGGCGCTTTAATCACTGAAGTCCTATCTGTCCTGTTCGGTCTTTGTCCAGTTAAGGATATCTATACAATGAGCAATACATATCTTCAACCGGTAAGTCACGTTTTAATTAGCAAACCTATCTCGATTACAATGCAAAGAATAACACAGTTCCAAGTAGTAATTACTGCGATGTAATGAGGGGCCATCTGGTGTAGGACTGGAAGTGTATAAAAGTTGTGCTGTGTCGAGACATGAGCATCACTCTCAATATGAAGACTTTCCTGGTACTACTGGCGCTCTCCTGTGTTGCCACATGTTGGTGCTATCCTCTTCAGGATGGTCCCGGAGGACAAAAAAATGAAGGCCCTGGAGGTCCAGAAAATCCAGAAAGACAAGGCCCGGGAGGTCCCGAAGGTCCCGAAGGACAAGAAAGACAAGGCCCGGGAGGTCCCGAAGGTCCCGGAGGTCCCGGAGGACAAGAAAGACAAGGTCCGGGAGGTCCCGAAGGTCCCGGAGGACAAGAAAGACAAGGCCCGGGAGGTCCCGAAGGTCCCGGAGGTCCCGGAGGACAACAAAGACAAGGCCCCGGAGGTCCCGAAGGTCCCGGAGGACAACAAAGACAAGGCCCCGGAGGTCCCGAAGGTCCCGGAGGACAAGAAAGACAAGGCCCGGGAGGTCCCGAAGGTCCCGGAGGACAAGAAAGACAAGGTCCTGGAGGTCCCGAAGGTCCCGGAGGACAAGAAAGACAAGGCCCGGGAGGTCCCGGAGGACAAGAAAGACAAGGCCCCGGAGGTCCCGAAGGTCCCGGAGGACAAGAAAGACAAGGCCCTGGAGGTCCCGAAGGTCCAGGAGGACAAGAAAGACAAGGTCCCGGAGGTCCCGAAGGTCCCGGAGGACAAGAAAGACAAGGCCCGGGAGGTCCCGGAGGACAAGAAAGACAAGGTCCGGGAGGCCCGGGAGGTCCCGAAGGTCCCGGAGGTCCCGGAGGACAAGAAAGACAAGGTCCGGGAGGTCCCGAAGGTCCCGGAGGACAAGAAAGACAAGGCCCCGGAGGTCCCGGAGGACAAGAAAGACAAGGCCCGGGAGGTCCCGAAGGT
Organism: Haliotis rufescens; assembly: GCF_023055435.1. Classification (NCBI taxonomy): domain Eukaryota; kingdom Metazoa; phylum Mollusca; class Gastropoda; order Lepetellida; family Haliotidae; genus Haliotis; species Haliotis rufescens. The sequence goes on along the minus strand of NW_025964179.1, from coordinate 3,061,071 downwards.
CCCGGAGGACAAGAAAGACAAGGCCAAGGAGGTCCCGGAGGACAAGAAAGGCAAGGCCCTGGAGGTCCCGGAGGACAAGAAAGACAAGGTCCCGGAGGTCCCGAAGGTCCCGGAGGACAAGAAAGACAAGGACCCGGAGGTCCCGGAGGACAAGAAAGACAAGGCCCCGGAGGTCCCGGAGGACAACAAAGACAAGGCCCTGGAGGTCCCGAAGGTCCCGGAGGACAAGAAAGACAAGGCCCCGGAGGTCCCGGAGGACAAGGAAGACAAGGCCCGGGAGGTCCCGGAGGACAAGAAAGACAAGGTCCCGGAGGTCCCGAAGGTCCCGGAGGACAAGAAAGACAAGGCCCCGGAGGTCCCGGAGGACAAGAAAGACAAGGCCCGGGAGGTCCCGGAGGACAACAAAGACAAGGTCCCGGAGGTCCCGGAGGACAAGAAAGACAAGGCCCCGGAGGTCCCGGAGGACAAGAAAGACAAGGCCCGGGAGGTCCCGGAGGACAACAAAGACAAGGCCCTGGAGGTCCCGGAGGACAACAAAGACAAGGCCCTGGAGGTCCCGAAGGTCCCGGAGGACAAGAAAGACAAGGCCCCGGAGGTCCCGGAGGACAAGAAAGACAAGGCCCGGGAGGTCCCGGAGGACAACAAAGACAAGGCCCTGGAGGTCCCGGAGGTCCCGGAGGACAAGAAAGACAAGGCCCCGGAGGTCCCGGAGGACAAGAAAGACAAGGCCCGGGAGGTCCCGGAGGACAACAAAGACAAGGCCCTGGAGGTCCCGGAGGACAACAAAGACAAGGCCCTGGAGGTCCCGAAGGTCCCGGAGGACAAGAAAGACAAGGCCCCGGAGGTCCCGGAGGACAAGAAAGACAAGGCCCGGGAGGTCCCGGAGGACAACAAAGACAAGGCCCTGGAGGTCCCGGAGGTCCCGGAGGACAAGAAAGACAAGGCCCCGGAGGTCCCGGAGGACAAGAAAGACAAGGCCCGGGAGGTCCCGGAGGACAACAAAGACAAGGCCCTGGAGGTCCCGGAGGACAACAAAGACAAGGCCCTGGAGGTCCCGAAGGTCCCGGAGGACAAGAAAGACAAGGCCCCGGAGGTCCCGAAGGTCCCGGAGGACAAGAAAGACAAGGACCCGGAGGTCCCGGGGGACAAGAAAGACAAGGCCCGGGAGGTCCCGGAGGACAACAAAGACAAGGCCCTGGAGGTCCCGGAGGTCCCGGAGGACAAGAAAGACAAGGCCCCGGAGGTCCCGGAGGACAAGAAAGACAAGGCCCGGGAGGTCCCGGAGGACAACAAAGACAAGGCCCCGGAGGTCCCGGAGGACAACAAAGACAAGGCCCTGGAGGTCCCGAAGGTCCCGGAGGACAAGAAAGACAAGGCCCCGGAGGTCCCGGAGGACAAGAAAGACAAGGCCCGGGAGGTCCCGGAGGACAACAAAGACAAGGCCCTGGAGGTCCCGGAGGTCCCGGAGGACAAGAAAGACAAGGCCCCGGAGGTCCCGGAGGACAAGAAAGACAAGGCCCGGGAGGTCCCGGAGGACAACAAAGACAAGGCCCTGGAGGTCCCGGAGGACAACAAAGACAAGGCCCTGGAGGTCCCGAAGGTCCCGGAGGACAAGAAAGACAAGGCCCCGGAGGTCCCGGAGGACAACAAAGACAAGGCCCGGGAGGTCCCGGAGGACAACAAAGACAAGGCCCTGGAGGTCCCGGAGGTCCCGGAGGACAAGAAAGACAAGGCCCCGGAGGTCCCGGAGGACAAGAAAGACAAGGCCCGGGAGGTCCCGGAGGACAACAAAGACAAGGCCCTGGAGGTCCCGGAGGACAACAAAGACAAGGCCCTGGAGGTCCCGAAGGTCCCGGAGGACAAGAAAGACAAGGCCCGGGAGGTCCCGAAGGTCCCGGAGGACAAGAAAGACAAGGCCCCGGAGGTCCCGGAGGACAAGAAAGACAAGGCCCGGGAGGTCCCGGAGGACAACAAAGACAAGGCCCTGGAGGTCCCGGAGGTCCCGGAGGACAAGAAAGACAAGGCCCCGGAGGTCCCGGAGGACAAGAAAGACAAGGCCCGGGAGGTCCCGGAGGACAACAAAGACAAGGCCCTGGAGGTCCCGGAGGACAACAAAGACAAGGCCCTGGAGGTCCCGAAGGTCCCGGAGGACAAGAAAGACAAGGCCCCGGAGGTCCCGGAGGACAAGAAAGACAAGGCCCGGGAGGTCCCGGAGGACAACAAAGACAAGGCCCTGGAGGTCCCGGAGGTCCCGGAGGACAAGAAAGACAAGGCCCCGGAGGTCCCGGAGGACAAGAAAGACAAGGCCCGGGAGGTCCCGGAGGACAACAAAGACAAGGCCCTGGAGGTCCCGGAGGACAACAAAGACAAGGCCCTGGAGGTCCCGAAGGTCCCGGAGGTCCCGGAGGCCGAAGATAGGCCAACACCTCCTCAACAAAGGAACTGACAAGGTTAGCTTGTTTTTCATTGCTTCGAGGGGCGGTCGGGTAGCCTAGGCTTGGTGGTTAAAGCGTTCGCTCGTCACGCCGAAGACCCGGGTTCGATTCCCGACATGGGTACAATGTGTGAAGCCCATTTCTGGTGTCCCCCGCCGTGATATTGCTGGAATATTGCTAAAAGCGGCGTAAAACCATACTCACTCACTCACTCACTGCTTCGATTTCCAATGTACGTTTCTTGTACATAACTTAACGCAATGTAACATTAACTTTAATATTCACGGGATATATAACAAGATGAAAACGTTCAAAGCAAACTAGGCCCAATATTTCCTCTTGATTCATTATAAAGCTGTGCATACATCATTGTTGTTAGTGTTTTACCGAAGCTTTGCTTTCCTTTTCAGATGGCACTTCTTTGAAATAAAACCAATGAACACTGAAAGATTTTGTTGTACATATGTGTTGCCTACCTGGATTCGTCATGGAAATGCATGTATAATTTGGTATATGAGAAACAAACACGTCTTAGAATTAGTATTTTCCACAGCAAAATAAACCTAAGTCGTGGATGGACCAGTGGTCTAATCAGCTGATTAGAAAGCTGCTGTGGTTGGTTTGAATTCCAGGGTCGCCTTGATTGGTTTTCTTGTTTTGTCAGCGCCGTAACAATAACTGTCGGGCTTTCTTCACACATCAAGCTACCTCGCCATGATATATCTGATATAATGTTCAAAGCTGCGTTTAACCAAAGGTACTCACTTACTCACTAAGGAATAGGTTGACATTGTACAGCCAGACAATGCATTTTATCGCAGTTAGTTATATAGCAATGCTTATAATTAAACCATTTACTTTTCACTAACTAACTACTGTAACAGCTGATTTGGTTATAGTGAATGAACATTTAGCTGGCCAGCAATATGTTGACGACAATTTGCGTCCATTCGCTAGAATTATGCCGGACCACATCGTGCAGATCGTAACCGTTTATCTACGACGAGAAGGCATCCGGATATTGGACTGGTCCGCAAAGTCCTCTGACGAAGTCTAACAGACATTTGTCGTCATTACACCGTCACTGGGAAGAAACATAGTCATATTTCCCACTCTCACAATACCTTTGACATTTACGTACATATTCTTAAAGCCCCACCCTGACTATAAATAGCCCGCAAGGTGGCGGTGTTTCAGTTTCGAACAATGACTGACAATGTAAACACAACCGAGTGTCGGGAGAAACTTTTTGAAAACCATACGGGAACAAGATCACCATTGACCGTCAAACTTCGTATCAACTTAAAAGACAAACCCTGGATACCACAAATGGCTCCATATCTAGATCTAAGTCAATACATCTTCTGTAGTGTTATCATAAAAATGTGTTTGGCGTCTACATCAATCACAGTAGACGGAGCTTATTTACGGTTGCGCTATTAATAGCCAAGCACATGGTCAATGCATTTGTGGTCAAAGTGTATTGTATGTTTTTACGACAGAACAGCAGCAGAAAAACAGTTTCGGTAATGTAACAGTAACAATACATAAATACGAAATTGACGACACGATTCTTTCAGTTCAATCCGAAAATTACAGATATGTGTTTAGTTTTGGTCATTTGCATTCAGATTATATTTATAAAACTTACAAAATTACACCGATTTCTCAACTAGTGTTTAGGAAGGGGCCTTATTTGAAGCGCCAATATTTCTTAGTTTGACTACAATATATGATTATGTCACGTGTATCAACGTAACAATGCACATAAGGAACTGATAAAAATGTAATGAAATACACTAGATGTTTTGACCCACTTTAGGCGTATGTAGATAATATTGTACTTACGATACACGACAACTCCAAAACACATATTCCAAGACAACTTTAATTATGTATTTCCTTTTCTTTCACAGCATTTTCACACACAAAACTGAGTTTGATCATTAGATCCACACTTGTCCCATGTCTTGTTCGGGGGATTTACATACACTTCGCGCACAAGTTTTAAAATACAACCCGGGATCCCTTTCCGTTTTGTCCACTGTAATCCCTCAACTTCTCCAACATTCCAGAGGTATTGCACTGTTTTCGAATCGACGAATTTCTGCAAAATGGTGGCCGCACCATTCCCTAACTGCGATTGCATGTGCTGTGTCACGCACGGTTGACAAAAGAAGTGTGAACATCTTCTTCATCTGGTTCCAGATGCATGTCATCGATCCCAATTGTGTGGATCGATGCTCATGATGTCAATCACTGGATTGTCTGGTCCAGACTCGATTATTTTACAGACCGCCGTCATATAGCTGGAATATTGCTGAATGCGGCGTTAAACAACAAACAAACAAACAAACAAACCACGGTACAATGTCTCGAATGCTTTCCATGAGAATCAAAATTCATTTGGGTCCGGGATACGTTATGGAACGCACCAAAGTGTCATGGATATATCACGGAATGTAACAATGGGACTGCCATAGCAAATTGACGTAAATTTATGACGTTTGAGGTTTATTTAAAGCTTTGGATTGGATGATATTGATGAATCCCATCGTTGGTTGTTGTAATGGGATACACGTTGTTTAAACTGCGACATAAAAAATAAACATTTCCAACATCTTGCATCATCCAGGCTTGGCCAAAGACAAACTGGAATAAGAAATGTTTTATTTAAGTTGCCCAGAAAGTTCTGTTTACGCAATCCAGGCCATGCAGCATTAGGTACGTTTGCCTCGGATGTTGGCCATTATTCATAGTGACTAGTTTAGCCCAATATTTTACACATTGTGTTACATAGATGAGAAATAATAAAGGGCGACAACTTTCTCCAAGAACAGAATCATTACAAGGCAGAGGCAGATACAGAATTATTTTTATATACTTAGTAGGAACTCTCTCAATTTGATCCATGACTTCGTATCCCCAAAGTTCGGAGCCGTATGTTAGGATGCGCAGAACCACGCCATCGACAATCTTAGCGAAGAATAAGTATTACAGGAGGATCACATGAGCTTATATCAGTATAAGTACATGTTTTCGTATGTATACCTCTTGTATCATTATTTTTTATGTTTATTCATGTAAATTTCTTGTTCAATGACGATTATTTGGGGATAGGATAACTAGGCTAGAAATAGGCATCCCCATGAACACCAGTTGGGCAGAACTTCTGCTCGGATTGGTAACATCAACTTTCCCAAAGTTAACTTTTCCTTTGAGTCGAACAATATTTTAGCAGCTCCAACTATTAGCCCTTCCTTTAATGTACCATCAGTTTCAAAGTGTGTCATACGACTTTTTCTCACAAGTTGTTCAAATGGTTCGCGGTTGATCTGTGAGGGATATTTCCAAATTTGACGTGTCGTGACCAAACTAATGTCCCAATTGTGAGTTTATGATCCCCGATATTTTTTAGGTGAACAATTGACTTGCCTTTGCACCTTATCGCTGACACCTGGTGTCATCACTATTTTGTAGTTATTGATTAACGCATACTTATGATATACCGTATTGGACGTAATAAGTGCTCCGCTCTAATAAGCGCCCACGGCGATATTTGCTAATATATTGGCTAGTGAAGAATCCCAATTATCACCCCTTTCGATTGATCAATGTACACAAGACTTATTTATTCGTATATAATACGTGTGTTATATGCATCCTTAATTATGGAAAATTAAATTCTGGAAAAATATATCTGTCGTATATAAACATTTCAGGCTGTCACCATAAACCACGAAATTTACGATCTTTCAAATCTGTTGTTTTTCACCAAAATGATATTCTAATAAGAGCACTCTATTTCTAATTTTGAAAGCGCCCTGGGCGCATATTATGTCGAATACGGTAGTCGAAATCGAACAATATGGTTATGGAAAGAGTTTTTACTCACAACTGAAAAAGTTTTTTAAAAACTCATATCTCCTTCCTTCTTCTCGGTCTTCTTTGGGTCACTCTTGATAAACGACAGGTTAAAGTTTCAATATCCTATTCAAAACTCCCACATAGGCCATGTTCAGTACATTTAAACTGGCACAGCTTGATGCCAACGTTCCTGATAGTGACAATCGTCTTAGGTCCACATTGCTTTATGCTTGATGTTGAAAATACGAACATCAGAATAACTGTTAATTCCAGGAGTAGTTTCAGATAGTCCATTAAATATCTGGGTATCATCTTTCATACGTCACAGAGGATCACCTTCTACAAAGGACGTTATGGAACAGCTACCACGAGGTTGAAGGTTCACGTTCAGGTAGACAGTGAACACAAGACTCTTGAAACTAATGTTCCTGCTATTAACATTCAAGGGACATCACGTGACGATGCCAAGAGATTAGAACACGGGCATAAATCATTCTAGTATTTGTGACACTGACAATAGAAAGTGTTTTTCTCTTTTTATAAAGATCTTGGTTCCTCTGATTTTTATGTCAACGTGCTACAAGACTGATTTGTACCTTCTCTTCAAATGAACCTCCCATCGGCAACTTAGACCACTCAGTTTCCACGCTCCTTACATCACATAGTTTCCCGCACCTTAGATCACAACCTACATTTGCTTCAAAAACATTTTCAATTGTGAGTAAAAATTCTTTCTATAACCATGAGAAATCTATTGCTCGATTTCGACTACCGTATTCGACATAATATGCACCCAGGGCGCTTTCAAAATTTGAAATAGAGTGCTCTTATTAGAATATTATTTTGGTGAAAAACAACAGAGTTGAAAGATCGTGAATTTCGTGGTTTATGGTGACAGCCTGAAATGTTTATAAACGACAGATGTATTTTTCCAGAATTTAATTTTCCATAATTAAGGATGCATATAACACACGTATTATATACGAATAAATAAGTCTTGTGTACATTGATCAATCGAAAGGGGTGATAATTGGAATTCTTCACTAGCCAATATATTGGCAAATATCGCCGTGGGCGCTTATTAGAGCGGAGCACTTATTACGTCCAATACGGTATATCATAAGTATGCGTTAATCAATAACTACCAAATAGTGATGACACCAGGTGTCAGCGATAAGGTGCAAAGGCAAGTCAATTGTTTACCTAAAAAATATCGGGGATCATAAACTCACAATCATAGGTTTCTGGCGTGTCCAGGGGACGCAACTCTGCACAGCGAATCGCGGCGCCTCAGACGACTGGGCCACCCGTGCCCCCAATGATACAAGAGGTATACATACGAATACATGTACTTATACTGATATAAGCTCATGTGATCCTCCTGTAATACTTATTCTTCGCTAAGATTGTCGATGGCGTGGTTCTGCGCATCCTAACATACGGCTCCGAACTTTGGGGATACGAAGTCATGGATCAAATTGAGAGAGTTCCTACTAAGTATATAAAAATAATTCTGTATCTGCCTCTGCCTTGTAATGATTCTGTTCTTGGAGAAAGTTGTCGCCCTTTATTATTTCTCATCTATGTAACACAATGTGTAAAATATTGGGCTAAACTAGTCACTATGAATAATGGCCAACATCCGAGGCAAACGTACCTAATGCTGCATGGCCTGGATTGCGTAAACAGAACTTTCTGGGCAACTTAAATAAAACATTTCTTATTCCAGTTTGTCTTTGGCCAAGCCTGGATGATGCAAGATGTTGGAAATGTTTATTTTTTATGTCGCAGTTTAAACAACGTGTATCCCATTACAACAACCAACGATGGGATTCATCAATATCATCCAATCCAAAGCTTTAAATAAACCTCAAACGTCATAAATTTACGTCAATTTGCTATGGCAGTCCCATTGTTACATTCCGTGATCTATCCATGACACTTTGGTGCGTTCCATAACGTATCCCGGACCCAAATGAATTTTGATTCTCATGGAAAGCATTCGAGACATTGTACCGTGGTTTGTTTGTTTGTTTGTTTGTTGTTTAACGCCGCATTCAGCAATATTCCAGCTATATGACGGCGGTCTGTAAAATAATCGAGTCTGGACCAGACAATCCAGTGATTGACATCATGAGCATCGATCCACACAATTGGGATCGATGACATGCATCTGGAACCAGATGAAGAAGATGTTCACACTTCTTTTGTCAACCGTGCGTGACACAGCACATGCAATCGCAGTTAGGGAATGGTGCGGCCACCATTTTGCAGAAATTCGTCGATTCGAAAACAGTGCAATACCTCTGGAATGTTGGAGAAGTTGAGGGATTACAGTGGACAAAACGGAAAGGGATCCCGGGTTGTATTTTAAAACTTGTGCGCGAAGTGTATGTAAATCCCCCGAACAAGACATGGGACAAGTGTGGATCTAATGATCAAACTCAGTTTTGTGTGTGAAAATGCTGTGAAAGAAAAGGAAATACATAATTAAAGTTGTCTTGGAATATGTGTTTTGGAGTTGTCGTGTATCGTAAGTACAATATTATCTACATACGCCTAAAGTGGGTCAAAACATCTAGTGTATTTCATTACATTTTTATCAGTTCCTTATGTGCATTGTTACGTTGATACACGTGACATAATCATATATTGTAGTCAAACTAAGAAATATTGGCGCTTCAAATAAGGCCCCTTCCTAAACACTAGTTGAGAAATCGGTGTAATTTTGTAAGTTTTATAAATATAATCTGAATGCAAATGACCAAAACTAAACACATATCTGTAATTTTCGGATTGAACTGAAAGAATCGTGTCGTCAATTTCGTATTTATGTATTGTTACTGTTACATTACCGAAACTGTTTTTCTGCTGCTGTTCTGTCGTAAAAACATACAATACACTTTGACCACAAATGCATTGACCATGTGCTTGGCTATTAATAGCGCAACCGTAAATAAGCTCCGTCTACTGTGATTGATGTAGACGCCAAACACATTTTTATGATAACACTACAGAAGATGTATTGACTTAGATCTAGATATGGAGCCATTTGTGGTATCCAGGGTTTGTCTTTTAAGTTGATACGAAGTTTGACGGTCAATGGTGATCTTGTTCCCGTATGGTTTTCAAAAAGTTTCTCCCGACACTCGGTTGTGTTTACATTGTCAGTCATTGTTCGAAACTGAAACACCGCCACCTTGCGGGCTATTTATAGTCAGGGTGGGGCTTTAAGAATATGTACGTAAATGTCAAAGGTATTGTGAGAGTGGGAAATATGACTATGTTTCTTCCCAGTGACGGTGTAATGACGACAAATGTCTGTTAGACTTCGTCAGAGGACTTTGCGGACCAGTCCAATATCCGGATGCCTTCTCGTCGTAGATAAACGGTTACGATCTGCACGATGTGGTCCGGCATAATTCTAGCGAATGGACGCAAATTGTCGTCAACATATTGCTGGCCAGCTAAATGTTCATTCACTATAACCAAATCAGCTGTTACAGTAGTTAGTTAGTGAAAAGTAAATGGTTTAATTATAAGCATTGCTATATAACTAACTGCGATAAAATGCATTGTCTGGCTGTACAATGTCAACCTATTCCTTAGTGAGTAAGTGAGTACCTTTGGTTAAACGCAGCTTTGAACATTATATCAGATATATCATGGCGAGGTAGCTTGATGTGTGAAGAAAGCCCGACAGTTATTGTTACGGCGCTGACAAAACAAGAAAACCAATCAAGGCGACCCTGGAATTCAAACCAACCACAGCAGCTTTCTAATCAGCTGATTAGACCACTGGTCCATCCACGACTTAGGTTTATTTTGCTGTGGAAAATACTAATTCTAAGACGTGTTTGTTTCTCATATACCAAATTATACATGCATTTCCATGACGAATCCAGGTAGGCAACACATATGTACAACAAAATCTTTCAGTGTTCATTGGTTTTATTTCAAAGAAGTGCCATCTGAAAAGGAAAGCAAAGCTTCGGTAAAACACTAACAACAATGATGTATGCACAGCTTTCTAATGAATCAAGAGGAAATATTGGGTCTAGTTTGCTTTGAACGTTTTCATCTTGTTATATATCCCGTGAATATTAAAGTTAATGTTACATTGCGTTAAGTTATGTACAAGAAACGTACATTGGAAATCGAAGCAGTGAGTGAGTGAGTGAGTATGGTTTTACGCCGCTTTTAGCAATATTCCAGCAATATCACGGCGGGGGACACCAGAAATGGGCTTCACACATTGTACCCATGTCGGGAATCGAACCCGGGTCTTCGGCGTGACGAGCGAACGCTTTAACCACCAAGCCTAGGCTACCCGACCGCCCCTCGAAGCAATGAAAAACAAGCTAACCTTGTCAGTTCCTTTGTTGAGGAGGTGTTGGCCTATCTCCGGCCTCCGGGACCTCCGGGACCTTCGGGACCTCCAGGGCCTTGTCTTTGTTGTCCTCCGGGACCTCCAGGGCCTTGTCTTTGTTGTCCTCCGGGACCTCCCGGGCCTTGTCTTTCTTGTCCTCCGGGACCTCCGGGGCCTTGTCTTTCTTGTCCTCCGGGACCTCCGGGACCTCCAGGGCCTTGTCTTTGTTGTCCTCCGGGACCTCCCGGGCCTTGTCTTTCTTGTCCTCCGGGACCTCCGGGGCCTTGTCTTTCTTGTCCTCCGGGACCTTCGGGACCTCCAGGGCCTTGTCTTTGTTGTCCTCCGGGACCTCCAGGGCCTTGTCTTTGTTGTCCTCCGGGACCTCCCGGGCCTTGTCTTTCTTGTCCTCCGGGACCTCCGGGGCCTTGTCTTTCTTGTCCTCCGGGACCTCCGGGACCTCCAGGGCCTTGTCTTTGTTGTCCTCCGGGACCTCCCGGGCCTTGTCTTTCTTGTCCTCCGGGACCTCCGGGGCCTTGTCTTTCTTGTCCTCCGGGACCTTCGGGACCTCCCGGGCCTTGTCTTTCTTGTCCTCCGGGACCTTCGGGACCTCCAGGGCCTTGTCTTTGTTGTCCTCCGGGACCTCCAGGGCCTTGTCTTTGTTGTCCTCCGGGACCTCCCGGGCCTTGTCTTTCTTGTCCTCCGGGACCTCCGGGGCCTTGTCTTTCTTGTCCTCCGGGACCTCCGGGACCTCCAGGGCCTTGTCTTTGTTGTCCTCCGGGACCTCCCGGGCCTTGTCTTTCTTGTCCTCCGGGACCTCCGGGGCCTTGTCTTTCTTGTCCTCCGGGACCTCCGGGACCTCCCGGGCCTTGTCTTTCTTGTCCTCCGGGACCTCCGGGGCCTTGTCTTTCTTGTCCTCCGGGACCTTCGGGACCTCCAGGGCCTTGTCTTTGTTGTCCTCCGGGACCTCCAGGGCCTTGTCTTTGTTGTCCTCCGGGACCTCCCGGGCCTTGTCTTTCTTGTCCTCCGGGACCTCCGGGGCCTTGTCTTTCTTGTCCTCCGGGACCTCCGGGACCTCCAGGGCCTTGTCTTTGTTGTCCTCCGGGACCTCCCGGGCCTTGTCTTTCTTGTCCTCCGGGACCTCCGGGGCCTTGTCTTTCTTGTCCTCCGGGACCTTCGGGACCTCCCGGGCCTTGTCTTTCTTGTCCTCCGGGACCTTCGGGACCTCCAGGGCCTTGTCTTTGTTGTCCTCCGGGACCTCCAGGGCCTTGTCTTTGTTGTCCTCCGGGACCTCCCGGGCCTTGTCTTTCTTGTCCTCCGGGACCTCCGGGGCCTTGTCTTTCTTGTCCTCCGGGACCTCCGGGACCTCCAGGGCCTTGTCTTTGTTGTCCTCCGGGACCTCCCGGGCCTTGTCCTTCTTGTCCTCCGGGACCTCCGGGGCCTTGTCTTTCTTGTCCTCCGGGACCTTCGGGACCTCCAGGGCCTTGTCTTTGTTGTCCTCCGGGACCTCCAGGGCCTTGTCTTTGTTGTCCTCCGGGACCTCCCGGGCCTTGTCTTTCTTGTCCTCCGGGACCTCCGGGGCCTTGTCTTTCTTGTCCTCCGGGACCTCCGGGACCTCCAGGGCCTTGTCTTTGTTGTCCTCCGGGACCTCCCGGGCCTTGTCTTTCTTGTCCTCCGGGACCTCCGGGGCCTTGTCTTTCTTGTCCTCCGGGACCTTCGGGACCTCCAGGGCCTTGTCTTTGTTGTCCTCCGGGACCTCCAGGGCCTTGTCTTTGTTGTCCTCCGGGACCTCCCGGGCCTTGTCTTTCTTGTCCTCCGGGACCTCCGGGGCCTTGTCTTTCTTGTCCTCCGGGACCTCCGGGACCTCCAGGGCCTTGTCTTTGTTGTCCTCCGGGACCTCCCGGGCCTTGTCTTTCTTGTCCTCCGGGACCTCCGGGGCCTTGTCTTTCTTGTCCTCCGGGACCTTCGGGACCTCCGGGGCCTTGTCTTTCTTGTCCTCCGGGACCTTCGGGACCTCCAGGGCCTTGTCTTTGTTGTCCTCCGGGACCTCCAGGGCCTTGTCTTTGTTGTCCTCCGGGACCTCCCGGGCCTTGTCTTTCTTGTCCTCCGGGACCTCCGGGGCCTTGTCTTTCTTGTCCTCCGGGACCTCCGGGACCTCCAGGGCCTTGTCTTTGTTGTCCTCCGGGACCTCCCGGGCCTTGTCTTTCTTGTCCTCCGGGACCTCCGGGGCCTTGTCTTTCTTGTCCTCCGGGACCTTCGGGACCTCCAGGGCCTTGTCTTTGTTGTCCTCCGGGACCTCCAGGGCCTTGTCTTTGTTGTCCTCCGGGACCTCCCGGGCCTTGTCTTTCTTGTCCTCCGGGACCTCCGGGGCCTTGTCTTTCTTGTCCTCCGGGACCTCCGGGACCTCCAGGGCCTTGTCTTTGTTGTCCTCCGGGACCTCCCGGGCCTTGTCTTTCTTGTCCTCCGGGACCTCCGGGGCCTTGTCTTTCTTGTCCTCCGGGACCTTCGGGACCTCCAGGGCCTTGTCTTTGTTGTCCTCCGGGACCTCCAGGGCCTTGTCTTTCTTGTCCTCCGGGACCTCCGGGGCCTTGTCTTTCTTGTCCTCCGGGACCTCCGGGACCTTGTCTTTGTTGTCCTCCGGGACCTCCCGGGCCTTGTCTTTCTTGTCCTCCGGGACCTCCGGGGCCTTGTCTTTCTTGTCCTCCGGGACCTTCGGGACCTCCGGGACCTTGTCTTTCTTGTCCTCCGGGACCTCCCGGGCCTTGTCTTCCTTGTCCTCCGGGACCTCCGGGGCCTTGTCTTTCTTGTCCTCCGGGACCTTCGGGACCTCCAGGGCCTTGTCTTTGTTGTCCTCCGGGACCTCCGGGGCCTTGTCTTTCTTGTCCTCCGGGACCTCCGGGTCCTTGTCTTTCTTGTCCTCCGGGACCTTCGGGACCTCCGGGACCTTGTCTTTCTTGTCCTCCGGGACCTCCAGGGCCTTGTCTTTCTTGTCCTCCGGGACCTCCTTGGCCTTGTCTTTCTTGTCCTCCGGGACCTTCGGGACCTCCCGGGCCTTGTCTTTCTTGTCCTCCGGGACCTCCGGGGCCTTGTCTTTCTTGTCCTCCGGGACCTTCGGGACCTCCCGGACCTTGTCTTTCTTGTCCTCCGGGACCTCCGGGACCTTCGGGACCTCCCGGGCCTCCCGGACCTTGTCTTTCTTGTCCTCCGGGACCTCCCGGGCCTTGTCTTTCTTGTCCTCCGGGACCTTCGGGACCTCCGGGACCTTGTCTTTCTTGTCCTCCTGGACCTTCGGGACCTCCAGGGCCTTGTCTTTCTTGTCCTCCGGGACCTTCGGGACCTCCCGGGCCTTGTCTTTCTTGTCCTCCGGGACCTCCGGGGCCTTGTCTTTCTTGTCCTCCGGGACCTTCGGGACCTCCAGGACCTTGTCTTTCTTGTCCTCCGGGACCTTCGGGACCTCCCGGGCCTTGTCTTTCTTGTCCTCCGGGACCTTCGGGACCTCCGGGGCCTTGTCTTTGTTGTCCTCCGGGACCTTCGGGACCTCCGGGGCCTTGTCTTTGTTGTCCTCCGGGACCTTCGGGACCTCCAGGGCCTTGTCTTTCTTGTCCTCCGGGACCTCCGGGACCTTCGGGACCTCCCGGGCCTTGTCTTTCTTGTCCTCCGGGACCTTCGGGACCTCCCGGACCTTGTCTTTCTTGTCCTCCGGGACCTCCGGGACCTTCGGGACCTCCCGGGCCTTGTCTTTCTTGTCCTTCGGGACCTTCGGGACCTCCCGGGCCTTGTCTTTCTGGATTTTCTGGACCTCCAGGGCCTTCATTTTTTTGTCCTCCGGGACCATCCTGAAGAGGATAGCACCAACATGTGGCAACACAGGAGAGCGCCAGTAGTACCAGGAAAGTCTTCATATTGAGAGTGATGCTCATGTCTCGACACAGCACAACTTTTATACACTTCCAGTCCTACACCAGATGGCCCCTCATTACATCGCAGTAATTACTACTTGGAACTGTGTTATTCTTTGCATTGTAATCGAGATAGGTTTGCTAATTAAAACGTGACTTACCGGTTGAAGATATGTATTGCTCATTGTATAGATATCCTTAACTGGACAAAGACCGAACAGGACAGATAGGACTTCAGTGATTAAAGCGCCACGTTTCAATCGACGTGTAATTTTCTTATTACATAACCTAATGTGCACCTGTGACATAAGAAATTTAAAAAAATCCTTGTTGGAAATATTGTATACAACGAGACATATTCTAAATTACATTTCATGGATTTAAACAGATGGTGCTGTGAATGAATGGAGCTCGTGGGTGGCTTTTTCTGCTTATGGTCATTTAAATATTTCATTACATACACGAAATAATTACTTCTAACATTTCAAAATCAGTCCTATTCTTAAGGCAAATTCACAAAATACGACAAAATAAATGTACGACTGCCAATGCCCAAGTGCAAATATGGCAGGGTAAGAAATTGGAAACTTGTGGTTTGTAAAGACTTACTGGAGAAGAAACAGGTTATTTTGAAGTTTGTAGAGACAACGTAGACAATTTCGGCAGTTACACTTTGTACAAAACCCCATCAGATGCAAATTGACCCCATTCTATGATCAACAGAGTCGATCAACCTCACAGATGTATCATCAAATGATTTACATCTATAGATTGATATTATATCCACCTAAATATTACTTTATAGTGTCTCAGATCGCGGTATATAAAGAATACAAGGGGCTTAAAGTGAAGACCTTTTCCCTCTTCTCAACATAGTCTCTATCCGAAGTGTTTGGCTTGTGTTGGGTCCGACTTGGCCTGGGCGGTCAAAATCTACTTTAAACACACAGATTTATCTTCAAATGTGTTTACATCTATAGACTAGTGTTATATCTACCTATATACCACTTTATAATGTCACGGTACATCGTATTTAAAGAAAACAAGGGGTTAAAAGTAAAGCATTTTAACTGTATTTTCTTAAGAAAATCTATGTTAGGAGTGTTGGGTCCGACTTGGCCCGGGCGGTCAAAATCTACTTTAAACAAACAGATGTATCTTCAAATGTGTTTACATCTATAGATTAGTTTTCAATCTACCTATATACTACTTTATAATGTCACGGTACATCGTATTTAAAGAAAACAAGGGGCTCAAAGTGAAGCATTTTTACTGTATTTTCTTAAGAAAATGTATGTTAGAAGTGTTCGGTCTTGGACCACTCAGTATTATTGTCGTGATGGTTAAAAGACGCCGTAAATTAAAGTTCTCTTTATGTCTAGCAACTGTGTTTTACAGTCGTGATGTTTAAGATTATTAACCACCCGGGTCAAGTCGATCCGACAGGTAGAATGATACGCAGGATGCAGAAACAGAAACTGAAGTAAGTTGGGCTCTCTTAGTTTTCTGTATGCTTTCACATCACCACGTCATATTGGATTTAATTATGTTTCTTATTCTAATACTGCTTATGTTTGTCAGTGGCCAGTGATAGTATGTTTATGGAATAATATTTTTCATACAAATATGGCGATATGTTATAACTTTATTTAGTATTTGTGAGGGACACGACACTATCATAGCTTACAAAGGTATTCTGGACGCGTTTAGGACAAACATGTTAACGGATGTTCAAAATAAAATAAATGGGTTTTGTTAGTTAGCCTCACCAAATGCATAAGTTATCAATGAAACGGTATGCTATTAACTACCACTAAAAGCTCAGGAAAGCTAATTATATAATTAAGGGAAAATGGTTGACTGATTACGCAACACCTACGTGATTGCAATTACACAAGGGGCAATTAAGCAAGCTGAGTACAGGTGTAATTTGGAATAATTCCACACTTAACGTGCATATATACTAATAAATTAAATACCCAAAAGCTCAAACAACTTAACTAAGGGAGGTAAACAAATAGAGTTCATTTGGATCCCCGCCCACGTAGGAATCTTTGGAAATGAAAACGCAGATAAAGCAGCAAAATTATCCCTTAAACTCCCAGAAATAAGCTTAAACTTACCCAGCTCAAAATCAGAAATCAAAAGTGTCACTAAACACTTCATTTTATGTCTAAATGGTTCAGGAAAGAGATAATAATATTTCAAACACGTATTTTAAACTATTTCCATGCGAAAAATGCGAAGCTCCCAGGTGTGCCACTAAGTTTTCAGGCTTTTTCCATAGGGACGTTTGTATAGACGACCCCCTGTGTTAAAAGGGAAGCTATATAGTTTCCGAGACAGGATATAGAGCTACTCCTTTTACTTCATTTTATGCCTAAATAGTTAAGTAAAGATATAATACTATTTTAAACCCGTATATTAAACTATTTCCATGCGAAAAATGCGAAGCTCCCAGGTGTGCCACTAAGTTTTCAGGCTTTTTCCATAGGGACGTTTGTATAGACGACCCCCTGTGTTAAAAGGGAAGCTATATAGTTTCCGAGACAGGATATAGAGCTACTCCTTTTACTTCATTTTATGCCTAAATGGTTTAGTAAAGATATAATAATATTTTCAACACGTATTTTAAACTATTTCCATGCGAAAAATGCGAAGCTCCCAGGTGTGCCACTAAGTTTTCAGGCTATTTCCATAGGGACGTTTGTATAGTTATGGATAGTCACGGAGCCATGATCCAGAGAACAGGGTGTCATTAGATAGAAATAAACTAAGTAATAATAGGATTACCAGAAAAAAAACGGGGTTTTACACACAAGCCAATAAAGTTCGCTCATTAACACCAGAGTAAGTCAGTACAAGATTGAAAACTGCCCCATAATTATGTATGACATGCTTGTCGGGTATTGCTACATATATATGTGAAAACAAAGTTATTAAAATGAAGAGCAAAACTGATGAAAGTTAACAATAAACGTGTATACGTGTTATATCGTCACTGCAAAAATAATGATTGTTTGTCTTTAGTATTAACATTCAAATACGTTATATCTGTATTAGCGATATTGTCTTTGTTCCACCGGTGAGTCAGCGTTAGCCGTACTATCTCGTAGTATAATTGAATTTCTGAAGACATCACGATACAGTTTTTACGATGCATCACGTCTGCACTAGCGCTTGATAACAGCCTTGTGTTTGGGTGTTTCAGTGGTTTAAATCGCTGCTCTTGATATTGTTGATTAAACTTTGATACTATGAACAATATAATGTTATGTGAGAGGTTGACTTTAGAACGGTAACATACTAATAGTATATAGGATGACATAAACAGAACAATGAGAAGTTCGTCCAGATTAGTGTATAGGCAACATTTAATAATTAAAATAATTACATTCAACAACTCCCCTTTTAAGTCCATTTTCCTGACTTATAAGTAAATGCAAGAACAATCGGCCGGAATACAATGTATAGTTCTTGTCCACTTCCATATGACTATATAGCATACAATAAGCTATCGGGTCCCGTTTAGATCGGTTTGGGTGGCAGCCTAGATAGCCATAGAATAGTTTCATCTTGGAATCTCCCATATCACTGGGGATCCTCTTCAATTTAAATGGAGTTACTCGTTACGATTCCGAACCTTCACGTGACTGTGTTTATGAAACATTGTCAAATAGTGGTGACATTAAATCTAGGAAACAATACGCGAAATCGCGCATGCACAGAACGGAAAATTTGGTCAAGGCATTAAGTAATCCGCATGCGCAGAACGATTGATTTCAGTACTTCCGCTTAGCGCTTTGAGTGCAGCGTCAAACGCGGGCCTGTAATCTAACACGCGGGGACTGACCAATGAAATCTGAGAAGTAGAAACACCGGTAGACGCTGTTGCTTCATTGACAATGTCAATCAAGAAAGGGAGGAGCTTAACGCTATCGTTCTCTCCCAGTAAATTCCGATGTCAAATAACGACGTTATTTGGACGGAAAAACGATGGTTTGAAAACGTCCAAATAACGTCGTTTTTCCGTCCAATGACCATATACGGAAAAAAACGACGTTTTCGTGTTTGCAGTGACATTTCACCTTACACCTGAAACCATTGTCACCTGCAGGGTGTTACATTTCACTTGACATCTGAAACCATCGTCACCTGCAGGGTGTTACATGTTCACCTTACATTAGTCGTTCAATAACCTTCAAATAGCCAATTCCTTTCCACAGATTGACCCAACTCAACTAGAAATAAAGGAGTGAGGCCGCTTCATTATTCATATTCTGATATATCCATAAAGATTCCTAGTCACAAAACGCTCCCAACAAGACTGCGTGACAAGAAGGATGACTTCAACTTTCCAACAATCAACTTTCCCTTTATGTCGAACAATATTCCTGTAGCTCCAGCTAGATTCCTGTATCTACATTTCACAGCTTTGTGGTAAAACGATCATGCTCTTTCTACAACGATTTCAAAGAGTGCCGTACAACGCTTTCTCAGAAGTTGTTTGATCAAAGTTACAACATTTAAGACCGCAGTAAAGCTTTCAAAGCGTTTTATGGTAGACATTCCAAATTTGACGCATCACTGACAACAAATATGTCTGATGTATTTGCCTATTATTACTTGTATCCTATTTTCCGAGTTTTTTACAGGTCAACAATTGACTTGCCTTTACATGTGTTTGTGTCGGGTACCACTTGTGGGGCAGTGCAGGATACGCTCACCTTTGTACCTGGTATCATCACTATTCAATAGAGACTCAGTAACACATGCTCATGATATAGTCGGAAAGATACAGTCGACTCGATTTGTTATGAAAATGGAAAGGGCTTTGTCACTTTTATCTATCACAGACAAGCACTTACTACAAAGTGCTACATGTTCACGTTACATCTGAGACCGACGCCAACTATAGGGTGGTCACCTCTTTTGTACTGCATTCCAAAGCTCCGTAAACATCCGTACAAAGAAAGATACACTGCCGTGTCTAGCAATTGTACCACCAAATCCCAACAACCATAATGCTCAATACAATCACGCTAGGACTTTTTGTATATTCACAGGAAGTATTTGAGACAGTTACACTTATTACCATGTGGATTTTTATAACCTCAAAGGATTAGCTTGAATTCTTGCAGTTTGAGAAAAGGATCAAAATCAGTCATGCCAAACATGTGATTAATCACTTTTGTAAACTACCTTCCACAACACTACAAAGTTAAGGAAATACTTCATTCCTTGATACAGGTTCAGGGAGACAATTGTCTGAAATTGTCATCTGTCGTTTACTGATAAAATATGAGAAATGCTGAACTTCTTTATTGATCGCATTTATGTGAAATTTTGATATACGACATGAAGCCAAGAAGTAGACATCCACATGGACTCCAGTTGTTTCTCCTTTTTCTGGTCGGATTGGCAAAATCAGAAGAAGGCAATTTGAATGATATTTGACTTCAGCTTGAGCTGAGGTGAGGTCAGGTGCAATGTGGTTTACGTCGCGTTCAAGATAATTGCACTTATGTAGCGAAGAAAATGCATGGTGCTGACAAACCTAGAAACATAATCGGGATTCGAACCCACAAACATAGGTTTCTGGCGTGCCCAAGGGACGCAACTCTGCAAAGCGAATCAGGCGGCTTAAGTTACTGGGTCACCCACACCCCCTCAAGCCGAACAATCCGTGTTTTAACTCTTTAATGCCGATTACCAGTCAGGATAACAACAAGTACCATCTTTTAACATCTTTTTTCTATGACGCGGCAGGATATCGAACTCCCGAGCTTCAGCCCTGCGTGGAGACGCTCTACCACTAAACCATGGAGGCGCTCTTTAGGCTTGAGGTTTATCGATGATTTGTAGCAATTACCTTCATCTAATTTACCCACCTGTACTAGAAATAGATGACACCAATGAGGTCATCTTATTTTTATTACATCCAGATCTTTGCATAACGATTCAGAATGTGAAATGACTCTCAACAAGGCAAATGGGATTATTTCAACTTTCCCATAATCAACTTTCCCTTTATCTCGAGCTATATTGCATCAGTTGAGGTGGAACGATTTCAAAGAGCGACATTCAACTCTTGCTCAAAGCTTGTTGACATGTAAGGCATGTTTAGTGCAGACATGTAGAGGGCATTTAAAAATTTGACGCCTCAGTGACAAACGGTATGTCTGATGCAAATACACATTTCGTGGGTAGACATATCATTTATCAAATCAGCATTATAGTCAATCAACTTAGACCATTGTTATTCATTAGCTCACCTGCATTTATCCTAATGATTGCATCAGATTAAACATGATTCATTGTCTGACTTTAACGTTAACCATTATTTACTCACATTCTCAATATCAAGAGAGTGATTCATATATTTATTTACATCATAATAAAGTCTCAGTTATGCTCTTTGCTATACATGCATTTGTACCATGTGCCTGGACCATATGTATGTATATATATATATATATATATATATATATATATATATATATATATATATATATACAACATACGCTTATGCAGTATTCACTTGATGAAGGGGCAAGAACTAGTCCTGAAACGGCGTTACAAACGATACAGGAGTTGGTATCCACTATATTAATCAAATAAAAACAACCCGCCGTAGTATTCAACATGAAATATTGACAGTAGCGGGTGACTTCGCCTAGATGAACACAACCAAGCTGACTGTCGTTCATTTCCCGATGAACGTCAGTACATGTATGTCACGTGATTACGTTGTCAATCGAGCGGAGACATACAGAAATACTTTACGGGAATTCCTCAATGTCTAAAAATAACATTAAAAATCATGAGGGAAAACTTAGGACATAGATTCAGTCTATGAATGATGCAGGCTTAAATTACGCCAGGGACAAGGATGGGGAAACTGCAGCCATGACAGCAAAGCGTGAAGGACAACACGGAGTGGATAACTTTCTTGTTTCGCGTGGCTGCCCAGTGCAATAAGTGTAGCCATGAACTGTGAACAGTGACCTATTTGGTTTCCAAAACTCTTTGTGACTATTTGATTGGCATTCGACACATTGGCGAGTAAATGATAAAAACATACAACTTGATGGATAACAACTTCTGGTTTGTTGCGACTTTTTTATGTATGTCCTTACACCATTATCAAGCGGAAGTGACTACAACCAAGTAATGTCTATAGAAAGCCTACCCATTCTGACCAATACATTCATTTCGAAAGAAAGTCTGGCATAATCTCTACACTGACCAAGCGAGCCAAGAACATTTGCTCCAGCAACCTTGACCTTGACCATGAACTTAATCATCTCCAGCATGTAGACACTGACCTCAACCATTATCCTACCAAGCTGGTCAAGAGGACCATATCCACTACAATCTAGCCCAAAGCAAAACCAATCAGACAAGAATCCGCCCCCATCAAAATCACCCCACCCTACAAGACATCACATCAAATCATCAGATTCCTTCAGCATCAAGCAGGCATCGATACCATCTGCACTGGCTCCCCATCTTCCACGACTATCCTCCAAGCTAATGGCCGTCAGCTCTAAACCTGTGCCCGTAGGTTTCACCGAAGTGGTAAACGTTTGAGACCTGCATCACTTCGGGATTTCCTCCAACATTAAGCTGACATGCCGAGGGGAAACACCATTTCATCCCACACCTCGATGCCATCTCGGTATTAGAGTTCAATAATTTTGAATGTGGCATGAAACATAAAATTCACTACACAGCACAAAACAGTCATATTTTATTTAAAGGTTCATGACTGAAATACGTTAGCCTTCTGAATTTGTAAATCGTACAAACCAAGAAATTGATCAAATACAAAAAAGGTGAGCTTTTCCAGTGATGGGAATAAAAATAACAAACAGAAGATATTGTTTCTGTATATTGTCCGGAAACCGTTGATCCACTGATTGTGCTAACTTTAACAAACATAACCTTTACTGTCAAATTTGAGAAGGTGAAAAGAAAAACATGAATTTACGGTGAACTGGTTTTCAACTTCCATCATGGTCAAATAGCTTTACCGTTTTAATAGTTTTTATCTTACCACGCAGATATTGCGATGAAATATTTTTTCTGTGGAGAATTATATATTGTCGGGCAAAGCCAAAAGTATACATGCTCGCCCATATTTTATGGTGGCAAAACATAAAACACATAGCAATGATGATTTGAAACTTGTATCACTTGTTGTGTTTTGGACCTCAAGTTTGCAGTGTTTCAGCGACTGTTTCCAGCCATGTAACGTTTTGATAACGTTTGTAACTTTGGCGTCAAATCCAGTTCTCCAAAGTGTACTATGTTTTGCTATGAAGTTTATATACACCGCCTGAACATAAATCTAAGATCATCTGTACATTTTTAAGTAATTGTAACCGGCTACATTATCAATTGTCTGCTTAAACGTTCTTTCTTTATTAATGTGCCCACAGATGACCAGGTGGTTTGAGATACGGTTTAGCTCAGTGGTCTAAGATGGGGACAGCACCGTGGTCTAATGTGCGGTACCCATGCAAATCCGGGTAAAACTGATCTTCAGCAACCCATGAGGCGACTTACGACAACGGGTGGTCAGGCTGGGTGATTTGGTTGATACGTGTCATCATATTCTCATACAATTCATTTAAAATTAAATGAGCTCATCTGGTTCAATATTAGAACTCAGGTA
The DNA here is from genome assembly GCF_023055435.1 of Haliotis rufescens. Lineage (NCBI taxonomy): Eukaryota > Metazoa > Mollusca > Gastropoda > Lepetellida > Haliotidae > Haliotis > Haliotis rufescens. The sequence continues at coordinate 3,037,824 of NW_025964179.1, read as the reverse complement.
GGAGATATTTTCTCATGTTAGCCAAGAAGTAGAAATCCATATGTACTCCAATTGTGCTCCCCTTTTATGCTCATCTGTATTGTTATTCATACGAATCTTGACTCAGGCCTCAGTGGACTAGTGAGGACGACTCATCTATTTCAAATATAGATCTATGCATAAAGTTTCAGAGCGTCAAATAACTCTCTAAAAGACTGTGTGAAAGGGGCATGACTTCTATCTAACTATCCAATGGTCAACTTTCCCTTTACGCCCAGAACTATCCTATAGGGTGCAGTTTCATAACTTTTGAGGTAGAAATATTTCAAGGAGTGCCATACGACTTTTGATCAAAAGTTGTTTGTTCAGGGTTACAACATTCAAGGCTTCAGCAAAAAAAAGGCTTAGGGCATACAAGTGAAGGACATTTTCAAATTTGAATAATGTCATCTGAACAAATCCATATTTTGACTTGTACCATATTTCAGATGAACAACTGACTTACTTCTGAATGTGTTTTTGATGGATGCCATCTGTAAGAAAGGTGGCGCTAATCATTTGGTGAACATCATTATTTGCTATTGATTCTTAAACATTTGCTTATGATATACATGTAGCCCGAATCGCAGAGATTTCTTATGATTTTGTCTGTAAGTTTTGCCTGATCGTGATACAGAATGTTCGATTGTCAATCAACTTTGGCCATTGTAGAAGTTGTTGGAAGAAATTTATTAGCTCACCTGCATTTAAACTCATGGTTGCATCAAATCAATGCTTATTTTTTTTTATCTTGATATGATTGTAACCTTGCTGACTTCAACATGAAGCATAATTTACTCACATGCTCAATATCATATAATTATTTAAATATATCATAATAATGTCTTTATTGACATAGTAATGGAAAAAACATTGCCTTTAGTGCGTTGTTTACTGAAAGGCATTTAGAACATTGTTTATTGAATGAATTTTATTTTGTTAAATGTGCGGTTATATAATTAATAAGTAAGTATGTAAGTGAGAATCAATGTTCGCTGACAAATTGTTTCGCCGAATGTATGGCATGTCTTTTTCAACAAACCATCCTTCTTCATACAGCGTAGAGTTATGCAGTATTCAATTTACGAAGAGGCCCTGCAACGTCGTTACAAACAAAGAAGTTGTTATCCATATATCAGCAAATTAAATTAATTAAATAAGAACAGAAAAACAAAAGGTTCAATATGCAATTAATACTACCGGTTTACCACCAACCACAGAATATTAATTAATCAAATATATTTAAAATTCACGAAGATTCACACGAAGAATTTACCTGAGATTACATCAAGTTCATTAATAATACAGAATGATAATACTTAATAGTCTCTGATTTCCCAAGGGAATGACTCCGCCCACTAGCTAGTGGATATAAGATAATAATACAATCTGTAAGATGGAAACTCACATGGCTCGGTCTTGAACCGGCAATCCTTCCAACTCAGCTGATCTCCAACGGATAACTGTCAACAGTGACGTCATACCAGAAGTAGTCTTTCGGCTCTAGGATACGGTCGGTGGAAAGTTGAGAATTAAACCACATCAGTGACAAAAGTTTTGTTACACGAAGATATAAGAATATACAATGCATTTAGATATCCTAAATGCAATATATGTAGCCATACAAGGTGGATTTAAGCCATTATGTTACAATAAGTAGTACGTGGAACAGACCCACGAATATAGGGGACGTCACACGAACTATCACGTTGCCAAATCGACACAAGTGATATGGAACGTATTTCCATTTTGTTTTTCACATTAAACAAACAGTTAGTAAGATGAGTGGCGATATACGTTAATTCATATAGCAATGACGTATACGTTCATGGTTGTATGCTGTACTGCATACAACATGTACAATATGATGAATCTCACTGTCAACTGACCGAAATATACAACAGACCTGTACATTATAATAATCCCAGTTTTAAAAATATCTCGTCCTCGAGTAACATTAATTAAAATAACAGCAGAAACTCTCAGTATAATAACACTATACATGCTCAAACCATGATACTAGTAATATATTTAATATTTAATATAATATAAACATGAATGATAGCGTTGATTAAATGTATGCAGGTTTAGAGTCTTAGAATCTGCAATGACAAAGCATTAGGGACATATATACGTTAAGCCATATAAATATGCACACACCAAAATCACAGTTCAGTGGACACATTTTACAGCTGCATGCTGCTAATCCTCTGGATTAACTGCTCCAGGTACCTCCGGGCCTCTGCGAGGTGTAGCACCTTCCCTGCCTTCACGAAGAGGTCCAACGCCTGTCCGTGGTCCCACGCCTGTCTTGTGCGTGGTCCAACGCCTGTCTTGTGAGTGGAATGTCGGCTGTCGATGGCAGTGAGGTGTTTGAGTTGCTCCGCTTGCACCTTCCAATACTGAAGCCCGGCCTGTTGGTGCTCATTAGCCAAATCCTGCGTGTGTTCTGTCATGGTTCTCGGCTGTGTTGCCAGGGACTCCACCTGGGGTCGTTCCTCCACACTGACTGAGTTGTCCAGAAACATGGGCCCTCGGCTTTATAGCCGGTGACTTGTCTTAGATTGCCCTGTCTAGGACTTTGCGACAGAGGCTCTCATTCTGAGCATCTTCTTTGTCTGCCCGAAGAGCAATCGTCCCGGATCCATGTAACATCCGTTCCCTGCATGGGAAGTGCTGGCCCTTCTACAAACTTGCATTGGGTTGGTGGGAGTCCCCTTCCTTCCCGAATGTAGATTCTTGTAATGCCGAACTAGGTCGGCAAAACGGTTGTAGGTAGCCCGACACTCCCTGAAGGGACGGTGAAACGTGGTTAATTGCTTCACATGCCTCATTACCCAGTGGGACTGAAAAGCATGGAACTGTATAAACACAGTTATCTCGGGGAATGCTGGGCAGTGCATCCCCAGAGCAACATGAACTAACTCCATGGCTGGAGCAGACTGTCACCGAGCCTCAGCTTCTCCACCATCCTCAATGGTTGTGTACACATCTAGCTTCAAGATTTCCGATTCTGCTGAAAATGCCCTGTAAATATATTTACATTCATCTAAGTTTTGCTGAGGTTGATATTTATTGTGTCGATATAGTTAGTTTACAAAAGATTACAGTGTGGAAGGTGGCATACGGGAAAGATACAACAAAGTTAATACAACAATAGCATGTCTTATTTGTCTCGTTTGTTACTAATGCTTGATACAACATCCACCCTTCAGTATCAAACGGAACTGTAGCCAAACGTTCTCAGTTATTATTTTCTGATAATTATTGACAGACAGAGGGGCAGGCAGATTTGATATGTATGTGTACGCATTTAGAAACATGTATCCTATTTTCAGATTATTTTCTTCTTCTTTTTTATTTTTAGCACTGTTAATTTTATAGACGTAATACAGAAATAAATCAATGTTATAGATGGCTTTATAGTTTTCATTTTGAAAAAGACTAACTATAGTCTATATTTAATTCGAGTATACCTACCAGTTTCAACTGCAATATTATGATTACTACATCTGGACTTAGAGATAACAAACTTAAATGTGTTGGTATGTCAAAGGTATCTTTCTACATTTAACATAATCTTGTATTCGTTATTTACCTTACATTCACAATGTCTTGGCTTAGCCAAACATAACTAAAACCATACTGAAAGAGTATTTGCCTGACTTTTCCCTACATCATCCAAAGATCTTAACATTAATTAACACTGATTTGGAAGCCTTTTTTTGGGCAAGCGTATCAGTCTACACCAGTATTTAACTAGTCTGCCACACTCACCAAGAACAATGCCGTTAAATGTTGTTCTCTTCACTTTAAGATATTATCAATCAAATATACAGCCTCTATTAATTTACAATGACAAGTTCCCCATATTCCAGAACTATAGTAGAATATAGGCACTATCATTGATTCAAACATTGTGAATAAATCAAAGCATGTTATGTTACTAATCTTCTTCTGAAAACCAATTAAAGGTATAATATCTGTATTTACTTGATATGTTAAGGACGCGTGAGCTTTGCTCCATACAAGTTTGGGTGAGAAGACTAGTCCTAGATACCTATAAAATGACAGTTTCAACAGGGCTACCATTATAATAATTTGATTTCCAATATAGGGGTAGGGGACCCCCATTTAATCAGACAATAATTTTAATTTTATTCACATCTACCTCCATTCCTGTATCATTACATAAGTTTTCCAAAACAATTAGCTTCTTTTGGAGTAAAGAAACAGCAGAAATATAATCAGCAAATATTAGTGCACACGAGTTAGCAAATAACTGATTTATGACAATCCTTGTCCCACTTCATATTCCATTTTTATGAAGCCCATTAATAAATATGAAAAACATGTTTGGACTCAAGATGCAGCCCTGGCGGGTACCACCAGAACAGTTTAAATAAGATGAAAGTACATATTTGGTTATACCACGGAATGTTAAATGAGAATACATTGAAGCAATAATTTTATACAACTTGGCGGAGATCCCAGCTTTATGTTATGACTATAGGAGAACATAATGTATGAGTGTGTCAAATGCCTTCGAAACATCTAAAAATTTAAAGAGACAGTAAAATCTCCCCTTTTCCTTACATCAGTACTCCTGGATAACAGCCTGTTTAGTGAACATGTGATCTGTAGCGGAGTAATTTGCTCTGAAGCCTCGCGAATTATATCATTATTTTCACACCAAATTGAAGCCTTTTATTCCAAATGGAAGTAAATATATTGCAGAGAGTGTAAATCAGTGATATACCCCTGTAATTGTTTGTATCATTCTTACTGCAAGAGACCCATGAAGATCCGGGGTAGAATAGGTCTTAAGCAACCCATGCTTGCCGTAAAGGGCGGCTATGCATGTCGTAAGAGGCGACTAACGGGATCGGGTGGTCAGGCTCGCTGACTTGGTTAATGCATGTCATCGATCCCAATTGCGTTGATCGATGCTCGTGATATTAATCACTGGATTGTGTGGTCCGGACTCCATTATTTACAGACCGCCGTCATATAGCAGGACTATTGCTGAGTGCGGCGTTAAACAACAAACCAACCAACCAACCAACATCTTACTGCCAGATGTAAACAAAGGACATATAATACTTTTACCCCAGCTATTTGGGAAGTGTCCACTGTTAAGAATGTTATTGAACATGAGTGGAAGCGGCAGGATAATTATATGCCATGCAATTAATTTAAATATTCCTCAGCGAGTCCATCTGGTCCTGGAGTTATATTGTTTGGTTAGTTTGTGACGCTAGATAACATTTCTTATTCTGTAATTGGACAGCTGAGTATGCACGTTTCTGGGGTTCATCTGGAGTAGTGTCAGAAATATCTTGTGAAACTCTTTTGTCTTTTAGAATTTTCCAGAACACATTGGGATCATTTCTTGCATCTATTAGTTTGCCTTTCTGTTTGCTAAATATATCTGTTTCTTTTGAATGAAGGTTCTTCTGAAAAGTGTCTTAATTTCATAAATAGTGAAATATCTGTGTTATTGTCAGTGTGAGTTCATTATAGTGGCATATCTGTGCTCGAGTTGCTCCAGCTTGTAATCTCCCAATGGCGTTGTTCCGTTGAGCTGCATTCAGTCTTGGCATTCTGTCACCGCCTCTACTGCCGTTATAAGGGCTGTATGAACAGCCGTTGATATGGATTGTTATACCCATTCAGCAGAGGGCCTGCATGCCTAAATGCAGGTTCCTTTGCTGCACGTTTTTTACAGGCTGTTGCGTTTGGATGTAGCTGTAAAATTGATCCCCAAACGCTATGTTTATGTGCTTTGCATGTGTTTTCGCGAATTATAGACACATCATCTTTCTGTTTGACTTATTTGGTTCTCATTTAATGTAATTATTTTAGATATTTGGCAAAAAGTGGTTTTACATCTATGTCAAGTTTCTTGTTTTGGAAGAGTATATATTGACGAAATTTCAGGGGGAGGTAAGGGAGTATCAAGATAGATAGTGTCTTTGTCCCAAGCTGATGCGGGTGTCTGTAAAATCAGTACAACACAATTTTCAAAAGTTTTGCAGAGTCTCTGAGTAAGACCATCATTTATGATGTCATATCTTATTAAAGACCTTAATACCGCCACTATAGCGACCGAGTGCAGTTTCGTTCTGACACAATTTACAGTATGATATCCAGGTAGAAAGTCACTTACATCCTCGACACTACGCACGAACTAAACCAATAATTTCATATTGAACACAATAAATGTTTGATATTTGAGGGATGATTGATATGTTTATTCAAACCTTTAATACTCCATGAAAGTATAGAAATTGATCCATGTTTACTGTTCACTTCGGACCGCCTCCGTGGTCTAGTGGAAGAGCGTCCGCCCGGAGAGCGGAGAGCGGAAGGTCGGGGGTTCGATCCCCGGTCGCGTCATACCAAAAGACGTTAAAAAATGGTACTTGTTGTTACCCTGTCTGGCGCTCGGCATTAAGGGGCTAAAACAAGGACTGGTCGGTTCGGAGTCAGTATACTGTGTGGGAAATTCATGTTAAACTTCGGCATGGTATCTCAGTGAGCTAGCACTATAAATCGGTATCAGTCCGGACTAGTACAAGCAGCCACACAAACACACACACGTACATGCACGTCGCTATATAAGTGCAATAATCTTGGACGCGGCGTTAAACCCCATTTCACCTCACCTCACCTGTTCTTTTCGTCTTGGCCTACACATCAATCACCGGCAGTTGGAGTAGCTTCCCTTCTTGTGTCGTTGCTTCCGGCTTGTGCTATAAATAGTGACCCACGTGCATTTATTGAAATCGGATTCGAATGTAACTCTGAGCCGTTCGGTGTTGTTCTCGGGAAATCGAAGGTTTTACCTGCTACCTGCTTACTGCAATCATTGTCTCTGTCATACACAATAGCAGCTCCATCCACAATAAGTGCATTTATATTTTGGCGGATTTTGACCCGTCTCTCGCTGACTCTCGCTTGTTGAAACCTGTGTAACATCGACCGCCTGTCCTCCCTATTCTCTGTGTAAAATCTTCCGTGACGCGTTGATGTGCAGTTCATGGCAGGTTTTCTCTTGATTTCATGAAAAGTGTACTTTTATCGTTCGATTTTAAGAAGTTTGCAATAACTGGCGATCCCTGTTTCCTCGGATCTAATCTTTGAGTTCTCTTCATTATAACATTGTTTACGAGTTGTTCTTGCCTGGCATCCTGGGGTCCCGGGTTTAAGGCCACGGGTCCATTCATTACTTGTGGAAGGCTAAACAGAAGTACCAGCCTCACACTTTTCAAAATGATCGATGAGTCGATCTTGATGCAATGTATGCTTCTTTTTGCTTTATTTGGTTGGGAAAATGTACTTATTCTGGCCCGATATTGGTCAAAGAAGTCGCCCAATCGGGAAGACGTGGAAAACACGACTACCTTCCTCGTGCATGCGTAACGTATTTTTTGGAAATTATTGGAAAACGTCCAACACGCTCAAATATTAAATCCAGATAAGTCCCAGAATAATCGAGTCAGTCAGAACCAATCACGTTAATGACTATCTTCTTTCCAGCATACACCTTGAAATCAATCTATTATAATTTAGTTTGAGTTTGTGTGTTAATTCTCATCTCTGATTGTTTCAGGATTGCAGTGAGACTAGTGGCACAAGAACTGGTTTATTGCCTTTGGTCCGATGTCCACCATGTTGGTGGGTCACTACTCTCATATGGTAGTAGCCTGTCAACATGGAAGACCCGGGGTTTCTTTTCATAGTCATTCTTAATTCAGTATGTGATGTTATCAATTTATTTATGACAAACCACCCTTTGCACCATTTTGGTGTGAATTTTTAACTCAGCTTTTGTGGGGGTTGAACAACCAAAGAGGCTCTCAGACTGTCAGTTTTGTGCTCTTTGATTTTGTTGATGGGGCGGGATGTTTCACCTTCGTAGGATTGTCCACAGTTACAGTCAATTTTATAAACTACACCCTTTGGTTATTTGCGTTAAGGTGTGTTTCGGGCGTTGGCTCTTAGAAGGTTATCGATGATGTGAGTGATTGAGTTACTATTTAACGTAAGATCGGCAATATTTCAGCCATATCGATTGAGGGAGGTGGAAATGGTGAAGTAGGTGTCAATATTGGCTTGCTGTTTGAAGAGGCAGCTGATCTTGGAGTAGGTGGATGGGTCTTGGAGAATGTTGTTGACTTGATTATGAAAGTGGACAGTGCCCATGGTGACTGTGGTCTTGCCCTTGTCAGCATGGGCGATCTGGATAGTCGTGTCATCTTATAGTTCTTTGATGGCTTTACACTGAGGTTAGGGGTTTGCGTCTCTGTTTTGGCAAGAATGTCACAGATCTGGTGACACAGATAGTCGACCTTTCCCTTTGTTGGGAGTTGCTGAAGGCCTTTCTCGATATTATTTATGAAGTCATCATGGTTCCATAGTGGTCTGGTGGGTATGATCTTCAGTCCTTTGGAAATGACGTTGGTCTGTTCTTAATGAATTGCTGAGGTTGGCAACAGTCTTTTGGTGGTGGTGTTTGTTGTTAAGGCGACTTGTGCTGGTTTGAAGCTTGTTGGAGAGGAGGTGTTGGAACTTCTTTATGTGGTTGACCTTGGCCTTAGTGTGCAGTTTGTTGTTGGCCTGGGTCTGTGCATAGCGGAGTGAGGGAAAGGTGTCAGGCTGTCGAGTGTTGAGCTGGTTGATGTGGTCAGAGATGTCTTTGAGGGAGGGAGTCTTGATTTGCGGTGAGGGCGGATTCGTTCAGTGAGAAGGGATTAAGAGGCAGTGTGCAGGATGGCTCTGGCAGTGGAGGAGTTGATGGGGTATCTGATCCTGAGGCCTTTGGGGCGATGTTTTAAATCTCTGCACCTCATGAGGAAGGTGAGATGTATGCTGGCTTGAATGTGCTTCTTCTCTAGTCGGATGAGGCTGTTGATGGTGTTGAGTGCCAAGTCTCCATGTAGACGACGCATGAATTGTTTGATAGGCATTACTTAGAAGTTGACTGGTGACAAAGTAGACACAATTTATGGATAACAACTTCTTGATTACTATCAAGGCGACGTTTCAGTACAGATCATTATACCACTGTCAAGCAAGACTGACTGTTAATCCTCCACCTACTATATATATTCTGTACCATGTTCATCATTCAATCTTGCTTGACAATGGTATAAAGATCTATACCGAAACGTCGCATTTACAGTAATTAAGGAAGCTGTTTTCCATAAATTGTATCTACTTTGTCATTTTAATGCCTGTCAAACAATTCATCAACATACAACGGTCACATACCATTTGGACGATTAAACACTGGATCTTCATGCTCTGACCATTTCATGCAGTTGATGGTTTGTTTTTGTAAGTGATGAATATGTGCATGTCTAATATCAATATTGTACATGTCTCCCTGCATAAATTGAGGTAATATAGACACATGACTCCAGTTTAGATAAATAGGAGTTTATTTACAAACGTCTTTGAATATAAGAAACAAAACTAACGAAAACACAATGCACACTTCAGTCAACAATATAAACAATGCACAAATAACACAAACATACCTAGCACTGTTAGAGTAAGTTACTTCCTGAAAAGGAACAACGGAATGAATATTACTACCTTAGTAAATTCAGCCTAACATTAGTTCGGGTTATGCAACGCTACTGAAGTGAATCAGGCAATACATATCTTAAATGTCTAAGATATAGTCCCCATAAATTGAATGAATATGTATTGTATTACGATTTGAACTGAAGCAAACTCATAGGTCTTCATGGTGTGTTCAAAGATTTTACTTACTTTGAGAAAAGGAAGTCAATTTAACAACATCAATACATCAATTTAATGAGCGTTATAATAATTGTTTTTCAGTCTTACCCTATCACTATTATGGTTTAACATTCTCACGCCATAATAAGAATGGTTTTACAATATTACACAATCATTGCAATGGTTTAACTATCTGGCAGCAAAATTACAATAATACAAGAGTGCCATTAACACCGCCTCGATACTCTGTACATTAAAGCGTTTTTAACTATGTTACATTTGAAACTATCATTAATGACACAATGGCAAGTTCGGCAATAACATGATGTATAGAATAGGAGATACGCATGTCATGTGTATAAATGGTGACAGGGTAAGATTATTGGAGCTTGATCACAAGTATCATATATAAAGCACTTCAACAGCATACATTATGCAACGCACACGTTACCCTGTCTCACATATTTGTTTAATGTCAACCACGTTATGAAGATGTACACTGTACATTTTGTTTCACAATTGTTATGTTTGTCAAACATATGTATAAACTGCACAGCAGTGCAGGAAGTCAGCATTCGATCACCCCAAAATATATTCTGCAATCCTGTTTAACAATGACTAAGGTAAGCTGTACGAGATGTCATGCATACCGTTTATCGCAGGTACCCAGTACCCACACATTAGAGGGTGTTCTGTAGCACGAGCTCTACGTACTCCTAGAATTAGGGATATGCTGCTAATAAGAAGCATCTAAACTTCGATATGAGAATGTATTGATGACAAAATCATTATCATGCGATCATATATCAGCTTCAAATCCTTAACCCATCCTCTTTGAAAGGTTTGGATACTATCACTGTATCATTAACTAGATAGGTATTCAGTGAGATCACATATTCACTGTGTTCTTGGTCACAGAACCATGTATCTTCTTGCAAATGTATCTGTAGATACTCCAGGCTTTGCTTCTTGCAAACGCTGAATTTGATCGTTTCACCACCTTTTAGGTGGTGTTCAGCACAGTTCAATGAGACTTTTAAGAACTCAAAACTGCATCTTGGTACCATGTTCCCTTCTCGTCACCCAGTGAGATTTTTCATCTTTGAAAATCTTCTTCCCAAGTCTGTGAGCACAGTCTGAAAATCTATACACAGTCATACCGACAACATGAATGACGAACGAAAACCCATACAGGACTCCAATCATAATACCGTAGCCACTGAGACTATCAGTCTTCTCGACGGAAGTGGCATAGAACAGGCCAAGACCAATAACCCATATGACATTCGCCACTAAAATGGCAATTAGCGTCCTAAACCTGAGGGATTTGAGGCCATCAGCCAGGACATCCTTCTCCAACCCAAGGTTGATGTCCTTGCCAATCAACTTCTCCAACAACTGTGTCCAGAAGAGCTGTTCCTCGCTCCTCATCGGCTTCAGCTGGTCTAAGGATACCTCCGAATCTTCAGGGTCAACTATGTCTGAAACAACAACATATTAATGAGCGAGTTTGTTTGTTGTGTAACACCTCACTCAGCAACATCCAGCTATTATACAGTGGCCTGTAAATAATTGTGTCTGAAACAGTAGATCCAGTTATCGTTATTGTGAGCAGCGATCCGCGCACCTGGCTTACGATGGTATGCTAGCAGCCATGTCACCGAGCCTGACCATCCGATCCATTTGCTCGACTCTTACGGCCAGCATAGGTTGTTGAGGATCTATCATAAACCGGACTCCGGAAACATATGTAACATTTTGTCAACAGATGTTGGAATAGCGATCATTTTGTCTTTTGTTGAACGTTGTCTCCCGTCGCAATTAGGACATCCCGACGATACCACTATAGCCCAAACATAAATATGTAAAACCGTGGTTGACATCATGAGCATTAATGACCCTCAAATACAAATGCCACCGAGCATCACGACGCGCATTTCCTACCAGGGATTATTCTGCCCGAGAACCCTGATGGGGATGTCTGAAATAAAATAAGGACACCGTAGCTGTTTACAATCATGCACTTTACCACAGCTAGCACGCACCTGCATCTGCAGACTTCTTGCCTTTGTTCTTCTTCTTCTTCCTTCTGAACTTCATTTTAGGGAAGCAAAGCAGTTTTGGTAACTTTGCTTTTTGCTGGAAAATATAATGTTCTTGTTGATCGGTACGGTTTGTTCTAGAATGTGGTGAGGTGAGTTGAAATTGTGTTAAACGTCGCGTCCAAGATTATTGCACTTATATAGCGACGTGCATGCACGTGTGTGTGTGTGTGGCTGCTTGTACTAGTCCGGACTGATGCCGATCTTTAGTGCTAGCCCACTGAGATACCATGCCGCAGTTTAACATGAATACCTCACTCAGACATAGTATACTGACTCCGAGCCGACCAGTCCTTGTTTTAGCCCCTTAATGCCGAGCGCCAGACAGGGTAAGTATCATCTTTTAGCGTCTTTTGGTATGACGCGGCCGGGAATCGAACCCCGGACCTTCCGCTCTCCGGGCGGACGCTCTACCACTAGACCACGGAGGCGGTCTGTAGTAGAATGTACGGACAATCATGTGATAACATTTATGGTTTACACTTGTGAAGGCAACATTATGTAATTCTTGTTTGTTCTCATTAGAAGTTCATCAGGCTATAGCATGCACCAATATACAGTGGAGCATGGTTATAACGATACGGTTCAAAAGTACTAGTCCCGACTTCTTTACTACATATAAGGATATACAATTCACGTGAGTACCGAATAAAGTATATCGAACTATATATGAAAACAACCAAACAGATTGTATGAATTTGAGTACCAATATCCCTACGAATTCCGGAATGTATATAAATAGTAGAGGATAACGTTTCTCCAGAAATGAACAATGGATATAACGAACAATTTCACTTCTCTAACCATTTAGATATTTATGTACAAATGCAAACTACAACAGAAACTTGTGTTATATTCTTAAGTGTCAACGACTGAGTTTTCCGAAGTTGAGAAAAGTGATATTTTCATTGCAGTGAACATAACAATGGATATTTCACTGCTGCGAACATAACACGGAACTATCTTCATACAAGAGTTACCCCCCTCGAATTGTCTCCCTTTATCGTAAGTGTCCATTATAAACTGTAATTTTCTCACTTAACTAGTCAATCGAGACCATTCCGCAAAGCAACATTTTTTGTGACTTGACCAGCGTGTATTCTTTCGCCCCCGACAGTGGTCTTGATGTTTTCAAGAATATATTTTGTTTATAATCATATCTATATGTATGACACAGAAATTTCGCTACCCTAAATGTTTTTTGTAGTGAGTGAAAGAGTATGGTTTTACGCCGCTTTTAGCAATATTCTAGCAATATCACGGCGGGGGACACCAGAAATAGGCTTCACACATTGTACCCATGTCCGGAATCGAACCCGGGTCTTCGGCGTGACGAGCGAACGCTTTAACCACTGGGCTACCCGACCGCCCCAAATGTTTTTGTAAGTTTTGTTTATATTTTTTATACTTTTTTAGGTCGCAAATGCAAGGGTCGGTGACCCGTCCCTGTGTTAGTTAGGGAGAATTTACGTTTCAAGGTTTTACATTTGTAATGAAAATAATTTAATTTTCCTATAGACGACTACACAAAAAAGTATACAATAAAAAGGATATTCCCTGTGTCTCGTGAAATATCATGTTTCTCTCTGATCTCGTGACAGGGGAAAAGGAGATATTTATCTCCTTTGGCCCCCGTCACCCGATAACAGAAACATGATATTTCACTCGACACAAGATATATCCTCCATATATGTGACATAAAGTCTCAGTGGCTCACGTTGTCTCGGGTTCCCCATGTCTGATCAACGATGTTACACAACGCATACACCGGAAGCAGCATCTGCATTGCGGGAAAGAAGAAGAGGTAGAAAAGACCATTGAAGAGCAGCCAGCACTCTTTCGGGTGGAGCAGAGCAGCGTACAGAAGACTTCCGGTCACCGCGATGAGGATGTAGTCTTCCTGCAACTGAAGGGCATCCTCCTGGTTATCTGAAAAAGGGAGGTTTTTGTTTGGTTGTTTGTTGTTTAATGCGTACTCAGCAATATTCATTCTATAAGACGGCGGTCTGTAGATTATTGAGTCTGGACCAGACAATCCAGTTATTGACATCACGAGCATCGATCTGTGCAATTTTGGATACGATGACATTCATCAATGGGCTTAGTGAACCTGACTACCCGATCCCGGTAGTCGCCTCCTACGACAAGCATCGGTTGCTGAAGACCAATTCATATCCGGATCCTAATGGAGCAAAGAAAGGAAGGTAGTTCTATCAGTTAGTTGTTGAGTACGGTTAAAAGGGCAGAAATGTACTTCATATTCCTGTATCCAGTTTGCAAATCGAACCTGGACCTTCGGCGTGACAAGCGAACGCTGTAACCCCCCATCGCCTCATTAACTCTTACAGTTGTTCGCTGCATTAGGATCTCCATAAGACTAATTGGTACTTTGAGGCATTTAAACAGATAACTGGCGACACAAGGCCACTGTGGTACATGTGTGTGATGGTGGTAGTTGCCAGTTCGGTGGAAAATATAAAATCACACCAACAGTAATTATTTCAATTCCCTGGGGAATAGTCTGAAATGAATTGTCAATCAGATATTTCAGTCGTTACAATCTCAAATTTTAGCAGCAGCAACACCAGTACCGTGAAAGAGAATAGTTTTGAGAAAGTATTCCTTGCACAATTGCACAATTTTGTTTGGTATGTTTGGTATGTAGTTTCAGAAAGGTTAGTACACGAGACCAAAGAGATCGCGGTTAATTATGTCTTTGTAGGAAGGTGATAAATATTGATGTATTTCAACTAACGGGTTAATTATGTTTTGGTAGAAAGGTGATAAATGTAGATGTATTTCAACTAACGGGTTAATTATGTCTTGGTAGAAAGGTGATAAAAATTGATGTATTTCAACTAACGGGCTAATTACGTCTTGGTAGAAAGGTGAAAAATATTTATGTATTTCAACTTACGGGCTAATTATGTCTTGGTAGAAAGGTGATAAATATAGATGTATTTCAACTAACGGGTTAATTATGTCTTGGTAGAAAGGTGATAAATATTGATGTATTTCAACTAATGCAATCTTTTTTTTTCGATGACCTCTACAACTATATACTGATCTCTAAGTTAACTTCAAAGCCTAATAAACTTCATTTAGCAATTTGTGTTCTCAGGGTTGAGGCCATCAGTAAAGAAACGTAGCTGCAAAACAACAACTCACCTGTCACCAAGTCTATGATGACGAAGTATGCAGCACCAAGCACAACTGCAGACATGCAGAGCCCGAGAAGGACGATGGAGAATTTCGTGAGAAGGATCTGCATGTTGGATGTGAGACGAATGCACAAGTAGCCATACAGGATGAGGATGAAAGAGACGATTGGCGTGAGGATGTAGAAGTTTAGTCCAACCAGCATGTCCAAACCAACAGTTAACATGATCACTGTGGAACCTGTTGGTTATAAGGGATAACACATGATGTACACAGCTAAACTAAATGAAACAGAATACTCGTCCATTACTCGATTGTCACCTCACCTATGTTTATATACAAATTGTGTGAATAGTCCATGCCACCGGAAGGGCAGGACCTCCCATTTAGGTGAAAACCTAGTGTCTTCACTGACTTTCAGTGATCCATTCAAACAACTGTCACCGCTACTTTGCAAATACAGTGTATTGTTCCACATTCTAATTCCCCTACTTGCATTCATATTTATAATTAGTTAAACGTTATATGGATTTTTTTTGTGTGTGTAACCACGCGTTCAGTAATATTCCAGCTATATGACCATTATATATGACCTAAATAACGAACCAGACAATTTAATGATTGACATAATGAACATTGATCCACGAAATTGGGATACGATGAAATGCATCAACCAAGTCAGCGAGCTTAATCACCCGATCCCATTAGTCGCCTCTTACGACAAGCATAGTCGCATTAACCTATCTACAGGAAGCATAATGGACTATCAGAAACATATACATATAACAATCTTACATCACAGGTACTAAAGACTTTCTGTTTTATGTATATTTGCCTTGCGAATATGTGATACCTTGATCGATAAACGAACCTTGATTATAAAGTCACAATAATACAGTTGTGGTTCAATACATAAGCAGTTCGTTCATGTGTTACAGCTCTCAAAGTCACGGGCTTGGTTTGATCCATATATGAATACAAATGTCTACACCTACACTTATTCTGTTAGTCTATGTAAACAATGCATACAGCTAGTTGATATGGACGTCTTTATATCATCGTTCGGTATACATGAACACATTGTCACCCATCTCACCACCATTGTTGCAATTTGTGTTAAACTAGCAATCATGTGATTACTTGTGACTTCATTTGTCGCCAACCTAGTCAATGACCATAACATTTCAATCGCTCACAAGCAAGACATCTCCACACACTGACATAATTGTTGCAACGCCCATTTAGATGAAGCATTGTACAATGTCCAGCGTTCAATAATGACACACACCACAAACAAATAGTTTGTTTATTTGTTGTTTGACGCCGCACTCAGCAATATTCCAGCTGCAGTCTGTAAATAATCGAGGCTGGAGCAGACAATCTAGATTTTGACATCATTAGCATCGATCCACACAATTGGGTGAGGTGAGGGGAATTTGGGTTTAATGTCGCGTCCAAGATTATTGCACTTATATAGTGACGTGCATACACGTGTGTGTGTGTGGCTGCTTGTACTAGTCCGGACTGATGCCGATTTATAGTGCTAGCCCACTGAAATACCATGCCGCAGTTTAACATGAATACCTCACTCAGACATAGTATACTGACTCCGAGCCGGCCAGTCCTTGTTTTAGCTCTTTAATGCCGAGCGCCAGACAGGGTAACAACAAGTACCATCTCTTAACGTCTTTTGGTATGACGCGGCCGGGGATCGAACCCCGGACCTTCCGCTCTCCGGGCGGACGCTCTAC
Source organism: Haliotis rufescens (assembly GCF_023055435.1). NCBI lineage: Eukaryota > Metazoa > Mollusca > Gastropoda > Lepetellida > Haliotidae > Haliotis > Haliotis rufescens. The sequence continues at coordinate 3,021,041 of NW_025964179.1, read as the reverse complement.
CACTAGACCACGGAGACGGTCCAACTGGGGTACGATGACATGCATCAACCAATACAGCGAGCCTGACCACCTTATCCGTTAATCGCCTCTTAGGAAAAGCATAGTCGCATACATATGATGTTAAGAAGGACACATTGATCAATTACCTTGTGTGTCTGGACTAACAGTGCTATGAGAAGTTGTAGGTGTATTTTACACCGTGGATAATGTCAAAGTAAGTGACCATAATGTGAAACTATCACAAAAGATTATTTCAGGACAATTCCCATAATTACAATCACCTCGTAATAAATACTTTCCATATGTAAATGAGCATAGTCGCCTTTTATGGCAAGCATGAGTTGCTGAAGACCCATTCTACCCTGGATCTTCAAAGGTCTACAGACAAATACCCACCAGGAAGGAGGACGACGATGAAGAACAGCTGCAGTAAGTAGATGGCGTAGATGACGGAGAAGCAGCCATTACTGCGGATTAGCTGAGGAAGATTACGGAACACCATCAGAGAGTTCGCGAAATCCGACAGAATCCAGCGTCTCCTCTGCTTGATAAACTCCTCCACAGTGTCAGGGCAATAGGTGCCGTTGTAGGCGAAGTTGGAGTATTGAAGCTTCCAGCCACGTAACATCATCAGTGTACACATCCATCGATCCTCGCCTGAATTAAAGAGAAGTCTACTTTAATAGGAAGTGACTGTAAGAAAAATTGAAGTCAACATAGGTCTATTTGTCGCCACATTGAATTTGGAACCAAAAACGTTGGAATAAAATGATTGACAGCATATGCTGTATTACGCCTGTGTTCATGAAATAAATGATACTTGTGAAAACAAACATCTTCAAAGACATCAAAGACAGGTCTGAGAAGGATGGCTTCATTGTTTCATTGTGTTGTTTCAATACAGGTGCTTGCTTGACAAATAACACCTGTACCTAAACTTCGCTTTGAGACAATGAAGAAAATGAATTCTACTCTTGGCTCCAGCTGTCAGGAGGCTAACACGACGTACCTGTGTCCTTTGTGAAGACATCCCAAGGTTTGAATGTAGGCTCCGAGTAGAGGTGCAACACTCCTTCCAGAGCCTTCACTCTGTACAAGCTGAAGCAGCCTGGGCAGCACATCACGGAGCCAATAATATTATGGGCGCTCTTGATGAGCCAGAAGTCTGCCAAATCATCATAAACACATCATTTACGGAAAAAATGGAAACAGAAAAACTGGAAACTTATTGTCGAGCAATCATCCTGCAGATGCAGCCCTTGGTGATTCACAACTTTTGCACTTTCTACCATGATTTCTGATGTAATTTACACGATAGAGCCAATTGTCACACACAAATAATTCTTGTTAAATTTGCGAAGTCGTAAGGATAAATTGTGTTACAATGTGTGTGTTTGGCTGGTAATCTTGCTATGTTTTCTGTTTTTCTGTTTCCCAAGAAAGAAAGCACCAACAGCTTTCTGAAAATATCACTAGACCGCCGGGTCACCATTAACTTATTCCACGGTCCTTGAGAAACCTGACTAAACAAGGGCCAACATACATTGTACTTATGATTGTGTCAAACTCACAGGTCGTGTTTTGTTATACAAAGTAATCTGAACACTGATTCGGCACTAAAATCACTTCTGAGGAACTTGTCAGTGACACTGATAGCTTTTACATTTACTACTTATGATTTGTACTGGAATAGTAAGTAAATGGCTGCTTCCTAAGAGCAACGACACATGACATTGAAGGAGCACAGTGCTATAGGATATATACTATATAGGACTATTTGTTAGATATCAAGATCACGATATGGCTGAAATATTGCCGTTGTGACGTTAAATTTAAACTCACTCACTCACTCACTAGATATCAAGAGGGACAAAACTAACCTTTGGCATATTCGAACATTTGGAACCACACGATCGGGTGTTTCTTTTTCCCGAATGGATGAGTTCGGCCACAGGCGGCTCCAAGACGAAGATCGCTGTTGCATGTTTCGACCAGGTCAAGAACGCTCATATCATTAAATTGCATATCAGCATCCGTCGCCAGAATGTACGTCCTATCATCATATGCCGGCGTTAACTGGGACAGATCCAGGGCTGTTTTATCCTTAGATATTGTGGATATTTTCTCATTGGATGCAAACTCGAGCATATTCAGATCTCTGGCTGAGCCTCTGATATCTGACAAACTTGGGGCATGGCCAGTGAAGGTTGAATCTGATGTAAACTCTGGCAGCCATTTTGGTGGCATCAACTCGTTTTTATCGGGGATGTAAGCAGGGTTGACCTTAGAAATAGGAAAATCTGTTGAGATGAAACTTGTGTAGGACGGAGAGGAAGGGAAGACAGTGCTGGGTCTTCCTATGCCATCATCCCCGCTGCCATGGCTTCCAGTTTGATCCGACGTTTCAGACATATAGATCGGCGTGGTCTTCCCGAGTGGATATTCTGCAGAAACTAAATTGGCATAGCTATTGCTTGTTGAGGGCGGGGAGGTAGATCTCCCATCGCTATACTCTGTGGCCTTCTCAGGATACCTTTGACTCGAGGTCTCTGACATGTCATCCCCTGTTTTAATCTCTTGATCAGAACTGTATGCCGAGCCACATTTACTGTATATGGACCCCTTCTCCTGTTCCTCATCCTGGTCCTTGAGGTTGTCCAGAAGGGACCTGATTTGCATGATCATCTGAGTGTACTTCGTAGGTCCTACCTCCTTCTTCAGCTTCATCTGATGCTGGATCTCAGCGATATGAGTTGTCATCTTGATACGGTAATCGATGATATAATTCATGTACATCACTTGACTCCAGCGTTTCTTAGCCTTCACAAAGGTAGGGTCTTTCAGATGAACAAACAAAGGCATGCCGCCTGGAAGGACGCATGAAATCTGTAGGCCATATGGGGTTTTATAGATGCTTCTATCAGATCGACCAACAACAAGGCAATTCTGTACCAGAGCCATCAACTGAAGAGCAAATTCTTTCAGTGTTAATCCATCGGCGCCATTATCAAGGAAGATGTGGGCTTCAAGGTATATTTTCTTTTTCTTAAGTCGTTGAGACTTTGATATTTTGGCAAGACTTTTCAGCAGCTGTTCCATCTCATAGTCAGCCTCTCTGTACATTGTAGTGCACATGAACACCCGGCTTCTTCCGTGTCCGTTCAGCCCAGTTTCACGAAACACCAAAGGACAAGGATAGTAGTTGAGAAGAGAGTGTTGGTCGAAACACACAGCACTGTAGCCGAAGGTGATGAAGTTCTCGTGTTCAGGCTTGAAGAATGTATCAGCTGGTACAAAATAGTTCCTTCTCATGATCAGCATGGGAAGAAGCCATAACAGGATCACGAATCCCGCGACGATCAAACTTCCCTCTGACATTGGACACACGTCAACACTTAAGGTGAGGTAGATGCCATCGAAACAGTTCAGAATGTAAATAACTGATGCAATTGTTGTGGACAAGATGGATGGGATAAGAATACCCGACCATGTCGTGGTATAGTAGGCGGAGACTCGGGTCAACCCATACGTCAATAGACCTGCACAGCAATTAACTGCGAGGACGGACATCAAGACGCTGCTCTCACCAAGTGATGTAATCCCATCCCATAAGAACTTTGGAGAATCATAGATATCGATTTCTCCGCCCATGGGAATCACAGCCATCGAGAATATTCCAAGGGATACAATTCTCACAATCGATAGGAGGAGTGAAATGTTGTAGCGGACGGTTTCAGACGAGCATTCTGCTTGAAAGATATACACTTTGATTGGTTGGCTCCAGACTACAGAAAGGGTGAGAACTGCTGCGATAAGGGCGACAACTCGGGGCATCTCGGTAATGTCAAGGACAATCAGGAGGCAGGCGGACAGGATGAAGATACTGATGCCGAAAATGGCCGCCACACTGTGCAGGACTCGCGACACGAATGAGGGTGACGTCACATTGTGGTTAGGCAGGAAATTCCGTGTCTGAAAATGCCCAAAGTGCGATGATTACTGATGATTTACATTTCGCCTAATATTATCTTGTTAAAGACTTGCCTTTGAAAATGTTACGTTTATGTTTTCAAATAATATCATAAGTAAGGTTACATTTATACATTTATCTTTTTCGAACTTCGTCTTAAATTCATCGCAACTGTGGTATTGGCGAGTTTAGTTTTATGCCGCTATTAGCAATATTCCAGCAACGGCGGATCACACCAAAAATGGGCTTCACACATTGTACCCATGTCGAGAATCGAACCTGGGTCTTCGGCGTGACGAGCGAACGCTTTAACCACTAGGCTACCCGACCGCCCGTCATCGCAACTGACAAAGACGAACCTCATATACATTTTGACACCTTAACCTTCGTCATTATTCGTACTGTATTTTGTGAAATACATAAAGGTCATTTTCTCCTGGGTATGTATGTGTCTCTACATTAGACTACAACTGAAATCATTTACAGTAATGAAAACAGATATAAGTTTTTCGCCATAAAAATCAAACGTAAATACTTTTGATAATGTACAACGTAAATAACAGCAACAAAACCTGTTCTATAATCATAAGAAATCTCGCGATTCTAAGATTCCCAATATTTCATGAGCATGCATGTACGAATCGCTGTCAAATAGTGATGATACCACGTGTTCGAGGAAAGGTGTGGCACCCGTCACAAATACATGCAAAGACAAGTTATGTGTTATAAACTGTGGTTCTATTGCGTTCTGGATTCTGGGGATCAGTTTTGATCATGCAGTCCCTACTCATGTATTCAAAAAGCTGGTTCCGATTCACAGTTCAACTACACCGATGTGTATTCTTCGTACTAATCGTACATATTCACTGATCACCGAATACACATTCCATGTAGGGCGTTATTATACATATAATGATTATTAAGCCGTGAAGATCCGGGGAAGTATAGGTCTTCAGCAACCCATGCTTGCAGTAATCCCGTTAGTCACCTCTTACGACAAGCTGAGTCGCCTTTTAGTGCAAGCATGGGTTTATGAAGCCCTATTCTTATCCGGATCTTAACAGGTCTAATATTCAAGTGAGTGAGTGAGTGTGTATGGTTTTACGCCGCTTTTAGCAATATTCCAGCAATAACACGGCGGGGGACACCGGAAATGGGCTTCACACATTGTACCGGGAATCGAACCCGGGTCTTCGGCGTGACGAGCGAACGCTTTAACCACTAGGCTACCCGACCGCCCCTAATATTCAAGTGGAACTACATAATAGTTATAAGACATTACGAAGGCAACGATGGGTTGGTGGGTGATTGTGGTTGGTGGGTGCGTCAGTAGTTTAATCAGAACCGTCATACATTGGCATCATCCTGTCAGACTACAAACTACAGTACTTCTTCGGATTTAAAGTCGGAACTTCAGATATCAGCATTATACTCCTCTCTATGAACTGCTGCACTACACGTGGACACATCAGAACGCACGGATCAGGATGTAAAGATGGGTGAGTGAGTGAGTTGGGTTTAACACCGCTTGTAGTATTTAAGCAATGTCGAGGCGGGAACAGCAGAAATTGAACTCATTATACCCATGTGGAGATTCAAACCCGGGCCTTGGGGTGTCGGTTAAACGCTTTATCCACTAGGCTACCCTACCGCCACTAATGTGATAATGAACACAATAAAGTTAAAAATATTTTGCGGAAGTGGGTTAGTTCGCTGACTTTGTGTGCTGGCGATTAGGTACCTCACTCTGGGAGTGTGGGTTCGAATCGCGGATGGGACTCAACCCAAAAAGTACAAGAATCTGTACTTTACTAGGAAAGTGTAATCCCCAAAATAACATTTATTACATTTGACCACTTTCTAAATGGAATTGAGTATTCACATTTTCAGCAACGAAATACACCAACATGCGGAAACAAAACTGCTGAGCTTGGTGTTTCTAAGGGCCGTTCTCCCGAATTGTCTGCCTATGAAGGATATCACCTCACTTCAAACAAGAGGTTTGATCTGAGCATCCTATTTTTTCAAGGATTCGTCGTTGTTCGTTCCATTGAGAAAAAACAGCGACCCTGGTGATTCAGAGGAGGAGAATGAGAGTGTTGGATGTGGTTCAAGTTATCAGGGACGTTCACTGCTTTTTCAGAATTTGACATAGATAAATTTAAATTTGTTGGTTCAGACAAACTTAAGCTTCGAGGTGTATCCATGAATTTAGAAACTACTTGATTATTGTGGCTTAAGAGGATTGAAACTTGATTTGACTTTATCTATTTATAGATCGGTTCTTCTGTCTCAATACTTGTTGGTGGTTGTTTTTAAATTATTATAAGTGCAAGTACAATATGTACAGTGGAGTCACTGAAGTAGTGGTTAAAGCGTTTGCTCGTCACGTCGAAGATCCGGATTTGATCCCCGACATGGGTACGGACCATTTCTGGTGTCCCCCGCCGTGATATTGCTGGAATATTGCTAAAAGCGGCGTAAAACCATACTCACTCACTAAACTATCCAAAGAATGTTGGAGTCTATTTAGCGTCATATTTTGTTTTAAGGCTAGCATCAGTGTTTCTTTAATTCAGATGAACCACCCACTCAAAATACTGGACTTAAACAACGCCGCTTCACGCCATACTTTATTGGTTTAGTTTTGGCATTGTGAACCGATCTGGCGAACACCTGGTGTCATCACTGTCCTTTCATATAGTTTGCACAGCTATTTTTCCCATTACGCTTAATATGAAATCTGTTTCGGCGGATAATCCAGACTGGTTATTCTCTTGCATTGACGTTTTATAGTTCATACCTCAACTATCTACAAGTGAAGATATAGGGAAACTCAAGGCTGGCTATTCTCTTACATTCTACTTGGTAGGGATTGCTCAAAAGTTCTTTCTTCAGGGTTACAACTTCCAAGGTCTCGGTAAATCTTCAAAATGTTTTATGGACGACATTCAAAATTTGACGTATCAGTGACATAAATGGTGTCTGGTGCAATTCCCTATTTTGACTTATATTTTCTCGTGTTTTTAGGTGAACAATTGACTTGCCTTTGCATTTGTTTGTGATGGATGCCACCGGTAGGGCAGGATAGGCTCAAATTTTCGCGAACACCTGGTATCATCACTATTTGACAGTGATTCATAAACACATGCACATGGTATGTACAATCAAGAATTGGCGCTTTTAATGCGATCATATCTCTCTCTCTCTCTCTCTCTCTCTCTCTCTCTCTCTCTCTCTCTCTCTCTCTCTCCCCCCATCTCTCTCTCACCCCCTGCTCTCTCTCTCATGAATATGGAAAGAGTTTTGTCGCTTTCACGTCAGTACCCTCATCTAACCCACATCTGAAAGAGATGCTGCGAGGCTTACCGTGGATCGCTTCCACTGCTCCAGGAGCATCTGTAGGAAGAGGAGAACGTTCATCAAGGGGAGGACCAGGTACCCGGGCAGCTGGGGAGACACCTCCAGGGTGAAGAACGCCAGGGCCGCCGACTCCAGGACGGTCGTGAATATACCCTGGGGTGAACAGACAGGCAGTTTAGAATGTTTGTTTTGTTTGTTTGTTGTTCAACGCCGCACTCAGCAATATTCCAGCTATATGCCGGCTGTCTGTAAATAATCGATGTTGGACCAGACAATCCAGTGAATAATATCAGGAGCATCGATCCACGCCATTGGGATCGATGACATGCATAAAAAAAGTCAGCGGGCCTGACTATCCGATCCCGTTAGTCGACTCTTACGACAAGCATAGTCGCCATTTACGGCAAGCATGGGTCGATACACACAAGGAAGAGAATTGATGGTTGTCAACTTCTTTATGAGGAACAGAACGTTTCGGGGTATATGCTTATTTCTTCACTTGATAAAGAGGTTGACATCCATGAACTCTCTTAATTATTATGATGCTAATTCATTAAAATAAAATATGCTCAGCAAATATTACACTCACGTGTTTCATATAAGATATGAAATACCTAGTGATATATTTGATGTCATAACACAACTAGGGCTCAACACTCGGCGTATGGAACAAGCTGTATATTGACTTTAAATCACAATTAAAATAATGACTCACGAGAAATATGATCTTGCACGGCGGCCATTCTGCCAGTCGACCTTTCGCCACAAACGAGCTGCCCCAGATGATTCGGAGAAAGGTCACAATCTCTGGGACGAGCAGGACAAAGAATAACGCTGCGTACCTGAAACCAGAGTAGATGCGTGTGCCAGATTTGCGCTGGGGGTATTGTAAATCACATCTGTGTCGTGTGAAATTGAATTTTAACTCACTCTCAAGAGAAATATATAAAAAATAGTTTACCTCAAGTGGTATGATTTTACAGTACGCTGTGACAAGCATGTTTTCTTTGTTTGTTGTTTAACCCCGCACTCAGCTATATTCCAGCTATATGTCGTCGGTCAGTAAAAAATCGAGTCTGGACCACACGGTCCAGTGATTGACATCATAAGCATCGATCAACGCAATTAGGATGCGATGACATGCATCAACCAAGTCAGCGAGCCTGACCACCCGATCCCGTTAGTCGCCTCTTACGACAAGCATATTCGCCTTTTAGGGCAAGCATGGGTTGCTGAAGACCTATTCTGACCCGGATCTTTACGAATGTGACATGCATGAAGACCCAATATTAAACAGTATGCATATGTCGAAATATCCCAAAATATTGATAAAGGGCAAATACAACAGAAAATTACATTTTGTATATGAAGGTGTTTGAATATGTGTTCGTTTAACATTTGACTTCATACCGGTGCGCGACAAGAAACGACAGCGAAACAGATATGCATCATGTAGTTTATAACTAATTATGATTATAGTATAGATTTATTTTCACAACTTTTTTGTGTTTTGTTTTGTTTCTTGATTAACGCCACACTCAGCAATAATCCAGCTATAGGACGGCGGTCAATATATAATCGAGTCAGGACCAGACAACCCAGAGATTGTGATCATGAGCATCAATTCAGGCAATTGGGAAACGATGACATATCAACCAAGTCAACGAGCCTGACAACCCGATCTCATTAGCAAGCATAGCTGGGTGGCCGACGATGACTGTCGTATAATCAATCCGACGGCGCATGAATTCACTCATAATATCAAGCACGGATTTGCCTGACTCGTTTATACAAACAGCCATGATAGAGCTGGAATATTGCTAATTATGACTCAAAACAACAACCAAACATTCCGCATGATCACGATAACCATAGACATACAGATTCCCACAGTCCTGGACTCAACGTGTAGATACGCGCTTCCGCAACGTTCCCTAGACTCCTCACTGGAGTCCGCCCCTACTAGCCAATGCCGATTAAGAGGCGACTTAATGAATCGGATGTTGAGACTCCATGACATTGTTCATTGCGCGTGATCGTTCAAACAGCTCCTAATTTTAACCACTGTTTTTCTTATCCAGACTCGATTAGTTACAGGCGGCTGTCGTATAGATGGAATATTGTTATATATTGGAATATTGAAAATCAAACCTACCACTGCTTGCCATTAGACTGTTGTTTCAGCGCCAGGAGATAGAGGAAGGAGGTCTTTAGGGAAGTGAAGAAGGCCACGCCCACCAAACACAACGCGCATGCCAACAACACCTGAAAATAGACCAATTCCATTTCACAAACATTATCATAAAGTGCCATGTGTATTAACATCAGAGCTGAAGTCCAATGGTTAAAGCGTCCTCCCGTCCCGCGAAGACCCCGGTTTGATTCCCCATATGGACACAATGTGTGAATCTCATCGATTATGTCTCCCGTGTCATAAACATGTAACTGTAATATTGATAAATCACTCACTCTATTTCAGAAAATTAAATAGAACCTTTCTCTTCATCTAACTTGCTCTTCCTAATGTTATACCAAGCAACCATTGTCCTTGCAGATGTCACTACTAACGCTCTTGGTCTCAGGGGGTGAATCATATAGATCTGTAAATATATGCCAGAAAACCCTTTCCTTGTTTATCAAAAATATCTGCAAAAGTAGAATCGCATAACAAACGCGTGAAAATCATAATTGTGTCTTTTAATCTAATAACGCAATTCTTGGCAGGAGCTACCGGTAGGGCAGGACATGCTTATCCTTTTCGCGAATACCTGCCATCATCACTGATTTTCAGTGATCCATTTATATAATTGTCACCGCTATTTTGCCCATTACGCCAAATGGAATCGAGACTGGTTCTTCTCTGGCGTTGACGTTTAACATATAAATTTGTTTTTCTTATTAAATACATTTTACGCTGTATTTGTGAAGCGCCGATAGGGTAGCCAGGTAGATCCAGTTCCGACTCCTCACATGGGAGCAATGAGCGGAGCCGTTTCTGGTTGTCCGTCCGCCGTGATATGGCTTTATGTTGCTATGCAAATATGTTTTACAACTTGTTTTTAAACAAAACTTTGCATTAATGACTAAATTGTTAATATATTAACTTGGTCTCGTCGCTATAAGGCTGAGATAATGCCGATGCGACGTTAAATTTTAACTCACTCACTCACTCATTCACCCACTTATGTTGCCACAGGCGGAAGAAACCCGTTGTTCGATCCCTGGCCGCGTCATTCAAAAAGACGTTAAAAGGGGGTACTTGTTACCCTGTCTGGGGCTCGGCATTAAGGGCTAAAACAAGGACTGGTCGGCTCGGAGTCAGTATACTGTGTCTGAGTGTGGTATTCATGTTAAGCTGCGGCATGGTATCTCAGTGAGCTAGCACTATAAATCGGCATCCGTCCAGACTAGTACAAATCAGCCACACACACACACATGTGCATGCACGTCGCTATATAAGTGCAATAATCTTGGACGCGATGTCATACTCCATTTCACCTCACCTCACCTCACCTCACCTCACCTCACCTCACCTCACCTCACCTCACCTCACCTATTATTTCATAATAGCGGTGGTAAGAAACTGAGATATAACTCTTGTTTCGCATGTAGAATGAATAATATTTTCCATCTCATTATTTTGAATTCAGCAAGCACTACAACATTTAAGCCGGAACAAGAACACACTTTAAACTGGCGTAAGGACGCCGACCCTTGCACTAAGGACGTGATTGGACGTGTTGTCTACATCCGCATATACTTGTAGGGCGCGTGCTGAACATAAAGGATAAATTCCAGATGTTAACACTGTCTGACGCTGTAGAACTTCCGTTTACACATGCCCCCAACCCCCACAACGTATGTGTGTCACTGTGCAAGGGTTAACCGCAGAGCGAGACCACAATGTATATTTGCACTGTCTATCGCCTCAACACGTCCAACCAACTTGCTTTCCCGTGAACTGATTTCTTACAACTGATTCACATGACGGATTTTCATGTGGGTGCTCAACGAAACCCCAAGGAAGCGCACATCTTCAAGATAAACCAACATATGTTCCAAGTCCTTCGGGACAAATTTGGTGTGGTTACCAGACGTGATTGATAACTTGACACTCCATTAAGAGGGTGTCTGTCTGTGTTGTTTAACGCCGAACTCAGCCTTATTCCAGCTTTATGACGGCAGTCTGTAAATAATCGAGTCTGGGAAAGATAACATGTGGTTGACATCACGAGCTTTGATCCAAACAATTGGAATCTGATGACGTGCATCAACCAAGTCACCGTTATGTTGCTGGAATATTGCTGGAATATTGCTGAAAGCGAAGTAAAATCATACTCACTCACTCACTCACTCACTCTGTACTTCCGTCACCCCTCCTATATGTCTAACTCTTTTGTATCGCCCACACTGGAGGAAGTGTCTAACTAATTTATATGAGTTTATCAGCGGATAGTGTTCGTTCTCAATGGATCTGAGCCGTCAGAGATGTGCTGCTTGTTGATAGGATGACGCATTTCACGTCGACGAAAGGTTGAGGTTCCCATTCAGGGAGACTCCATAGTCATGTCGTTGACGTGGAGTGAGTCAGTGATTAAGTTAAAACTTACAATTGCCCCTTGTTTCAAATATGCAGGGCAAAACTATATACTGCCATGTACACTTAATCTCTGTGTGTCTTAGTCTTATATATCAGACATATATGTCAGACACATATACATGTATATATATCAAGCATACATTTCTCAGGCACATAAGTCGTATAATTGACCCATGGCGACTATAGTGTTTTCCTCGTATTCTGTAATTTTCAACATCTTATCCTATATGTACAGGTTGGTGTTTTACATCTAATACAGAAATTTTGAGGTCTGAAATAATACCACGCTTTAATTTTTTATATTGTAATGTTGAGAAAGATTCCGTTCTACCGCTATTATATTTTTCATTTTTCACTGGAACAGATCTGAGTAGAGTTGAAGGACTTTCTAGTTGAATATTATCCGTCGTACTGATTTGATCAAGATGGATGCACAACTCTTTATAGGGAACTAAATCGGGCAATGTATCTCCATGTATTGTTATGTTGAGTTCTATATGTTCGGGGAGTGGTGTAATTCCAAGTGTAATTGCTAAGGCATCGTAAAGAAATAAAACAAATTCTCCAGTTTCTATTTTCACTGTCCCATTTGACTCATTTTGTGTGAGACTAGCTCCCAAAGGCTTAAAAAATTCATCATTGAGTGAGCATACGCTGTAATACCCATCAGGTATAAAAAAGGGGCCGCCAATAATTCTATAGTTTTCACCTAATAAACGTACCCCATAATTTCTTTTCGCAGCACTTATATTGGTCCACAGCGGGTAATACGTTACGTCACAGATGGCGACTTCGAGTTGTCCATCCGAGTTATCGATAGTATGAAGCAGTTCAATAGACTGACCATTTGTTATTCCCGGGAGTGTAACATACATATTAAATATACAATGATACTATATCATAACTTAAATATGAAATCAACTTACATTAGTAATCAATCGATTATAGTAACTGACTCTGGTGCTGATTTTACGGTTAAATTCCCTGATATCTTTGAAAAGTACAGGGTCACGGCAACTAGCGATAAAATGGTGCACGATTGGTTTCACAATCCGATGCAATTTTGGCAGAATCAGTTAAACTTTGCCGTATGGTGTGCCACAACGGGATGTGGCGTATCTGTTAATGCCCCAGGATTTAAACTATATAAGTCTGTTATATTATTTCACGTGTACTATCAGATTAGACGTATACTTAAAGTAATTAATTCTCCATTACCGCTGGATCCAGCGTGGAATTCCACAAATAATCATTATGATAAGAGGGCCTTCGAACATATTTGTAATGAATTTAATGTTTCTACGAGTAAAGATTGGCACATTACAGGACCTAGCCATGGTCTAGGTATACCGTACATGAACAAAAATCTGTTAAAGAAGAAAGTGATATTTTAGCTAAAGAAATGGTAAAAAAAACAGTAGATCCACGTAGGTGGTCGCATAGAAGCAAACTTTATGTAAGATTACATAATATTTTCTTAAAGACTCATAATTGGGATAACAACTGGCAACTTTTTAATAATGATTGGAGGGAAGATATTATGAGTTTTAAGAGTGGCTTGCCTTATACTGTTACAAAGTTTGTGCATCCAAAAGATACAACAGACGCTTGGAATGAATTTCTGATAGAAAAAAACGGAAAAATAAGTTTACTAACCCAGGATTTGAAAGAGTTAATGAATCGATAAGAACTTATGTATGGGCAATTCTCGGTGCACAATCCCAAAAACGAACGTCAATTATCGGTTCTGGGACGGCCCTCGATGCGCAAAAACAGTTTGTTGCAAACGTAGAGGACGCCATTAATTCACCAGTTGACATACCATCGTCTATAAAGCGTTATCAAGATGAATTACAGTACGCTCAATCCAAAGTGGACTACGTTTATGCGCTGGGACTATACATGTCTCCGAGTAATATGGAACTTAAGATCGGTCAAGTGATAGGCTGTAATAATAAAATTGTTATTGCTACCGATCAACAAAAACCAGGTATAAATTCAGATATGAATGCCGGATTAATAACGCAAACAATCACAGGCGAAAAGGGAATAGTCAAGCCACAGATATCTACTATCGCTAAAACATCTATTGACGCACAACCACAAAAACCACCACATATTGCGGCTAAAAATCAACAACATATCGATGAAAAAACAGCGCTTGGAGTAGGTGGAGTCGCGGCTGGTTTACTCCGGATAAGTACAACAGCCCTGCAATTGCTACGATCAGTGCCCACAAGTTTTGACTAAGCCAAGTGGTGGTCTTAGCTAATAAATTCAATAGCCAGGAAAAAACACTCCCTATTATACCAGGAAGTGCAGCCGCGGCTTTCTCAGCGAGCTTTCCCAGTGCTGAACCTAATGCTTTTAAATGCTTTTTTATCCACTCTTTTATACCATCCGACGTAGGCGGTGATCCGCTGCTACCACCTGTACCACCTGTGCCACCGGTTAACGCGAGAGTCAAAGTCGATATAATAAATCCCAATGCGGTTAAAATACTGGCAATGGTTATTCCCTGTTCTCTGAACAATGTTTTAATTTTTTCGGCCAGTGTAGTGTCATCGCTGATGACTCGATCGATAGTTTCTCGAATTCGACTGATTTGTGAACGAAGTGCCTTTCTATTACTGGAAGCAGCTTCGTGGTGGGCTGATCTTTCGTCTTCTAAGTTACGCAATCTTTCCGCTATGCGGCGTCTACTGTACTCATCGCCCGCCTGTTTAAGTTTTGTTTTCTCGTAAGTTATATGCTTATCGATTTCGGATATCTTGGCTATAATATTGATGAGTTCTCCCCGCATTGTTTGCATTACCTTGTCAAGACCTCATAATTCCCTAATACTGAACTCCGAATATGGTGATACACTGACCGTGGAATTATAGTAGTAGGTACCCAAGATTTCTTCGAGTCCGTCCGAGGCCACCATCGAGGAAGCTTCCAAATTATCTGTGTTAACGAGTTTAATACGCACAGTCCGAAGAACCTTAGGAGTCATCGCGGAAAGTCGTGAGTAGTCCACAAAACCTAATTCATCACGAACAATGCCGATGCCGTGTTTAGCGGCTATCGTAGACAAGGCTAGGGGCTTACGAGAACGAGAATTCATAAGATCAATATCCGGAGCGCCACGCAGTCGCAATACCCCATCACTATCTATCGTAATCTTTGAATATTCACGAGCAATTGAACTTACATCTTTAATGTCATTGTAATAACCATCAACGGATGATTGTACAAGTTCATCCATAAGAGTCGGGCCACTAAAGCTGGTTTCATCAGTACCCTCTTCGATTGCATTCAGGTTATCAAATTCATCTAGATTAATATCATCCATTTTTTTATGAACCATAGGGTACATATTTTCAATATAACAATGTCTTCGCAATACGGACGCAAGTTAAACCTACAACGTAGACTTCGGGATCCATTAGGAGTCAGTCTGTAACTATAACTAATAACCCTAGTACCATAGATCAGAATCAAACGCTTCTGGTTCGCTTTCCTAATCTAGGCGCACACGATGTGTTAGTTCCGGGAACAGTCCGACTAGCATTTACGATTATTTTGACTTCTACCGACGTTAACAGGGAGTCCGTTCAGAACATAGGTCGTGCTATCGTTAAGAAAATCGACATTAAAATTAGCGGTAATGAGGTTTTGAGTATCGACGATAGCGATGTATACTATTGCTACATGGATCTCTGGAGAACGGATAAAGAGCGGGAAAACTTACAGTACCAAGGTATTTATAATCGGAACACATTGAGACTGCGAATGGGCGCTGAAAATGGCGATGGTACCGTCGTAAAAGATAAGGGCTGTTGCCGACGCATTAGGTAACCGGTTCTATATTCCCCTAGACTTTGAATTACTAGATTCCCACATGCCCTTTTATCAAGCATCCCTAGGCGATAGGTTAGAATACGAACTCACTTTCAATGACTACGGTAGAGTAATCAGAGCTGCTGAAGATGCTAGCTATTCCATTGACAATATCTCGCTGGAGTACGATATGATAACAGATCCTGAATTAGCCAGACAAATTCGTAACCATTATACAGGAAGTTTAGCCATTTTGTATGATCGCGTGCTGCGACACCGAAAGATCATGAGGGACAAAAAAGATACGATGTGGAATATCAATCTAAACGTCCCCACGAGGTCGTTGAAGGGTATTTTAATGTTGTTCAAGTACCCACCTGATGCGTTTAAAAGAAATACCGAGAAGTTCTACAATCCCAAGATAAAAAAAGTAGAATTGACTATCGAGGGCGTTCCTAATCAACTATATAGCCAAGGAATGATAGCGTATCACCAGTGGGATGAGATTAAAAAACTCCCTTCTATAAAAAACGAAGCCCGGAAGTTAACGCGGTCGTGAAAGATCTGTCTCTCGGGGGTATATCGATGGGTGAATACCTCACCACGAAGTACGCGCTATGGCTCATCATGCGAACAACGGACGATGACCAACTACACGGCAGTGGGAGGAGAATAAAAAATGCTAGCGAGGGTGTCACTATACAGATAACAAAGCTCCAGGAAACGGCTGGTAAATTAAACATATATTTGTACGTGATTATGGATGCGCAACTTAATATACAGAATGGAAGATTCGTGCAAGCAATCTATTAATAATCTTTTACCTAAAGATCCGCACTGCGCTATCATATGCGGGCAAACGGGCTGTGGAAAAACAGCTTTTATTCTAGATATTTTAGAAAGTCATTATAGGGACGTTTTCTATCATATTATTATTCTGTGTCCGACTATAAGCGTTAATAAAACATACCTATAGAGAGATTGGGTAATGAATGACCCGGGGGTGCACAGAGTCGATCCGGGCGATCGTTTACAAGACTGTTTACGAGTATGTCACAAAAAATACAAAGGAGAATCAACCCTTTTCGTAATAGATGACTGCAGTGCGAGTAAAGAACTAACCAAAAAGAAAGATATGCTTTTGTATTTAGCATTCTCCGGATGGCATACTCAACATAGCGTTCGGGTACTTACTCAAAAATACAACTCTGTCCTGAAAGATCTCAGAGAGCAAACCAAATGGGTAGCACTCTTTCATTGCAAAGACCGAGATTCATTCAAGGAATGTCTACGCGAAAATGATGTTATTTATACCAAGCCCGAACAAGATAAAGTCAGAAAACTGTTAGCAGCAACGAAGCACTGTAAACTCGTATTAAAAACCGATCAACCAGCTGCTTATGCAATTGCTTAGCAAAATGTAGCAAAATTATAGCAAAATGTAGCAAATATAGCAGCTGCTAAGCAAAAATGTAGCAAAAATGTAGCAAATGTAGCAAATTGAACATTAGCGGTTAATATGACATAAAATGTGGCTCGAAATCCTCATTCTTTCACAACAGTTCATTATTACGGGATGTATTGGATATGCCATATTATATTATGTTAGACTTAAATATCTCCTTAGGTA
Organism: Haliotis rufescens; assembly: GCF_023055435.1. Lineage (NCBI taxonomy): Eukaryota > Metazoa > Mollusca > Gastropoda > Lepetellida > Haliotidae > Haliotis > Haliotis rufescens. The sequence goes on along the minus strand of NW_025964179.1, from coordinate 3,003,653 downwards.
TTACATTATGGAATGCGACAAACTCATCGAACAAATGCTCAAAGATGAGCCTGATCAACATGTTGATAAATCTTTAGATAAACATAGAGAAAGACTCGCGGCTTTGGTAGCCGGTGGAAAATGTTCCCAATATTTGGGAGAAAATTATAACATCGAAGAAATTGATAACATGACCGACGAAGAAATTAAAAAACTGTACGCGCGTTATGAGTCTAGACTGGGAGCTACCATGACTAAAACGATAGGGTCACGCGGAAACATTAACTATACGTGTTCTGTATGCGGGATAGGGGTCAAAGGTCGTTATTGTTTATGTAAGGAACACGGTGCTGATAGGGTCAGGAACCAGATTATTTATGCTAGGAAGAGAGATTACATCAATGAGAGGAATAGGTTGGGGAGAATGCGTATTTAGATATATATACAAACAACCAATTAGACATTTGACTCATTTTGCATATACCATTCAACAACAATGGTTTTTGTCAGAGAGTTGAAGGCTATGGCAAAGCAACGTGGTCTACGTGGATATTCTCGAATGAGAAAAGCTGAATTGTTTACCTTACTCGGTTTGGAATACAACAAACCCCAGACTGTTAGAGAACTCAAAGCTCAAGCGAGAAACAGTGGGCTGAGAGGTTATTCTCGAAAGAGAAGAGCTGTATTGATCGCTTTACTAGATAATAATCAACCTAATGATGTTGATGTTGATATTCAACATAATGATAATGATAATAATGTTGTTGATAATAATCAACAAGAATTAATGTTTGTACCCACATCCGCTGGCGTTGGTAAATATCTAAGAGGTTGGAAGATGGATATTAATTCCAACATGGATGTTAACGATATTAAGCCCATCATATCGAGTAAAATTAACGAGGAGTTAGATGATTTACATAGTATAAAATACCAGCTGACGATTAAAATGTCATTGTGTAAAAGTAACAAAGGCGATAGCACCGAATATACCGAACCATATTTCCGAAGCAATCAAGAAGTTATAACCGAATCTGATACTATAAACGCATCATTAGATACATCAATTCAGAGAATACAGGAAACTTTAGAACGCTGGACTAATAGAGGTTCGGGTTGGGGTGTGGATAAAATTGATAGTTTATATTTAGATATAGCAAATTATATGCCCTTCAAAGGTGGTTCTTGTATAGATTTACCCCCGTATTATAAGAAGAAAAAAGCCATAATAAATGTAAAAAATAAATCCGATGACTGTTTAAGAATGATGATAAGATCTGCATTGTTCCCCATAGACAAGCATCCGGACAGACCTTCTAGCTATCCCCAAAACGATGGACTTAACTTCGATGGTATAGACGAACCTACACCAATATCACAAATTGATAAGGTGGAAAAGGAAAATAATTTAGCTATAAATGTTTTCGGACATTCTAAAGGAATTGTTGTACACAGGATAAGCTCCGCTCCGGAACATATCCCCAGAATCAATTCATTTCTGATCGAAAAAGATGGAAAATATCATTATACGTGGATAAAGGCTATTATACGATCAAACTAAATATAAGGGAAAGAAATATTTCTGCGAAAGATGCTTACATGGGTACAGCAGACAAGATCTATTAGAAGCGCATAAAGAAGACTGTAGAGGTGTTGGACAGACCGCTATCAGGATCGATATGCCTAAAGAGGGAAAAAATATATTAAAATTTGAACATTATTGTAATCAAATGCCAGTACCGTACGTAATTTACGCCGACTACGAAGCGCTTATCAAACCCAGAGAAAATAATCAAGATAATAATACGTACAAAACTCAAGAACATATTCCTTGTGGGTTTGGATATATAGTTGTAAGGTATGATGGGAAAACAAACCAGCCCGTGATTTACAGAGGTCCCGATGCAGCGGGAAAGCTCCTAGCATATCTACAAAATGAAGAGAGAATAATCAGGGAAAAACTATTGTGTAAGAAACCCATGTGTATGACGAGGGATGATTGGAGGGCCTATAAGAAGTCAACGAGTTGTCATGTTTGTAATAAACCCCTGGATGGGGATTCCGTAAGAGATCATTGTCACGTCACGGGTAATTATCGGTGAGCCGCGCATAACGAGTGTAACTTGAAACTAACAATGAATTCTCAAACAATACCCATCCCCGTTGTGTTTCATAACCTAAGGGGATACGATTCACATCTCATTATGCAAGCTATCTCAAAGACCGACGGCGGTTTAACGTGCATTCCTAATAATATGGAAAAATACATATCGTTCTCGTTGACTAAACCTATACATTATAGGGACAAGGATGGGAAATCTAGAACAAAGCAAAGTAATGGGCTTAGATTCATAGACTCCGTACAGTTTCTGTTATCTTCCCTGGACAATTTAGCTAATGCGAACAATCCCGATGATTTTGCGATAACAAATCAATATACCGATAAGATAACTCGTCATTTGTTGCTGTGAAAAGGTGTATATCCTTACGAATATATGGATGATTGGTCTAGATTCGACAAAACTGAATTACCACCCCTTGAATCATTCTATAGTAACTTAGCAGAATCTAAAATAACAGATGCCGATTATGAACACGCTCTGACGGTCTGGGATAAATTAGGTTGTAAGAATTTAGAAAGACATGTTTAAAACAATACGGCTTGGACCCGGCATGGTACTATTCCAGTCCCGGACTATCGTGGGATGCATTGTTGAAGAAGACCGGCGTAGAACTAAAACTACTCACAGATTACGATATGCACTTGGATTAAGAGGTGGTATATCGATGGCGGCGAAAAGGTATTCTCAGGCTAATAATAAATTAGTGGAAGGATACGATCCGAGTAATCCCGACACGCACATATTATATCTCGACGCTAACAATTTGTACGGATGGGCTATGAGTCAACCTTTACCCACGGGTGGTTTTGAGTGGGTCGATGATATCGAAGTGAATGATGCGAATAAAGGGTACATACTAGAAGTTGACTTGGAATATCCAAGTTCGTTACATAAAGATCATAACAGTTATCCGCTAGCTCCCGAAAGATTCATGGTTAATAAAGATTGGATGTCGGACTATCAACGCTCCTTGATGGGTAATAGTAGGTTAGCTAACGTAGAAAAACTCGTACCAAATTTGATGGATAAGACAAAATATATAGTTCACTACAGAAATCTCCAGTTATATCTATCGTTAGGTATGAAATTAAAGAAAATACACAGAGTTCTAAAGTTTGATCAAAGCCCTTGGATGGAGCCCTATATAAGGTTGAACACAGATTTAAGAAAGATAGCTACCAGTGATATCGAAAAGAATCTGTATAAGCTCATGAATAACTCAGTATTTGGCAAAACTATGGAGAATCTAAGGAAGCATGTTGATGTTAAATTAGTCAGATCTAATGGGGAAGAAAGACTCAGGAAACTTATAGCCAGTCCGGCTTTTGACAGAAGCAAGATATTCGATAACGACTTAGCCGCGTTGCATATGCAGAAGAGTAATATAAAATGCAGACCGGTGTACGTCAGTATGAGTATTCTCGACTTGTCAAAACACTTAATGTATGACTTTTATTACAACGAACTTAAGAAGCAATACGGCGATAGATGCGAGGTGTTATATACCGACACAGATTCTTTGTTGATGGAAATACAAACCGAGGATGTGTATAAAGATATGGCAGAAAAAATAGATATGTACGACACGAGCGATTGCCCAAAAGATAATCCACTGCACAGCGTAGTAAATAAAAGGTGTTAGGTTAGATGAAGGATGAATGTGCTGGGACCCCTATAGCGGAGTATGTCGGATTAAGACCTAAGATGTAGTATATAAAGAAGTCCGATAATGGGGAGATAAGAAAAGCTAAGGGTGTTAAGAAGTATGTTGTAAAAAAGCATATCAAACACGAACAGTATAAAGAATCATTATTCAACGGTAGAACGTTCAAACACGAGATGAATTCTTTAAGAAGTTACAATCATAGGATATATGGATTAAGAATGAACAAGACATCATTATCCCCCTTAGATACAAAGAGATGGATTGATAATGATGGTGTAACTACCTATGCTTATGGTTATGGTGGTAATACCGTACCGTTGGGAACTATGAACAACTCTTCTCGTACAAATGCCCTACCCGGTCCATCTTGAAGAAAATAAAGAATAGGCTCTCCTTCTTTCATAACCAATCGACTAATGTTATATGTCCTAAGGGACCAAATCGGATCGGTTGCGTGACGTAGGCCTCCTTCGAGTTCACCGGGCTGGTATAAATATCTTATCCTTACTCTATCCGGAAGTTTTCGTTCTTTGCCTCTCCTCGGTGCTGAAGATTCGGAAGTCACGGATTTCTTTTTAAAAGGCATCGGATGGTTTCTTCCCTATTAATCTCGTTACTTCATTATTCAGCGCTGATACAACGGCTGATAATCGTGTCACCCATTCGGTTGATCTCAATCGCTCGGATTTCATTTCGAACCCATACTGATAGCCAAACAAACGTTCCGCTAATGTCCTGTTAAATCTTTCGACGATAGCTTGACTGTGGTGGGCCTCTCTTTCACCACGCCTGATTTCGACATTGTGCTTTGTTAACAGTTTTGTTATCGATCCCATAAACTCGCGACCGGGATCTACTTGAAATAGCTTAGGCCATTTTAGTGGTCCGCGTTTATATATACAACTCAGTGCATTAGCTACCTCTGTTGATTCTTTCGAGGTTAATGGCTCAGCCTCTTTGTATCGACTAGCCACATCCACTACGGTTAAAGCGTATTTATACGTTTTGCGTTTTACCTTATCATGGGGAAGAAACAAGAGGTCAGCCTGATGAACTTCATTCGTTGTAAAAATATCAAACTTCTTCCTCGGTATATAACGCGGTGCCGGTAAATATATTTGCCACATCGCTTGTTTCTTTAACCAATCCTTGGCCACATCTTTAGATACCTTAGCCCCGGTGGCTAATTTTTTTATTGCTCCTACACCTTTCCAATATCCTCGTGGGCTATAGTCAATTTTATTCATTATTAATTAATATTGATGTTTTGTTTAATACAACTCATGACTATCATTGAATCGCATGATCATTTTGGCATAAAAAATCCCCCCTGTAGTAGCAGTATAGTTATATATAAATCTGGATCCAGGGGAAGTGGTCCAGAACCCCTATTACCTATACTACTTACGCTCTAAAATCGCTACCAACCAGAACGCTTTAAACGCCATGTACGCTCTAAAATCGTAACTAGCCACGACACTGTACACTTCACATCATAACCAGCCATAGTCGAGTGGGTTAATTGTAAATCTATTGCTCTGTTTTACCCATGAAAGCGCTAGCTTTCTACAAAACAAAAACGCGTATAATTGGATACAACAAAACAATTATACATCCTGGTGGTTGTAAATACTTCCCCATGACTATAACTATGGTGCTATTTTAATACCGCTAAACTACTGACATTTTTAATTACATGTCTAATATACTATAAATTATTTATTCCAAAATAAAATGATGGATATGACACATATTACCTTGGTGGAAAGCAGTATTGAAAATGCTGCAGAATATAACACAGATAAAATATAAAACGTCAAAGGGTATAAAACCGCATAAATGGATCACTGAAAATCAGTGATGAACCCAGGTGTTCGTGCAAAAGATAAGCATGTGCAGGAACACTACTATGCTATTTATGGCTGCTATATGTCGTCCTTCTCTCACTCTCTCACTCTAACTCTCTCTCTCTCTCTCTTTTTCCAAAGACAAAAACCCTGGTCTCATTTAGCATGTTGAACGTTGCCGTATTGTCATGAGCATGCATATTGCTTGTATGTTAAAAATGTCTTCTTGGCCCTTGATGGCGGCAAGACGTTAGGCAAATATTGAATGGATGGTGAGTGTATGTTCAAACACCTTTGCCTGGACAAGTGTTGATAGAGGCGGCAGAAATAGCCAACAAAGAAGATTATTGATTCTCCGACACCTCGCAGAAACCACCCTGTAGGGTATTCTGACTGACGTTTTATAAAACAAAACAAGTGTGGTGAAACAAGGACTCTTTTGTGTTTCCAAACTTACATAGGATCTGTGAATTTGTGGATAATGTATAAGCATGTGTATGACACAGCTTAATAAACTAATTTATAGAAGGAACACATATCAGGAACGTATTTTACATTTGCTAATGGTTTGCGTTAGGGATCTCAGTTCCTACTGTGACAATGGCGAAGATCAGTACACGTGAAGAAGATGAATAACACTTCCTCGGGTGCACATGTGTTCTGCATCAGGTGTCTGCTCCAGTGGACTAGGTGCAGTAAAATGGGTTTAACGTAACGTGCATGCACGCGTCTGTGTGCTTGTAATCGCAGCGACTAATGCCTATTTCGCCGCAATTTAACATGAATACCCCCTCAGATACATTATACTGACTCCGAGCCGACGAGTCCTTGGTCAGCCCCTTAAAGCCGAGCACAAGACAGGGTAACAACAAGCACCATTTTTCTATGTCTTTTGGTATGACGCGGCCGGAGATCGAACCCCAGACCTTATGCTCCCCGGGCAGACTCAGTGGTTCAAATGATAAACGTGATCAAAACTTGACCGTGTAACTAATCTCAGACCATATTTTAGACACATAGTGAATACATAGCTTTGGCTATTTCCATGTTAACTGTATATTGCAAACAAAGGCCTGATAAAGGAGTGAGTGAAAGTGTACATTTTGCTCCCCATCTTAAACTGGATTCCACATTTACATCTCTGAGCAACACATCGCGTTTCATGTGTGTCACTCCTGTTACAGGTTGTAGTATCACCAGCAACCTACATGAATCTATGTATTGTTCGATTAACACGTTATTGGTAATAACTATCAAATGTCATGAACGTATTTCCACCAAATCGTTATTGGTATACCCTTATATTTCGATTTTACCTGAAACTTCTACATTGTAAGTGTTCATGGTGCGATGTGGCAATGGCAACGCGATACATTTCTCAAATGTACCAATGTCGAATGGAGTCGATCCTATGTCTGTGACGAACGAACGCTTCAACCAGTATGCCAACCCTACCTGCCCATAAATTGCATTCGACTGATACAGGTACATTTGTGACACATAGATTAATCTTCTTTCAACCCAGTGACGGAATACACTGAACCTTATCACCGTTTTCAATCAGTAATATTGCGAAATATTGCTTTGAGTTTAATAGACCAAACGGAAAATAACATAAGAAAACACAACTAAGAACACTGTTTCCGCTTACAAACATCATTGATTTGAAGTCTGGGAGAAAGTAATTTAGAACTTTTAAAATTGTCATCTAGGTAAATAAGTGCATAGATGTCTTCTAGTTCTTGTAAAATGAATGTTTACAGCACAAACGAATATTATATATATATATATATATATATATGTGTGTGTGTGTGTGTGTGTGTGTGTAATGCACTTCCAATTTGGGAGCAAAGCCAACTAGACAAATACGAAAATTTAAACATGGTAAATAATTGTAACTAAACTGATTAAGTTTAATATAGACCCTACCTGACCGAGTCTCATTATGGCACGATTCCGTTACTGCTGTATGCAGTCTCCTCCAATTATCCTCCAAGTGTTAGAATTATTGCCCTTTGCAACCTCTCCTCTGGTTTGATACATAAGGACACTTGATGCCGATGTGACTGGCCACTTGGTTCTTTTGTTTCTGTGGTGAGAAAACGAATGCAAAGTGTTAAAACATCAGCGAATGCCGGCGGTTCATTAGAAGTAAATAAAGGTCGACAACGATGGCCAGTTATAATCAGCAGACCAAACACGGTATTTAGCTTTCACGTTTTGAGGTAAAGCTCCCCATTACGCGTTTTCACGCTGGGAGACGTCTGGACAATCAGCATCCAGTGTTTCATGACGTTTACCATTAGCCCAGCCCAAAAACAAAAGGGCGGGTTGTTTGTTTGTGTAAAGTCGGTAAAATTCTGTTTATTTCGTTCTTACTACGACGGGTCCACTTCGCTTCGTTGAACACTCAGGTGGCTTAGGGAACTTTACATCGACAGGCTACCATGGCACTGACGTGATCCAAGATAACGCCGTCTCTCATTGGTTGACGTCGTGATGCAAGTCCCGGGGCTTACATATAAGCTAACATTGATTGTGCAGAGTCGGTGACAAAGTGAAAACGTCAACAAGTATTGTGACGTTGATTGGTTATATTCTCTCCGACACAGCTACGTCAACAGCGACAATGGCAACAGTGAGGCTCCGGGAGCGATAACTCGGTGACGAGAACACAGGGAGCGCGGGAGTTTGGAGATACACATCGCTAGCATCGTGACCACCACGTTATGTACACAGTGTGTGTCAAAACAAGCCCCAGTCGGAGCCCACCGCTAGCCTTACAGTGTATCACCAGCGACTCGCACAGATTTTCAACATTTACGGAAAAAAACATTCCGTGATCGACAGTGTTTCTAATTTCAGAACAAATTAAGGAAAAATATTTCAAAAGCAAACAAATAGAGCAGAAAAACTATATCAACATTTCATTTCAATTTGTAAACGTAGAAGAAATATTTAAAGCAAATATTGTTTCATTGATTATAAAGAGAAACAAAGTGCAAATACATTAAAATAATAGGAATATACAAATGGAGGTGGTGAGTTTAGATGGATGGATGGATGGATGAATGGATGGATGGATGATGGATGATACAGTAAACTACGTTTATAACAAACACGCTTATAACCAACTGACGGATATAACGAACTTACTTTTTTGTTCCGACTATTTACTGTAGTTAGGCTGTATACATGTATATGCTTATAACGAACTACGGTTATAACAAACTAAAAATAGTAGTCCCTCTGAGTTCGTTATAACCGTAGTTTACTGTAGATGGATGGATGGATGGATGGATGGGTGGATGGATGGGTGAATGGATGGATGGGTGGATGTATGGATGTATGGATGGATGGATGGATGGTTGATGGATGGATGGATGGATAGATAGATAGATAGATAGATAGATAAAAAAGACAACGATGTTATACATTTACAATGCATTAGTAATTGTGTAAACAAGTATATGATTGATTGGGTGAGTTAAGATTTATAGTCACATCCGCAGTATTTCAGCCATATCGTGACTAACAAAAGTTATACACAATATATACGTTTAAACAATAAAAGTCTATCAACGAAGGACAGTAAAATAACTAGGATATCACAGATTATTATTTAAAACTAGTATACAACCATAAAAAGATTTCACTATATGTAACGATACAATATAAAGGGCTAACGATCGTCAGCACCACACTAGGGACCATAGGGACTTAAAGTACTTTTGCTACCTGCATGGACCCCAGCAGGATTTACACCATCCCCTCAGGTGTTGGCCATGGCTGACACAATTAGCCGAACATTAAAACAACACATATTCTACGATTAAAATCGTGGAGGTAATCAATATACTTTGAAAGATCTGGTCTCAACAACTACATAAAAGGAGTACTGTTATTAAAAAAGCATGAAATAGTGAGGTACATATACATAACGCAGAGTGTGATAGAATGAAGTAGGAGAAGTATTTTGCACTGGATAGATTCAGAGACACGGATAGAGATGAAGATTACCAAGTATATAAACAGCACAGACGAACCTTTAAAGAATTTTGCAAACGGAAACAAGATGAATTTCAGCGTTCACTCAGAGATAGATTTAATGAGATAAAAAGTGTTACAAACTAACTGTGGAAGGAAATGAAGAAAATAAAATGTTGCAGGAAAACAAACAGTATCAGTTCTTGGGGATGGTTTTCATATTTCCAGAATCTATTAAATTCTCCCAGTTCGAAGTCATCTATTGAAGGTTTAGTAAAATCAGACATATCACAGCATGACAATGATGTATGTGAGGCTTGTGAACGTGGATCGCCTGAAGACGTAAACAGAGAGATATCAAGTGATGAAGTGAAGACAGCCATTATTAACATGAAATCAAATAAAGCACCAGGATGTGATGGGATCTCTTCTGAACTATTTCAGAATTCTTTGGATATTATTGTACCTATATGTGTGCATCTGTTTAACGAGATAATAAAATCAGGTGTTTATACGGAATCATGGTGCAGAGCAGTTATATTTCCGCTGTATAAAGATGGAGATACGAACAGTGTGAATAATTATAGAGGCATTTCTTTATTACCCGTTTTGGGGAAAATATTCACAAAAATTATCAACGAACGCCTGCAGCTATGGTGTGATGACAATAATATAATATATGAAAACCAGTTTGGTTTTAGAAAAGGACGCTTAACAGTCGACAGTATTTTCACATTGTATGGAATGATACAGAAATGTCTATCAAAATCAACCGGTGGGAGATTTTATTGTCTCTTCATTGACTTCAGTAAAGCGTTTGACTGTGTTCACCATAACTTGCTTTGGCATCGGCTTATGAAATATGGTATCCATGGAAACGTTCTAAAAATTCTACGAGATATGTATTCGAAACTAAAAGCTTGTGTGAGAACTGATAACGGTTTAACTGAATATTTTAACTGTTTTATTGGAACGCGACAAGGATGTATGACCAGCCCGACACTCTTTTGCCTGTTTATAAATGAATTGGTCAACGAACTAAATCAATCTGACTGTCGTGGAATATTCATCTCAGAAGAAGCACCAAATATTTGTTCTTTATTATACGCCGATGATGTTGCCAACACTGCCGATACCACTGGAAGATTACAACAACAGATCAACTGTATAAGTGAATTTTGTAAAAAATGGGGACTGTCTCTAAATATGAACAAATCAAAGATAAACGTTTTTAGAAATGGTGGACGTTTAAGGAACTATGAAAATTGGACTTACAGAGAAGAAAAGATAGAGACTGTTTCATCTGATTTGGGACTATTTTTCACTCCTAAATTGCTATGGACAAAAGCAACGGCAACACTTGCACAACAAGCAGAAAAAGTATGTCATTATATCTATAAAATAAACTATCTCTGTGGAGAATTACCAATCACTACTGCAATCAAGATGTTCGAATCCATGGTTTTACCAATATTAACATATGGCTCTGAAGTTTGGGGGTTCCAATACTACGAAACTATAGAGATGGTACAGACTAAATATTACAAACGGACTCTTAACCTACCAAATAATGCAAGCAATGACGCTGTTCTTGATGAAACTGGAAGACAACGATTATATGTGGATTATATTAGTAAATGTATTAAATACTGGACAAAATTAATCTCTATGAACACTGGTCGTCTACCGAAGCAAACGTATTTAATGATGTACAAATTAGATGAAGCTGACCGTATATCCTGGGCAACATATATAAAAAAACATTCTTTTCAAGTATGGATTTGGCTACGCCTGGATAATTCAAGATGTTGGAGATCCGCAAATATTCATTTCACAATTCAAACAACGTATCGTGGACTGTGGTCAACAACGTTGGATTGAAAACCTATCTCAGATATTCAAAAATTAAAACATATTTAACTTTCAAATCGGTATTAACAATATAAATGTACCTTCAGGAAGTAAACAAGAAGATCTATAAAGAAACCCTAACAAGATTCCGATGCAGCTGCCATAAACTTATGATCGAAACTGGACGTCATACCAATATAGAAGAAAACAAAAGATTTTGCCCACAATATCAAAAATTGGACTTCAACTACATTGAAAATGAATATCATTTCCTTCTTATTTGTACTTCATATTCAACATTACGTTACATTTTATTGATACATATGTTCACACTAATCCATCATATGAAAAAATTGTAAATCTTATGTCTTCTAAATGTAAATACACTATTACACAACTTGCTAAATATATCTACCACGCTTTTAGATTACGCGAGTCAATCACAATTCACTGATATATTAATTATGTAGGATATTCCTTTCATGTATTTATGCATACACTATATTGATATAATGTAGTCAACAAGGAGACCCCGCTCGAAGTCCGGGACACCATAGAGAATTTCGAGGTCATCTTTGTACAATAAAAGTGACAAAACCTTTTCCATAATCATCAGAACTTTCTGCTGAAAACAGAGCCAATTGTACGGGTCATGAACACGTATTTACGAATGACTATCAAATAGTCATGATATCAGGTGTTCAGTATGGCATGTCTTCAAATAGGCATTGTCCATTTAGATGAAACAATAAAAAATATAATTTGCTAATTTATCAAGAACATTTACACGGTTTTGCATGACAATATATTGAAAGAAATAAAACATGACAGCTTGACAAAAGCTTATTAAAGTAACCCCTGTTACAGTTAATGACGGAAATAATGTATTGTTTGAACCATGAGAACAAATCTGGCATTTGAATCCATTTCAATACTTCTTGTCGCGCCAAAACGAACGTACAACGAATTCGGCGCTTTAGACGACTAGACCACCACTGTCCTAGAAATGCAACTTACTTTGATTGCTAAATGCTGACGATGAATACACCTCCTGATATTGATGTCCAGTTATCCTTCTACTTATCTTACTTATCTTACATTTTCACGAGCCGAAACTTTGCATTGAGCCATTTCCGTCGCACATATAATTTCCGATCGTCTTTACTGTCAAGTCATATGTCTGCCTGATACAATGTATATAGAACGCCTTCGAAAATACAAAAACACTACAAAGAAGCAAGCTTTTCCATAAAACGTGAATATAAAACAAATCGTGACCCCCTAAAAGCGACCTGAATTGTTGACGTACGATCTTAACAGGTCATTGTCAAAGAAAAGGACAAGTTACATAGTTATCGTCCACAGCGTCTAGCGGTCAGAGAGGAGACGACATTCAAGCTGTTATAACATTAGACCTGTAAACGGAATACAATTGACGTATTTGACTGATAAACAGTGTCTGTGATGTGATTGCAAACGTTCTGAGCGCACGGCGACCCCTTGAAAGACATTTTCCCTGTGGTCACTGCAGCACAGTGATCCATATTAATCCATTGAGACAACCGAGCGTAGCAGCGTAAATCTGATGTTGGGGGCACACAATATTCTACTCAAATACTCAGAGGTGTCAAATCACGATAACATGTAACGATTAAAAAAAGCTGCATCGCTGCACAATGAATGTCAATCAGAAAGGTAAGAAAGGAAAAAAAAAATTTCATAGTCACAGGAAATCTCTGCCAAAAGCAGAGTCGATTGTATGATTCCGACTATATCATGAGCATGTGTTTATGAATCACTGTCAACTTTTTGATGATACCAGGTGTTCGAGAGAAGGTACCCTCTCCTACCGGTCTTTGTCCCCCCGGAAAACACGGGAAGATTTATGGAAATTGCATCGGACATAAGTTTTGCCATTTATTTGTCACATTTGGAAATGTTCCCCACAAGTTCCCCATAAGAACAACTGAATGTTGTAACCGTGATCAAACGACATTTGAGCAAGAAACGTATGACGTTCTTTGAAATGCTCGATTGAAACGAGACTGTAGACACTAAAGGCTGGGGCTGCTGGAATATTGTTTGACATAAAGGGAATATTGAAGTCACCCCCGTTGCCTGCAGTCATACAATTATATAAGGTCAACTGAATTATCAGTCTCGATCCCATTGGTCCTAAAAGTAAAGCTTTAATGAATGATAAATTATATGAATGGATCACGCAAACTCAGTGATGACACCAGGTGTTCGCAAAAAGGAAGTGCATGTTGATGTGTGGTGCTCATAGGTGAGGAGATTTAACGTTGCGACCTGGAGTATCAGGCGGCCGTGATATAGAGTACCGTGATATACACTGCTGTGGTGTAGAGTGCCGTTATATAAAGCGCCGTGATATAGAGCGCCATGATATAGAGTGCCGTGATATAGAGTGCCGTGATATACACTGCTGTGATTAGCGTTACCCAGCACTCACCACGAGGAGGTTACTCTTCACGAGTGCCTACACTGCTGTGACATAGAGAGCCGTTATATGGAGCGCCGTGATATAGAGTGCCGTGATATACACTGCTGTGATATAGAGTGCCGTGATATACAGTGCCGTGATATACAGTGCCGTTATATAGAGCGCCGTGATATAGAGCGCCGTGATATAGAGTGCCGTGATATAGAGTGCCGTGATATACTCTGCTGTGATTAGCGTTACCCAGCACTCACCACGAGGAGGTTACTCTTCACGAGTGCCTACACTGCTGTGACATAGAGTGCCGTTATATGGAGCGCCGTGATATAGAGTGCCGTGATATACACTGCCGTGATATACAGTGCCGTTATATAGAGCGCCGTGATATAGAGCGCCGTGATATAGAGCGCCGTGATATAGAGTGTCGTGATATAGAGTGCCGTGATATACACTGCTGTGATTAGCGTTACCCAGCACTCACCACGAGGAGGTTACTCTTCACGAGTGCCTACACTGCTGTGACATAGAGTGCCGTTATATGGAGCGCCGTGATATAGAGTGCCGTGATATACACTGCCGTGATATACAGTGCCGTGATATAGAGCGCCGTGATATAGAGTGCCGTGATATAGAGTGCCGTGATATAGAGCGCCGTGATATAGAGTGCTGTGATATAGAGCGCCGTGATATAGAACGCCGTGATATAGAGCGCCGTGATATAGAGTGCCGTGATATAGAGTGCTGTGATATAGAGCGCCGTGATATAGAACGCCGTGATATAGAGTGCCATGATAAAGAGTGCCGTGATATACACTGCCGTTATATAGAGCGCCGTGATATAGAGCGCCGTGATATAGAATGCCGTGATATTGAGTGCCAGGATATACGCTGCTGTGATATAAAGCGCCGTGATATAGAGTGCCGTGATATAGAGTGCCGTGATAAACACTGCTGTGATGTAGAGCGCCGTGATATACACTGCTGTGATGTAGAGTGCCGTTATATAGAGCGCCGTAATATACAGTGCTGTGATATAGAGCGCCGTGATATACACTGCTGTGACATAGAGTGCCGTTATATAGAGCGCCGTGATATACAGTGATGTGATATAGAGTGACGTTATATAGAGCACCGTGATATAGAGCGCCGTGATATAGAGCGCCGTGATATAGAGTGCCGTGATATAGAGTGCCGTGATATACACTGCTGTGATATAGAGTGCCGTGATATACACTGCTGTGATAAAGAGCACCGTGATATACACTGCTGTGATGTAGAATGCCGTGATATACACTGCTGTGAGTGAGTGAGTTTATGCTTTACGTCACATCGGCAATATTTCAGCCATATCGTGACGAGAAGTTATGCATGAAATATACATATATTTAAACTTTATAAAAATCGGTCATCGAAGGACAGTATGATAACTAGAATATCACAGATAAGATTTAAAACTAGTTGCGGAACATTTAAAAGCATTAAGTATTAAGGAACAACACAATATAAAAATGGGCTAGAGATCGTCAGTAAC
Organism: Haliotis rufescens; assembly: GCF_023055435.1. Taxonomy (NCBI): domain Eukaryota; kingdom Metazoa; phylum Mollusca; class Gastropoda; order Lepetellida; family Haliotidae; genus Haliotis; species Haliotis rufescens. Next base: position 2,988,208 of record NW_025964179.1, on the reverse strand, counting down.
TAAATGGAGATCACCACACCAGGGACCATGGGGACTTACAGTACCTTTGCTTCCTGCATGGGCCCTGGCAGGATCTATATCACCCCTTCAGTCACTGGCGATAGTATACCAGTTAAGCCTTATAATAAAATGACAAAAATCCTACGTTTTAAAATTCTGGCATGCATAACAATACTTTGAATGATGTGGGACTTACATACCCTCTTAGGGGGACAATAATTTTACACTACTTTAACCCCCCTCGAGGGTACAGCCACCAACAATCTCAGTTATAAATAAGCACTACCAATATGTAAAATAATACATTTAACACATCAAAATTTATGGACAAGTTCTATTTCTTTTAAAAAGTTTAATATTAAATGAGAATGAACATCATTAAAAAGGTCCTTAAGTGTTTTGACACTGAAATATTTATCCCTTGTGATGGAAAAATCAATGCAGTCAAGCAGTACATGCTTGACCGTGATTCCTTCATTACAAGGGATACAAAACGGAGGATCCTCACCTTTTAACAAATACTCATTTGTATATCTAGAATGGCCAATACGACATCGTCGTATAATGACCTCTTCAAATCTGGACTGACAAACCCAAGTAGGTATAACCGATATTTGGTTTAATTTTATGTAATTTATTGATACCTACTTGGGTGTCCCACTTCTTTTGCATCAGATCACGAATATAAGATCTGATTACAGGTTTATAATCAGTGTATGGGATAAGAAGTGGTGTCACAGATTTGTTGAGTGCTGCTTTTGCTGCATCATCAGCCATTGTGTTGCCTCTAATGCCCACATGACTGGGCAACCAACAAAAGACGATGTCGTATTGGCCAGTAGCAAGTTCATTAAATAATTCAATAATTTTGATTAAAAGTGGATGTTGACATGATATATTATGGATAGCCTGCAGGCAAGAAAGAGAATCGGAAAATAGGATAAATTTATTATATTTTGACTGTTTACTGATATATTGTAAAGCTGTTAAAATGGCATTGGCCTCTGCTGTGAAAATAGAACTATTATGGGGTAACCTGGAGGAGATAGTCCTGGATCCAATGACAGTGGCGCTGGCAACAGCGCCATTATCCTTGGATCCATCAGTAAATATAGATTTGTAAGTATTGTATGTGTTTCTTAATTCATTATATTTTTGTTGATAAATAAGTTGGTTTGTTTCTGATTTTTTTAATTTAGTTAATGTCAGATCCACCTCTGGCTTTATTAACTGCCAAGGTGGAGAAGACAAAAGCTGCGTGGGGGCTATATCTTCAAGATTATTTTTAGCGGCTGAATATCAGATTGAAGTCTTATTCCAAGTGGGGGGAGAACCGATGATTTTTTATTATAGAGATTTTCATAAAAGGGGTTAAAAACACAGTCATATGCTGGATTCGAGTTATTAGAGCGTAATTTAGAGATATACTGTAAGGATAATTTAATTCGGCGTTGTTTAAGAGATGGCTCATCAGCCTCAACGTACAGACTGTGAATAGGAGAAGTTCGGAAAGATCCAATACATAGTCTTAGACCTTGATGATGGATAGTATCCAAAAGTTTAAGGTTGCTTTTGCAGGCTCCACCATAGACGATGGAGCCATAATCCAGTTTAGAGCGAATTAGTGCTCTGTATAATTGGAGTAGGGTTTTCTGACCCCATCCCCACTTGGAATTTGAAACAACTTTCAGTAGGTCAAGGGCCTTCATGCATTTATTTTTCAAATATTTTATGTGTGGTAAAAAGGTTAAATGGTGATCAAAAATAATACCTATACGAGTGCTATCTAAAACCAGATCAGGGTCTTTATGAGGTTTGTATTTCCTACAAAAATGTATACAATTTGTTTTCTATTTTGAAAACTTAAAACCATTTTCCAACGACCGTTTATTTATCTTAATTAGACACATTTGTAATTGTCTTTCGATAGTATGCATGTTTTTACCACGACATGAAATGTTAAAATCATCCATGAATAGAGATCCATCAATGGAATCATTTAAAACCTTAGAGAGGCTATTTATTTTAATACTTAACAATGTGACAGACAAAATACTGCCTTGTGGGACACCCTGATCCTGATTATAATGATCAGACAGGGTAGAACCCACGCGGACTTGAAATTGTCTGTCAGATAAAAACTTGGATATAAATTGAGGCAAACGGCCTCTCAACCCAAAGTCATGTAAATCCTTTAAAATACCGTGCTTCCATGTAGTGTCATATGCTTTTTCTAGATCGAAAAAGATAGACACTGCATGTTGCTTATTTACAATGGCATTCTTAACGAATGACTCAAGTCGAACTATTGGTCAATGGTACTGCGATTTTTACGAAATCAACATTGGATATTTGTGATTAAGTTATTGGATTCTAAGTACCAGGTTAATCTGTTATTGACCATGCGTTCCATGGTTTTGCAAACCCAACTAGTCAATGAAATTGGTCGATAATTGGAAGGACCAGTATGATCACGTCCAGGTTTAGGTATGGGAACAATTATAGCATCACGCCATGAAGAAGGAAATTCTCCTGACGTCCAGATTTTATCAAATATCATCAAGAGGGTTTCTAAACAGGATTGCGGTAAATGTTTTAAGAGTTGATAATGTATATTATCAGACCCTGTAGCAGTATCATGAGCTTGCCCAAGGGCAGTATTGAGCTCATGGATGGAGAAGATTTCATTGTAATCCTCCCCATTATCTGAATTAAAATTTATAGGTTTCTTTTCTTGCTGTGTTTGATATTTTTGGAATTTAGGGGCATATAGTTCGAGGAGGAAGAATGTTGAGCCAGAGTTTCACCAAGTTTATTTGCAATGTCAGAAGTATCGGTTAATAATTAATTCCCATTATTAAGGTGGTGGACACTAGATTTAGAACCCTTACCTTTAATTTTCTTAATCATGTTCAATACCTTAGATATCGGCGTACGTGAATTTATCTTGGAGACATAATTTTGCCAAGACTGACGCTTGTTTTGTTTAAATGTACGCCGTTCTTTAGCGTTTAATATTTTAAATTTATTTAAATTGTGGACCATAGGATGGTGACGGAAATATTGTTCAGCTTTTTTCCTTGCCTTCCTAGCTAGTTTGCAATCATTGCTGAACCATGGTTTACGTAAGTAAGGATTTGAAGAGGACTTCGGAATACATTCATCAGCTATTTTATTTAGTTTATCGGCAAAATCTTTTATAGGTTCAGAAACATCAAGAAAACCATCAGGTTTTATATGATTAGTGCAAAGGGCTTCATATAAAGCCCAGTTCGCCTTAGGAAAATTCCATCGTGTTGACGGAGAAACATCAGATGGTGTCACAGATTGTAAAATGGTCACTTCCACATAAGTCATCGTGGACTGACCATTCAAATTCCTGAAGTAAATAAGAATCTACAACTGACAGGTCGAGACAAGAGTAAGTGCCAGTTGCAGGATGTAGATATGTTGGAGTACCATCATTGAAAATACATAAATCATTATTTAAGAGAAAATCCTCAAGTATCTTTCCTTTAGTATTAGTGTCATTGCTACCCCAAAGAGGGTTATGGCCATTCAAATCTCCTATGAGAACACAGGGTTTAGGGAGATGGTCTGTGCCTGAAGATCGGACTGTCGCAGAGAATATGATGGTGGAATGTATAAAGAACACAATGTAAATACAACATTCAATGTGACACGGACTGCAACAGCCTGAAGAGGAGTATTTAGAGGAACAGGACTATGAATTACGCCCTGCCTCACCAAAACAGAAGATCCTCCAGTAGCCTTATCACCCGGAGGAGAAAAGCAGTGGTAGGAGTCATACTGTCTTAAATTAAAATTATCCGTTGATTTGAGGAAAGTTTCTTGAAGACAAAATGCTGATGGTTGTTAATCTTGAATTAATAGATGAAGGTCATTCAATTATTCCGAAGGCCTCTACAGTTCCATTGTAGTAAGTTAGTATAACAACTCATGGAGGTTCAATTGGAGATCGTGAGCGGGGGAAGGTCCTCTCCGTTGAATTGGCGGAGATGGAGTGACGTCCATATCTAGAGGTTCAAAGCTGTTATGAACCTCTACAGGGATTGTCAATGGGGACGGCACCTCTATGTGTTTGAGGGCCTTTAGTTCTTTTTTCTTTAATTGTTTCCTTTCTCTGTTTGTAAGATGTTTGGTTTTGTTTACTTGCTGTACTGTCTCGGGTTCAGTTTCAGGTTCACAGTTAGACTGTGACTCAGACTGTGCCTGAGTCACAGTCTGAGGCAGTATTAGCTGCTCAGGCTGAATCTCAGTCTGCGAGGCAGACGTGGAAGAATTCTTGCCGTCTCCAGAAATGGAATGTGTAAGTGTCTGATTGTCGGAAACCCAGCAGATGTCTGTCTGACATGCACTGTCTACTTTGCGGGATGGGGTGGAAACTGCAGCAGAGTAGGAGAATGAGGAAGGAGTTGTATGAGTTTGAGTTGGCAGTAATTGAATGGCATCGGAAAAAGAAATGTTATTCGTATATTTTATTTTGAGAATCTGTGATTGTTTCTGATAGATTGGACAAGATATAAAAGAGGAGAAGTGTTCACCATGGCAGTTTGCACAACTGATGTCTGCTGAGCAGTCAGTGCTGTCATGATGTTTACTGCAACGGAAGCACAGGTGATTTGTCACAGGACCTGGCCCCATGCCCAAACTTCTGACACTTGTAACAGCGGAGTGGATTAGGTATATAAACGTCCACTCCAATGTTGAAGTAACCGGCCTTGAGGGAAGAAGGTACTTTAGGAAGAGAAAATGTGAGAAGATAAGTTTTAGTGTGCACAACTCTGTCATGATCTTTCCTGGTGAATCTTTTCACACAGGTGACTCCTTGAGATTGAAGTTCTACAGCAATTTCCTCCTCGGACATGTAAGGAAGACATCTGGCACGATCTCGAATGACACCTCTGCATGAGTTCAGAGACTTGCGAGCAGAGACAGCAACTTCAGTTGGTCCAAAATGATGAGCATTAAGTAGGTTAATAGACTGTTGTCGCTTTGAGCATTCGACAAGCAGGGATCCGTTCCGGAGACGAGTGACATTCTTGACGTCTCCACAAATGCCTTCGAGAGCTTTTGAAACAACAAAAGGGTTGATTTTAAGTGGCACTCCATCAACTCCATCGACCACCAGAAAGCGGGGCCAGGAGTCAACATTAATTTGTGACGTACACTCATCATCAGAGGATGAATTAGTATCTATGTCTAAATGTCTTCTCTTATTTTTTCAACAAGAACCAGTGTATTGGTGGGTAGCCATGATAGAGAAAGGTGATTCAACATCCCTGCTCCCCACCAACCATCGAGTTTCAACAAGGACGATGCTGTAGTGGAAGCCGACTACAAGCATCAGGGCTACAGGGATGCTATACTCCAGCAAGAAGGACGCAGGTAGCTAAAAAATAGTCAGGCTGGTTCGGCCCATGACAATTATCTCCAGACAAATAGAACCTGGAGGTCAATTATGCCAGATTGGCCCATGAGCCACCGCCTTCAGGCTTTTGACTCATGCAATGTTATAGACATGCATTTGGAATGAATAATAAAGTCCATAAACAAGTAATAGAATATAAAGTAGTAACCATGCCAGGGCATGACATGACCAGCCGATTGATAGAACCGGGCCCATTCTACCACCCGTCTAGGCGAAGTAAGGGTCAAAGTAGTGTGTTGGGCGAAGGAACACTGTTCCTGGAACCAGTGCCCTCAACTACCAGACCCCGTCCTCCGCCGACACAGGGGCGCAACCCACGGCAAACAGGTTGCCCAATTTGGTCGCCTTTTACGACCAGCAATGGGGTGCTGTGGAAATATTCTGCCCCGGTTCCACACGGGGGAAGAGTGATTAGCGTTACCCAGCACTCACCACGAGGAGGTTACTCTTCACGAGTGCCTACACTGCTGTGACATAGAGTGCCGTTATATGGAGCGCCGTGATATAGAGTGCCGTGATATACACTGCTGTGATATAGAGTGCTGTGATATACAGTGCCGTGATATACAGTGCCGTGATATACAGTGCCGTTATATAGAGCGCCGTGATATACAGTGCTGTGATATAGAGCGCCGTGATAGACACTGCTGTGACATAGAGTGCCGTTATATAGAGCGCCGTGATATAGAGTGCCGTGATATACAGTGCTGTGATATAGAGCGCAGTGATATACACTGCTGTGATATAGAGTGACGTTATAAAGAGCGCCGTGACAGTGCCGTGATATACAGTGCCGTGATATACAGTGCTGTGATTTAGAGTGCCGTTATATAGAGCGCCGTGATATAGAGTGCCGTGATATACAGTGCTGTGATATAGAGCGCAGTGATATACACTGCTGTGATATAGAGGGACGTTATATAGAGCGCCGTGATATAGAGTGCCGTGATATACAGTGCTGTGATATAGAGTGACGTTATATAAAGCGCCGTGATATTGAGCGCCGTGATATACAGTGCCGTGATATGCACTGCTGTGATATAGAGTGCCGTGATATAGAGGGACGTTATATAGAGCGCCGTGATATAGAGTGCCGTGATATACAGTGCTGTGATATAGAGTGACGTTATATAAAGCGCCGTGATATTGAGCGCCGTGATATACAGTGCCGTGATATACAGTGCTGTGATATAGAGTGACGTTATATAAAGCGCCGTGATATAGAGCGCCGTGATATACACTGCTGTGATTTAGAGTGCCGTTATATAGAGCGCCGTGATATAGAGTGCCGTGATATACAGTGCTGTGATATAGAGCGCAGTGATATACACTGCTGTGATATAGAGGGACGTTATATAGAGCGCCGTGATATAGAGTGCCGTGATATACAGTGCTGTGATATAGAGTGACGTTATATAAAGCGCCGTGATATTGAGCGCCGTGATATACAGTGCCGTGATATGCACTGCTGTGATATAGAGTGCCGTGATATACAGTGCCGTTATATACAGTGCCGTTATATAGAGCGCCGTGATATACAGCGCTGTGATATAGAGCGCCGTGATATACACTGCTGTGACATAGAGTGCCGTTATATAGAGCGCCGTGATATAGAATGCCGTGATATACAGTGCCCGAAGTGATGCAGGTCTCAGACGTTTACTACTTCGGTTAAACCCAAGAGTACGGGTATGATGCTGACAAACCTAGAAACATAATCAGGCAATCGAAAACCGGGATTCGAACCCACACTCATAGGTTTCTGGCGTGCCCAAGGGACACGACTCTGCACAGCGAATCGCGGCGCCTTAGACGACTGCCCACCGATGTACATATGCCGAGACCTTAAGTTAATATCGTGTTAAACGATATGTCTTCTTCAGCAGTGGTTCACTTTACATAGTAAAATCAGTGAAGTGATATTAATAAGAACAACAAACTATTTCCATGAGCATAGACAAACAATCCTAATTGTATCATCCAACACTGAAACCTCCGAACATGAACACCACCACATACCATGTTAGACGATGAAACCATTTGGCCCCACAGAACACTTATCAAATCTAACGTCTAGAATAGGCATTCCGTGTCTCGCGAACAACGGATAATTCGATTATTCCCCAAGCCTTCGATGTTTGACAATATATTCACATAATCAGTACAAACTCAGGAGATATTTGTTTCTTTCAAACAAAGGTATCGACAGATTTATTTCATTGTTTGTGTCCGTATTTCATTAGCTGTAACATGAAACTATTCCGATAACGTACTCCTCGCCCGAATATCGACCCCGAGACCGTGAGCAAATATTTGCAATGTGCTGTGACAGCACGTGGAGGTCAGGCTGACCTAGCGCGAGAAATAGGTTGAAAAATTGGACAGCTCACGTGCTCTCGGACCCGTCACGTACAGCGTTTGGTGGTATATGGCTCGGAACAACGGAAGCCGTCGCGCCAGGAGAACCGAGGTAAAAGAACAGCTTAACTACTGGATCAGTTCAGAATTTTGTAAAAATCGCTGAAATTTTACAAGGTCAAGTTTAAATTGTACAAAATGAAGGAAATATGGTCAAATGTTTAAAAACAAACATATTATTAGAAATATTGATTGATTCATGGAACTATAACACTAAAATAGCATTATATCTTGATATCATAGTTAATCTGTCTTGCCGTGTAATATGCAAGAATCAGATTTTCTTTTACCTCTTTTCAATAGTATAATTAAAATGATACAATCACTGTTCGAACATCTACAGATTGCGGGATGACTACTTAATTCCAGTAGATGTAACTTGATATGTTTTATAACAAACAAGCCGAGGACACCTCTGTAAATGGGGATTTACCACATCAAGATAATATAAAAAATGCAATTATGTACAGTGTTATATACGTAACACAAAGACATTTATGTAATCTGCATTGTTCCCACTGTTTACTTATCTTTCCTATCTGTATTCTTTTTTTTTCTTCTGGTCCATCCATGTTTAGTACAAGCTGTAAATCAATGTTGTAAATATCTGGGAGCAGGTGTTGGACTTGGAGAACTTGTACCCAATCACATTCACTTTTTGTAAACAAAATATGTTTAAACCAAACACCTCTGTACCTAACAAGACGATGTACCAAAATCTACTAAGACTGCCTCCGTGGTCTTATGGCAGAGCGTCCACCCGAAGAGCGGAAGGTCCGGGGTTCGATCCCCGGCCGCATCATACCAAAAGACGTGAAAAGATGGAACTTGTTGTTACTCTGTCTGGCGCCCGGCATTAGGGGCTAAAACAAGGACTGGTCGTCAGTATACTTTGTCTGAGTGGGGTATTCATGTTAAACTGCGGCATGGTATCTCAGTGAGCTAGCGCTATAAAATCGGCATCAGTCCGGAGTAGTACAAGCAGACATACACACACGCTATGTAAGTGCAATAATCTTGGACGCGACGTTAAACCCAATTTCACCCCACCTCACCTCACCCCAAAATTTACTAAGAGTGAGTGAGTGAGTGAGTGAGTGAGGTTTAACGCCGCTTTAAACATCAGTCCCGCGTACTAATCCTTGAAAAGCTTAAGGTCAGTATTTGCTCTGAGGACCAATTGACAAATAGTTTCAAACGCTGAGGGCACTTTATGTCAATTACCTAAAGTCTATGAGATCATACGACGCTTTTAACGAACAAGGTTCCAGCAAGAGGTTCGATAGCACATTGTGCTATTGACGCCATACCAGCATTTGTAGTGAGAAGGGAGATTAGCGCCACGTTCAGCAGTGTGAGATTAATGTAGGAGTAAATCCCAACCTACCCCGGTCTATAAACAACCGCGTGTCCATGCCCTGACGTATTTTCCACTGTCCCACAACGGCCCTCACCTAGTCTGTGTGACCACTGGTCACTGCCCTCCCGCAGTGAGAACACATTCCACATGTAGCTGTCACAGATCAGTAACACGCAACCAGCTCGAAATAGGAGGATGAGGAGGAGTAGGAGGATGAGGAGGGGGACGAGGAGGAGGAGAGAGAGGGGGGCCTTGGTGGGGACAGAAGTCAGTTGCTTTCTCCCTGCATGTCAAAGCTGTATTTGGTGTTTACCAGAATTTAACTTCCATGAACAAATAAAAAAAAAGCCCCGATAAAATCAATTAAATTAGAGCCAATTAGATACTTGAAACACTTAAGACTTCACTTGATAGCGGCAAAATTTAGAACAGCTTGGTCTAATAAATTAAAACTGACAACCTAAGTAAAACTCGTAATTGTGCGCAGCTACGTGTATAATCAGCCATAACCAGCCCCGACATTGCAATACACAGAAAGACCTTTTATTATTAATATTTACTCGACTTATCATTAAAGACGTTGTGACTTAATAGCCCCTGTAGAATATATTCGGGGACTCTGCTCTGATATCAACACTGCGCATGTCTTGAACTCCAGATAAGTCAAATAGTTTAGTTTGTCATCAGAAATAAAAATTCTAAAAGTATTTTCAAAAATAATTAGAAGTCGTTGTGTGCGTGTTTGAATTCCAGATAATTCAAAATACATCCGGCACTTCGAGGTGAAGGAGAGTAGGCTCGGGAAAATTAGAAGTCCCAGCAACTTTGATTTATTTCGTTCAAATATCACATTGTCTGCCTGTCAACTCATTTCTTACGTTTATCAATCTAACAGTAAATGATTACCCAATTACATAAAGTCAGCATCTCGGTTTTAAGCACAGAGTACAAGTAGGTCTTTATTGACAATGTTAATTTCTTTTTTGTTGTTTAACGCCGCACTCAGCAATAGTTCAGCTACATGACGGCGATCTGTAAATAATCGAGTCGGGACCAGACAATCCTGTGATTGATATCATTGGCATCGATCCACGCAATTAGGATACGATGACATGCATCAACCAAGTCAGTGAGCCTGACCACCCGATCCCGTTAGTAGAACGTATGGTACAGTCCAGTTATTAGACGTTTCATTTTATTACTTCATAGCTATAAGATTCCAAAGTTAAGTCTAATCATATATGATCAGTGTTACTGATGCGATAACCCAATAAAACAACTTAGTATCGCAATCCAATAAAAATTCAATCGGGTTACCTAGCAGGAATTACTTTTAGACCCATACATCGATGCAATGTCTACTTGATCGATAAATTGTGTGACGTTCTCAATAAATTTCGATGTCGGTTTTCTGGTGTGTGGTGTTTCTGTAGACAAACACGTTGAAAATCATTGGGCACTTTGTGATAAATAGGTCGATTCACTCAAACATGGACCGCGTTTTCACTTGATGGGATGTAAACAAGTCTTAGACACACTAAACGTTTATATTTAAATGAAATTATGGGATAGATCGATTATTTTCCTCGCGTTTCGGTATCGTAAAAATCATACACAGGTCAATGGCTTATATAATTCAATTTGTATTCCTAGCATATGATACACGGAAATACAGTCGGTTAATAATCTCATTATTAAGGATGAAGTAAAAATCAAATACGTGCATACATTGAAACTGTTAAAACTGAATAATTTCTTAGCCATTCATGCACAAATAAACTCAACGTTAGGGGCCAGGCTTGACCAGATAGCTCCTTCAGTAAAGTGAGAGAAAAAAGGTTTGTTTTTCAAACAAAGCATTAACATTAATCCTCTCTTTTTACCACCATCTCCACTGTGAAATGTCCCAGCTTGTCTGCGAGCCCTTGCAACACGACACAGCAGATGTTTCAACTGTTCTGTTGTGTAGATCTACGTCCTTCTGTTTGCACCTCTCTAAAAAACAGATTGCTAAACCTTGCTTCACAATGTGGCAAACTTGCAGACCAAGTGTCATTAAAACAACAGTCAATAGTTGGCGAATTTCATGCCTTCTTTCCCTAATACCGGTAATTTCCTCAGTGACAGAAAATAGTCCTCACGGCATGCTCAGCGTTGCATTGCGCATGCTAACCAGTGTTTCTCTGCTTCAAGGGTCATGGAAACAGCCCTTGCCTCCGTGCAAATTCATAAGACCTTCTTTATTTTGACATTGTAAATATATCGGTGTATAGTTCAACATACAAATGCTTCATGGTGTAAGATACGCCAAGCAGTCAAAGCATGAAAGTAACGAGGACATGGGGCAAATTGGAGGAAGTTTCAAACTTTACCATTTGAACTTGAAACAGTTTCTGTCTCTGGCGACTTTGTGTCTGCTATGTCACAGATAGTTGCTCAAAGCGCGGATCACACTAACAACTTCCATTAATAAACGTTTCAAATAGCCTTCATTGCGATGTCAACTAGTCCTCAAACGTCCAACTTAAATCTCCATTATATAAACCGTCAAACAGAGAATACCCAGTCTAGGTTGTCCGTCGAACAGATTCCATTTGGTGTTAAAGGCAAAATAGCGGTGAGCGAGTTGGGTTTAATGCCACTTTGAATTATTCCAGTTATATCACTGCGTGTCAGCTTAACGTGGGAGGAAAGCCCGTCTCAGTAATGCAGGTCTCAGACGTTTACCACTTCGGTGAAACCCACGAGCACCGGTATAGTGCTGACAAACCTAGAAAGATAATCGGGGTGACCTGGGATTCGAAATTTTTATGAATCGATCACTGAAAATCAGTGATGACTCCAGGTGTTCGCGAAAAGGGTAACGTGTCCTGTCCTACCGGTATCACCAGTCCCAAACAAGCCACCTCTGGTTGTCCAAGAGAGTATATGAAGATTGTCCACATTTCCACTTTCTACTCCAAGTTATCGCTAAATATTAAGATGCATACTATTGACGTATAAAAATAAGACCACATTAAGTATATACAAGAATACCCACTTCCCATAATTTTGATATTATCAATATAATTAATATTTCTGATAGACGACAGTCGGGAATATGCACACTAAACATGTACACATCCATAGTATTGAAAGTTTTTGAACGACTATAATTACCAGTGAAAACTGCAGTGAAAGTTCATTTAGCTATCAAATATATTTTAAGTTACAAGGATTTCGGGATGCTGATGCACGACATTTGAAAGGAAAACAAACTAACAAACAATGAGGCAATACAGTCAAGACAAATCTAGTAAACCAACATAATGTTATAAGTAGGAAATAGGATTGTATAAGCAAATCAAGTTGAGAACAATTGACTTGTCTTTACATGTGTTTGTGACGGGTGCCACCGTTTGAACATGATGCGCTCACCCTTCCCCCAAACGCCTGCTATCATTACTTTATGGTAGTGATTAATAAACACATGAATGTGATATAGTCGGAATAGTAAAGGGGACACTATCGGTAGAGATTTCTTATCATTTTCGTTTTCGTCAATCATACAGTAAACTACGGTTATAACGAACTCAAAGGGACTACTAATTTTAGTTCGTTATAACCGTAGTTCGTTATAAGCATATATACAGTATAACTACAGCAAATAATCGGGACCAAAAAAGTAAGTTCGTTTTATCCGTCAGTTCGTTATAAGGGTGCTCGTTATAACCGTAGTTTATATTTCACTCATAACAAATTATATACAGTGAAATCGGGTAAGATAGAAACCTTTTGTCCCCTATGATATGAGTGGCGATTTATATGTATGGTCCCATCAGAATCTTTATGAACACTATGGACGCCCTGCTTATCTCGAATTACGAATGATTCGGCACATAGTGGGTGATGCTCAGATTTCACTCCAACAACCACCAGGTGTCATCACTATTTGATAGTGATTCATAGTTGGAGTTGTACAATGATGGACTCTGACTTTAGCAGCAATGTCTTATGATTGTGGATAATGATTATTTCTAGGTGAACAATGGACTTGCCTTTGCATGTGTTTGTGACCGGTGTGACCGGTGGGGAAGGACACCTTCATCTTTTCGCGAACACCTGATGTTATAACTATTTGGTAGTGATTCATAAACACATGATTATGAGTGAGTGAGTGAGTGAGTTGGGTTAAACGCCGCTTGTAACAGTATTCCAGTTATATCACGGCGTGTCAGCTTAATGTGGGATGAAAGCCCGAAGTGATGCAGGTCTCAGATGGAGATTCGAACATGCACTCGCAACTTGAGGACGTCGTAACTTTGATGTTATTTGTGAGAGGGAAGTGTCCAGTGAGTTGTTCCCAATAGATGTAGCTGGGGAAGGTAAATAAATGCAATGCCCGAACAATCGCATCAGAAAGTGAGAGCGAAATGTTAATCGGTATTGGGAGAAAAGGTACAGACGAGAAAATTGTGAGAATATGCGGGAAAGACCAAATTCAAACCCTCCTGTTCATAAAATGGATTTATCTGGCATTGCCGCGGTCGTACGTAATGTTGATATCTCATATAAGAAATAAACGAGTCGTGGTCGTTGTTTATCGTACAATAAACAACTCCCACTCGCGGTTTGTTTCTTAATTACATGACCATAAACCCTGACATTATATCACAGTTGATTATATCAGTTGACAAAAACGACATAAGCCGTTCCATCATCATGTAGTCGACCGGGGGTTATTGTGGGTAAATATATATATTTAAGAACGTCATGGGTGAGTTAGTTTAAGGGTGAGTTGAACGGCTGACGTAGTACCTATCTTTGTAGTCCTCGCGTAGTGGCTTATGCCCACGCGGGCGTAGTGGCTGGGAAGACGTGACGATGGCACGCTTCTTGCATGCTCGGCTAGGCGGAAGCCATGATTGAGAGAGCCGAGATGTAAGGAGCGTGTTCATTGGTTGTGTCCGTTTTCCTGGTCACATGGTCCGCGTGTTGGCTTTATAAGCCTACCCTGGGTAGGGATCCGTCAGTCGTCACTCACCAGTATCTGGTAAGCACGGTCGACTCCCGCGTCCTGAATAAGGATCATTCATTATTATTTTAGGGCTTTCATTGAGGTTTTAGATTAAGATGTATGGGTGGGGGAAAAGGAGAGTAGTGATTGAATAGGTTTGTTTATAGACGTTTTACTTTTGGGAGTTAAGCTAGACGGGTGGTTAATAGTACAAGTTTAAGTTATACGGTTGAATAGGTTTAAGTAGGTAGGGAAGGGGGAAAATTACGTAGGGAATAGAAAAGGTTAGGATTTTGCCCCAGTTGTTTTGTTTTGTTAAATAATCTTTAAACCTAACTCTATTCTTTGTGTTTTCTTTCTAACTAGAATTGATAACCCAGTCAGGAGCCTCCTAGAATGTACAGACATAAGAATACTGCCCAGGGAGAAGAAATCACAACGCAAAATACCGTAGTATAACATCTGACCTTTTGTCCAATATATCTATAATTCTATTGTCACTGGGCACCTTTCTACAGGCTTTAGAGGGCGCCTATTACAGAGTTGGTGCCGAGACCAGGATCGGGTTATATTTTTCAATTTCTAGTTATAGTCTGTTTCTGTAAAGTTAAAATTCAAGTGAAAATATGACTGAGGGTTTAGGTTTAAATTGGTCAGTTCTGTCTGAGACCGATGATGATCATTTTCTTGATAGTGCTGGTGTTAATGCACAGGAACCACTTATCGATTTGACAAGTGAGTTACCACCCCCTCAGCAAAATACGTATCCTACCTCTACACGTACACACTTCTACCGTTTGTAGGAGATGCTGTCGATTTAAGGAGTGGGCAAGCTGGCAGGGATACATATTTGGGGTCAAGCTATAACGCACCTGCACATCGGAACGCTGATTATCCGTTGTTGGGTCACTCTTTTCCAGACGGCATCATGACGGGTGGCCGTTCTGTTCATTTCAGTACACCAGGAATGTCACAGGATAGGTCAAGGGTTGATTTTCCGAGACCCAGAGGTTGTGATAATGCAAGGTCATTAAATACAGCGGGCACTGTTTTGTCAGAATTTGAGAAGACTAGGGTTTCTCATTGGGAAGTTAGACCTGACAAATTTGACGGGACGTCATGTGATTGGCAAGATTATATTGTTCATTTTGAACAAGTTGCTTCATTGAATGGGTGGACCGAGTATGAAAAGGCTCAACAACTTAGTATGTGTTTGAGAGGCGCAGCACAAAAACGTTTGAGTAATCTTACGTTAAGACAACTCAATAGTTATCAGGCGGTCAAAAATGCATTGAGTCAGCGTTTTAACCCAGTAGAACGTAATGTAGCCTATAGAAGTGAATTCCGAAATCGTCGACAAGGTCGTGACGAAACAGTTTCGGATTATGGGTATCAGCTCCGGAGATTAGCAAACATAGCTTACCCTACCAGCACTTATTCATCACTAGAGGTACATTTAATTGATCAGTTCTTAACTGGCCTGCACAGCTTTGACATGAGGAAACATGTCACTTTTGCACATCTCTAAACACTTGAAAATGCTATTTCATACGCCATGGAGTCTGAAGCTGTCGATGGTAGCAGGAGAAGGAAACCTGAAACCTTAGACAGAGTAGCAGGAATCAATCAAACTGTTCAACCAGTTGGTAGTACTGGGGTGACACTTGAGGCAGTTGCCAAGTTGATCGATGATTGTCTGGAAAGTTTCAAACGTAGCTTACGTAGTGTTAGGCCCAATACCTGCTATGTCTGCAATCAACCAGGTCATTTTCGTGATAGGTATCCTTACTTATCAAAGCTGGGTTTACCGGATCAGTCTGTTACCAATAAACCTGAATCGGGAAACTAGATGCGGCTGCGATCGAGGCCGGGATTTCAGCCAATGTTGGACAGATGGGTAGGCCACGTGAAGATGTAGTTCCGGTGAAGTTATCTTCCCCTGATGTGAAAGACAAAACTATTTTAACTGATGATATTGGAGTGCAAGTAGATTTACCTAAGTTGGTAGGGAATAGCGTAGATCCCTTGGTGAAGCAATCTTCACTCCATGGTGTTGAGTTGGGGAAGAGGTTATCTTTGTCAGCATCAGGTGTAGGGAAACCGATGAAGTCATCTTCGTCAACACGGACTGGTATGTCTAGTCAACGGGAGAAAATTGTTTTGCGTTCTTTGAAGCCTCAGAAATGTTTGCATATAGATTTTCAGATGAAAGGGGTTACCTCAAGACTGTTGTTGGATACTGGGTCTCCAGTCTCGATTATCTCACAAGATGATGTCCTTAAACTGGGTTTACAGGATGATAAGCTAAAGGAAGTTCATAAAGATTTCTTTACGGCCAACGGTACACCTATAGTTGTTCATGGTTCTGCTTGTTTTGAGTTTTGTGTTGGAAAGGTGCAGTTTCAACAAGAGTTTGCGGTTTCAGATTTGGGTACTATAGGTAGTATTCTTGGCATGGATTTCCTGGAGGATTATGATGGTGAGGTATATGTGAGACGAAAGACACTGTCTACATCTAGAGGTAGGCTCAAGTTGTACAAATTGAACACAAGCAACTGTGCAGGGGTCAGAATTATTGATAAGGTTACTGTTCCTGAGAATTCTGAGAAATTAATCAAATGTACTGTTGACGGTTCATTTGGTGCTGATTCGGGTTTGGTTGAGCCAAACAATTATTGGAGAAACAAAGGAGTTTTTGTGGCTAGGAGTCTAGTCCAACATGACAAGGATGTTGTAGTCATTTCAGTGCTAAATATTAATAGCAAGAGGGTAACCATAGATAGTTCATCCGTAATGGGTACAGTTGGCATGGTTGAGCAATTGGTTGCGTGTGAGGATGTTGTTACCGCTAATGCTGAAGGCCAGGACTTACCTAGTCACTTGCAGTCACTGGTTGATCGCTGTTCCACTGATCTTTCAGAAAGCCAAAAACAGTCTGTTTCTGATTTAGTGGGAGAATTTCAGGATGTTTTCGTGAGTGAAGATGGTTTGTTGGGGCAGACAGATGAGATTATGCATACCATCAATACTGGTGGAGCAACCGCTATCAAATTACCTGCTAGGAGGGTTCCTTTAACTAAGAAACAGTTTGTAGAGGAGGAAATTGACAAGATGTTGCAACAGAACATTATAGAGCTTAGTAGTAGTCCTTGGTCTGCTCCTGTTTGTCTAGTAACCAAAAAAGATGGATCCTGCAGGTTCTGTATTGATTTGAGAAAATTGAATGACGTCACTCTACGGGATGCCTATCCTCTTCCCCGAATAGATGAAACACTTGAAACGTTAGGTGGTTGTCATTGGTTTAGTACCCTGGACTTAGCTAGCGGATATTAGCAAGTCAAAATGGTTCCGAAAGATAAGCATAAAACTGCTTTCGCTACTCATGTCGGACTCCATCAGTTCAATGTCATGCTGTTTGGACTCACTAACGCTCCAGCTACTTTCGAGAGGTTGATGGACAGGGTACTGGGAAAATTAAAGTGGAAAAAGTGTCTGTGTTACCTGGACGATGTCATCGTTTTTGGGTCAGATTTTCAGTCCGCTTTAAACAATCTTAAGTTAGTTTTCATTCAGTTTAGACAAGCTAATTTGAAACTCAAACCTAAAAAGTGTATGCTATTTCAACCTGAAGCTGCTTTTCTAGGACACATAGTCTCAGCCAATGGTCTTAGATGTAGTCCAGAAAAGGTAGAAGCTGTCAAAAGTTGGCCTAGACCAGAGACCCGGTCAGATATTCGCAGTTTCCTAGGTCTTGTAGGTTACTACAGGCAGTTTGTACCTAACTTCTCGGATATCACTTCTCCTATGGTGCAGCTCACTCGAAAGGGTATACCATTTCAATGGACTAAGGATTGTGAGAACGTGTTTGATCAGTTGAAGCAATGTCTCGTAACTGCACCAGTACTTGCTTTTCCTCAAGACGAAGGACTTTATGTGCTTGATACAGATGCTAGCGGGTTCGGTATAGGTGCAGTATTGTCTCAGGTGCAGGAAGGGGAGGAAAACGTTCTTTCATATGCAAGTCATACTCTGGGACAGTCACAACGCAACTATTGCACAACCAAACGTGAGCTTCTGGCAGTGGTAACATTCCTTAAGCACTTAAGACACTTTCTCTATGGCAGAAAGTTTGTTTTGCGCACGGATCATGCTCCTTTGATTTGGCTGCAAAACTTCAAGGATCCAGAAGGGATATTAGCAAGGTGGCTTAGTGTTGTAGAAACCTATGATTTTGAGATCAAGTATAGGCCTGGGAGAAAGAATCAGAACGCAGATGCGTTGTCACGTAGGTCACAGCGAAGGTGTACATTTGAGAAGTGTCTTGATTGTCATTCTTCAGATTTGGCTTGTAGTCAGCATGATAGTCAGTTGGTCACATCCTTAGAGCCTATTGATGATCTGCAAGTTGCAGAAAGCCGTGTTCAGGCACCTGAACCTGTCAGTCCGGTTGAAGTAGAGGAGAGGAATGTTATACTTACTGATTCGAAGGAAGATGGGAATTCTACGAATGACGGCTCTGATAGTTCTGGAGTAGGCGGTAGACTATTCAGTGACTCTGCAGCTCGTAGTGGCGTGGCTAACTGGTTACCAGTATGGACTCGGGATGAGCTGCTCAAATGGCAATTAGCTGACCTAGGCATAGGTCCAGTATTGAAGTTGTTGTCAGTGGATGGTGGTCGACCTGAGAAATCAGAAATCATAGATTGGAGTTCAGATGCAAAGATGCTCTGGGGACAATGGCAAGATCTTAGGCTGGAGAATAGACTGTTGTACCGTCAGGTAGAATTTGATACTTTTGGCTCTCGTTTACAGTTAGTAGCACCAACCGCTGTACGTACATCCATTTTTGAACATTTGCATACTTCACATACAGCTGGGCACTTCGGTCGAGATAAAACTATGACATCTATCAAAACCAGATTTTATTGGCCAGGAATGTCTGAAGACATTAAAAGATGGTTAAAATCTTGTGACTTGTGTGCACGCTGTAAACAAGGTCCAGGACGAGGCAGGTCTCCATTACAACAGTTTACTGTACGGGCTCCTATGGAATGTCTGGCCATAGATATTGTTGGTCCTTTACCTATAAGCAGAAATGGCAATGAGTACATTATGGTAGTTGGAGATTATTACACCAAATGGAAGGAAGCGTTTGCCTTGAGAAATCACACAGCGTTATCTGTCGCTGACAAGTTAGTGTCTAAGGTAATCTGTAGATTTGGATGTCCTGAGCAGATTCACACCGATCAGGGGAGAGAGTTCGAGTCTCATTTATTCAAGGAAGTGTGCCATTTGTTAGGGATTGATAAAACTAGAACCACCCCTTATAGACCTCAATCAGACGGGTTAGTTGAATGCTTCAATAGGACCTTAAAGCAGATGCTCAGCATTTACTCTGATCAAGAACCCTTAGATTGGGACGACCATCTACCATACCTACTAATGGCGTATAGAGCCTCCGAGCATAAGAGCACTCACTGCTCACCCAATCTGATGATGTTGGGTCGAGAAGTAAGTCTACCTATAGATCTCATGGTGGGTACCCCACCTGCAACTGATTATAACCGTTGCCCTGAACATGTGAAATGGTTGAGGGAGACCACGCAAGGCATATTTCAGTTTCCAAATGACCAGCTAGGTAGAGCCGCTCAATTACAAAAGAGAAACTATGACCACAAGTTGAAGGTTAGATCTTATGAAGGAGGCTCCTTTGTTTGGCGATGGTATCCGCCTAAGGCCAATCAGAAGTTAGGGTTAGGATGGGATGGGCCCTATTTGGTAGTAGGTCAGCTGTCCCCTACAACATATCGAATCCAGAGGAGTCCGGGGAAGCCAGTTATCAGCGTACATATTGATCAACTAAAACCATTTGAGGGTTCTCCATGTCCCAGGAATTGGTTGAATCAACCAGAGGAAGACCCCGCTGCTGCGGAGGGCCAAGACCTCACATTTGCGGACACGGAGGGATCCTTTTCAGAGGGGGGAGTAGGATCTCCAGAAGCTGTGAGAACCTGTGCGGGGAGGACTATCAAACCGCTAATAAGGTTTAGTCCCAGTTAGATGGGAGGGGGTTGGTGTTCAGTGATATGTAGATAGTTCCATTGTCGTTTGATTGTGTTTGTTGTTGTTTTGGGGTTGTTTTGTTTTTCTTGAAGGGGTTCCGGATGGGCAAACTTGACCACTATATTTTTTTTCGCTGGGAATAGATCTGCTTTTCAAGTTCTGCTTTCAGATGGAACTGCAAATTAAAGACAGTGAGGCAGAAATGTCGGAGTTTACTGAAAGGGAACGGCCTATCTGGCCAGACGAAGGCATGACATGTGCCGTGGAGGGTTGCACAAGTAGACACTTCACCAAATACCGGCAGATGGTGGACCATTGGGTCCGGGCAAACCGCCCTAACCATAATCTGAAGGAGTGCTCCATCTGCCGGAGGGTCTTCCAGCGTAAACCGGAGGCATTAAAACATGCGCAGACTCATTCCCTTCCAGGGATAATCACCATTGTGCGGAGAAGGAACCGCCAGTTCCAAGACCCAGGGGACTGTCTTCTGCCAAGGAGAGACCCTGTTTCAGGGCCTAGAAGATTACAACGTGAGCAGGCTGCTCAATTACGGTCGGCCCAACCAAAACGACGCCTGAGCCGAGAGGCACAAGACATGGAAGAGCAAGAAGTGCTGGCAAGATTCTCCAATGATTGAGAAGCTGAAATCGCATTTCTTCGCATTTTTGTGTCTAAATCCGGTTATTTATTTATTTTTATTTTTTGATATAATCCACAGGTTTTTCTATATATTTACTCTTGTTGATTTATCAAGGGGTGGGGGGGGGGGGGGGGGGGGGGATGTAGTCGACCGGGGGTTATTGTGGGTAAATATATTTAAGAACGTCATGGGTGGGTTAGTTTAAGGGTGAGTTGAACGGCTGACGTAGTACCTATCTTTGTAGTCCTCGCGTAGTGGCTTATGCCCACGCGGGCGTAGTGGCTGGGAAGACGTGACGATGGCACGCTTCTTGCATGCTCGGCTAGGCGGAAGCCATGATTGAGAGAGCCGAGATGTAAGGAGCGTGTTCATTGGTTGTGTCCGTTTTCCTGGTCACATGGTCCGCGTGTTGGCTTTATAAGCCTACCCTGGGTAGGGAATCGTCAGTCGTCACTCACCAGTATCTGGTAAGCACGGTCGACTCCCGCGTCCTGAATCAGGATCATTCATTATTATTTTAGGGCTTTCATTGAGGTGTTAGATTAAGATGTATGGGTGGGGGAAAAGTAGAGTAGTGATTGAATAGGTTTGTTTATAGACGTTTTACTTTTGGGAGTTAAGTTAGACGGGTGGTTAATAGTACAAGTTTAAGTTATACGGTTGAATAGGTTTAAGAAGGTAGGGAAGGGGGGAAATTACGTAGGGAACAGAAAAGGTTAGGATTTTGCCCCTGTTGTTTTTTATTGTTAAATAAACTTTAAACCTAACTCTATTCTTTGTGTTTTCTTTCTAACTAGAATTGATAACCCAGTCAGGAGCCTCCTAGAATGTAGAGACATAAGAATACTGCCCAGGGAGAAGAGAACACAACGCAAAATACCGTAGTATAACATCTGACCTTTTGTCCAATATATCTATAATTCTACTGTCACTGGGCGCCTTTCTACAGGCTTTAGAGGGCGCCTATTACAATCACAAGAAAGCCTTGCCAAAAGTAGCGCCAACTGCACGATTCTGACAACACCAGGAGCATGCATGTTTCATTATTCACCTTATAAAATGATGACACTGGGTGCTCGCAATAAGGCGAGCTCATCCCGATCCACAAGTAGCACCCGCTACAAACACATGCAAAGGCAAGCAAATTGTTCACCCGAAAAGGCACGGAAACACACGGTACAAGTCAAAATAGAGAATTGCATCGGACATCATTTTGGTCATTGATACGTCAAACCTGGAAATGCCAGCTACACGTCCAACACAAAGACCAAGCCAGGACCCGAATCCTTTTAACCCGCCCAAACAACCCCCTGAGCACGAAGCTTGCAGAAATCAAAAGTTCTGTTAATTACATACATTTTCTCCTAACCTAAAGTAATCTATACTAGTTCTGAAGTAAATCGTATTTACCTGCATGAATCGCCTTATGTCATTTATTCCCGATAAACAGAGCATGCACACTTTCTGACAGTAATGTGGGGTAAGTCACGCACCAAACCTATACTCTCGATATACATGTTGCTCTTACTTAAAACACTATTGGGCTAACAAGATACGTATATTAAAGTGCCATGCTTTTCTGATGTGCTATCATTCTAATTCGAAATAATGACATAAATAGTTACCACTCCCCCTTCAATATTTTTCAAGGTCGGGTTAATCACAAACATATTTGAATATATACCACATCTATACTTACATGTACTTATCTTTATACTTTGAAAGATTAGGTGTGTCTGTCATACAGACCCCGAAACAAATATGTACAATACAGCCCAAAATCTGGCAAAATGAAGAAAGTCTCTTGGCTCCTTTTTGTTATATTTTATAACTATTGGGTTTTTTCTGTAAAATATGTTCATTTCAGAGATTAGATGTAATTCTAGCATCAGGTCTGTGGTACGTTCACTGCATCAGCGTTGACATAAAAACGATTTTTACATATATAAATACATACAGAGCATTTATCTTTTAAGGAAGAATGTGGGACTTGCTTAATACATACATGTATGTATGTGGACATATATGTATGTACATTTGGATGAATATAGATATACCTCCTTATAGATAGTGATCGTAGATGATTGTAGAACGTGCACGAAGAAAATGGAATAATTATGTGAGTAATCGTGTTAATACCACGTTTAGCAATATTCAGCCATATTGCGATATTGGTTTCCAACATACAAGATGGACCATGAAATTATGACTTGAATTTGGACCTGGCTTTCTGGTGTGATGTAACACCCCAGAATCTCCGGTAGAAAAAGAGCTTAAAGCACGAATAAAGATCACGAGATGTTACTCATGTATACATCTTGACATATATTTGCGTAGTATTACTACGTTAATTCATCAGTATATATGTATTTTGCATAAAAGGATATTGTAGGATCGACGCTGACATGCGCATATAACCTATTCACCAGTGCTGTAATATTTAATTCATTTCTTTTGACACATATCGACACGAGAAACTATATCTAAATTTAAAAGGAGCCCAAGTGGGATGGAAATTTCAGCCTGAACCTGTTTAAACATCTAGGCTTGTTTCATTTTGGGCTATAGCATTGCCGTAAGGCCTGGGCGGAAGGGAGCACCCGTTTGCACTCATCAGATACCAATCACAACTTCTCACTCCAAACGAAAACAAAATACGAAAAATGTCGGAAGTGTATCCTTCCAATTTTCTATTTAGATACATGTTTTAACTTTAAAGTAATTATATTAATTAAAGTAATTTGTGATGCTGGTATCG
The DNA here is from genome assembly GCF_023055435.1 of Haliotis rufescens. Classification (NCBI taxonomy): domain Eukaryota; kingdom Metazoa; phylum Mollusca; class Gastropoda; order Lepetellida; family Haliotidae; genus Haliotis; species Haliotis rufescens. Next base: position 2,964,521 of record NW_025964179.1, on the reverse strand, counting down.
TTTTGTCGCCATTGTGTAGCTTTTGTGGATTTATTATGAATATCAAATACATGTCTTGAAATATGGTTAGGCTCGCTGACTTGGTTGATGCATGTCATCGTATCCCAATTGCGTAGATCGGTGCTCTTGGTGATAATAACTGGATTGTCTGGTCCAGACTGGATTATTTACGAACCACCGTCATATAGCTGGTATATTGCTGAGTCGGCGTTAAACAACAATCAAACAAAATCTATTATTAAACACCTACCAACAATGAGAAATTAAACTTATATTTCTATATATTCTGTTATATTTATAACATAATTTGATTCATAATTTAATTATTGCGTTGCTTTCTTCCCTGTCATTCAATGTACATGTTCAACCCCCTAAACTTTTAATATTTCATTTTTCACAAATGGCTACGTTAGTGAGTTGGCTAGATCTCTCGTTACCTACTCAGACGAACAGATTAAAATAATTTGTTTTACTATCATATTTCTGTTTATCTAATTCATAATACGAAATTGATAATTCATTTATCACAGTATAGATCATATTCGTTTATATCACTATCTGATGCTAAGGTTTTATTGCAGAAATTGTAATTAATTCAAAATGTAGAAAGATACACAATTTGCCATTATTTGACTTTTAAACTGTACAAAGTATAATATAATGATCAGAAAGCCTGTAACGGGTAGTATTTAAGAAAGAAATATTTGTCGATATGTCCCATTTTTCAGATATGCCTTTCAGTAGTATTATTGTATATTTCCAAAGAGAGGTTTACATTGTAGTTATCATTATTTGTGGATAATTCAAAAAGCAACATAGAAAATATATATGCTACCATGACGAAAGAATACAGAGTATACATAACTCGCAATTCTCCAAAAGAGATTTCAAATCACAATAACATATCCGATATAAAGAGAGGTGGTAATGATTTAATCTCTACATTGTGCCCTTGTTCGTGAGTCCTTGTTCTATTCAGCAAACAGCCCCAAACCGAAACTCCACAACATATCCGATTACACTGATTCAGGCTGTCCCAGTTCTCCATGCGATACTGATGCCCGTTCGTCTCCCAGACCATAGAGAATAAATTTAAAAGGAATCGAGCTCAAGTCTAGAACGATTTGGCAAGCCTAGATTGATTTAATTCTATCCATGAAAGTAAGCATTAATAAAAAAATATTGTTCTTTTCTGCTTCAGATTATATTTCGTAGAGACATATTTTTATTTAGGAAAATTGTGCTGACATATTTTTATTTAGGAAAATTGTGCTGACACCGGCGCTGTCCCTATTGAAGCTATTTATAAGAATTTCGAATTGTCGTCCATTGTTCGATGTCAATACATCGATGACAAGTGAGGAAATCATAAAGTAATCGTTGATGCCGCGCTACACTGTACTAAAAATTATAATCAAGTTGACTGGTGTGAACATTACTACAGTGAACATGTACATGATCATGCCCTAATAATCAAATGCCGTAATGTGATGAATTTAACTGGATCAGTGGTAACATTTGATATCAATATTCCATCAATTTCTCTCCTGGTTGGTCCATCTATGTCTACAAAATGAACATAATAGAATTAAAATGGAGCCTAGAACAATTCTTAATTTCAGGCTAGGGCTGTGGAAATCTAGACTTTCCCAATCATGATAGACTTTAGTTGGTCTCATTTTTTACATTATTCTCTTGGGTCAACGCCACAGCTCATACCATACACTAACAAGACCAGACCCCCCCCGCCAGAGCTCCCGGATTTTGGTTATATCATCTAACATGGCCAACTCTGCTCTTAAGTAAACAAGAACCTAATCAGCGAGGGGTCCTTTATCATTCCTATGTGACTGCTTATAAAAATCTGATATCTCTTCCCAAAGACCTGGTTAATAATATATTTTCTGCTGAATATTCGAAACAGAGTGAGTGAGTTGGTACTACATATGTTTACGGTTCTATTTTAAATGACTGCAGCGCTCCATTATGAAAACAAATTGTTTTAACGCCGCTCTCAGCAGTATTCCAGTGATAAATGACGGCGGTCTGTTGTATATGAATAAATGCAAATTGAATCTTGAATCTTGAAAGTTGTAACATTTCCGCTAATAAGTATCACATGCAGTATACAGTATATCAACTGCAATATACTGTATACAACATTCAGTATACAGTGTTCAACTGCATGCCGAGTCTATACGTTGTGATTAACAATAATGCTCCGAGTCAATACATTTTGTCAAATGTATAATCACATGTATTACGTGAATGAACATATTGTTTATACTCGTCCATGTTTTTGACGGACAATATAATTAACATGCTCGGTAAAAGTGAGGACGGGCATCATTGTGTGTTTCCGTGCTTTGTTCAGGTGAACGATTGACTTGTCCTTGCATGTGTTTGTGGCGGGTGCCACTTGTGTGGCAGGATACGCTCACCCTTTCCCGAACACCCGTTTGATGGCCTGAACCAATTCGGATTTTAATCCCACATCAGTCTGATACACAGTGATATAACTGAAATACTGAAATACTGTACAGTTGAAAATGGTGTTTAATGCGATTACCGTAGTGTGTTACTGCAACTGTTCAAATGTTGTGCAGTGCTGTTATGTAATATGTAAAAGAAAGCATATTCAATTATCCAATTGATTTGAGTAGAATATACTTGCGTCAGTGTATTTTATTAACGCCCCAAACCGTAATTTAAACACATATAATAACAGATCATATACACGCATGGTGCCTTTACTTACTGCTAGCTTTAATAGGCCATCCCGGAATAAAATAGTCCCCCCAACCAGGAACATATGTTTTAGTATGTTTACAAGAAATATATTCCAAACAATATCCCCATTAAATGAGAAGATCATTTTAGGAATTACCTCAGTAAGTCAATTACAATGACAGATCGTCGTAATACATTTACATCAAGTACAATACGTCAAAATGGCCGACACGATAAACGTGACGGGAGATATTTCCGAAGTTGTTAATCAACCTGTGGCTATTTCAAGCCTTTGTCATCACTGATCAATTGGCCGATCGTTGAAAGGTGATTACTCATAAGTCTGGACTGAGGGAGGGCCGTATTCCTCCTTGTGGGTCACCTGCTTGGCAATATGGGACGGGAAAACTGCAGGGGGTGAGGGCAGTTAAGTTGATGGTGCAGACAGATAACAGAGATCATTTTACTAATGTGAAACCTCATTCCACAAAGGAAGAGGCGAAAGCTGAAACTTGGTGAGATTTACAGAACAAAGGCAGTTATTTCTAGTTTCTTATTGACTCTCGAGGATACATTTATTAAATCTTCGTGTGTGCGACACGGCCACCAGTCTCTAAATTTGGGTCACAATCATTCTGTCTTCTTTCATTTGTCATCTGAAATACCATCCCTTCGTGCACTTGTGCTTCCTACTCAAGTTACCAAACACATCCTGTTTACGTACACGTGCAAGATATATATTTCGCCGAGGAGAATTTACGATTATACGTTGATACGTCTAACTGCTGGCCTGGTACGCAATGTTATATTTCTTATCGCCAGGGATCACAGGTGTGATACCAGTCTCCCTCAAGGAGACGTCTGATTAAACTCTTTGCTTCGTCAATGCTTCGTCTAGCCCAAACCGGTAACTGGTACCAATAGCAACGATACAATGGCTTACAAAGACTTACAATGAGTCAAGCATCCGTCACTCCATTTCCATTTTGATTGTTTGTTTTATTGATAGATTGATAGATTGAGTGAGTGAGTGAGTGAGTGAGTGAGTGAGTGAAAATGCACTTTAAACACACAAATGTATCATCAAATGTCTTTAAATCTATAGACTAGCATTATATCTACCTATATACAACTTTATAGTGTCTCAGTTCGCTGTATTTAAAGAAAACAAGGTGCTCAAAGTGAAGCCCTTTTCCCTCTACATTCTCAACATAGTCTCTATAAAAAGTGTTTGGCTTGTGTTGGGTCCGACTTGGCCCGGGCTGTCAAAATCAACTTTAAACACATAGAAGTATCATCAAATGTGTTTACATCTGTAGATCAGTGTTATATCTACCTATATACCACTTTATAATGTCTCAGTACATCGTCTTTAAAGAAAACAAGGTGCTCAAAGTGAAGCCCTTTTCCCTCTACATCCTAGACATATTCTCTATCAGAAGTGTTTGGCTTGTGTTGGGTCCGACTTGGCCCGGGCTGTCAAAATCTTCTATAAACGCACAAATCTATCTTCAAATGTGTTTACATCTATAGATTACTGTTAAATCTACCTATATACCACTTTATAATGTCACGGTATATCGTATTTAAAGAAAACAAGGGGCTCAAAGTGAAGCCCTTTTCCCTCTACATTCTCAACATAGTCTCTATCAGAAGTGTTTGGCTTGTGTTGGGTCCGACTTGACCCGGGCTGTCAAAATCTACTTTAAACACACATATGTATCTTCAAATGTATTTACATCTATAGACTAGTGTTATATCTACCTATATACCACTTTATAATGTCACATTGTATATACATTGAAGGCTCTCCCTTTGACCTGGAAAGTCGGTAAGTGACATCGTGTCAGATTGAGTCAACCATCAGATAATAACTCGTCGACCTCCAACCAGAGCACAACAATCAGAGCATAACATGTAGACCTTTAACCAGAGCACAATCATCAGACAATAACACGTAGACCTCCAGCCAGAGCACAACCATCACAGAATAAGACCTAGACCTCCAACAAGAGTACAACCATCATGGAATAACACGAAGACCTCTTACCAGAGCATAACCATCAGATCATAATATGTGGGCATCCAAACAGAGCACAATCAGAACATAACATATGGATCTCCAACCAGAGCCCAACCATCAGAAAATGGCATAGGGATCTCCAACCAGAGCACAACCATCAGAACATAACATATTGATCTCCAACCAGAGAACAACCATCAGAGAATAACCACCTGGACCTCTAACAGTCGCACAACCGATGTTCTAACATACAAAGTTCTCGATATTCTGGCCAAACAGACAGTAATTATACATATGTGAACAACTGAATTAGTGCAAAGTAGAAACCAAGCCAACTGAAGGTAATAATGAAGGACCATTGTCCAGATGCACCAACTGTAGAGCCTGGTGCTTGCGCTTGGTGCTAAATCCACGTACCTGGTGCGGCGTCTGTGGTCAGTGCAGGCACTGCATGTAGGTAGGTCAAACTATATATAGTGGCTGTGCAAGGAGTGGAGGGACATACGCTATCTTGCCAGTTGCTGCATTCTCAGGGTTTTGTAACTGGAACACTGGTTCTACAGTTTGCATTCAAAAACACAAGTAATGGGTAAATTAGGATCAACCCTTTATCCTCAGGGGGTGCCCTAACGCTGTGAGTATGTTATCACCCTGAGCTGTGAAAGAATTACCATTGTACACTATTAAAGTGTTACCATCCTACACTATGAAGGTGTTATCACCATACACTGTGGAGGTGTTATAATCTAGGTGTTATCACCCTGCACAGAAAAGGTGTTATCATGCTACACTACGAATGTGTTGTTATCACTGTACAATATGGATGTATTATCATCGTACACTTTGAAGGTGTTATCACTGTACACTATGGAGGTATTATCATATAACGTTGTTATCACGTTACACTTTGAAGCTGTTATCACCCCACACCATGTATGTGTTATAATCGTACACCACGAAGGGGTTATCATCGTTCACTATGAAGTTGTTATCACTGTACACTATGGATGTATTATCATATAACTTTGTTATCACGTTACACTTTGAAGTTGTTATCTGTGCACACTATGAAGGTGTTATCATCGTTCACTATGAAAGTGTTAAAAACCTACACTATGGAGGTGTTATCATCGCACACTATGAAGGTGTTACCATCCTATATCATAATTGTCTTCTCTCCCTACACCGTCGAAGTGTTTCCACCTCACACCTGTTTAAGTTGTAACACATTCACAGAAAAAAGTGATCCTTTCATCCACTGTGTTTAACCTACACTTTGAATGTTTTGTCAACCTTCACTGTGAATGTATTCTTCGTTGGCAAGTTAATTGGGTCAGCGATTTGCGAGCGATGTGCCACACAACACCATCAACGACCAGCGGACATGACAAGTTGCAACCACTCTTATTTAATTTTTGAGATATGTACTACAGCAGCATCACAGATATATCCAGATATTTCCACTCGGGTAGGACAAGAAGGGTTACACCATGTTTCATAGATAATTTGTCAAAAATTGAATCAGTGTCAGTGATTGTCGTAGCCATTAGTAGCACCAAGAATGTATCAGTGTCAGTGATTGTCGTTACCATTAGTAGCACCAAGGATGTATCAGTGTCAGTGATTGTCGTAACCATTAGTAGCACCAAGAATGGATCAGTGATTGTCATAACCATTAGTAGCACCAAGAATGTATCAGTGATTGTCGTAATCATTAGTAGCACCAAGAATGTATCAGTGTCAGTGATTGTTGTAAACCATTAGTAGCACCAAGAATGTATCAGTGTCAGTGATTGTCGTAACCATTAGTAGCAACAAGAATGTATCAGTGTCAGTGATTGTCGTAGCCATTAGTAGCACCAAGAATGTATCAGTGTCAGTGATTGTCATAACCATTAGCAGCTCTAAGAATGTATCAGTGTCAGTGATTGTCGTAACCATTAGTAGCACCAAGAATGTATCAGTGATTGTCGTAACCATTAGTAGCACCAAGAATGTATCAGTGTCAGTGATTGTCGTAACCATTAGTAGCACCAAGGATGTATCAGTGTCAGTGATTGTCGTAACCATTAGTAGCATCAAGAATGTATCAGTGGCAGTGATTGTCGTAACCATTAGTAGCAACAAGAATGTATCAGTGTCAGTGATTGTCGTAACCATTAGTAGCACAAAGAATGTATCAGAGTCAGTGATTGTCGTAACTATTAGTAGCACCAAGAATGTATCAGTGGCAGTAATTGTCGTAACCATTAGTAGCACCAAGAATGTATCAGTGTCAGTGATTGTCGTAACCATTAGTAGCACTAAGAATGTATCAGTGGCAGTGATTGTCGTAACCATTAGTCGCACAAAGAATGTATCAGTGGCAGTGATTGTCGTAACCATTAGTGGCACTAAGAATGTATCAGTGGCAGTGATTGTCGTAACCATTAGTAGCACTAAGAATGTATCAGTGGCAGTGATTGTCGTAACCATTAGTAGCACTAAGAATGTATCAGTGGCAGTGATTGTCGTAACCATTAGTCCCACCAAGAATGTATCAGTGTCAGTGATTGTCGTAACCATGAGTAGCACCAAGAATGTGTCAGTGATTGTCGTAACCATTACTAGCACTATTCTCTAAAACCATTAGTAGCACCTAGAATGTATAAGTGTCAGTGGTGGTTGTATCCATTAGCAGGTCTAAGAATGTATCAGTGTCAGTGATTGTTGTAGCCATTTGTAGCACTATTGTCGTAACCATTAGTCGCACCAAGAATGTATCAGTGGCAGTGATTGTTGTATCCATTAGCAGCTCTAAGAATGTATCAGTGTCAGTGATTGTCGTAACCATTAGTCGCACCAAGAATGTATCAGTGTCAGTGATTGTCGTAACCATTAGTAGCACCAAGAATGTATCAGTGTCAGTGGTTGTTGTATCCATTAGCAGGTCTAAGAATGTATCAGTGGCAGTGATTGTTGTAGCCATTAGTAGCACCAAGAATGTATCAGTGTCAGTGGTGGTTGTATCCATTAGCAGGTCTAAGAATGTATCAGTGTCAGTGATTGTCGTAACCATTAGTAGCACCAAGAATGTATCAGTGTCAGTGGTGGTTGTATCCATTAGCAGGTCTAAGAATGTATCAGTGTCAGTGATTGTTGTAGCCATTAGTAGCACTATTGTCGTAACCATTAGTAGCACCAAGAATGTATCAGTGTCAGTGATTGTTGTAGCCATTAGCAGCACTATTGTCGTAACCATTAGTCGCACCAAGAATGTATCAGTGTCAGTGGTTGTTGTATCCATTAGCAGGTCTAAGAATGTATCAGTGTCAGTGATTGTTGTAGCCATTAGTAGCACCAAGAATGTGTCAGTGATTGTCGTAACCATTACTAGCACTATTGTCGTTACCATTAGTAGCTCTAAGAATGTGTCAGTGATTGTCGTAACCATTAGTAGCACCAAGAATGTGTCAGTGATTGCCGTAACCATTACTAGCACTATTGTCGAAACCATTAGTAGCACCAAGAATGTATAAGTGTCAGTGGTTGTTGTATCCATTAGCAGGTCTAAGAATGTATCAGTGTGAGTGATTGTTGTAGCCATTAGTAGCACTATTGTCGTAACCATTAGTCGCACCAAGAATGTATCAGTGTCAGTGATTGTTGTAGCCATTAGCAGCTCTAAGAATGTATCAGTGGCAGTGATTGTTGTATCCATTAGCAGCTCTAAGAATGTATCAGTGTCAGTGATTGTCGTAACCATTAGTCGCACCAAGAATGTATCAGTGGCAGTGATTGTTGTATCCATTAGCAGCTCTAAGAATGTATCAGTGTCAGTGATTGTCGTAACCATTAGTCGCACCAAGAATGTATCAGTGTCAGTGATTGTCGTAACCATTAGTAGCACCAAGAATGTATCAGTGTCAGTGGTTGTTGTATCCATTAGCAGGTCTAAGAATGTATCAGTGGCAGTGATTGTTGTAGCCATTAGTAGCACCAAGAATGTATCAGTGTCAGTGGTGGTTGTATCCATTAGCAGGTCTAAGAATGTATCAGTGTCAGTGATTGTCGTAACCATTAGTAGCACCAAGAATGTATCAGTGTCAGTGGTGGTTGTATCCATTAGCAGGTCTAAGAATGTATCAGTGTCAGTGATTGTTGTAGCCATTAGTAGCACTATTGTCGTAACCATTAGTAGCACCAAGAATGTATCAGTGTCAGTGATTGTTGTAGCCATTAGTAGCACTATTGTCGTAACCATTAGTCGCACCAAGAATGTATCAGTGTCAGTGGTTGTTGTATCCATTAGCAGGTCTAAGAATGTATCAGTGTCAGTGATTGTTGTAGCCATTAGTAGCACCAAGAATGTGTCAGTGATTGTCGTAACCATTACTAGCACTATTGTCGTTACCATTAGTAGCTCTAAGAATGTGTCAGTGATTGTCGTAACCATTAGTAGCACCAAGAATGTGTCAGTGATTGCCGTAACCATTACTAGCACTATTGTCGAAACCATTAGTAGCACCAAGAATGTATAAGTGTCAGTGGTTGTTGTATCCATTAGCAGGTCTAAGAATGTATCAGTGTGAGTGATTGTTGTAGCCATTAGTAGCACTATTGTCGTAACCATTAGTCGCACCAAGAATGTATCAGTGTCAGTGATTGTTGTAGCCATTAGCAGCTCTAAGAATGTATCAGTGGCAGTGATTGTTGTATCCATTAGCAGCTCTAAGAATGTATCAGTGTCAGTGATTGTCGTAACCATAAGTAGCACCAAGAATGTATCAGTGATTGTCGTAACCATTAGTAGCACCAAGAATGTATCAGTGTCAGTGATTGTCGTAACCATTAGTAGCACCAAGAATGTATCAGTGTCAGTGATTGTCGTAACCATTAGTAGCATCAAGAATGTATCAGTGTCAGTGATTGTCGTAAACATTAGTAGCACCAAGAATGTACCAATTTCAGTGATTGTCGTAACCATTAGTAGCACTATTGTTGTAAACATAAGTAGCACCAAGAATGTATCAGTGGCAGTGATTGTTGTATCCATTAGCAGCTCTAAGAATGTATTAGTGTCAGTGATTGTCGTAACCATTAGTAGCACTATGAATGTAATCATTTTATATCACGTGAAATCAATCCTGACATTTCTAGATCTGAAATTTGACAACACCCTTGTGCCTTTAATCGAAGTAGTTCTCCTGACCAGATAACACTACGGTAGATTAACGAAGGGCATCTATTTGATCAGGGGTTATTTAAATATATATAACAGCTGTGTGTCAGTATATCCAGTTTCTGTCAGTGCAGAAAAATACCAAGTCGGTCAGCTGTGAACACGGTTCTTCAGCATCGGACATCAGCTGTCCTTGACACGCACATTTCAGCGCATTTGAAGCTACTGAGAATGCCCCCTGCAGAGTTGGACGAACATTCTGTGGTAGCGCTCGCGGCGGTGTTGACCAGAGGCTATCAGCAGTATTTCCTGTCCAGGTTATTTAGGTCCGTTGTGTGTGTGTGTGTGTGTTAGACTAACATTTAGTCTCTGAAATCTTATATTACACAATATCTTTCTTGACTCTAAAAATAAAAGATTTTCCTTATGCTGTGGAATAGAGCTAGCTTGAGCTGGCTAGACTTGCTTTTTGCTTTTTCTAGATTATTATTTTTTCATAAAATAAATATATTCCACGGTCATGGTGCAGGACTATGTGTGTGTGTGTGTGAGTGTGTGTGTCGGGGGGGGGGGGGGGGGGGGGCGTGGGGGGGGGCGTGGGGGGGGGGGGGTGAGAACGGGGGGATAGATGATGGATTTAACAACAAGTAAGGCCATCTTGAGCGGGACGGTTTTCGTAGGCAATAGATGGATTAGCATATGAACTATGATTCTCTTTAGGTAGAAAAAGATCCACGATGTTCGACCTGGTAGAAGCGTGTAATCAAACCGCACAGCATTGGTCTTTGATTGACTGTGGCGTCAAAACAAACTCATTCATGTACTTGATCTGAATGTTCATCTTAATTGTTATGGATAGTCACGTATCCGTGATCCAGAGAACAGGGTGTCATTAGATAAAAATGAAGTAATAATAGGATTACCAGAAAAACGGGGTATAACACCCAAGCCAATAACCTCCCCTCAGGAACACCAGAGTAAGTCAGTACAAGATTGAAAACTGCCCCATAAGTATGTATGACAGGCTAGTCGGGTATTGCTTCTTGTATATGTGAAAACAAAGTTATTAAAATTAATAGCAAAACTGATGAAAGTCACCAATAAACGTGTATAAGTGTTATATCGTCACTGCAAAAATAAAGAGTGTTGTCTTTAGTATTAACATTCAAATACGTGATATCTATATTAGCGACATTGTCTACGTTCCGCCGGTGAGTAAGCGTTAGGCTTACTATCTCGTAGTATAAATGTTGCAAGAAATTGTATTTCTGAAGACATCACGATACAGTTTTTTACGATGCATCACGTCTGCACCAGCGCTTGATAACAGCCTTGTGTTTGGGTGTTTGAGAAGTTTAAATTGCTGTCCTTGATGTTGTTGAATAAACTTTGATACTATGAACAATATAAGGTTATATGAGAGTATGACTTTAGAATGGTAACATGCGTTAAAGTATATCTGATAAAAATATATATATAAAAGGATGACATAAATAGAACAATGAGTAGTACGTCCAGATTAGTGTATAGGCAACATTTAAAAGTAGATGAAAGAACGCAATCGTCCGGAATACAATGTATAATTCTGGTGCCCTTCCATGTGACTATATAGCATACATTAAGCTATCGGGTCCCGTTTGGGTCGGTTTGGGTGGCAGCTTAGATATCCATAGAGTAGGTTCATCTCGGAATCTCCCATATAACTGGGGCTCCTCTTCAATTTAAATGGAGTTACTTGTTTCTTTCAAAACTATACAGTCTGAATAGATATGACCAGTTTGGAATTTGAAACTAATCTGTTTACAGTAACAGAGCACTGTTTATGTGTCATGTGGAAAGTGGAATCCCGTCAATTAGGCGGACGAACCTTAAAACTATTAATAAACATTAAAATAAGCAATATCGGGAAAATGTATATGCATGTACTATCTGGCAATAAACACCAAGATCACCTTCTACACAAATAAGTTTTAAAAGCCGGTTGATATTCTTTTGCGTATTTGACGATTATATAACTTTCGAAAGTATAAATCCTTTTCTTATACTCAGACGTTCCTGAGCCTTGCGCTTTCCTAATTATTTTGACTAAAATTATTACCGTTATCATTGTATTTGTTAATGGGAAATACGCGCCGATCAAGTACGTGCCATAAATTAAAGCGACATTGTACGATTCCGAATTCATCACGAGACTGTGTTTATGAATCACTGTCAAATAGTGGTGACATATAGTGGAAACAATACGCGAAATCGCGCATGCACAGAACGGAAAATTTGGACAAGGCATTAAGCAATCCGCATGCGTAGAACGATTGATTTCAGTACTTCCTCTAAGCGCTTCGAGTACAGCGTCAAACTCGGGCCTGTAATCTAACACGCGAGAACTGACCAATGAAATCTGAGAAGTAGGAATACCGGTAGACGCTGTTGCTTGAATGACAATGCCAATCAAGAAAGGGAGGAGCTTGATGATATCGTTCTCTCCCAGTAAATTCCGATGTCAAATAACGACGTTATTTGGACGGAAAAACGATGGTTTGAAAGCGTCCAAATAACGTCGTTTTTCCGTCCAATGACCATATACGGAAAAAACCGACGTTTTCGTGTTTGCATTGTTAACAACATGCGCCTGCTGTTCTGTTTGCAAACAAACCAGCACCGACGCTCAAGATCCTTTTGGAAGAAAGTCTTAAACTTATGGTAATTCAAGCGCCATTTTGTTAGTACGCAGGACACCGATAAGAAAATTTGAAATGTCACATTAGCGCCGCGCTTTACATATCGGACCAACAGTCACACGCATCACACTGCCGGGGTCCCGTCTGTGCAACCAAAATGGTTCGGTTTCCTTGATCTATCAGCTGAATTTATATCATGTCCGTACCATTTTGGAAGAGATAAATCAGACTGTTCGCCAAAGACATTCATGTTAACTGTACCACCCTATATACTGAAGACGTGAAAATCAATAAACTCAAATCTGCTTGCATGTCAGTGACAGCTTCGAACGATCGAAGGGCAAGGTCGCCACCGGAATAAGAAAAGACAACCGCGATCCACTCACAGCGTTTTACGCTAGAGATAGGAAATGTTACTGTTCACATTTGGTATGTTTGGGGCCACAAAATCAGAAGTCAAGCACACTTCCACGGAGTTTTCGAATGATTTGTATCGGAACTGTAAACTTTAAGTGATCTGGTCGTGCTGTCGTGTTGGTTCATTCATGAACAACACCTCCCGAAACAGCGCCACAAAATACGCTTCAAAGGGGACACCGATGGCACAACCGGATCATCCCAAGTAAGTCTAGATATCTGTCCAGATAGTTTAAACAGACTTCATTTCATCACGCTTATCCTTTTACGTTTAATCAAATTGAAAGTTGCGAAAATGGTCGGGTGCGTCACGCTCATGGGACGCGCTCGATCGGCAGTCGTACATTGTAAATCGATTTATAGATCTAGCTCGATTATATGTCTGTAGGAGCTCTATGCATAACTTATATAGAATGCAAACCGAATTTGATGCGTGTAACTATCTTGTTTGGTTTAATAAAGTGTTTGTAAATATCTCTCGTTCTCATGAATTTCTGCCTTGTAATCGCAAAATGAATGACGTCTCGCGATTTTTATGCATGAAAAAAGTAGTCCCGGTGTGACAGAGGCCACGGTTATCCAATCAAAACGAATAAAACAAGGTCAACCTTGTACGACACACGTGTGACGTACGGATTTAGTATCTTACCACCTGTATCTTCACCACGTGGGTAATAAAGGATTTTTATGAACTCGGTAAATTCTAATTCTGTTGATAATAAAAAGAGCTATCTCACCCACTCACTCTGAGTTTCAATGGCAATGAGCCATATAAACAGTGGCTGTCTCATACGAAGTTGGAGATGAGTATCCTGTTCCGTTTCTTATTTAATGCTGCAGTCGGCAATATTCCAGCTATATGATGGCGGTCCGTTAATAATCAAGTCTGGACGAGACAATCCAATGATTGACATCATGAACATCGATCCACGTAATTGGGATCGATGACATGCATCAAACAAGACAGCGAGCCTGACCACACGATCCCGTTAGTCGCCTCTTACGACAAGCATAGTCGCCTTTTACGGCTAAGGGTTGCTGAAGACCTATTCTACCCCGGATCTTCACGGGTCGGAAATAGGTGTCAGTGGGAGTTTAGGATTTTGTTTGAGTTGGCTTTCTGTATTGTAGCCACGGGACGTATGGTGCCTCAGTCAGTCGTACACACAGCATCGGTCCTCATTATATCAGGCAGGACCCTGGTTCCAAATCATAGAACAATTCCCGGAGGAAATCCGACAATACCGAAAGGATAGTTACTCTGGTATCCGGCACGGACACCTCACCTGAAAGTATGCCACCTGGAATCCGGGTATCCGGCACCGGATACCTCAATCTGGGTGTCCAAGGATCCGGCACTGGATACCAAGGATCCGGCACCGGATACCTCATTCTGAGTTTCCAAAAACCTGTCACAATTTGGGGGTTGCATTTTGTTCAATTAAGTGTGAAACACCTAAATATATATTGGAAACTAACCAAGAAAATTGAACATTGCTGAAGGTATCCGGAAGGTTTCCGGAAGGTATCCGGATGTAATTTTTCGAGATGTCTTATTTCTGGTAACTAATGTTAGCCTGAGCATATCAGATAGCTGTAGTAATATTCTGTGTCATTTTAGTTGTAAATATCCCCTTAAAGTTGAGATCTATGGGCATGTACTTTTGGAGAAGACAATTTTTTCAATTTCATCTATAATTCTTTTTAGATGTTAAGCTGTTTAATGAACAAACATCAGTTCTAATACATGTATGATGATATCCTTAAATTTCATGTTCAGACTTCCAGATTGTTCTGAGTGAAAGTATAAACTCATCGACTGTGTGCTCACTTGGGCCTTTGGTCCTAGTGAGATGATAATATGATTATTTGTAAAGGTACAAGTACTTGTTACGAGCATACCAGCTTCATTTAAGTTTGAAACACAATATGCCTCACTCTGAGGGTGACATGTACCAGATTTCATCACACTACAGAGAGCTGTTCCTCAGTTACTGTGAACATTTTTACTGAAAGACATTGAAAGCTAATTTGACCTTCAATATCAGTTGCGACTATTTCAAAAACAATTGTAAAGTGCTTCATTCAGTGTAATATTGACAAACATATGACAATGATATACAACTAAATGTATAAGAGTTATTTAGACTTCTGCAGGAAAAGGCACATTAGAGAACAAGAGTCATCAGAAAGATGACATATCCCCCCGGCAGCTGTCTGTAAAGTAACCACTAGTAAATGTGCAATTCTGTATGTAATGAGTCAACAGTTTAAAGTTCCTTAAGAAGCATACATTGTTTACCCACAAAAGATCCACCATGGTCGCATCCATATGAATGCCAAGTTTCGATCAAATACATTGAATGGTTTTCGAATTCTGCCCCAGAAACGAACCTCATCCCCAATTGAGTCTATGTCCAACTTCATTCCATAAAAATTTAAAAAAATAAAAATTACAAAAATCCCAAAATATCAAAAGGCACCACTTCAGTATGTGCCTGATACCTTTGGCAAGTTTCGATCAAATACACTGAATAGTTTTCGAATTCTGCCCCGGAAACGAACCCCATCCACAATTGAGTCTATGTCCAACTTCATTCCATAAAAATTAAAAAAAATAAAAATTAGAAAAATCCCAAAATATCCAAAGGCACCACTTCAGTATGTGCCTGATAAATTTGCCAAGTTTCGATCAAATACACTGAATGGTTTTCGAATTCTGCCCCGAAAACAAACACCATCCCCAAATGAGTCTATGTCCAACTTCATTCCATAAAAATTTAAAAAGATAAAAAATTAGAAAAATCCCAAAATATCAAAAGGCACCACTTCAGTATGTGCCTGATAGATTTGCCAAGTTTCGATCAAATACACTGAATGGTTTTCGAATTCTGCCCCGAAAACAAACACCATCCCCAATTGAGTCTATGTCCAACTTCATTCCATAAAAATTTAAAAAGATAAAAATTAGAAAAATCCCAAAATATCCAAAGGCACCACTTCAGTATGTGCCTGATAGATTTGCCAAGTTTTGATCAAATACACTGAATGGTTTTTGAATTCTGCCCCGAAAACAATCACCATCCCCAATTGAGTCTATGTCCAACTTCATTCTATAAAAATTTAAAAAGATAAAAATTAGAAAAATCCCAAAATATACAAAGGCACCACTTCAGTATATGCCTGATAGATTTGCCAAATTTCAATCAAATACACTGAATGGTTTGGGAATCCTGCCCCGACTGGCTGATCGCTATATCCCCCCGCATTATATCCCAGGGGGGGGTGGGGGTGGGGGGGATAAAAAGTAAGCGTATGACCTTTTGCCAACTTCTATCCCTGCCCTAAGGAAGAGTTGGGCCATTAACAATTTTTTTGTCTGGCTATGACATTGACCTTTGACATAGCAGATCAATGTGTTATTCCAAAGATGTCCAAGCAATGCATGGTTTCATACGATAACTGTGGCTATCAAACTGAGGCAAAATATTGGAAAATCCCCATTTGCACAGCTGGCTAATGAAACATAAACAACAAACAAATTATCAATTTCTTTTTATTTATATGCCTATATCACACATTGAACAGTGTTCACATGATGGTTCCTGATGCAGTATGCAATTTCCTCCTATTCTTCAATACTCATAACAGAGCGAGATAACTGTTCCCTTGAAAGCATCAGCAGACCATGCTCACCAGTTCAGAGTTACTTGCCCTCAAACATCCTTTTCCTTCTATATTGCCATGGAAAAACAGGAACCAGGATGAGGGGAGGCCAGATGGGCTCTATCCCTGTTGCATTGTGTTAGTAGAATTGTGAACATTCTATTTGGTGTTTGGGTCCACATTTATAGACAAGTAGTCGCAAACATCATTCCTTTCAAGTGATTACCACATGGCCAAAGACAATAATTTCTTCAACGTCCTTAAAGGGTCCCACTCCAACTTGGCATTGGATGGTCTTCTCACATTAGCCAGACAAGCCTTTGTGAGTGTGTCCCAGTGTCAATTGGCATATAACTTCTCGGTAGGCCCCCATTGAAATAACAGGACTCTCCTCATCGCTGTCTGCCAATCACTTCGGAAATCTGGAAGGGTCCTTCCAGACTGTCAACCTGTCATCCGGGTATCTCAAGCTGGACTTCAGTTTCTGCAGAATTATGTATAAAGATTGTAGCAATAGAAAAGAATTGTTGCAACATGTACTTACAGATAAAAGGCAGCAAATTCACTTAATTTATTATCGTTGAGTTTTGTTATATACCAAACATTTGAGATATATATTGTTCCATGCTGATGAGTTGAAACAATCATTAACTGACATCTCTTAAAAATGTTCCTAGCAACCTATGCTTGCCATACAAGCCAAAGTAATAGATGAGGTAGCAAGTGGGCTCATTGATCGCTCGTAATTGTACCCAATAACGTGGGATGTTGTCCATAACAGTCATCATTGGTGCGTCTGGATCGAGCTCATAACGTTAATCACTGGTTTGTCTAGTTGAGATTTGATTCCTTATAATCCTTGTCATTTAGCCGAACTATTGCTGGATGTGGTGTTAAATGAGTGAATTGGGTTTAACGCCTCTTTGAACAGTATTCCAGTTATATCATGGCATGTAAGCTTGATGTGGGAAGAAAGCCCAAAGCGATGCAGGTCTTACATGTTTACCACTTTGATGAAACCCACAAGCAAGTGTATGATGCTACCCTCGATTCAAACCCACGACCATCGGTTTCTGTCAAGCCCAAGAGATGCAACTATGCACAGCAAGTTGTGGTGCCTTTGATAATTAGGCCATCCATGTCAACAGGTGATAAAGAACAAGCAAACTGAAGAAATATTTGCAGAATAGCTACATGAACATGATGAACCAAACAGAATAATTTCAAATATTTACCACTCACTGCTACTCTTCTCTTGTTCCTCATTGCTTCTCTTTTTCCATTGATGCTGTGCAGATGACTGACTTATTCATTCATCCAGACATTCTGCAAACATAAGTAGCATTCATATTACAGAAATGTCCAAACTGTACATGCTGTACATTGAATTCAATTGAAAAGACCCCAGTTGAGATTCCAACTTAGAACTGTCCTTATTAAAATATTTCATCCCAAACATTCAGAGATAAAACATAACCCCATATTTAACAACTGTCAAACAATTATTTGACAACAAAGCAAGGGTCATTCAACATACACTTGACCCGCAAATCCATTACACCCCTTATGCTAATCCTTGTCATAACAAACAGTTGACCATAATACTAAAACAGGACCCTTGGCGTTTACGGTAAAGTATGTAGAGCAGGAAAATATCTAAATCAATCCGTTCCATTAGATCTCTGCACAGAAATCATAAGGTCACGAAGCCCTGCTACGTACCTGGCATCCGCATTTGCTGCCAATCGCCTTTCCAAATACTGTTGACTTTCGCGTTGTGGATGGCTCAGAGGAACTTCGGCCGGCATTTCCGTGGTGGAGGTGAATGAGAACAATGTATCGATACACGAGGTAAGCTTATCGTAATCAAGCATCACAGTGTATATCGATACACGAGGTAAGCTTATCGTAATCAAGCATCACAGTGTATATCGATACACGAGGTTTGTTTACATCCATGTTCTAAAATGGCGCCCTGGACCGTAGGGGAATATGGGTAAAATGGCTTGTTCCGGGTTAACACTAAGCTTGCCCCCCGTCTAATATCACAATATTGTTTGGCGCAAGTTCACGACGCGCATAGGGAGCCGGGAACCAGTTAACACGACATAAGCTGGTTCCCGGCTCTCTATGCGCGTCGACAACTTGCGCCAAGTTATATTAGAGACGAGGCCCAGCTTATACACTGAACACGATCGGTCATTTCGTCAAAATTGGACAACTATTGAGATTGCAGCTGAGGTCATGCTGGCAGCTGAAGTGACACATTAAGGTAAGGAATATGTGAATATTACATAGATCACGTTTTAAAGTAATTTACCACATGTAAGCCTGTCACATGTGACACATTGACTTTTATAGCCAACATGTAAGTAAATGTATAATTATATTTTTATAGGACAAGTAGCCTGTCTAACATATGTTAGTATTTGCTTATGTATATAATGTAGAAATATGTTAACCTTAACTGGATAATTTGTATGCTAATGTGACTCACTGTCTTATTTCATATACTCCCTTTACTCTGTGAGAATGATTAATAGCCTCAACATATTTTTCCAGATGTGAAGAATCAAGAACAGCTTTAATGACAGGGAAGTTTTGCATCAGAGATCATCGTGAAGTGGAAGATAAGACATTTTAAGGGTATGAACATTTTCACTTGAACTAGTTGAACAATAACCATGATGACAACTTTATCATGGGGGAATTTTTGGTGGTGGGGTAGCCTAGTGGTTGAAGCGTTTACTCTTCGTGCTGAAGACCCAGGTTTGATTTGTAACCTTAGGTTCCGGGTACGTTACCCTTCTACCTATGGTCACTTCTACTTATCAACTACTCCTTGGTTCTAGGGATGATGTAGCTATCTCAAAATCACAAGTCCGATGGTTTGCTCCAGTCCTTTTTATTTATGATAGAGTTAATCATAAATACACACACATGGTCCTCAGATATATTCTTGTTGTTGCCTGATATAAATACAACACATACCTAGATGATGGTTGAAGAGCCTGATGGTTTTTCTGATGAACGTTAACTCTACTTCTTTTCTGACTCGGGATCCCAAAACCACAGTGAACCGTTCTGTTCAGCTGTATGCTCCCGACTCCCCGCACCACTCTCGGACAACTCCCAAAATACTATCGGTGATCCTTTTAGCTCCTCCCACCAAAATCATATTTGACATCATGAAAAATGAGTCATAATAGTCATTCCTCTAATGAACCCCAATTTCCATTATAATTAGTTTTACCATCAAATACTCTTCTCGACTGACCACCTTGATTACTTCCCTAGGGTCATTGGTCAACTCGGACATACTCATATAATCAAATACCATCAAATACTCTGTCAGACTGGAAGGCACCGAATAGATACTTAATCATGTTATTTTGACATTCTAATCCAGCAGTAATACTCAGAACTATTTGACCACCACAAGACTAACAATTTTGTTCCATCCATTTATCTCCCGTCTGACATTTTTATTGCAAGACCAATTCTACTAATTCATTGTACTAATGAAAGGTAAACTCTATCACTTAAGAGAAGCAAAACCAATAATCACTTGCCCCAGGAGTTGTTGCCCTGACCCTGTACGGTCACTTCTCTCATATGCATCCATATTTTACCCAAAAGCTTCATTTAGTAAACTACATTTTAAGTAAATATTAAAAAACCCTTTTTCCAAAATACCCTGGTTATACATGCCCTTCCCGTTCGTTGTAGAGCATGTCCCATGCGATTGACCAATGATAATAGAATATAAGATGTAAATACAATAGTACAATATCAATATGTAACAACTTGTGTGTGTATGCATCTGAGGACGAGAAAAATCAATACAATGAAATTTTACAAGGTAATGTCTCAGATAGGATCTGTCTTGGGTTGTACCTATCTGAGAATAATGACATGTGAAGGCTGATAAAGACATAATCAAATTATTATACTTTGTAAAGTTTTCAGTGTGTTTTTTTTCTTTTTCGGTAGATGCAGATTGGTGAAATAAAACATCTTCTCAACGTTTTGATTTCATATATATATATATAGACATCTGAGCATTTTTCTTCAGGCAAAAAAAATCACAATAGTATCACAACATCAAATAACCAACTGCTGATCAGTTTCAGAGTTCTATGTATGCAATATATAATCTTACTATTCTGTATCATCAACATGTTCCATGTCCGTATGTTCTAGAACATCTTCAACTTACTCTGACTCTTATGGTCTCGATCCAGTGGGAAAAGTTCTCCATATCAAATAATCAAACATGTCCTGGAAGTTTATAAAGAAATGATTCTCTCCATCATCTTATAGAATGAGGTTGCTCATTCCTACATGTATGACAGCAAAAACTTTGACTCTGATGTCCAAAAGAGTTAATTGTCCAAAATTCAGTCATTTATAAATCAAATAGGAAATTACTTTAAATTTGTGCATTACACTCCATGAAGTCCTCTTTAACTGAAGATTACAACAGTTTGTTCTTATAATTTCTCAAGTAAATGTTGAAATTAAGCTTCAGCATCTATACTCAGTAAACAAACAACATCTCACCTGACTCAACAATCACAATATTATTTTTTTTTCTTTCAACATCAACTTATCGTAAAGTCACTGGACATCACCTATATAGAATATTGTCAAATGTCTCATTGGGCAGTGATCGCACATGGAATCTATCAACTCCTGAGGTGCAATACAATGCACAATATACAACATCCTCGTAACATATAACAGATATATTTTCTCTCATGAAATTCAACATATGTTTTTCTCATATGGTAGGTGTACCCATTCATATGTATTATAAATAAATGCATATAGGTAGCACAAAAGCATAAAACATGTAGTAAAAGTAACATCTTGAATACAGTATAACATCAACATTTATACAAGAGGACACTAGTATGTCTGAGATCACTTAAATTTCTAAAACTGTGACATTTCAATGCTCTCCTTATTTTTGATGGAGTCCGCCTTAAATGTCGGAAAGGTATCAACTCGGGTGATAGTACATTTTGTAATAACTTATATAATCCTGTGCTCAACTGATTAATCTTTCTTTCAACCATAGTAGCAAAATGTAATTCCTTTGCAACAAGTTGTATCCAATATGCATACATGGCCTGAAACCATCGTACCTTACCATCCTCTCTCTACCTTTATCAGTTCAGGCAATTCATTATGATTTGCATTTATACCTTGCTTCAAACCGTCCATTCTGTCATTGGCCTTAGACATGTACGAACCACTGTAATCCTGTGACACATTAAAAGCTGCTTCTTCCGCTCTCATTCGATTTGATAAGATATTGATATGTTGATGTATTATGTTCACGTCACTGTCACGGCGGTACCAAACAAATTATGTGAGAATTCACCAATAAAAGGTGGCAATGCTCTCTTGGAGCAAGTCTGAGAACCAACAATTTGATCTTGAACAATAATGTTCCTGATCAAAGTAACCCCTTCTAACATGTCTTCGAAAGTGTCGTCATGTATGCGATAAGTAAAATTCAATATAGCCCTAATATTCTCATCACAGGATGTATGATTCACCTGAAGACTAATAGTAATATTCCTTCACGTCTCTCTAAGCAGAATTGGATTGTTAGAGATCTTCGGCAATTCAGTAGTGAATATATGATACCATGTCTGTTTGTACGTTAAGTCGTCCCATATATCTGAAGGTATTACCCCAGAGATAGATATCCGGAATGCATGTCGTCAATGGGTTCCACATCATGAGTAGTGTCATCATAGCTTTAAGTGCGAAGCCTAAGGGTCCTGTAGAACACAAATATCCAAGTTGTCTCTCAGATTTTAAATCTGATCTCAGTTCCTACTCTGTTATCCCTATGAAGCCATATCTTCCCTAAGTGAAAACAATAAACAACAATCCCAATTGATCGTCACCAATGTACCATACAACATATTACTCTCTCATAAATAATGTCTAGCAACATTAAGTTAACCGCAGAACACAGCGCTTATGTTCATACAGTTCCCGTTCATGTGTCAATAATATGCTGTACTTGTGGGTCAGTTGAATATTTTTAAGTTAAAAAGGCCTTGTTTTTAAACAACTTCTGATTTCTTACATCTTCAATCCCATTAATATATAACCGTATGTCCCTTTTCACTCCTATTGTTGTGTCTTTGTCTGTGTCAGCATCATAACTCATGAAAAAAAACTCTTTAATATTCCGTCTGTACTCTCTTGAAACATTCCCTCTCCTCAACAGGAGGTATACAACAGCCTTCTGACTAGGCAAAACTCTTCTGTACAAATATGACTGGCCAATCATCTACATCCCAAGACCGATTTATAGGTCTTCACCCAGGCTACGAGACAAATCGACCCTCTGTCCTTCGTCCCGAGTGAATTCATCGTTAGTCTTTCGACTGTCCTCAATATACTCAGCAACTTGAGGTAGAAACATATCTACCTCACCACTAGAGACTGTCAGGCATCTCTAGACTTGATCTTTCAAGCTTTGAAACAGCATAGGCATGTCCTCATCTATGTGTTTATATTCCAATAACGTAGGCATGTCTCCTCTACGTCCCTGTCGACATTATTACTACGTGGGCATGTCTCCTCCACGGCTTGACAGCGTAGGCATGTGACCTCTACGACTTACTATCATTTCATATCTACGTAGGCATGTTACCTCTACGACGTTGTTCATCATCTCATATCTGCGTAGGCATGTTACCTCTATGACTTTTCATTATCATCCTTGATTTCCTATCTGGGTACCCATTTGCTTTGACACATGACACTATAACTTGGGACTAAAACCAACTTGTTATTATAACCTTGGATCTACATATCCTCCGTATATCATATACCTTTATGATTTTCACACTTCCTTACGTGCAGTTCTATTGTTTACTTTTTGTTGTTTTCTTTCTTCACTTTCCCTGTCATTGTTCTTCTGACATGGAAATTCTCCACAATTTCTGAATTGAGAAACTCACTTAGGACCCCTTCGCTTTTCGAGACACCCGGACTTGGTATCGCATTCCTCTACGACTTATCAACTCCCATTTCATATTTGGATATCCATATTCCCGTCAATCAATGAGTCCCGTCAATATCAACATGGTTGAATGCTTTGTCACCTGTGGTGATAGGCGTGGTGTGTGTGGTGTCACTGTCTCCTAACTCTCCATACACATTGGCAATATCGACTTCTTCAATGACACCTATTGCTAACTTAATCTCTGAACTAGCAGGGTTCATCAACCTAAACAATGGTACTTGATTGACAGATGAAGTGAGATATCTAGCACCTCACACGTAACCATTCTGCAATAGACTCAATCGGCCTCAAAACGCCTAACTTAATGTACACCGGCAACAAAATCTCCTGTGTGGTGGTGGTACCACATCACATATACATGTAACAAGGTTGGTATTAATCTGAATAGGCAATGAAATTTATCTCTGTAAGTCCATCCTACAAAGTCAACCTATTATGGCTAATATCAATTTTAGCCTTCTGGCTTCTCAAGAAATCTAAGCCTAACAACATATCAATTGATAAGGCTAAAAGACCTCAAAGTCCTGTACAACACATAGCTGACCAACTGTAAGAGGAATTTTAGATATGCCAAACACATTTTTCCTTCTGCACCGACCAATGACCTTGCACCTCATTTCGTTATAGGAAATCTACTCCCACCTCCAATAGTTGAGAATATATTTGAATTCATACAGCTCAAAGTTTAACCTGAGTCCCATAGGGCACTGTAAGTCTTTCCAGATATCTTAACCCTAATACTGCTGTGAGATAAGCCCACACTACAAGTCAAAACAACAATCTCGCTCAAATCACTTATCATTTCTATGATCTGGTTCTGTATTATTTCTCATTGTAAAAGAGTGGCCTATGATGTTACCAACATTATCAAAATCAATATTTGCTATATTGGCAGCAGGCTCAAATCCACATGTAGCACTGCCCCTGTTAACCCTTGCATATGTTTGGCTTAATTAGAAAAGTAGAATCTGCTTAGGTGCCCTATCCTACAGCATTGAAAACATTGCATAGATCTCACAAAACTCTCAGACATACTAAAATGTGTCCTACCTCATTGTCCATAAATGTTCCATAATTGTGGTTGTGACACCCTATGCTCCTCCATGTTCATATTCCTTGGAGCAGGGCTCCAGTTTTGTCCACAGGGCACATGAATGTCACTCATGTCCCTGATATCAACATGTGTTGATGCACAACCAATTCTGTGATGTTGATGGAATGTTTGTGTCCCATTCTTCACTGGTTGTTGGTCATCAGTACACTCAGTCGCAGATTTAATGTACTGCTTTCTGTACATAGAGTCATCCTGATGCTCGTATGAAAAGTTCCCTCCTGTTCGAGTATTTTCTACACTGGTCAATAAGGATACTTGACCAACGAGCTCCTCTATAACAGACACAAGTCTGTCATTCTCTGATGTGGCCAGTCCAAATGCAGCATCTGCTATTCTTGCACTTTCCAGGACTTGATCCTTGGTCTTATGCAATCTTGTCAAAATGAACTGTTTAATGTGAGGTTGAGAATTCCTAATGAAGGCATCCATGAGAAAGTTGTCGTCTAGTCTTTCAAGACGTTTTGCTTCATATTGCAATTCTTGAAGAAAGTCCTCAAAATCCTCAGACTGTTTCTGTTTCCTATTATAAAGCTTGTCTAGTCTTTCATATCTTTTTGCTGAATTTAGTTTGTACCTTGCAAGGAAAGCTGTCTTCACCTCATTCCAGGACCTTTCACTGAAGTCTTGAGCTTCATGCCACTTCAAAGCATTTTTGTCTAACCATAAACTAAATGCTGTCTTTGTCCATTCTTCTGAATAATTATGTAAAGAATTAAATTTCTCATATCTGCTTAACCATGAACTTGCAATTTCTGGATCACTTCCATTGAATTTCTCAAGAGAAAACTGACTTAGGGAAAAAGCCCTTGCTAAAGCTGCAAAATTGTTCTCTAATTTATCCTTATTCCCAAGTCCTCTTGAAAATAAACTGTCATTTGTCTCTGTAATATCAGAGGCAGAACAATTTTCATTGTCATGAAACATTTTGAGTCACTTTGGTTCTTCTCTGACAATATGTCCAAATTCAACATCATAATTTCAAGACTTCTCGTGCTCATTGGTGGTGATGAGAGATAATAACAGTCCTATAATACTGCAGAAAGTTCCTATGCACACAAGCGTGCAGCCAGGGTCCTCCATCAGTGTGACTGTCCCACACTAGAAAATCAATATCACTGTTATGGTCGTAGCCGTACTACCAAAGAAATCAATAACACAGTCTCTTCATGGGAAACTGACCACTCCACGGCTTTCAAACAGTGAACCATAGTCCCGCTGGTGAGCATAGTTCACAAATACAAGGGCAAAACACCTCCCTCACAATCAATTCACGCTTTACAGGACATCACCTACTGTGAATGGCAAATAGCATCGGCTCGTGTCAGGCTAACAACCATCAAGTGTCCAGCAACTCAGCTGCAGATGCAAACTGTTCAAACTTGTGATGAGCATGGTACGGTGATCTTAGAGCAACTCCGCCATATGTAACCTTAGGTTCCGGGTACGTTACCCTTCTACCTATGGTCACTTCTACTTATCAACTACTCCTTGGTTCTAGGGATGATGTAGCTATCTCAAAATCACAAGTCCGATGGTTTGCTCCAGTCCTTTTTATTTATGATAGAGTTAATCATAAATACACACACATGGTCCTCAGATATATTCTTGTTGTTACCTGATATAAATACAACACATACCTAGATGATGGTTGAAGAGCCTGATGGTTTTTCTGATGAACGTTAACTCTACTTCTTTTCTGACTCGGGATCCCAAAACCACAGTGAACCGTTCTGTTCAGCTGTATGCTCCCGACTCCCCGCACCACTCTCGGACAACTCCCAAAATACTATCGGTGATCCTTTTAGCTCCTCCCACCAAAATCATATTTGACATCATGAAAAATGAGTCATAATAGTCATTCCTCTAATGAACCCCAATTTCCATTATAATTAGTTTTACCATCAAATACTCTTCTCGACTGACCACCTTGATTACTTCCCTAGGGTCATTGGTCAACTCGGACATACTCATATAATCAAATACCATCAAATACTCTGTCAGACTGGAAGGCACCGAATAGATACTTAATCATGTTATTTTGACATTCTAATCCAGCAGTAATACTCAGAACTATTTGACCACCACAAGACTAACAATTTTGTTCCATCCATTTATCTCCCGTCTGACATTTTTATTGCAAGACCAATTCTACTAATTCATTGTACTAATGAAAGGTAAACTCTATCACTTAAGAGAAGCAAAACCAATAATCACTTGCCCCAGGAGTTGTTGCCCTGACCCTGTACGGTCACTTCTCTCATATGCATCCATATTTTACCCAAAAGCTTCATTTAGTAAACTACATTTTAAGTAAATATTAAAAACCCCTTTTTCCAAAATACCCTGGTTATAGATTCCTGCCACATAGCTGCGATATTGCTGAGTGTGGCGTTAAACGTGAAACAAAGCTAACAGCCGCATACTTACTCATGTGGGGATTCCAGGTTGAAGTTGGTCCCCATCAACATGATCAACCTATGCTTGTTGTAAGAGATAACTTAATGGATCGGGTGGTCAGACTCGCTGACTTGGTTGATCCATGTCATTGTATTCCAATTGCGTGGATCGATGCTCATGATGTCAATCACTGGATAGTCTGGTCCAGACTTGATTATTTACAGACCGCCGTCATATAGCTGGAATATGGCTGAGTGCAGAGTTAAACAACAAACACCAACATGATTCTACAACCTGCTCTTGTGGATACCATTTTGAGGATCCTACACATAACTTCTTTTCAGGTCTTAACTATTGCAATATGTTCTACTACATGTGTTTTAAACAAAAAAAAATTCATAGTGAACTGGATTTGCAAACAAGCTTATCTAAATGATGCTCAAATACAAAATAAGTATTAATAAAATACTAATTCTATACTATTGCAATCTATCAGTTGAGCAATAATGTAATCATCTGATTTTAAGTAGATAATGAAGGAGAAGTCAGTATTTATTAAATCTACCAGATTCTGAGATAAATGCAGGTATTGATTTATTTATTTCAATGTTTTCCTGTACATAACTTTCAACAATTCTATATAAAGCTTTCTTATATCATATCCATGCTGTATAATAATACCTATTATTTCTAATAATAGCATAATTTGGACACACAAATAAGTAATGAATTGTATTTTTATAACAGGTGCCACACATGCGGGATAGGTCATTTGACATGAATCAGTTTTATGTGAATTTAAATCACTACAAGCTGATTTGAGTCATGAAAGGAAATGACTTCGATTCTGTGAAAATGGAAATGCTAAAACATCTCCCAATATTAACCATGCTATTACAGAATCTGTTCACTTGTTATTATAAGTAAAATATTTTTGAACGATTACATCCATCTAATGATTGTTTGTATGTGTGATATGCCAGTAGAGGTATATGTGTACAAGCATATGCATATGCGTAAAAAAATTATGTATGTTTGGCTAGGTACCAGTATATGAATGAGTTGTTTTGTGCGACTTGTATATTAGCATCATCATAGTTTCAACAGACAGTTCAAATGTTAAATGTCTCTGTAGGGAGAATTGCATATCAAAACTGTCATTATTTTATAACTGATGCGTAGAACTTTTTAAGTATCTGGCATGTTACATTTCCTTGGTCCACAGAAACATGTTACCAGAGAGAGAGAGAGATTTAGGGGATTTTACGACCGCTTCAGCCGCCGGCTATTTGGCAGTCGGGGCCAGGCGGGTTTTAGGTAAACAAACAATATTGGGAAATAAGAGTATAATCGACTGGCCCAAAAAACTATAATTAAAAGGAGAAAAGAACGAAAAGAAAGCAGTAAAGTTGGTGAATGGGATAAGAGAGTTTACTTGAGAGATATGGTGCTGTGAGAAACCTAAGCTACTTGGAAATATAGTGGGAGAGACAAATACTGATAAAATCAGGTAGGCTGATATGCTAATATAGTAATATAACTATTTAATAATATAGTTAAAAGGGAAGGGGAGGGAGAAACCTAATCTACCAGTAAAAATAAAAAGAAAAGGGGACTCTTGGTTATTTACGGAGGGGGGGGTCAGGCGAGAGTGGAGGGGGTGAGTGTCGGGAGCGAGTTGGCTGGGCTTGGGTATGTGGCTGGATAAGTGAACATGGTAATGTGTGGCTGGATATGGGAGAATTTGTCGCGTGGACGTCGGAGAAGGCAATCCGCGCTAGGAATTTGGATCCCGAACCTAAATTGAAAAAATGGTGATTTTGTAGATAGCTATTGTTGACTGGGATTTGTTTGGGATGGTTCTAAAGTCTGTTAATTAGGTTGGTTGATTTTAGGAATTTAGCTATATGGGTATATTTAGAGGGATTGCTAGTCGGGTAAGTAATAGGCTAATATTGTTTCTGTAATGGGGAGGGAGAGAGTTATATAGTTGATCTTGTTGGTGTTTGTGTTGTTTGCAATGGTTGAATATGTGATCAAGATTTTCTGGTATATTGCAATGTGTGCAGTTTGGATGGGGATGTCTGTTTTGTTTATAGAGTGTTTCATTTGTATTTATTTGGCCACTGAACATTCTATTTATAATTTTATCCTTGATGATTGACTTAGTAAAGTTGCGACATTTGATGACAGGTTTAATGAAAAGTGATTTGATCCAGTTGGACTTTGAATTTTGAATATTAATTTGGAAATTTAGACTATTTATGTTTTTTCTAATTATTGATTGGACTTCGGCCTTACTTGTGTTGAAATTGATGCATGGGGATGGGTGTGTGGTGGCTAATTTTGCTGCTGTGTCTGCTAGATGGTTTCCTTGTAATCCTATGTGTGCAGGTGCCCAGAGTAGTGATATTGTTTTGTTTGTTGCTGTAATGTTATTGTGAATGTGTATGATATTGTTTATGATGTCTTGACGTGTTTTGATATTTTGTTTTGAATTTGGGATAGAGGGCCTAATGAGTCAGAAATAATTAGAAAGTTAGTATCCTTGGATTGTTTAATATAATGGTATGCACATTGAATGGCGAGTAATTCTGCTGTAATAGTGTGTGAGTAATTAGTATAATGGAAGTTTGTGGTGATGGGAGCTGGTTGGGTGACTTGCATTCCTAGGCCTGTAATGTTGTTGTTGTTTTGGGAGGCGTCGGTGTAGATATGTGAGTGATTAGGCCAGATTTGATGTATATATTGGTTTGTTATTTGTAGTTTGTCTTGTTTTGTTAAGTCGGTTTGGGTGCTAAAGAGTTTGTGGAGTGAACAATCGGTGTTAGGAGCTGGTTTGTCATTGATGTAGGTGTGGTTGGGGGGTGAGTGTTTAATATGTTCTTAAACTTTTTGAGTGTTGCCGGTCTGAGATTTGTGTATTTATCTGTTATTTGTTTAAATATGGGGTTATGTTGGGCCCCAGCCCAGTAATTTAGTGTGGCTTGATCTCGCCTGAGCTTAATTGACGTAGTGCCTGAGATTAGTAGAAGTGATATAAGGGAGGCGCCGGTTCTGGTGCCCAGGGCTGTTTTAAGGGCCTTATACTGGATAGATGTTAGTTTTTGGTTAAGTTTATCAGTGATTGAGTGGAGAACCGGAGCGGCGTAGTCAATTTTGGGTAATATGAGTGATTTATATATGTTGAGTAGAGTTTGTTTGTCAGCACCCCAGTCAGAGCCGCTGATGGCTCTCATTAGGTTTAGATCTTTTTGACAGGATGAGACCAAGTTATGAATATGGGTAGCCCATGTTAGTTGTTTGTCAAATGTTACTCCTAGAAATTTTGCTTGACTTTTGAATAAGATGGGTTCATTGTTAAGTGTTAGTTTGGGTGTATAATTTTGCATACGTTTCTTTTTGAAAAGTAAGCCGATGTTTTTTTGTGTGTTTATTTTGAATCCCCACTGGGAGGCCCATTTTTGAATATGATTTATTAAGGTTGAATCCTTTTTTGGAGTTTGTTTATAGAAGTAGACGACGTCCAGAAAGATATATCATCGGCGAATTTAGCAGTGGTGGTGTTATTTGGGTTGGGGGGAAATATGTCGTCTATCAGGAAGTTAAACAAGGTTGGGGAGATAATGGTTCCCTGTGGGGTACCATTTTGTAAAGAATGTAGATCAGAGAGTGAGTTGTTGGTTTTAATTGTGATATTTCTGTCAGTTAGGAAGGAGTGGATGAAATTTTAAATTCTACCATCTATGGCTTTTTCTTTAAGTTTTTGAATCAGGCCATTATGCCAAACCATATCGAAAGCTTTACTAAAGTCTATAAAGATAGCCAGGGTGTATTGTTTCTGGGCGAGTGCAGTTTTAACATCATGTTCCAGATGTAAAATATGATCTAGTGTTTGACGGTTTGATCTAAAGCCGCTCTGGTCCTCCTGTAAAAGGTTGTTGGTTGAAATTTGGAATTTTAGTCTGTTATTAATGATGGATTCCATAATTTTACAAATGTGGGACGTAAGGGAGATAGGTCTGTAGGAGTCCGGGTCTTTTGGGGGTTTCCCTGGTTTAAGAACCGGTACCACTTGTGCGAAACATGTTACCAGTAAACTGACTTGATAAGTAGCATAGCAGTCAGTGTGGTTGGAAACTAACTAAGCCGTTACTACTCAATTAAGTAATTAACAGACAATTGCAAGTGATAATACCCACCTGTCACTAATTGCCCTGTTAATCCCTAATCCACCATGAGTTGACATTGAGTTCATATTGCTAATGAGCTGTTGTGAGCGTAACGAGATGATAAACATCAAAGGTGGGGCAGGCTTTGATCATGTGTTCTGTAGAAGAGATTATGTCACTTGTTTAATGTTCATTTAGGATTAGCTACATCCCTTGATGCTACCAAGACCTAGAAGCCAACGGCATTAAAATCACATTAAATAACCGAAACATAAACATCATAAATATTTACCACTGGGCGGAACAAAGAGTCCAACCTGAGGATCTAAACAAACTACTCCATATAAGCGATAAATCTACTATATTCCTAGTTCACTCTCCTCCCAGCTCACTCTCCTCCCCCAAACCAAAACCTACAAACCTACAACAGCTACACTACCACAGACATGACCGACACACGCATTATCACCCAGGCAGACATCCACTGCACAGACACACCCACACCATCGGAGGCCCACAACACCTCCGATCGGACACCTGAAACCCTCATCCCGCACGAATTCGGAAAGCAAACCACAGTCGCTTCTCCCACCAAAACTCCGGATTCGCCTGCAACCACAACAAACCCAAAGAAACGGAAGCTAAACGCTTCAAACACAACACCTGCATCACCTTCCACCCCCGCATCTATAGTCACCTTCGCCCTCTACTTCTGCGCGGCTGGCCCCATAAACATCCTAAGTAAGGTACTCTCCGCCAATAAAGTAGGATCATTCTTTAAAAAACAACAAATACTCTTCGATAAAATCAGGGAAGCCCACAAAGGATTTCAGATCATCTTTCCGGACCAACAATCACTTAACGCAGCCAAAAAAATAACGGAAATATTTCAATACACAGTAACCCACCAAACCCCAAACTGGCAACTATACACTAGAGGAGTAATTAGAGTAAACCCTAGAGAGTCAGAGGAGGACCTAGAATTCTACAGTAACGAAGCAAATCTAAACACAGGCTCCTTCCCCCAACCTAAAATAACCAGCACTAAAAGAATTACATCAAATAGGAACGGTAGAATAACCAACACGCCGATAGTCATCATAAACTTCCAAAAATCAGAAACGTATCCAGAAGCCCCTAAACACATCTCCTTCGGAGCGTCATCTAAATTAGAAGTTAAACCCTATATCAAACAAGTCAAACAGTGCACAAACTGCCTCCAATACAATCACACCGCTAACGGATGTAAATATCAAAAAACTAAATGTAGAAACTGCGCTCAACCTCAATGTCTAGGGCCATGCGCCCCCTGGTGCATTCACTGCAAAACAAACACCCACTCCTCACTATCCAACAAATGCCCCCACAAACACACACTCACCCAACAGGCCAACCGACACATAAACATCGACTCGGCCAAACTACAAACACGAAAACTGACACAGCATCCAAGAACACCCCTACTACCCACACCACAACCAAACAACCAACCACACCTACAGAGCCCGTACGACGGCGTCCTCATGCCAACACCACAAGCATCAGCCACAAACACCCAAACCCAACACCACCCGCCAACATTCGCCACACCCAAACCAGTCGCCGCATCCACACCCGCACCTAAACCAAAACTCACTAAACCTACCATATCTCACCCCAACACCATACAATCTACAGCCACCAGGGCATCAACAACCACACACGAGCAAGCAACACACGAAAAACTAAACATTACTAAACCCATTGAAATACCCAGTACACCTACTCCAACACAACCAAACACCCACACAACTCCCATGGATAGTGAGGAAACCAATCTAATTAACCTAGATGACTCCCAAACCACAACTGATCAAAACATAAATGATAAAACATTTTCAGCCCCCAAAACCCTGAAAAATCGCAAACGCAAACCCCAAACTCAACCTGAACCCGAAACTTTAACCACCAAACTAAATAGCTTCACACTCCTACTAGTATACATGCTTAAAGAAATCAAACCAGACCT
This sequence comes from Haliotis rufescens, assembly GCF_023055435.1. Classification (NCBI taxonomy): domain Eukaryota; kingdom Metazoa; phylum Mollusca; class Gastropoda; order Lepetellida; family Haliotidae; genus Haliotis; species Haliotis rufescens. The sequence goes on along the minus strand of NW_025964179.1, from coordinate 2,931,098 downwards.
TAAAGCCACTAACCTACACCAGGTAGCACATAGACTAAATCTAACTACCCAAACCTACCAAGAATTCTACGATAGTTACAACCTAGCAATCGCAGGACTATAAACCAAAAACCAAACCAAAATCGTAATCTCCAAACACTAAAAGCCCACATAATGACAGGCCTAAATATCTTTCAGTGGAATGCGGCCGGGCTTAACTCCCACAGCCACGAATTAAAAGCTAGATTTAAACTAAAACAAGGACCACACATAGCGTGCATCCAGGAAACTAAATTCTCCAATAAATCCAAATTTCACCTACCAAACTACAACATAGTCAGACATGATCGACCTAAAACCAAAATAATAAGAGCATCAGGTGGCCTACTAATACTAATTAGAGAAGACATAAGCTACGAGGAAATCAAAATAAACACCCCAAACCTAGAAGCCAATGGTATCCAAATCACCCTTAAAAACCAAAAAATAAACATCATAAACATCTACCACTGGCAACAACAGAAAATCCAACCGGAGGATCTAAACATACTCACAAAGATAGGCAACAAATCTACCATCTTTCTAGGAGACTTCAACGCCCACCACCCTTCCTGGGGCACGGGAGATAAACTAGATAATCACGGCAAACTAATATCAGAATGGATAGAAACAAATAATTTAGTACTACTAAATAACAACCAACCTACCAGATACGACAAAAACAATAAAAACATGTCGGCTATCGACCTAACCATATGTACAGCAGACTTAGCTCAAAGTACCCAATGGGAAGTTCACGACGCCCCCCTAGGAAGTGATCACTTCCCCATAAACATAACCATAGGAAACACTAACGTCCCAAATCAATCCGAAAGTTCAGAACCTAAATTTAACTACAACCAGGCTAACTGGGATAAATTCCAAGACATATGCAACCAAGCTAACCTAGTAGAACTAGAAAATAGTGACCCAGAAATATATTGCCAAAACCTAACGGACTTCATAATAAACGCAGCCAAAAGCGCAATCCCCTTTAAAAAACCCAATAAATCGGGTAGGCCCTCTGTACCCTGGTGGAACGAGGAAATAGAACTAACTAGACAAAAACGTAAAACAGCCTTCAACAAAGCCAAACGCGACCATAACCACATACCAGTAGCTCACCAACTAAACCACCAGGTACAAAACCTAGTTAAAATAGCAAAAACTAGAGACTGGAAAAAATTCTGTGAGGGATTAAACAACCGTACAGACGCCAGAACGGTCTGGCGTAAAATCCACGCCGTTAGAGGCCTAAAACGTCACCAAAAGACACCTAACATAAATAACTCAACAACCCCTAGCGAAAAAGCAGACAACCTAGCAAACCACTTTTCGGCCACAAGCAGTAATAACAATTTCAGTGACAAATTCCAACTAAAACTTAAAACAGAAACCAAACCTAGCCAAGACCCAAATAATGACGCCCTAGAAATAAATCAGCCGTACACAATAGAAGAACTCAATTATGTACTCCAAAATAGGAAAAAGGGAACAGCCCCAGGACTAGACCTAACCTCCTACCAAATATTAAAAAAACTCCCCCCTAAATTACTCCAGACACTACTCAAACTATATAACCTAATCTACATAAAAGGCCATGTACCAACCCCCTGGAAAGAGGCGCTAATCATACCTATTCCCAAACCCGGTAAACCAACCAACCAAGCTAACTCTTATAGACCAATCTCTCTTACTTCCAACCTTTGCAAAGTAATGGAATCCATGGCCAAAAATAGACTTCAACACTATCTATCTCAAAATAACATAATAAACTCAGATCAAAGCGGTTTCACTCCTGGCCGCTCCACCCTAGATAACCTCGCTCGTCTCGAACAGGATATTAAAACCGGTCAACTAAACAAACAATACACAACAGGCATCTTTCTGGACTTCTCTAAAGCCTTTGATATGGTATGGCATAACGGATTAATCCAAAAACTTAAAAAAATAGGACTTAAAGGTCAAATCGTAAACTACATCCAAAGCTTCCTCCAAAACCGCAAAATTACAGTGGGTATAGACCAGGCCTTGTCAGAGCAGTGTCCCCTGGAAAACGGCACCCCTCAAGGCAGCATTCTTAGCCCCACACTTTTTAACATAATGATAAACGACCTATTTGATGGCTTATCCCCCAAAATAAACACCTCAAAATTTGCAGATGACGGAGCCCTATGGATCCGCTCCAAAAGTATCTTAACATCTCAGGACTTACTACAAAAATCCCTAAACAAAATACAAAACTGGGCAGACAAATGGGGCTTCTCCCTAAACTCCGAAAAAACGACAGGAATAGTATTCAAACACAAAAATATGAGACGGGCCTCCCCTCTCCTCAAACTAAACAATAAACCAATCATATTTCAAAAGCAAACGAAATTCCTAGGTCTAATCTTCGACGAGCATCTCTCCTGGGATGCTCACGTCCAAAACCTAACCACCAGATGTAGCAAAGATCTAAACACACTAAGATGCCTAACCGGCTCCAACTGGGGAGCCTCTAAAGATACCCTCCTCAGCCTCTACACATCCCTAATCAGATCTAAACTAGACTACGGCTGTGCCATATACGATACCCTAAACGAAACCCTAACCAAAAAACTAGATTCAATACAATATCAAGCCCTCAAACTAGTAACACGTACTCAACATGGCACCTCCCTCACATCACTTCAGGCCCTTACAGGAGAAATGCCACTAAATTTACGTAGACAACACTTAACACTAAACTTCTGGGCAGCATCTCAATCAAACCCCCTTCTCCAAAACATGCTAAACCAAAACATACGTCCCCAAAACCAGGCACTAACTAGAAAACACCCTCTACTCACCCCAATATCCCAACGAATAATAAACTACCATAACGAACACCAAATAGGAAACCAACAACAAAACTGCAAACAATCAAACGTATTCACCCCAAAACTTAAAATCCCCAAAATAGACACATCCCTAGCCAACACAATAAACAAACAAACCGACCCAAACCTAGCTAAAAGCACATCACTAGCTTACATCCATCAAAAATGGCCAAATTGGTGTCACATATACACAGACGGATCCGCTGATCCGATCACAAATCACACAGGTTTCGGAGTCCATATAGCCCAACCAGTCAAAAATACTCAATCCTTCCGACTCCCAAACAACCAATCTATATTCACCGCAGAGCTCATGGGTATCGCCACGGCGCTCCACAGCCATCACACCAAAAACCAAAAAAAAATCTTAATACTCTCAGACTCACTAAGCGGACTTCAGGCCCTCCAAAACAAAAACACCAAAAACCGCCCCAAATTAATAAACCAAATTCTCAAAAGCGTAAACAAACTAACAGAGGCAGGCAAAAACATACAACTTATCTGGATACCAGCTCACGTAGGAATTTACGGGAATGAAAACGCAGACAGAGCCGCAAAACAATCCCTAAAAATACCAGACATAAGCCTTAAGCTACCAATATCTAAAGCAGAAATCAAAAGTATAAACAAACGTAAAATCACCCAAAAATGGCATAACCTCTATCAAAACACAAAAACCCAAATCCTAAAAACCCTCAAAAAACCCCTCACCAAACCAAAAATCCTCCATCCCTCCAAAAAAATCGATAGAATAATCACCAAACTCCAAACAGGACACACCAAACTAAATAACCACCTTCTAAAACTAAAAAAACACGCAAACGGGAAGTGCCCACACTGCACTCACCCAGAAACAATAGACCACGTACTACTACATTGCACCCACTACCTCACACAACGTACAACATTACAAACCAACCTAAATCCAAATAACGCTCTTACCTTAGAAGCAATCCTTAACCCCCAAAATAAAATAGAAAACTTCAAAGCCCTAGGCATTTACCTAACCAAAACAGAACTAATTAACCGTATTTAAAACTTCACTAAACCACCAACACTAAACATCCAAAAAACATCAACTCACCCCCACACACTCCCTTAGTCCCAACCACTCCCCCAAGGCATGTATTCCAAATCTCAAAATTTCAAAACTTTATATAAGCAACCACTAAACCCCCCTCCTTGGTTGCACTCCTCTCGCTACCACTTTTATACCACTAAATGGCCCGGCCGGGCCCGTGTGCGAAATACGCTCCAGTCGGAAAGCGCACGTAAAATCTCCTAATATAAGTAAGTAAGTATATTCCTAGGAGACTTTAACGCTCACCATCCTACATGGAGCATAGATGATAAAATATATAATCATGGCAAATTAATCTCCGAATGGATAGAAACAAACGACCTAGTACTCCTTAATAGCAACCAACCCACGAGGTACGATAAGATAAACCAAAAAATGTCGGCTATCGACCTAACCATATGCACCGCAGATCTAGCCCAAAGTACTCAATGGGAAGTGCACGACGTCCCGCTAGGTAGTGACCACTTCCCCATAAAGATAACCATAGGAAATACAAACGTACCAATCCAAACAGAAAACCAAGAACCAAAATTCGATTACAATAAAGCTAAGTGGGACCAATTCCAAGATATCTGCAACGAAGCTAACTTAAACGAAATAGAAAATAATGATCCAGAAACCTATTGTAAAAACCTAACAGACTATATAATAAACGCAGCCAAAACCTCAATCCCCTTCAAAACATCTAAGACAGGCAAACCGACGGTACCATGGTGGAATGAGGAAATAGAACAGACTAGACGAAAACGTAAATCAGCCTTCAATAAAGCAAAACGTGACTACAAATATTTAAACATAGCCCACGAACTAAACCACCAGGTTCAAAAACTAGTCCAAATAGCCAAAAGTAGAGACTGGAAAAAATTCTGCGAAGGTATAAATAACCGTACAGATGCCAGAATGGTCTTGCGCAAAATCCACGCCATCAGAGGCTTAAAACGACATAAAAAAACCCCTAACATTGACAACTCAACCAACCCCGCCCAAAAAGCAAATAATCTCGCCAACCACTTTTCGGCCGTTAGCAGTAACACCAACTTCAGTAAAAAATTCCAAGATAAACTTACAACAGAAAACAAACCCACAAAAGAACCAAACAATAACAATCTAGAAATAAATCAACCCTACACAATGGAGGAGCTCCTCTACGTAATCCAAAACAGGAAAAAGGGCACAGCCCCAGGATTAGACCTAACTTCTCAAACTATACAATCTCATCTACCTAAACGGACAGGTTCCTACTCCCTGGAAACAGGCCCTAGTCATACCAATCCCTAAACCTAATAAACCAGCTAATCAAGCTAACTCATATAGACCAATATCCCTAACTTCAAACTTATGTAAAGTAATGGAATCAATGGCTAAAAATAGATTACAACATTACTTAACCCAAAATAACATCATAAACCCAGATCAAAGCGGTTTCACTCCTGGCCGCTCAACCCTAGATAACCTCGCCCGACTAGAACAAGATATTAAGACAGGACAACTAAATAAACAATATACCACAGGCATCTTCTTAGACTTCTCTAAAGCTTTCGACATGGTATGGCACGATGGGCTAATACAAAAACTTAAAAAAATAGGACTCAAAGGTCAGATAATAAACTACATCCAGGACTTCCTAAACAATCGTAAAATAACCGTGGGTATAGACCAAACTCTATCGGACCAATGTCCCCTAGAAAATGGTACTCCAGAGGGCAGTATCCTCAGCCCCACCCTCTTCAATATAATGATAAACGATCTATTCGAGGGCCTATCCCCTAAAGTAAACACATCAAAATTCGCGGATGATGGAGCCATCTGGATCCGCACTAAAAGCATGAACATGGTCCAAAATTTACTCCAAAAATCTCTTAATAAAATACAACAATGGGCTGACAAATGGGGCTTCTCCCTTAACTCAGAAAAAACAACAGGAATAGTATTCAAACATAAAAACATGAAACCCGCCTCCCCAATCCTCCAGCTAAACAATCAAACAATCAAATTTCAAAAACAAACCAAATTCTTAGGACTTATTTTCGATGAACATCTCACCTGGGATGCTCACATCCAAAACCTAACAACTAAATGCAGTAAAGACCTAAACACCCTAAGATGCCTAACTGGCTCTAACTGGGGAGCATCCAAAGATACCCTCCTCTCTCTCTACATATCACTAATTAGATCAAAACTAGACTACGGCTGCGCAATATACAACACCCTAAACAACTCTCTATCTAAAAAACTTGACTCAATACAATATCAGGCTCTCAAACTAATTACACGCACCCAACATGGCACCTCCTACACCTCACTTCAGGCCTTAACAGGAGAAATGCCACTAAGTCTACGCAGGGAACAGCTAAGCTTAAATTTCTGGGCCGCGTCCCAATCAAACCCTCTCATCCAAAACTTAATAAACCAAAACATCAGCCCTAAAAACCAAGCTCTAGCTCGTAAACACCCCTTACTTACCCCAATATCCCAAAGAATAACAAACTACCTAAATGAACACCAAATTAAACATCTTAAACAAAACTGCAAACAATCAAATATCTTCACCCCTAAACTTAAAATACCCAAAATAGACACAACACTAGCTAGCCAAATAAATAAAAAAACCGACCCAAACATAGCTAAAACTACCACACTAGCATACATACACGAAAATTGGCCAAATTGGTGTCACATTTACACGGACGGATCCTCAGATCCGACCTCCAAACACACAGGTTTCGGAGTCCATACCACACAACCAACTAGAACCACACAATCCTTCCGACTCCCAAACAACCAATCAATATTCACGGCAGAACTAATGGGCATGGCCTCAGCCCTCCATAATCAAGAATCCAAAAAACACAAAAAAATCCTAATACTTACCGATTCCCTAAGTGGTCTGCAAGCCCTCCAAAACAAAAATACCAAAAACCGACCTAAATTAATTATTCAAATACTTAAAAGCTCCAACGACCTAACTAAGGCAGGCAAACAAATAACCTTCTTGTGGATACCCGCCCACGTAGGAATATACGGTAATGAAAACGCCGATAAAGCTGCTAAACTATCCCTCAAAATCCCAGAAATAAGCTTAAACTTGCCCATCTCAAAATCAGAAATTAAAAGTGTAAACGAGCAAAAAATCACAAAAAAATGGCATAACCTATATCTAAACTCAAATAGCCAAATCAAAAAAGTGCTCAGCAAACCACTAACCAAACCAAAAATTCTCCATCCATCCAAAAAAATCGACAGAGTAATCACTAAACTCCAAACAGGACACACCAACCTAAATAACCACCTAAAAAAATTTAAAAAACACACTACAGGTAACTGCCCACACTGCAAACAACCAGAAACCCCAGAACACGCACTCATCCACTGCACACACTACCTAACACATCGAACCGCATTACAAACCACCCTCAATCTAAACAAGGCTCTAACTCTAGAAGCAATACTAAACCCACAAAATAAACTAGAAAACTTCAAGGCCTTAGGCGTATTCTTAATAAAAACGGAACTAATAAAACGCATCTAAAAACACAATAACCTACCAAATCAAAATCACATAAACAAACAAACATCCACCATACCCAGCTCCCTTAGTTCTCCTCCCCAATCCCATAGGCATCTATTCCAAATCTCAAAATTCCCAAATTCTATATAAGCAACCCCTAAAACCCCCCTCTTGGGTTGCACAGACCACTTTCGCCCCTTTCGGAAACACATTAAATGGCCTGGCCGGGCCCGTGTGCGAAATACGCATCAGTCGGAAAGCGCACGTTAAATCTCCAAAGTAAGTAAGTAAGTTAGACCATACTTGAGATTATCAGACAGTTTGTCTGGATACAACCTGTTGTCTCAACTGTAGTTATTGGATTCTGCCTTGTAGCAAACTATGTGTGTGACAAGGACTTGGACCACTCTGTGCAGATGCATAACAATGCATAATGAACTTGGGGTATGATTCAATTATGTCACACAAGTCAAAGATGGGTTCCACTGTATTTAGAAACAGACGATAGATGCAATACTGTGTAACTTTATAACAATCAAATGAGTATTCAAATAGGAATACACATATATTTACAATTACCCTTGAAAAGTTCCAAAACCAAATAGAACTACCGTATTCGACATAATAAGCGCCCAGGGCGCTCTCAAATTAAGAAATAGGGGGCTCTTATTTGAATAAACTTTTGGTGAAAACAATAGTTAAAAGATCGTAAATTTCGTGGTTTATGCTGACAGCCTGAAATGATACAAAAGAAAAGTCTGTGTATTATACACGACAGATATATTTTTCCAGAATTTAATTGCCCATGATATGGAGTGCATATAACACACGAGTGCGTATTATACACGAATAAATAAGTACATTGATCAATTGGAAGAGGTGCTAATTGGGATTGCGCACAGGCCAATATATTAGTAAGTATCGCTGTGGGCGCTTATTAGAGCGGGGCGCTTATTACGTCGAATACGGTACTTAAATTATGATTACACTTGACCAATATATTTGGCAGTTTTTCCCGTTAATCATAATTAAAGATAGCATAAATGATAAAAATATGATAATGATTTTACTCATGACTAATCATGGGCGGATACAGCTTTTTTGAAAAGGGGGGTGTGCACAATTTAGATCTATTTATTGTCTTTGGTGGTAATTTATACAGAAATAAAGATTTTTTTTGAAATAAAAAGGGGGGTGCGCACCCCTGCAGCGCCCTACCCCCCCCTCCCCCCCCTCTCTGTATCCGCCCATACTATTGCCAGTAGCCGAATTAAGGTCCCTTAAATGTATACATAGTTTTTAGTCGATTGTTCAGGTGGTTCTTTTCAGATGATTTTTTGTATCGGTGTCTATTTTGGCCTACCAATTAATGGTAGATATTAAATATCAATGATAAGTGAGATAATTATTTTCAATGTGGCTCCCATTGCAACTAAAGCAAGGAACGATTCAAATTAAGCCTGATTCAGCTGCTACATTGAAATGTATTTGCTCCTCTGATCAGTAATTCAATCAGTTGTATAGTGACTTGATATTTGGCGAAAATATCTGTTGTATGAAATCTTAATGTTACTTACTTTTGTATTTGAGATGATATTTGTATTTGGTAGCCTAGTGGGTAATGCGTTCTCCCAAGCACTTGGTTCTGTTCCCCACATGGGTACTGTGTGAAAAGCCCATTTCTGGTGTCCCCGCAGATATATTGCTGGAATATTGCTAAAAGCTGTGTGAAACTTTACCAACTTGCTCACTCATTTAATAGTATTTTGAGATCACTTACATGACTTGTGTGATTGAAAGTTTTGATAATTATGAATACCGTATTCAACGTAATAAGCGCCCAGGGCGCTCTCAAAATGTTGTGGTTTATGCTGGCAGCCTGAAATGTTTATGTACGACAAATATATTTTTCCAGAATTAAATTCCCCATAATTAAGGGTGCATATCACACACGAGTGTGTATTATACGCAAATAAATAAGTCATTGATTAATTGGGATTGTTCACTAGCCAATATACATGTATTAGCAAATATTCCCGTGGGCGCTTATTAGAGCGAGGCACTTATTACGTCAAATACGGTAGTTCTGTTTTTATGTATAAGAACCTATTTTATGCAATTTTGCATTGCCTTGTTTACCCTTCCTTATATTTTGATGTAATGCAAACATTTGAGAAAAATTCAGGTGAGCGTTATGGCACTACAGGAATTGTTTTCAGAAGATCAATTACAATTTTGTATTTTCTGTAAAATTTACTGTTTGCTATGGCTTTTTCACATTGGTTAACATGGTTTGGTTAACAGTTGCTTGATAAATTGTCATTACCTTACTCCTTGAGAAACCAACTTTTTACCCTTTGTCAATATATGTGTGTTTCTTATATTTTTAATAACAAGCTTTTAAAGATGTTATAAATTGTTTCAGGTACCTGGATTTCACAATGACACCAGATCAGACAAGTCATACAAAGGACTCTCTGGATGTTGAATAATCCTCCACAGAACAACTAACAGGTTCACCTCAGAAAGTGATGATTCTGAATGAATAATGTCACATCAGTGTGATTCTGTAGATTGTTTTATTACGACATTAATCAAGTCTAAAGGAATTAATACCACAGCAGTGAGACTATGTTTATTTGGTGTACACTGACGCTGACTATACCAATCTGAATGACTTATGTGGTTTACTGCACAAACATAACTGACTTTAGATATTCTTCTACCTTGAAATTCTTCTGAGATTTGACAATTTGTTTATTTAGAAAATGGCATTGAAGCATCTGTTTCTGTTTTTGAATGTTCTTGCAAACACCTCTGGTTACTGAACCAATGAAATGTCATAAAATCAATAAATATGATTTTTTATCTTAACAAATTTTTTTGTTTTGCTTCTTTAAGAAATATGATATTGATCATTCATAACATAGGTGCTTACATATATCAAATATACTAATGCCCTGAATGTTTTCCTACAATAAATACAGCTCACTGAACAAAGTTTTTAGTTCCATGTCAGTAGAAAAATTACATTGATATTTTTATGTACCGGTACTTTATTAGGTGTTTTCTGTGGATGCCATTAGTCTTATGCACCCATTTGGGTTAATGATATTCTGTTTCAAACTTCAATGAAACTCGTCTGTCAAGATGTAACAAGTACTGATACAGTTCCAAAATAATCTTTTAATCTCACCAGGAACAAAGGCCCAAGTGAGCACAAAGCCAATGACTTTCATTTTTTTGTCAGAGTGAGTATGGTGTTATGCCACTTTATGAGCACAATTCCAACAATATCATGATGGGTGACACCAAGCAATGTACCGATGTGGTGAATCAAACGCCTCAACCACTAGGCTAGAACAAACTGGGAATATGAAGATGAAATGTAAGGATACCATCATACCAGGACTGAATGCTTTTAATTTAATACGCTGAACATCTAAAATGAAATATATATGAACTTGAAAAATGTTTTCACCAAAAGTACATGCCCATAGATCTCAACTTTAAGAGGATATTTACAACTAAAATAACACAGAATATTACTACAGCTATCTGCTATGCCCAGGCTAACATTATTTACTAGGAGAAAAACATCTCGAAAAATTGCAGCCGGATACCGTCAGCAATGTTCAATTTTCATGGTTAGTTTCCAATATATTTTTAGGTGTTTCACACTTAATTGAACAAAATGCACCCCCCAAATTGTGACGTGTTTTTGGAAACTCAGAATGAGGTATTCGGTGCCGGATCCCTGGACACCCAGACTGAGGTATCCGGTGAGGTATCCGGTAGAAACTACTCATGTGTTCAAATAGGCAAGCACACTTCTAACTTCTTCTAACACTGGAGTTCGCCAGGGAGAAAATTTATCTCCCCTTCTATTTTCAATATTCCTTAACGACCTCGAACCGTGGTTGATAGAAAACTGTTGTCAAGGTGTCAAGTTAACGCTGTCAGAGGAAACATATACTCTCTGTGTACAGCTCCTGTTACTGCTGTACGCTGATGACATAGTTCTATTTGGTACGGATCCTGGATCTCTGCAAACTTCTTTAAACTCCCTCTTATTATACTGTCGAAAATGAAAACTAACGTTAACATATCTAAAACTAAAGTTGTTGTGTTTGGCAGTGGTACTACAAAGAAAAAAAATCGCCCCCTTCATTTTCGACAATAAAGAATTAGAAACGGTAGACTTCTATGATTATTAAGGAATAAAATTCAATAAAAATAGGAAATTTGGACTTGCCAAAAGTCAAAATCTTTAAATCAAATCAAATCTTTAACCGAGAATGCCACAAAATGTATGTACTGTCTCCTGAAGAAAGCCCGAAATATCAATCTCCCACTCGATTGAATTATTAAAGCATTTGATGTTATGGTGTTACCAATCTTACTGTACGGCGCGGAAGTGTTGGGATTTGAATGTTTGAATATGGTTGAAAAAGTTCATTTAAAATTCCTTAAATTAGCGGCTGGTTTGAAAGTATCAACTCCTTCCTTTATGGTCTATGGAGAATTAGGCAGGACCACCCTTAATATTAGAGTAGCTAAGAGAATTATAGGTTTTTGGCATAGACATATTATTCGATCTCAACAAAATAAGTTTTCGACTCTAATATATCAATTCACAAGGATGGATGCTGACGTAAACTCCAATATTCACCCTTGGTTATGTAATCTAGAATGTCTAAAAAAGCTGCTGTGGCCTGACCCAAATTTATGATATGCCATGTAATTTCAACACCAAGGGGCTAGTCTCTTCTGTGGAAAGAATATTGACCGATCATTTTCTACAATCCTGGAGAAGTTCAATATTGTCGAGTTCAAAAGGTTTCTATTATAAATATCTTAAAGAAATGCCATTATTTGAAAACTATCTCTACCTCCCTAAACCTGTTTATTACCCGCTCTTAAAATTTCGCACTAATAACCACAATTTACCAGTCGAGACTGGCCGTTGGAATAATGTACCCAGAGAACAACGTCTATGTTCACTCTGCAACTCACATGCAATAGCAGATGAATTCCATTATATGTTTCGATGTCCAGCTTTTGATAACAAAAGACTTGCACTTATTCCTAGAAGATACTTAACTTGGTCAAAAGTGTTTTCATTAAGAAGCCTATTTTCAACGACCAAACTAAATGAGCTGAAACGTCTATCAAAATATGTATTATTTGTATTTAACACTTTGAATGCTAAATATAAATGCACACAGCCGTCTTGATGTACATATTATATTTATCTCTGTACTTTATGTATGCTCTTGTACCACCGTCGGTGGTCTATGGAGAATAAAGAATCTGGATCTGAATCCGGTAACTACCCTACAGTCTGGCTAGCAAAGTCGCGGCATGTCAGTAAGCCGGTTACTTCTCCGGCAGTGTCCACCCGTGAGATGACCCGTGAGCTGACCAGTGTGGTGCCACGAGGTGTGTGTCCACGCGTACACTGCATGTGTCAACACTGACTGTTTGTGAGGTGAGGTGAGGTGAAATTGGGTTTAACTTCGCGTCCAAGATTATTGCACTTATATAGCGACGTGCATGCACGTGTATGTGTGTGTGTGGCTGCTTGTACTAGTCCGGACTGATGCCATGCCGCAGTTTAACATGAATACCCCACTCATACTGACTCCGAGCCGACCAGTCCTTGTTTTAGCCCTTTAATGCCGAGCGCCAGACAGGGTAACAACAAGTACAATCTTTTAACGTCTTTTTGTATGACGCGGCCCGGGATCGAACCCTGGACCTTCCGCTCGGACCGGGCGGACGCTCTACCACAAGACCACGGAGGCGGTCGACAGTTTGTCTAGGGGTCATTATGGCCGTATATACACCCAGCGTCAAACAGCAACTTGTTGACCTGGTGAGGGCTTCTGAAGTGGTGAGTAGACCTCAGCCTATCGTTGTTTCGCCGTATTGGAGACAATTCGTTTAATAATGTGGAAGGGACGGTAAAGGGGGGGCTTGTGCCAGAGACAAACCATTGATATACGATCCTGCTTCAAGACATAATTATATCTTTTTCTATGAAATATATGTACACCAAACTACGGTTACAACGAACTCAAATGGATCACTAATTTAAGTTCGTAATAACCGTAGTTCGTTATAAGCATATATACAGCGTATACACAACAAATGGCTGGGACTAAAAAATAAATTCGTTATATCGGTAAGTTCGTTATAAGCGTGTTCGTTATAAACGTAGTTTACTGTAAATGTAAAACGTCAACGCCAGGGACTAACGGTTTCGATTTTTCGATGCAACAGACTAATAATGGCAACATAGTGGTGAAAATGTGGATTGATCGCTGAAAGTCATACATGTCAACGGTGTGAAAAAGAATTCAATTGTGAAATATATATAATACATGTAGTTTTAACTCTGATGTCATATATTCTGATTATTCTCTGACTTTGAGGTTTTGTATTAATTAATTCTGATTTCGTATCTCTGCTGGGGTTATACTTATCACCTACCCAGGTATTTTGTTGCATGCAAGATTTCTTCACTTGATATTTGAGAATCAATACTTTATTGTATAAGTTCAGTGTTCGGGTCAGCCTCTATGAACTTATCAGGCTCACAAGTATTTTCAAAATCGTGATATGAGATCAGGTTTTTGTTTGTTTGATGGTTGGTCAACACTGCACTCGGCAATATTCCAGATATATGACGGTGGCCTGTAAATAATCGAGTCTGGACTAGACAATATAGTTATTGACATCAAGAGCATCGATCCACGCAATTGGGATACGATGACATGCATCAACCCAGTCAAATCTCAAACCATATATTTGCATGAGCATCTTTTTCAAAACTTTGTTTTTCTTTTCACGTCTGAAGGAGTCCAATGGGTCTAACAAAGCATACAATACACTTATCAATGTTGGAAAATACTGTGTCGACAGATTTGTTCAGTAATCCTTGTATTGCATCTGACAACAAATTCAAGTTTGTTATTATCCCATACATGTGACGCGTAATGTCGATTAATATTGTATTGTGCTGACGAAGCGGTCGTAATTTTAAGTTGTAAGGCCGCAAAGCGTTGATGAGGTAATTACACAGTCTTAGAAACCTAGGGTAAATTATGTCTATAGTTTCGTGGGTGCATTGCTATCGTGGAATGACCGCCAGTCTGCATGTACCGCTCACTACTGATTATCCAACAAGTATACTTGCTGATCAGAGGGAGGTCCATACTGAAGATTTATTAACTTGTCCCTTTCTGGTAGAGTTTATCAGGTTCTTTATTGACCTGTCCGTCACTGGAGAGGTTTTACCAAGATATTTATTGACCTGTCCCTCACTTGAGGTTTTACCAACAGATTTATTAACCTGACCCATGGCGCAAACCAGGCGTGGGGTAGCGGATAAGTTCTTTAAAATAAATCAACACACACATGTTTCAATATTTATTCTGAGATGCCATAAACCATGCCATTTACAGTTCAGCTGAAGTTGAATGTGACACAAATGTTCCGCGAAGCGTCTTTTTTGTTTTTTTCTCGCAAGTCGTGATCAGAGACAATTTCACTGGAAACGGCTGTTGGCGGTGCTGCAGATGACGGAATAGCAGTAGCAGTAGCAGTAGCAACTGACGGCGGCGCAGTAGCATCATCTGGAGATGGTCTCGTGGCAGTAACAGACTTTTTCTGCTTTCCCCCACCATAGATGATGTCCGACACCAGCAGTTTCTGATCTTCGGATGTCCGTTTATAAGTGCGCACAGTTTCGCTTCGATGGCCTGAAACATATACGCTGTCAATTGTACCTTTCATATGATAACACTACTCCAAAATAGTTGCCCACAAATAATTTATATGTTATCTTTGCCACCAATTTGGAAGTAAAAATATTTTTAAAACTTCAATCCGTAAAATGTTGCTTTACCTGTCTGCTCGAAAATAAGTTGCCCATCAACGTTGGCTCTGTATAGTCTGGTGGCGGATGTTGCCCTGAGAGAGTGATTTGTTCGCTTTCCCCCGATTCCTGCATTCCGACACAGTCGCTTGATTATGCCTTGAAGCGTGTTGTGTCCTATCGGAAAATTGCTGAAACATCTGTCTGCCTAGGGTTTCGCTAATGGTGAGTAGTAGAAAGCGTCCATTTTCTGAGCATGGGTTAGAAAGATGTCCTCGTCGCTCATCATGTTCACGGTAAAAGTGTGTGGTTACTGTGGGAATGCGCACGTTTAAAAAGAAGCTGGTCACGTGACATGACAATTGTAAAACCTCTCCCAAGTATCGGCAATCTGCACGTGCAGTGCGTGATAACCGGCACATGCATGATCTGATCAACTTTCTATAACTTACGTCAATACAGCGAATCAAAACGTAGTTCTCATACACTCGAATTTTTCAGGACAATATAAAGCAAATTTTATATCGCACTCGGCGATCGGGGATCGGAAATGTAAGACCGAGGGGCTTCGCCCTCGGTCTTACATTTCCTCTCCCCTGTCGCCTCGGGTTTTACATCCCCAAGCATAACCGAGGAGGAGTGTTTTATCTAGCTTAGAAACCGCGGGGAAACTGGTTTTTTTTGCAATAAAATGCCAAAATTTGCTTTATACCCGGGTACCCACCCCCTATTACCCGACCCTACCCGGGTACCCACCCCCTATTACCCGATCCTACCAGGGTACCCACACCCCTATTACCCGACCCTACCCGGGTACCCACCAACCCCTATTACCTGACCATACCCGGGTACCCGCTGCAGGTCTCAAGAGATAGGTACAAAATGTCTGATTGGGAATAGTTTGACCGTAGACCTAGACAAAATGTATTAAGATACAAGTATAAAACGATCTGGTCATTCATACACTGAAGTTGACTGAAGTTAAATCTTTATTCAAACCTAAAGGTGAGATGGAATGGGAGCATGGTCACAAAGAAATGCAAACGTTAGTGGCTTGTAGTGTAACCATATTCAGTTGTAGATCATTTTGTCATTAAACAATATATCACATGACTAATCACAGGTCCGCGTAGTCCCGAGGGTACCCGGGTCCTTCTCAGTACCCACCCGACCCGAGAACCCGAGTTACCCGCCCTAGCCCTACTAACAACGTTTACACACAAGAAGGTAGACCCACCCAAGGGCGAATCTGTTCCAAATCTTCAAATCATTATATGAACATTTCAAACAGAGCCTTAATTGAGTAGACCCCTCCCCAACCTTTTACAACAAATTAATATAATCTACATCTGAGCATATAAAGTTAGGGCTGAAGAAAGTATACTGAGTTTACTTTTTATGTAATTGAAAATTGAAAGAACTATAGTAAAATTGGATTTTGTGTATTTAACCATCACGCATTCCTGCAACAACAACATGTGGCTGGGTATAATCAGCCTAGAGGTATGTTGTTGGGTTTTTTCGCTCCTCAGTATAATTGGCAAATAATGTTTACACACACTGTGGAGACTCTTGAGGTATGTTATCGCTGCTTTCATATTTTTAAGTCTCGCGAGGTTTGGATCACCAGGACGCGGTGTTTGTCTTTTCCTGGGGATCACCTGCAGTAACCGTATCTCGGCGCTGCTCCCTATAAACGATTTTAATATTGACTTGTCACTACACAGAGCTTCGGACTGCACCAGAGTATTTCCCTAATAGATCCCCGATCCAAATCTGCCATGCACATGATATGCTTTATGACAAATCAAACATGATTAGCTGCCTTTTAAATAAGAGTACATATATTTTAGATCGTGAACAACATATCAACTTATCGAGCTGAAAACTGGACCGGTAAAGATTTCTTTATCCTGCCAAAACTGCGTACCCAGACGATGATATCAAGTGATAAGTACATGGAAAGATGCATTATCGAAAGTACACATATTTGACGGCACGTGTTTAAGGAAGCGAATCGTGTTGCAGAATTCATGGTTTAAGATTTATGTACATTATAACAGGGATGTTAGCGAGGTATGTGACGAATCGGGAATCTATTAGGAAAACCTCAAGTCACAGACCTTTGATCAGTTTAGCGACAAATCAATGTCACAATCGTTTACTGGGAGCGGCACAGACATACAGTGATCTCTCTACACGCATGCTGTTGTAAAGAGCGAACGCTTTAACCACTAGGCTACCCGATCGCCCCGCACTCGGCTGCAAGTGAGGCTACGAGGTTTTCTCTCGCTCTCGTTCTCGCTCTCGCTCTCGCTCTCGCTCTCGTTCTCTCTGGCATCTTTTAGGATGTCTACCATGCGTATGATTCTGAAGTACGTGAAATTGTGTCCCGGAAATGTATCATGGTCAAGTCATGTCACGTAAGTAAGGTCACGTCATGTAAGTCACGTCACGTCAAGTCAAGTAAAAGATGACATACAACATAACAACAAATCCGAGACTACGGCGAAAACAATCTGATTTGAAACACAAATTTCTTGAATGCTTTGATAGCTCCATTTCCCGGCCGTCTTGACTGTGACGTAAGCCTGCTTTTGTTTCTTCAGCTATGCTGATCTGAACAATGTATGCTTAATTAGTGTGTGAGTATGGTTTTACGCCGCTTTTTCCTGCAATATCACGTCGGGGGACACCAGAAATGGGCTTCACACATTGTACCCATGTCGGGAATAGAAGCCGGGTCTTCGGCGTGACGAGCGAACGCTTTAACCACTAGGCTACCCGACCACTCAGTATGCAAACTTATTCAAATACAGACCGTCAACGCCAGAAACTGTGTCACATTACTTTCACTGACACTTTGTCTTTCGCACCAATGGATTACGTATCGGAGGATAATCGAGACTGGTTACTCTCTGGTGTTGACATTTCCTATATTCTATCCCAGTAAGCTGACTGTCTACAGCTTAGTAAAATATGTCGAATATAACCCGAACTCATATGCGAAATCATATAATGTATATTAACATATTAACGGTACGGAAATCGAATTAAATTATATATTGTAAAACGTCTTTGATAAAGTATATATGTGAAATATGTGCAACTATAATCGTTATTTCACATATTCAACCATGTGCTACACGTCGGTGCGTTAAATTGACCCGAAGAATGTACACCTGAGGTAAACATCTAGCTATTTTGTTTATAACAGAAAGACTAACACAGATGTCACAGTGTCACTTACTTGTATATGTACGGTATTTACCACAGGTCCAACCAGACCTGTTAGTCATCGGTGGAACGAGCATTCACTGAAACAGACATCTGCGTAATGCTACCCCTGCGTCGCAGGGCCATATGACACAGTTGAACCAATCAATTCAACTCGAAAGGGTGCACAGGAATCACGCACGCACGAATACGGTGTTAGCGTTGGGCGTCTCAACGTGCGTAATTCGAGTTGAGATGAAATATAGTGATAGCTAAATAGACAGATTTTATATTCATGCGCCGATTGACTTTAAATGTAATATCCAGTTATGTATGACTGTTTAATAATCTCATACCAACTTTGACTGGAGTAGGTCCGATAGTTTTTTCGGATATTGTAGTAAACGTCGGTACCTTTAATTAACTTCCAGACTATACCCCAGTTTAACGTGAATACCAAGCTCAGACAGTATACTGACTCCGAGCCGACCAGTCCTTCTTTTCGCGCCACAGACAGGGTAACAACAAGTACTATCTTTCAACGTCGTCTGGTAAGACGCGGCCGGGGATCGAACCCCGGACCTTCCGCTCTCCGACCGGAAGCTCTACCACTAGACCACGGGGGCGGTCTTAAACTGTCACAACGACTAATCCGTTTTAAGTTTACACAGAACAGCTGTGGCAGCCGAATATACTGGTAGCTAGGATTGTGGCTGCAAGTTGTATATGTCGTCAACGGAGACAGAAAGTTCACAGCACGTCTAGATTAATACCTGCATTGGGTGTCTGGGTGCATGGGTGGGACGCGATAGTTCTACTTCAACAACTTATGAGTGATTAGTCTCTGATAGGCAACAACGGTGAATGCACCTGATATAAGGGGGAAGGGGTGGATTTGGAGTAAGGGGTTGTGGGGATTGGGGTTTATGGGTTTGTGGATTCGGAGTAAGAGGTTGTGGGGATTGGGGGTTAGGGGTTTGTTGATTCGGAGTAAGGGGTTGTGGGGATTGGGGGTTAGGGGTTTGTGGATTCGGAGTAAGGGTTTGTGGGGATTGGGGGTTAGGGGTTCGTTGATTCGGAGTAAGGGGTTGTGGGGATTGGGGTTAGGGGTTCGTTGATTCGGAGTAAGGGTTTGTGGGGATTGGGGTTAGGGGTTTGTGGATTCGGAGTAAGGGTTTGTGGGGATTGGGGTTAGGGGTTCGTTGATTCGGAGTAAGGGTTTGTGGGGATTGGGGTTAGGGGTTCGTTGATTCGGAGTAAGGGGTTGTGGGGATTGGGGGTTAGGGGTTCGTTGATTCGGAGTAAGGGGTTGTGGGGATTGGGGGTTAGGGGTTTGTTGATTCGGAGTAAGGGGTTGTGGGGATTGGGGTTAGGGGTTCGTTGATTCGGAGTAAGGGGTTGTGGGGATTGGGGTTAGGGGTTTGTGGATTCGGAGTAAGGGGTTGTGGGGATTGGGGGTTAGGGGTTTGTTGATTCGGAGTAAGGGGTTGTGGGGATTGGGGGTTAGGGGTTTGTTGATTCGGAGTAAGGGGTTGTGGGGATTGGGGGTTAGGGGTTTGTGGATTCGAAGTAAGGGTTTGTGGGGATTGGGGGTTAGGGGTTCGTTGATTCGGAGTAAGGGGTTTTGGGGATTGGAGGTTAGGGGTTCGTTGATTCGGAGTAAGGGGTTGTGGGGATTGGAGGTTAGGGGTTCGTTGATTCGGAGTAAGGGGTTGTGGGGATTGGGGGTTAGGGGTTTGTTGATTCGGAGTAAGGGTTTGTGGGGGTTAGGGGTTCGTTGATTCGGAGTAAGGGGTTGTGGGGATTGGGGGTTTGTGGATTCGGAGTAAGGGGTTGTGGGGATTGGGGGTTAGGGGTTTGTGGATTCGGAGTAAGGGGTTGTGGGGATTGGGGGTTAG
Organism: Haliotis rufescens; assembly: GCF_023055435.1. Classification (NCBI taxonomy): domain Eukaryota; kingdom Metazoa; phylum Mollusca; class Gastropoda; order Lepetellida; family Haliotidae; genus Haliotis; species Haliotis rufescens. The sequence continues at coordinate 2,910,634 of NW_025964179.1, read as the reverse complement.
GGGTTCGTTGATTCGGAGTAAGGGGTTGTGGGGATTGGAGGTTAGGGGTTTGTGGATTCGGAGTAAGGGGTTGTGGGGATTGGGGGTTAGGGGTTTGTGGATTCGGAGTAAGGGGTTGTGGGGATTGGGGGTTAGGGGTTTGTGGATTCGGATAAAGGGGTTGTGGGGATTGGGAGTAAGATGAATGTAGTGCTGCGATGTTGCTTTAACATTTCCTGATGCCTGCAAGAAGTTCCTCCTTGTTGTAATATTGCTTCCTGTAATACAATCTTCAGTCTTCAGAATGCATTCTCGCAATATGATTGGTTGATTGGTTTGTTGTTTTGCGCCGCACTCAGCAATATTCCAGCTATATGACGGCGGTCTGTAAATAATCGAGTCTGGACCAGACAATCCAGTGATTAATATCATGAGCATCGATCCACGCAATTGGGATCGATGACCTGCATCAACCAAGTCAGCGAGCCTGACCACCCGATCCCGTTAGTCGCCTCTTACGACAAGCATATTCGCCTTTTATGGCAAGCATGGGTTGCTGAAGACCTATTCTACCCCTTCTACAGACCTGTCTCCTACAGACCTGTCTTCTACAGACTTGTTTTGGCCATAACACTGATCGACACATTGTTGACACAGCCTTTGTTTACCTCTGGACTGTGATGGGCACGTGCATCACAGTAGAACAAAGGACATTGTGTCCAGCGAGGTCAGCACAACAAAGACATGCTGCTCGTCAACAACGAATCTTGAAATTGACTAGCGAGTAAGTAAGGAAAATATACGACATTTATAAGGTATTTCGGCCTTATTTCTTGGCCTTAAAACGATGGTCAGTACTGGGTGATTATCATATTGAGCATGAGATTTGTATTACGTGCTTAAGCATCGTGAAGGGGAAGTGGTATATTCTGAGTTTCCAAACAAGATGATGACAACCCTTTTCATATTCGTGAGAAATAACTCAAAACCACAGTCGATAGTACGATTCCGCCCATAACATTAGCATTGGTTAATGAATCACTATCAAATAGTCATCGTACCAGGCGTTCGCGGAAAGGTGGGCGTATCCTGTCCCGCCAGTGGAACCCGTCACAAATACATGCTCAGGCAAGTCAATTGTTCACCTAAAAATTCGCGTGAACGTACACTGTATAGTACAGGTCAAAATAGGGAATTCCATCGGACATAATTTTTGTCACTGATGTGTCAACTGTGGAAATGTCCTCTACATGTCTACCATAAAACTTTCTGAAAGCTTACATATTTTAAACATTCTTTGTAATCAATGTTGAACTAGATCACCTTCCTCGCACAGTTATAATTATTGTAGTAATTATTGACAGTGCGTATTTTTATTGAAAAGCCCAATCTAACGCATATTTCACTCGAGTAAGTATTTTCGGAATTGAATCCTTTCAAATTGGCTCTTTTCACATAACTTGAAAACCTCTTACATATTAATCTATAAATTATGATATATTCAATGGGCATTGTATTCTCTTACCGAAACTTACAGAGTACGATACGATAATAACAAATCTATATAACAAATAATTATAATGATGAATTTAGAAGTGATTTTTTATTGAAGCGACAAAGCCATAACTATTATCGCAAGCAATGACTCTTAGGTATCGAAGGTGTTTGTCACCACTATGTTATATATTTCCTAGTAATGATAATGAATGTAGATGTGATATTATACAAGCGACAAAACCATTTTGCAAATAATAAGTAATCGCTGCTAAAAGCAGCGTCCATGGCAACCGTGTCTTCATTATGTAATACATTGCATAGGTACGTGGAAGACTCGTATATCTTACCTTAATACAGTACAACTCTCCGTGGTATTCTGCAGGGAACGTTGTCCTTAAGAGCGGCGCGGATAAATATCTTATCTTGCACTAAGGGCCCACGTGTGTCTAACTACGTCGAAATTTAATCCCCATTCACGACTTGACAGTTTAACGCTAAATGTCGGCACTCTAACTTTGTATTTAATCACATAAACGGAAATATTTAACTGCTAAAAAACAGGTGCGTCGACTTGATAGGTGAAACTTGACGACCCTTGCCACCCAGCACGTGAGCTATTCATTGCAACACAACAGTCTCGGTCTTGTCTCATTGCTATCGTGTGTGACGTCATCACGGACGCGCCTGATAAGAAGTCACGCAGCGATAGTTAAGCCAGAAGCTGTGGGATATACAAAAAAAATGTGTACCCATAAAAGTGACTAATGCGCTTACGAATGGCGCAGCAGAGGTCGGGAACTAGTCTAGATTTCTGCTATACATCCGGGTACTCACTGGGAAAAAACAATAACAAAGGCAACAACCCGGGGAATTGCTTTAGATCAGTGTCCCTTTAAATAAAATTTAATCACAACTCGCCATTTATACCTGTATCACTGTGTAGATTCTTTTATATTTTAATGATGTAAATCACGTAAAATACGTCACTCAACCAGTTCATGTACCCAAGCTTCAGAAATACATAATCTGTACATGGAAATTGCATCCTTGATGTACTATTCTGTATTGTATGACAATAGATATATATGCTCCAGTACCGCCGCTGGTGGTTTTTAATTTATGAGAAATAAACATAATTTGGCTTGCACCCAACCATGCGCGTGCTAAATTATACAGACCAAAGAAGCTTTTCAAAGTAGAAATTAAGCAAACCGAATATTTATGAAATTGATTATTGCTAGAACATATGCATGAACAACAAGTACTATAATCGGAAATATATTTACATGTCATATATGCACCCGGATGCTCAAAATAACAGTACAATGCTAATATCCAAAATTTGTGTTCCAGCGAGTGAATACCAAATAGACAATGACCAAACCAGCTCTACAGACACAGACTCTCTCAAAGGCAACAAGGTGCAGGCTATATAATTTGGATATTACTTATTCTGTTAAGGAATTGGCAACATCAGCAAATTAAATAGAGCTCTTGGTGTTCTTATCTGCAAATTTAAATTAGCGGGTGCTATGTAATTTTCAGTTTTTGATAAACTGTATGATAATCTTGTTCAGCCAATACTTTCGAACGGTTCGGCAATCAGGGGCCTCAAGCAATTCAGATGTATTAATTCTGTTCAAAACAGAGCTGCTCGTTTCTTGCTTGCGGTTATTACCAAAACTCCAAATCTATCAGTCCGTGGCGAATTAGGATGGACAAGCCCACATACAAAACAGTATATTGAAATATTTCGTTTTTGGCGGCGAATTCAAGCGGTCGATCCAAATAGACTTCTTTGTTGGATTAGAAAATGGTCTACAAAATTCCGTAAACCCTGGGTAAACAATGTTTTTGATTTGCTTAATAGTTTAGATCTAACTGTCTCTGACGGTCTGCATTTAACCCAATTCGATTTTACCCGTCTAAAATATAAGTTATTAGCGTTAGATGAGCATAATTGGTATTCAGAATTGTGGAATGATAGAGGTTTACGAAATGGAAATAAGCTTCGTACTTATCGATTGTTCAAACACTCGCTGTCTGCTGAACCGTATGTTACATGTACTATGAACAGGTTTCATCCTAGTATCCTAAGCAAGTTACGCTGTGGCACATTACCCTTACAAGTTGAAATTGGTAGATTTGCTAAACCTATCACGCCTTTACAGGATAGAATTTGTAAATTATGTAATAATAAAGCTGTAGAAGATACATTTTCTCATTAATGTATGTCTGTCTGTCTGTCTGTCTGTCTGTCTGTCTGTCTGTCTGTCTGTATGTATGTATGTATGTATGTATGTATGTATGTACATGTATGTATAATGCAGGCACGGCCCGTTATGTATCATTCAATGTTTAGTAATCTTTCTCACTTTCTTATTAAAGGCATAATGTTGGATAAACTATTGTGTTGCAGTGAATGTTAATTTATAGTGACTAAGAAATGACATTGTTTACTTAGTAGCTTACGTGGTTGGGTGCTTAAATAGTGGCACATAAATAAACTATTCTTCTTCTGTTTGTTCATTTTCAAGATGCTGTGTATAACTTCCTAAACTGCTAGCAATTCGCATTTATATAAATAAAGCAAAATATCAATTAAATCTGAATACGTCAATGTGTAAATTTCTTGTTCTAAAAAGTACAGGTATTAGTATTCATATTCCACATGTTCAAAATTTGGATTTGTAACATCTTTTGTTATTTTCTTGCATCGGTTGTACAATACATTTACAGTCGTAGTTTGTTGACTGAGCCCCCAGAAATATTTTAAACATTGCATTCAATTTCGTGCCGTTTGGACAATATTCATACCAACAAATGTAATAAGTCAGTGGCAAAAGTAAAGTCAAATAAACAAAGATGGCGGATGCAGTAAAATTTCGAAATTAAATCAGCACTTTATCAAAAATGGGGAATAGCTTCAGCGCACCCGCCAGGTCTGCGAGCAATACTGCTGATTAAACATTCATAGTTTTTTTACATGAACAACTGTAAAACATCTCATTCATTTATAAAAGACAACGTTATCATAAAAACAAGCCATGATCGGAGTAGTTACAATTTCTGTGTGATGCCACGCCCCTCGTTATAGTGCAAGTATTCGTGATAGAAAACGTATGATGTCCGGAAACTTAAGATTAGACAATAATAGTATTGTGTTATGAATAATAATAAAGGTATGTTTGGTGCTGAAAGCTCTTATCAAAAACAGGATAATCCGCGACGGTTTTTCGGAGTACTTTTAAATCTTTGATTATATTTTTACGCGTAGGATGATTTTTCCGAGGACTACTGTTTTAAAAAATGCGATTTTCCGCGGAGATTTTACATTATAACAATGTATACCGTACAATAAAACCGTACAATCCAAATTCAACACTTTTAGGTGATAATGATATAGCTTTCATCCTCTGTGCAATCGCTATCTTCCCAAAACGTTCTTACACAAATCCCACAACTTGTTTACAGGTACTGTTTGAATAAGATTTGTGATGTATCGGGAGCAGATTAAAGAAAGGAGGAGTTTTTTTAAGACAATGTTGTTGTTGTCCACTACTGCTCATTGTCTCAACATATTGATAATCCCTCATAGAAGGGGAGTGGACCAGTCCATTCATTAATTAGGTGTGACCAGCATGGCCCAATTAATTAGTGAGCTAATTTTAACTGCTTTTTGGGAGGTCTGCATTTTGGAGGTCTACGTTATGGGAGGTCTACGTTATGGGAGGGAACCGTGCAATCCCACTCAGTTGGCTAATCTGCTATGCGCACGAGAGCATGTTACAAATCACTTCGCGGCATCCCGTACAAACCAATCTGAGCTCAGCACAAATCGATTTTAACACTTTCAAGTGATTATAATAAAGAATCCAATGCAATCACCCCCGACTGAAAATGAGAACCTATAGAACATTTAAAACAGCTATTTATACAGAGCCTTATGTCCTCCTTCCCCGTTATAAAAAGGTCGGTTTTATCATCTTTAAGATGCAGTTCAATGAAGCTCGATATTGAATTGGGACGTTATTCTAATCCTCCTATGCCAGTTAACCAACATTTTTGTAAATATTGCCCTGGATGTGTAGAAGATGAAACTCACTTTCTTCTCAACTGCTCACTTTATGATGATATTCGTGTTACCCACCTTCCACAAGTATTTAACCCCATAATGGCAACTTAAGTGATAATATTGAGGTTGTATATATTCTAAATGATTATAATATTATTTCAACACTAGGTAGTATGTGCTACAAAATGGCTGTTCGAAGAAAATCTCACTACCAATAACACCATATATATTTATACTGCTTTTTATATGTTTTAATTCAATTTGTTTTACTATGCATTATGTATGGTCTCTTATAACCCACATCGTGGGTAGCAGAGATACTTTATAGTGTACCTTTATAATAATGTATATGCCTACAACCTCTATCTCCGATGAGACAAAAATAAACAATTTGTCACTTGTCACTGTTAATCCGCTCTGTGCACTTGACCATAAAGTCTACCTACATACTTGTTCTGTTTTTTTGCATGTATCTAATATACTACACACAGGAATAAGAGACATATAATATGGTATGATGTGTGTGTTTTTTTTATTTGTTCCAAATATATTTTATTGTCCAAGGAGACAAAGGGATTGGGCACAAGTGCAATACTTCTTGCCACTTCCACGCGCTATATACAATATATAGCATGGAAGTGGCAATAAGTATATATATATATATATATATATATACACACACACACACACACACACACACACACACACACACACACACACACACGCGCGCGCGCGCGCACGCACGCACGCACGCGCACACACACACATACGGTGCTTCACTCATCACAAAAATTGTTTGTCTCTTTTCCTCATTTGCTTGTAAATATTGTGTTGGAATAAGGATGAATATTTTCCACTGTCTGGAAAATGTCGCCTGAAGATACTTGGATACTGAAATAGCATATATTGAGTACATAAGAGGACTGCTACGTCATGCATTTCAAGAACTAATATCCTGAGAACTAAATCTAACAAAGCTTATCTCATTCACAAACAATCTTTGCACACTGTAGCCATTGAAGCTGGGGTCCCAGGCAGTGTATTGTGTAGTAATTCAAGACTGTGAGTTCAGATTGTTTCATAACCTGAGCCTTATCCCCATCTCATTAGTAATCTAATATGATCTCTGTTTTTAAGTAGTAGTTAGCACCTCCTCTCCCCCAAAATCACATACAAACGTCGATCAAATGGATAGCGCGTATTTTTGGCTTAAGTGACTTGGACATTGTTTAGCTTCATACACTGTTCATAAGAAACATGTCAGACAGCTTTGACATCATTGATGACTTAGTCTTATGAGATGATGTAAACATTGGGGGAAATGAGCTCAAGTAAATACAGAAACAGAGGGTCTAAAATTGCCACAGTGTTAGGCCCGAAAGTCTATTTGGGATTTAAATTGTGATTAAGGAAGTAGAGGGTAGAGAGAGAACAAGATAACATATCTTAACAAAACCTACCTGCCAAACAAGTGCTAGTTCGTTCGTATCCGTAGTCCGTCACAATCTGTGATGAACGCATAGTGTGTTCGATGAAGGAAATACAGCCCTTCAGATCTTTGTTTACTGAATACACCTTGACCTATGTTCAGTGATATAATTTATTAAGCTATTGAAGCTACATGGCCGCCCATAGTTTCGAGGAAATGTCCTGGCTATACTTCAAGGTTTCGTGCTCAACAAATATATATGAATGTATATGATGTCTCATCTTGATATACTTTAATAATGCAATTCGACAAAGAAGATGTACAGATGCCTCGACCGCATGAATGAGTTCAACCTTGGCAGTCAACTAGAACAGGTAAACATGGCTATTAATGCTCATGTGTGTCAGGTTGCCCTAACCTCGCCGTCGTATCTGTACACAAAACAAGTTCATAGTCTAAACTAGGCTACATATGCATTTCTTCAGCCGTTTCAATAATGCAGTGCGCTGTCACAGCATGCTGCGTAGGTCTGTACAGCACAATGTATTTTATTAGTAATTGGTCGATCCTTCATAAATCATATTTTTGCCATTCATTTCACATATGCCTCGGTAGAATTGAGGTAGGGGAAGGACTTCTGGTCAGTTAACAAGGTATTCGGATATCCGGAAACTCGTTTATCCGGACAACATTTTAGAAAAAGCAATTGTCCGGATAAGCGAGGTTCGACTGTATAGCGCGTGATACATGACAAAACAGATGTGTTAGGACCTGATTCGCACTTGCTGAAGGGATACCAATAGACCCTGATCATAATACATTGGTTGCTTATTAAGACAAAGGGTTTGGGCACAAGTGCAGCACTTATTACCGCCTTCTCCCTATATACAGTTAATATAAAAATTGTAAATTTTGTATATATAAAATTACGGAAGCCTTTTATGGCCATTTGTTTGGTTTTTTTTGTTGGTGTGTTTTTTGTTGTTTTTGTTTTGTTTTCGACGCTATCTTGAAATTACAAGATACTAAGTTGAAATTTCAAGATACTAAGTTGAAATTTCAAAATAATAAGTTGAAATTTCAAGACACTATTTTAAATTTCAAGATACTAAGTTGAACTTTCAAGATACTATGTTTGTTATGTTGAAATTTCAAGATACATACTAATTATAAGATGAAATTTCAAGATATCCAACTTGAAATTTCAAGATAGTGTCTTGAAATTTCAACTTAGTATCTTGAAATGTTAACTAATTATCTTGAAATTTCAAGAGTGAGTGAGTAGGGTGCTACGCCGCTTTTAGCAATATTCCAGCAATATCACGGCGGGGGACACCAGAAATGGGCTTCACACATTGTACCCATGTCTGGAATCGAACCCGGGTCTTCGGCGTTACGATCGAACGATTTAACCACTAAGTAAGGATAAGAATTTATGGATGAACAACTTCTTTATTACAATTAAGAGCGACATCTCGGTGTAGGTTCTAACACCGTTATCAAGCAAGTGTTTTTCAATTTCACGAACAAAATAAACAAACAAATGGCCATAAACGGCTTCCGTAGATAATACCAGGGATAATTGTATCTGCACATTAGCCTTTCTCGATATTCAGCGTATTATATTTCTTCAGTCTATTTGGATACATTACTTCAGTTTCGTTTGGGAAGTGAGTGAGTTGGGTTTTACGCTGCATTTAGCAATATTCCAGCTACGTATATCAACGCGGGAAATCGGTTTGACGCAACGATGACAAAGGTTATGTCCGATACAATTTCCTATAGTGATTTGTACCATTTGTTCCCGTGTTTGATAAGGTCAACAGTTGACTTTCATTTGCATTTTTTTTAAAGTTTGTGACGGTTGCCACCGATGGGGCAAGATACGCTCACCTATTTTGCGAACAACCGGTGTCATCACTCACCCATAGTGATTCATAAACACTTACTCATGATATAGTCGGAGTCGTACAATCGACTCTGCTTTAAGCAGAAATATCTTATGGATAAGGAAAGGATTTTGTCACTTTTATTGTTTGTTTGTTTATTTCTTTGTGGTTTAATGCTGAACTCAGCAATATTCCAGCTGTATGACGGCGGTCTGTAAATAATCGAGTCCTGACCAGACAATCCAGTGATTGCACGATGACATACATCAACCAAGTCAGCGATCCTGACCACCCGATCCCGCATAGTCGCCTTTTACGGCAAGCCTGGGTTCCTTAAGGTCTTTTCTACCCCAGATCTTCACGGGTCCGCTTTTATTGACACATTGTTACCATGTGGGCAATCGGAACAGGGTCTTCGGCTACCCCACCGCCCCCGTTTTGGAAGTGGCATCAAGCACCCGTCTCATATCTTACCACGCAGGCGGTCGGGTAGCCTAGTGGTTAAAGCGTTCGCTCGTCACGCTGAAGACCCGGGTTCGATTCCCGACATGGGTACAATGTGTGAAGCCCATTTCTGGTGTCCCCCCGCCTTGATATTGCTGGAATATTGCTAAAAGCGGCGTAAAACCATACTCACTTACTCACTCTTACCACGCAATTCCCCTCAGATGCGTTTCAAATTAACAACCAATCAAAAGGACTTTTCTAAACGAGAATTCGACATAGGTCTGTATAGTGGGTTGCGTTTCAAACAGCCAATCGCTTGCAAGCGATCTAGAGCGATTCTCCTCACAACGGGGCGCTAACTGTCAGCCGCCTGCAATCGCACTGATCGTTGACTGGGGTCACTTCGTTCTCAAGCCAATATGGCGTCTGAGGTCGACAGCAAGAAATTCTTGACTGTATCAACTGGGAAATGGGCAAAGGCCAGCACTTTCAGTCGGCTCCATATCTTTAAAGTAGTCATAAATGCATCGGCTCGTCATCGGGCCCCTTCTATGACGTTCTCCATTAGAGCAAGACAACCAAGCGGCATTCGCGCCGCCATTTTGGAAGAGTGCGCAAGCGTTTCGAGCTGTTGCAGAGCCTGCGATGATCGATTAATTTGCTTACTCAAAGCGATTCTTGGATTGCAAAGCGCCCCAGATGTTGTAATACCAGACTTACGTCCACCATATGGGTTCCATAATCCAACAACACGTAATCTGATTGGTCGGCTATTTTCAGCAATGAAACCAACCCAAGATGAAGCTGTGCAAGTGAATGCTTTCGGGGAATTGTCCTTACAGAACTGAATCAGTTGATTTATACCGTGATTATGTCAGTGAGTTGGTGAGTTGGATTTAACGCCGCTTTGAACAGTATTCCATTTATATCACGGCTTGCCAGCTTAATGTGGGAGGAAAGCCCGAAGTGATGCAGGTCTCAGACGTTTACCACTTCGGTGAAACCCACGAGCACCGGTATGTTGCTGACACACCTGGAAAAATAATCGCGACGAACCGGGATTCGAACCCACAATCATTGGGTTCTTTCGTGCCCAAGGGATGCACCTCTGCACATCGAATTGCGGCGCCTTAGGCGACTAGGGTGACGTCTGTACTGGTGATGGGGTGGCATCAATACTCTTGGCAAGGTCAGGGGGTGACGACGGTACTGGTGACGAGGCGACGTCTGTACTGGTGACGGAGTGGCATCGATACTGTTGGCAAGGTTAGGAGGTGATGTCGGTACTGGTGACGAGGCGACGTCTGTACTGGTGACGGAGTGGCATCGATACTGTTGGCAAGGTGAGGGGGTGATGTCGGTACTGGTGACGAGGCGACGTCTGTACTGGTGACGGAGTGGCATCGATACTGTTGGCAAGGTGAGGGGGTGGCGTCGGTACTGGTGACGAGGCGACGTCTGTACTGGTGACGGAGTGGCATCGATACTGTTGGCGAGGTGAGGGGGTGGCGTCGGTACTGGTGACGAGGCGACGTCTGTACTGGTGACGGAGTGGCATCGATACTGTTGGCAAGGTTAGGAGGTGATGTCGGTACTGGTGACGAGGCGACGTCTGTACTGGTGACGGAGTGGCATCGATACTGTTGGCAAGGTGAGGGGGTGATGTCGGTACTGGTGACGAGGCGACGTTGATACTGTGACGAGGTGACGACGGTACTGGTGACGACGGTAATGGCGACGAGGTGGCGACGGCGCTAGGTGACATCGTGACGAGGTGACATCGGTACGGATGACGAGGTGACATCGGTACGGGTGACGAGGTGACGTCGATACTGTTGACGATGTGACGTTGGTACTGATGAGGAAAAAGGTGCGGGATCCTACTCCTACCTGGAATTTCAACTGTCAAGCTTTGCATCAGGTGTTTCTGTTTGTTTCAGCAAACTCTCTGCCCATCTGGTCAAGCGTTGGGCGATGGTTGTCAGTGTGTATGCAGTCCTCCCTGGATGGCCGGAGACAACTGTGACATGTACTACGAAGGTTGGTACTGGGAGGACACATGTTCAGTTGGTTTTAACCCACTGTCAGATACGGGGGCACGGGTGGCCCAGTCGTCTAAGCCGCCGCAATTTTCTGTGAGAGTTGCGTCCCTTGGGCACGCCAGAAACCTATGATCGTGGGGATCACCTCCGTGGTCTAGTGGTAGAGCGTCAGCCCGGAGAACGGTAGGTCCGGGGTTCGATCCCGGCCGCGTCATACCAAAAGACGTTAAAAGAAGGTAATTCTTGTTACCTTGTCTGGCGCTCGGCATTAAAGGGCTAAAACAAGGACTGGTCGGCTCGGAGTCAGTATACTGTGTCTGAGTGGGGTATTCATGTTAGACTGCGGCATGGTATCTCAGTGAGCTAGCACTATAAATCGGCATCAGTCCGGACTAGTACAAGCAGCCACACACACACACACACCACTGCATGCACGTCGCTATATAAGTGCAACAATCTTGGACGCGACGTTAAACCCTCTTTCACCTCACCTCACCTATGATCGTGGGTTGCAATCCCGGTTCGCCCCGATTATGTTTTTAGGTCAGTACCATACCCGTGCTCGTGGGTGGAAGTGGAAACGTCTGAGACCTGCATCACTTCCGGATTTCCTCCCACATTAAACTGACACGCCGTGATATAACTGGAATACTGTTAAAAGCGTCATTAAACCCTTACCTTGCACCCATAATCAGTGGACATTGTGTCCAACCGATCCTCACTCCACTACACGTTGAGCATCCTCAGCCTATTGTCACCTGTGAAGCAGCTGTAAGTCGCAACAAGACATCACGTGACAGACATTAAGACATTTTAGTCTACTGCTCAACAATTGACCCGCCAGCTGCGTATGTTTCTGCCACTACCGGCTGAGGGAGCAAGGCACCCGTCCCCGAAGTGCAGCGATACGCCCAAATTTGCTTCCATGTCACCATCAGGCACGCCCAGCTTAGTGTAAACAGCGTCTGTGGTTCAGAAGACAAGACTGGGACAGTATGCCGTTCACAGAGGAGTCAAGGTTTCTTCTGGAGAGCTCTGGAGGTCACACAAGGGTCTACAGGCGCCCAGGACCGCTTCCGTGGTCTCGTGGATAGAGCGTTTGCCCGGAGAGTGGAAGGTCGGGGTTCGATCCCCGGCTGCGTCATACTGAAAGACGTTAATAGATGTTACTTGTTGTTACCCTGCCTGGTGTTCGGCATTTAAGGGCTAAAACAAGGACTGATCGGCTCGGAGTCGGTATACTGTGGGGTGTTCATGTTAAACAGCGGTATGGTATATCAGTGAGCTAGCACTATCAAATCGGCATTAGTCCGGACTAGCGCGCATGCACGCACGCATACGCATGCGCATGCTCACGCACACACACATGCACACACACACACACTTCGCTTTATAAGTGCATAAAACTGCTACAGGCGTCCGGGAGAACGTTTTAGCGACGCATGCTTTACTCAAACACAAGGCTGGTCAAGCATGATGCATCGTAAAAATTTCAGAAATACAATTTCTTGCAACATTTATACTACGAGATAGTAAGCCTAACGCTTACTCACCGGCGGAACGTAGACAATATCGCTAATATAGATATCACGTATTTGAATGTTAATACTAAAGACAACACTCATTATTTTTGCAGTGACGATATAACACTTATACACGTTTATTGGTGACTTTCATCAGTTTTGCTATTAATTTTAATAACTTTGTTTTCACATATACAAGTAGCAATACCCGACTAGCCTGTCATACATACTTATGGGGCAGTTTTCAGCCTAGTACTGACTTACTCTGGTGTTCCTGAGGGGAGGTTATTGGCTTGGGTGTTATACCCCGTTTTTCTGGTAATCCTATTATTACTTCATTTTTATCTAATGACACCCTGTTCTCTGGATCACGGCTCCGTGACTATCCATAACAATGAAGATGAACATTCAGATCAAGTACATGAATGAGTTTGTTTTGACGCCACAGTCAATCAAAGACCAATGCTGTGCGGTTTGATTACACACTTCTACCTAAAGAGAATCATAGTTCATATGCTAATCCATCTATTGCCTACGAAAACCGTCCCGCTCAAGATGACCTTACTTGTTGTTAAATCCATCATCTATCCCCCCGTTCTCCCCCCTCACGCCCCCCGACACACACGCTCACGCACGCACGCACGAACGCGCGCACACACACACACACACACACACACACACACACACACACACACACACACACACACACACACACACACACACACACACAACGGACCTAAATAACCTGGACAGGAAATACTGCTGATAGCCTCTGACACCGCCGCGAGCGCTACCACAGAATGTTCGTCCAACTCTGCAAGGGGCATTCTCAGTAGCTTGAAATGCGCTGAAATGTGCGTGTCAAGGACAGCTGATGTCCGATGCTGAAGAACCGTGTTCACAGCTGACCGACTTGATATTTTTCTGCACTGACAGAAACTTGATATACTGACACACAGCTGTTGTAGATATTTAAATAACCCTGATCAAATTGATGCCCTTCGTTAATCTCTGTGTGGAGTACCGTATATACGAGATGCAATGGGCTATTCATGGCATATCACAGGCTTTTACGGATTGTGAACCGGCCTCGCGATATCTAATCCGCTGTCCTCGCATATATATTAACATATCTTCGAGATCTGTCTGAATGAATGGCGTGACAACATTCAAGAAGTACGTTAACGGTTATGTGAAATATTAGAATGATTCCACCACAGAAGCCAAATCTTAAAGTTGTTTGATTCTTCGGTAGCATTTTCAATAAATGTTGTTCACGAAAGGTTCCTGAATACATTAATCGAGATTACGCTATCCGCATGGATGACCTATTTCTGCATAGATATATCTAGATCGGTGACGCTAAGCCGGTGACCCGTACCCAGATCCGGACATACCAGTGGAACAGGCACTCACTCACTCACTCACTCACTCACTCACTCACTCACTCACTCACTCACAATTTATCAATCTATCAATCTATCAATCAAACAATCAATCAAAATGGAAATCGAGTGACGGATGCTTGACTCATTGTAAGTCTTTGTACGCCATTGTATCGTTGCTATTGGTACCAGTTACCGGTTTGGGCTAGACGAAGCATTGACGAAGCAAAGAGTTTAATCAGACGTCTCCTTGAGGGAGACTGGTATCACACCTGTGATCCCTGGCGATAAGAAATATGACATTGCGTACCAGGCCAGCAGTTAGACGTATCAACGTATAATTGTAAATTCTCCTCGGCGAAATATATATCTTGTACGTGTTCGTAGCCAGGATGTGTTTGGTAACTTGAGTAGGAAGCACAAGTGCACGAAGGGATGGTATTTCAGATGACAAATGAAAGAAGACAGAATGATTGTGACACAAATTTAGTGACTGGTGGCCGTGTCGCACACACGAAGTTTTATTAAATGTAACCTCGAGAGTCAGAAAGAAACTAGAAATAACTGCCTTTGTTCTGTAAATCTCACCAAGTTTCAGCTTTCGCCTCTTCCTTTGTGGAATGAGGTTTCACATTAGTAAAATGATCTCTGTTATCTGTCTGTACCATCAACTTAACTGCCCCCCCCCCCCCCCCCCCCCCCCCCTGCAGTTTTCCCGTCCCATATTGCCAAGCAGGTGACCCACAAGGAGGAATACGGCCCTCCCTCAGTCCAGACTCATGAGTTATACTGCGCCTACCACAATAAGTTGTGAATGCGTAGCCTTGCTGTGGCCAAACATTTTGTAACAATTTGGCAAACTTTGATATGTAAACAGCACATATAATTCAGTTTTATTTCATCTTAACATATCAGTTGAATCCCACTTGACCTTTGAAGATCCGGTTAAGAATAGATTTACAGCAACCCATGCTTGCCGTCATAGGCGACTATGCTTGTCGTAAGAGGCGACTAAAGGGATCGGGTGGTCAGGCTCGCTGACTTGGTTGATGCATGTCATTGTATCTCAATTGCGTGGATCGGTGGTCGTGATATCAATCACTGGATTGTCTGGTCCAGACTCGATTATTTACAGACAACCGTCATATAACTGGAATATTGCTACGTGCGGCGTTACACAAAGAACAACAAAAACGGAAAAACGGATCCAACTTATTTTGTGGATACCATAACAATAAATCAAACCAATAGATCGTTTGAGCTAGCTAAATATAAAAAAAACAGTCGATAGTCGATATTTCCCTCTGCTGGTCCCACGTGAAATGTTCTTCATGAATACTGTAAATCATGAAATTAACGCAATAATAAGTCAGCACATTAATGCGAGTATAGAAGAAACCTGGTCTCAAATGCGTCATGACATTTATGAGAGTAGCCTTGCAAAAATCACTGTAGTCTCACACTTTAATAATGTAGTATTGGCTGATAGATGTTCGACCGAATAATATCATTTGTTCAATTAACTGTTCATCTAATTTCCATTAATGTATGTTACATTGATAATATTTTCATCGGTTTCTTCTCTGAACGTATAATAAATCCTGCCGGGGTCCATGCAGGAAGCAAAAGTACTGTAAGTCCCCATGGTCCCCAGTATGGTGATCTCCCTTCTGTTGCTGACGATTTCTAGCCCATTTTTATATTGTGGTGTTCATTAATGCTTACTGCCTTTCAATATCCTCAACTAGTTTTAAATCAAGTCTGTGATATTCTAGTTATTCTACTGTCCTTCGTTGACAGCTTTTTATTCAGTTTAAATATATGTATCATAAATGTATCATAAATGTTTCATAAATGTAACATAAATGTATCATAAATGTATCATAAATGTATCATAAATGTAACTTCTCGTCACGATATGGCTGAAATATTACCCATGTGCCTTTAATTAATAACTCACTCACTCACTCTGAACGTATAGTGTTGAGGACTACTTCAGTTGAGGATAAGTAACATAAATAATGATGATATTATTTTGATATTATTGTCATTATTTTTCCTTCAGATCATTAAAAAGAGTTATTATGTTTCACATTAAACATAGAGAAAGAGGCATGGAGAGCATCGACATTATTAACATAATTCTTAAAGATATTATGTTTTGTTTATGGTCTAATGCTGCTCTCAGCAACTTAAGGATATAACAACATACATTTAGGTTCAGTTGTATTATTAAATTTGTTTTATTTTGCAAATGTTACAGAGACCTGATAAAGTAATATAAAAATGTATAGTCGCTATTCTTAAAAGTAAGCACATGTTAGATTTATCAATCGGAAATATTGCACACCTAAGGATAATTATATATGATGACACTATTCTATTCTAAGTCAATTATATTTGTGTTTGCTATTGCTACATGATTGGTTATGACACGGATGCGTCATGATAAAGCAATGAGAAATTGACATTTGATATAAGACAGCTACGCGATCAATCGCAAAGAACAAAGAAGAAGGAAAGCGATATTTATTTCACGATAAAACCTTGTTCTATCATGACGTCATTTATGGA
Organism: Haliotis rufescens; assembly: GCF_023055435.1. Classification (NCBI taxonomy): domain Eukaryota; kingdom Metazoa; phylum Mollusca; class Gastropoda; order Lepetellida; family Haliotidae; genus Haliotis; species Haliotis rufescens. The sequence continues at coordinate 2,893,794 of NW_025964179.1, read as the reverse complement.
GATTCGAACATGCACTCGCAACTTGAGGACGTCGTAACTTTGATGTTATTTGTGAGAGGGAAGTGTCCTGTGAGTTGTTCCAAATAGATGTAGCTGGGGAAGGTAGATAAATGCAATGCCCGAACAATCGCATCAGAAAGTGAGAGTGAAATGTTAATCGGTATTGGGAGAAAAGGTACAGACGTGAAAATTGTGAGATTATGCGGGAAAGACCAAATTCAAACCCTCCTGTTCATAAAATGGATTTATCTGGCATTGCCGCGGTCGTACGTAATGTTGATATCTCATATAAGAAATAAACGAGTCGTGGTCGTTGTTTATCGTACAATAAACAACTCCCACTCGCGGTTTGTTTCTTAATTACATGACCATATACCCTGACATTATATCACAGTTGATTATATCAGTTGACAAAAACGACATAAGCCGTTCCATCATCACAAGAAACCCTTGCCAAAAGTAGCGCCAACTGCACGATTCCGACAACACCAGGAGCATGCATGTTTCATTATTCACCTTATAAGATGATGACACTGGGTGCTCGCAAAAAGGCGAGCTCATCCCGATCCACAAGTGGCACCCGCTACAAACACATGCAAAGGCAAGCCAATTGTTCACCCGAAAAGGCACGGAAACACACGGTACAAATCAAAATAGAGAATTGCATCAGGCATCATTTTGGTCATTGATACGTCAAACCTGGAAATGCCAGCTACACGTCCAACACAAAGACCAAGCCAGGACCCGAATCCTTTAAACCCGCCCAAACAACCCCCTGAGCACGAAGCTTGCCGAAATCAAAAGTTCTGTTAATTACATACATTTTCTCCTAACCTAAAGTAATCTATACTAGTTCTGAAGTAAATCGTATTTACCTGCATGAATCGCCTTATGACATTTATTCCCGATAAACAGAGCATGCACACTTTCTGACAGTAATGTGGGGTAAGTCACGCACCAAACCTATACTCTCGATATACATGTTGCTCTTACTTAAAACACTATTGGGCTAACAAGATACGTATATTAAAGTGCCATGCTTTTCTGATGTGCTATCATTCTAATTCGAAATAATGACATAAATAGTTACCAGTCACTCTTCAATATTTTTCAAGGTCGGGTTAATCACAAACATATTTGAATTTATACCACATCTATACTTACATGTACTTATCTTTATACTTTAAAAAATTAGGTGTGTCTGTCATACAGACCCCGAAACAAATATGTCCAATACAGCCCAAAATTTGGCAAAATGAAGAAAGTCTATTTGCTCCTTTTTATTATAGTTTATAACGATTGTTTAACAACTGGGTTTTTCTGCAAAATATGTTCATATCAGACATAAGATGTTATTCTAGCATCAGGTTTGGGGTACGTTCACTGCATCAACGTTGACATAAAAACGATTTTTACATATATAAATACATACAGAGGAAATGCTTAGCATTTATCTTTTAAGGAAGAATGTGGGACTTGCTTAATACATACATGTATGTATGTGGACATATATGTATGTACATTTGGATGAATATAGATATACCGCCTTATAGATAGTGATCGTAGATGATTGTAGAACGTGCACGAAGAAAATGGAAAAATTATGTGAGTAATCGGGTTAATACCACGTTAAGCAATATTCAGTCATATTGCGATATTGGTTTCCAACATACAAGACGGACCATGAAATTATGACTTGAATTTGGACCTGGCTTTCTGGTGTGATGTAACACCCCAGAATCTCCGGTAGAAAAAGAGCTTAAAGCACGAATAAAGATCACGAGATGTTACTGATGTATACATCTTGACATATATTTGCATAGCATTACTACGTTAATTCATCAGCATATATGTATTTTGCATAAAAGGATATTGTAGGATCGACGCTGACATGCGCATACAACCTATTCACCAGTGCTGTAATATTTAATTCATTTCTTTTGACACATATCGACACGAGAAACTATATCTAAATTTAAAAGGAGCCCAAGTGGGATGGAAATTTCAACCTGAACCTGTTGAACATCTAGGCTTGTTTCATTTTGGGCTATAGCATTGCCGTAAGGCCTGGGCGGAAGGGAACACCCGTTTGCACCCATCAGATACCAATCACAACTTCTCTCTCCAAACGAAAACAAAATACGAAAAATGTCGGAAGTGTATCCTTCCAATTTTCTATTTAGAAACATGTCTTAACTTTAAAGTAATTATATTAATTAAAGTAATCTGTGATGCTGGTACCGTTTTGTCGCCATTGTGTAGCTTTTGTGGATTTATTATGAATATCAAATACATGTCTTGAAATATGGTTAGGCTCGCTGACTTGGTGGAATCATGTCATCGTATCCCAATTGCGTAGATCGGTGCTCTTGGTGATAATAACTGGATTGTCTGGTCCAGACTGGATTATTAACGAACCACCGTCATATAGCTGGTATATTGCTGAGTCGGCGTTAAACAACAAACAAACAAAATCTATTATTAAACACCTCCCAACAATGAGAAATTAAACTTATATTTCTATATATTCTGTTATATTTATAACATATTTTGATTCATAATTTAATTATTGCGTTGCTTTCTTCCCTGTCATTCAATGTACATGTTCAATCCCCTAAACTTTTAATATTTCATTTTTCACAAATGGCTACGTTAGTGAGTTGGCTAGATCTCTCGTTACCTACTCAGACGAACAGATTAAAATAATTTGTTTTACTACCATATTTCTGTTTATCTAATTCATAATACGAAATTGATAATTCATTTATCACAGTATAGATCATATTCGTTTATATCACTATCTGATGCTTAGGTTTTATTGCAGAAATTATAATTAATTCAAAATGTAGAAAGATACACAATTTGCCATTATTTGACTTTTAAACTGTACAAAGTATAATATAATGACCAGAATGCCTGTAACGGGTAGTATTTAAGAAAGAAATATTTGTCCATAAGTCCCATTTTTCAGATATGCCTTTCAGTAGTATTATTGTATATCTCCAAAGAGAGGTTTACATTGTAGTTATCATTATTTGTGGATAATTCAAAAAGCAACATAGAAAATACATATGCTACCATGACGAAAGAATACAGAGAATACATAACTCGCAATTCTCCAAAAGAGATTTCAAATCACAATAACATATCCGATATAAAGAGAGGTGGTAATGATTTAATCTCTACTTTGTGCCCTTGTTCGTGAGCCCTTGTTCTATTCAGCAAACAGCCCCAAACCGAAACTCAACAACATATCCGATTACACTGATTCAGGCTGTCCCAGTTCTCCATGCGATACTGACGCCCGTTCGTCTCCCAGACCATAGAGAATAAATTTAAAAGGAATCCAGCTCAAGTCTAGAACGATTTGGCAAGCCTAGATTGACTCAATTCTATCCATGAAAGTAAGCATTAATAAAAAAATATTGTTCTTGTCTGCTTCAGATTATATTTTGTAGAGACATATTTTTATTAAGGAAAATTGTACTGACACCGGCGCTGTCCCTATTGAAGCTATTTATAAGAATTTCGAATTGTCGTCCATTGTTCAATGTCAATACATCGATGACAAGTGAGGATATCATAAAGTAATCGTTGATGCCGCGCTACACTGTAATAAAAATTATAATCAAGTTGACTGGTGTGTACATTACTACAGTGAACATGTACATGATCATGCCCTAATAATCAAATGCCGTAATGTCAAATACTAATATATTATTGTGTGATAAATTTAACTGGATCAGTGGTAACATGTGATATTAATATTCCATCAATTTCTCTCCTGGTTGGTCCATCCATGTCTACAAAATGAACATAATACAATTAAAATGGAGCCTAGAACAATTCTTAATTTCAGGCTAGAGCTGTGGAAATCTAGACTTCCCCAATCATGATAGACCTGAGTTGGTCTCATTTTTTACATTATTCTCTTGGGTCAACGCCACAGCTCATACCATACACTAACAAGACCTGCTCCCCGCCAGAGCTCCTGGATTTTGGTTATATCATCTAACATGGCCAACTCTGCTCTTAAGTAAACCTAATCAGCGAGGGGTCCTTTATCATCCCTATGTGACTGCTTATAAAAATCTGATATATTTTCCCAAAGACCTGGTTAATAATATATTTTCTGCTGAATATTCGAAACAGAGTGAGTGAGTTGGTACTACATATGTTTACGGTTCTATTTTAAATGACTGCAGCGCTCCATTATGAAAACAAATTGTTTTAACGCCGCTCTCAGCAGTATTCCGGGGATAAATGACGGCGGTCTGTTATATATAAAATAAATGCAAATTGAATCTTGAATCTTGAAAGTTGTAACATTTCCGCTAATAAGTATCACATGCAGTATACAGTATATCAACTGCAATATACTGTATACAACATTCAGTATACAGTGTGTCGCGAGCTCTGCGCTGGGCTGGAGCACACATTTCCTACCCCTCTCCCTTCGGCAAACACCCCATGAGGGTTGCAACGAGGTCACAGGTCAGGCGTGCACTCGTCAGTTGTCTAATGCGGTCAAGAGTAAGATCTTCCGGAAGACCACTGCACTGGAGGTATGTGGATTGTTGATGAGGTACTACGTGTTTGGAACTGGGAGTCGAAGCACTTTTAGAGAAGAGCTCACAATAAAACGTTATGAACTCGCGGACGGACTTGTGTTTTCATTTCAAGACTTACATGTATCAGGTTGAACTTCTACGACAGATGTAACTTGGTTACCGCTTCCTAACTGTAACATTAACTGAACTTTACGCCTTTTATACACATTTGTGATGGGGCGACAATGCGACAACGAGACATATTTTGACCTTGAAAATGTCGCGTTACGGCATCGTCACCCTTTTGTAAAATAAAGAAAAGGATTATTCAATGAGCGACAATGCAAACACGCGACAATGCGACAAATGGCCAATTGTCGCGCTTTTGTTAATTTCGACACGTTTTGCTTGTTTTTGTAAGGGCGTCAATGCGACAATGCGACAACGCGACAACGCGACAATGTCCCTTCCATAGTGATCCGTGCAAATAAAACTGAGTTATGAAATAGAAGTCTGACATGCCAATTAAAAGATAGTTGCAGCTTCTGATTTCATAGATCTTTAAGAAGGATTATCAATAATAGGATGGGTGATGAGTTCAACTGCATGCCGAGTCTATACGTTGTGATTAACCATAATGCTCCGAGTCAATACATTTTGTCAAAATGTATAATCACATGTATAACGTGAATGAACATATTGTTTATACTCGTCCATGTTTTTGACGGACAATATAATTAACATGCTCGGTAAAAGTGAGGACGGGCATCATTGTGTGTTTCCGTGCTTTGTTCAGGTGAACAATTGACTTGTCCTTGCATGTGTTTGTGACGGGTGCCACTTGTTTGGCAGGATACGCTCACCTTTTCCCGAACACCCGTTGGATAGCCTGAACCAATTCGGATTTTAATCCCACATCAGTCTGATACAGCGTGATATAACTGAAATACTGTACAGTTGAAAATGGTGTTTAATGCGATTACCGTAGTGTGTTACTGCAACTGTTCAAATGTTGTACAATGCTGTTATGTAATATGTAAAAGAAAGCATATTCAATTATCCAATTGATTTGAATAGAATATTCTTGCGTCAGTGTATTTTATTAACGCCCCAAACCGTAATTTAAACACATATAATAACAGATCATATACACGCATGGTGCCTTGACTTACTGCTAGCTTTAATAGGCCATCCCGGAATAAAATAGTTCACCCCCCCCCCCCCCCCCCCCCCCCCCCCCACCCCACCCCACCAAGGAACATATGTTTTAGTTTGTTTACAAGAAATATATTCCAAACAATATCCTCATTAGATGAGAAGATCTTTTCAGAATTACCTCAGTAATTCAATTACAATGATAGACCGTCGTAATACATTTACATCAAGTACAATACGTCAAAATGGCCGACACGATAAACGTGACGGGAGAATTTCCGAAGTTGTTAATCAACCTGTGGCTATTTCAAGCCTTTGTCATCACTGATCAATTGGCCGATCGTTGAAGGTGATTGTAAAGATGTGTCAAATAGATACTAAGGTAAATTCATAGATTTCTGTAGATTGTCACTACGATAGTTTGGATGTTTTTTTCGTTTGTTTTTTCTCTGGGATGGGTTGTAGCGAGGGTATCTTTAAACGGGCATGCAACCACGTTTCTGTATGAATTCGTACCACGGAATTTTAAGGGTTTTCCCCAGGAATGTGGAAGTAGTCAGTGTTTACGCCATTTCAAGAATACAGTCACGTGAAGAACGTCATGTGACCGACCTCTCGTCCTAGCCGTATATCTTGTAAACTTCACATTAAAAAATTAGTTATTATTATAACCAAATGAAACACAACCCATTATCCGATAGGGGTAACTGTTCATAGCCGAGGGATATGTCACCACAATAAACTTGGTAACATTGTTTGGTTTGACTTCTTGGCGCGTGTCTGAATTCCATTAACATGTTACATATCCTAAAACTGGCTTATCAGCAAATCTCGCTGCACTGCGCGCGACAGATACTAGAGCAAGGCATGCCAGAAATACGAAACCTAAAGCTTTCGAAAGGAAACCTTAGGAATCACGTGCGTCGGGGGACCAGCGCCATCTGATTGGCCGTTAACAGTTGTACAAGGAGGAGCAAAAAGCTTCGTTTTTCCGTCCATTTTACGCTTGAAAAACTCGACCCTTTTTTGGACACTTTCTAGACGCTCAGCAATTAATCAATTTTAATGAATTTTTAGTCGTTTTCCGTCCAATGACCATATACGGAAAAAAGGACGTTTTCGTGTTTGCAGTGTTATTTTCAGAATTAACTGACCATACAGAGTATTAAAGACATGTAGAATTATGTTTGTCTCAAGTATATTCTTTAAACCAAAGATTTATTATTTACCATGTTTACTGAAAAAAACCCCACTTCTTTAATAATGCAATAAGGCTAACCGTTAGTAGTACCATCGTATAGAGAGAAATCATTGAAATCATTGTCTGTTGTGCTACAAAGTAAAGAGAAACCCAAATTTAAGGGTGATGAAGAAATGACCAACAAGAGATCATCTTATAACATTTCACCATAAACCTCATTTTTTAACATTAGCAATGTCTAATTTTAATTTTAATACCTATTACAAAAAAATCATATATGAACAGGTCGCTAAAATATATATTTATTATGAGTCTTGTTTTTATGAAGATAAAAAGAAGAACGTGTTGATTTTAAATTACCTATTATAAGGAAGTCTTAATTTTTAATCTGATAAATAAGAAAAGAATAAAGTTTGGAGGTAGGAGGTAACTGTTGCAGAACAATAATACTGTAACATTACAAGGGTATTAAAATGCAAATATTTGAAATGATAACTGATTACATTTATGCTATGTATATGTGTCACAAACAATAAAGTAACTCACTTAGTAACATTTTTGTTTATTTTTTTTATAAAATAAAAACAGATGTGCTCACTGTACTGTTATCATACTGCATTATGCCACTAGCGGCTGTGATGGTGTATAACATATTAGAGTAATCTCCCTTGACGACCTAGCCGTCGGGACCCCCCTTTTTACCGGATGTACCACCTGTGTATGTATGGCAATAAATACAAGACGGCACACAGAATGTCGTTCTCCATTATTTATTCGTCGGAGGCAGCAACAGCCTAGGGCTAGTTCAAGTTCTACAAATCATTCCTAAAGCGTGAGAATATTACATGGTGTCAGAGTCATGGATCTTTCCGGAATCCCCACCGAATCTATGGACTAGGAAGCATCAAACCTGCCTGATGCGTGGCGGCGTTTTAAACAGCACGTGTAATTGATATTCCACGGACCGTTGGCTGTAAAGTCGGAAGAATCGAAGTGCTCGTACCTCCTACTTTGGGTGGGCATTTCTGTTGATGACAAAAAGTTACTTCAAACTTACTACACCTGCTACGCAGCATACGTCCAGCCACAGTTGAATCCTGTTTTCGCAAGGTACAAATTCAATAACGAAGTTCAGGGGTCATCTCACTTTGATCAGTTTGTGACTAGATTAAAGCTGCTAGGTACAGATTGTGCATTTAATACATCTGATGAAATGGTGAGGGACCGACCGCATAGTGTTCGGCACATCATCTACTAAACTTCGTGCTGAATTGATAAATGAAGGGGATAAATTGACACTCGAGAAAGCAATTCAAATGGGACAATTGTGGAAAGTGAAATCATTTCAAGATTGTGTGTCGCTCAGCAAAAGTCAATGAGGTTGTGACAGATGCACACATTGATTCAGGGGACTCAGACATTCTCATCGACTTAATTGATAGCGTGGATATGTCTAGTGATGTCGACAGTGTCCACTCCAAAGCTGAGGATACTAACCAGGCTTTTGTTACTGTGAAGGTAGGAATTAAGGGCATACCAGTGGAATTCAAATACAGAAACAGGGTTTCAGGTAAATATCATACCAGCTGGATTATTCCCCTAAATTGGCACTACAACTGTACTCAGTAAACCGCCAAAACAGTTGATGGTTACACACAACCAAATGTTTTCCCATAGACTTCTATAGTAACGTTATATTTTAAAAAAAAATTAACTAAGCATTCAACAGCTATTACCTGTACGTGTGTGCACAGTTTGGCCTTAGAGCAGCAGTAAAGAAATAAAAAATGACTAGCTTAGCCAGCTCCTTTTCCGAGTACCGGAAGCTAAACACACCACCCCCAGTTTCGCACCAAATGTCACCTACTTGAAAATAGCTGTGGTCACATTCAGCATAAGTCATCATGTTGAAAAAGACAGTACTAAATATAGAAAAACATGGTCAGCTTTACTAACTGGATGGATGTACATTTGAAAGACATACAAATCTTACAGAATATCCTCAAATCACAGCCTGCAGATATCTCTCGATCAGCACTGAAGGCTCCCTACGAAAACCGCACTGTCAAAACTGGTACTGATTTGGTGTAGTAGAACCTGTAGGCATATGGCGGTACACATCTTCAAACTCACGGTACATGTAGCTTGCCTTGTCAGATTGATGATCGTGAATTCACAGCTGAGTATTACGTTGTAGAGACGGAATCAAACCCTGTACTCAGTCTCAAAACATGCCTTGAATTGGAGCTTATCCAACTTACCTGTGCAGTTGATACTTGTGGGTCGAGTGAGAAATCTGGAAAACCACTTGAGAAGAGCACCATTCTTCCAGAATATGCCGATGTGTTTGAGGGCATTGGGCTCTTTTCAGGTGAATGTGCGATACCCATCGATCCGAGTGCTATCCCTGTAGTTCACCCACCAAGAAAAGATCCAGTCGCACTTCCTGAGAGACTCAAAGAAGAAACTGGATCGAATGGAAAAGTCAAACATTATCACAAAGGTTGATGAACCAACTGAATGGGTCAACTCTTTAGTAATCGTTGAAAAGCCACACTCAAAGAAACTGCGCATATGCCTGGATCAATTGGACCTGAAACGTGCTATACAGCGTCCACACTACCCAATGAAAACACTTGAAGACATCCTTCCAAGCCTCTGTCAGGCTCGTTATTTCACTAAACTCGATGCTCGATCTGGATATTGGGCCATCAGACTGGCTGAGGAATCTTCATTTCTTACAATGTTCAACACCCTGTATGGACGTTACAAATTTTTTAGACTACCCTTTGGGATACGTTCAGCACAAGATGAATTTCAGGGAAGGATTGACGAGTGCTATGAAGGACTAGATGGCGTTGCATCCATAGTTGATGACGTTCTGTTGTATGGATGTACTCCCGAGGAGCATAATCACAACCTGCGGAACATGCTTTCCCGGTCCCGTGACAAAGGTATTAAGCTTAACGAGGAGAAGCTTGAAGTTGGTGTCACAGAGATCCAATACTTTGGACACATCTTGAGTGCTGAAGGCCTCAGACCGGACCCAGCTAAGGTCTCTGCTATATGCTCAATGAATCCACCACGTGACCGCTCTGAATTGGAAACAATTCTTGGAATGGTGAATTATTTATCCAAGTTTGCTCCTAATCTGTCCGCGATCACCAGCCCTCTGCGACACCTCCTTCCGGATCATCCTCAGTCCACAGCGTTTCAGAGAATTTAGGATATCATCACACAGACACCTGGGTAAGTTCTTGCCTACTATGACCCAGACAAGGATCTAACACTCCAAGTTGATGCATCCAAGTATGGTCTTGGTGCTGCTGTCTTACAGGATGGGAAGCCTGTCACTTATGAATCTAAGTCATTGACCACCGCAGAGGTCAATTATGCACAGATCGAAAAAGGAAATTTGCTATCCTATTCGGCTGTAAGCGTTTCCACCAGTATGTTTATGGTCGGCATGTGAAAGTCGAGTCCGATCATAAACCTCTCATCTCTATCATGAACAAGCCTCTTGCTGTCGCCCATGCTCGGTTACAGCGTATGAGTGAGTGAGTGAGTGAGTGAGTTTGGTTTAACGCCGCTTTTAACACTATTCCAGTTATATCACGGCGTGTCAGCTTAATGTGGGCGGGAAAGCCCGAAGTGATGCAGGTCTCAGACGTTTACCACTTCGGTGAAACCCACGAGCACGGGTATGGTGCTGACAAACCTAGAAACATAATCGGGGCGAACCGGGATTCGAACCCACAATCATAGCTTTCTGGCGTGCCCAAGGGACGCAACTCTGCACAGCGAGTCGCTGCGCCTTAGACGACTGGGCCACCCGTGCCCCGTGTTTAAAGTAGATTTTGACCGCCCGGGCCAAGTCGGACCCAACACAAGCCAAACACTTCTGATAGAGACTATGTTGAAAATGAAGAGGAAAAAGGGCTTTGATGACTGGGCCACCCGTGCCCCCTACAGCGTATGATGTTGCAGCTACAAAAGTATGACATTACAGTTGAACACAGCCCTGGGAAGGAAATAGTTGTAGCTGATACCTACCCGCACCTTTCAGAAGGTATGGACGCACATGCCCATGTGATAGTATCAAATGTTCCTGTCAGTGACAAGAAGATGGAGGATATTAGACGAGCCACAGAAGCTGACCCTCAGTTCTCCTTGCTCCAACAAACTATCATAGATGGTTGGCCTGAACATAGGAAGCTATGTCCAGGGACGATACTTGAATTCTGGAACTTCACGGACCAACTTGCTTTCATGGACGGTCTCATATTCAAGGGTCAGAAAATTGTCATACCCAAATCACTGAGGACAAGTTTGCTTGACAAAATTCACACTGGACACATGGGAGTTGAAAAGAGTCTCCGACGTGCTCGTGACATTTTGTTTTGGCCTAAGATGTCAAATGATATCACAAGTCTTGTACTCAACTGTTCTGTGTGCCTAGAGAGAAGAAACTCTAACCCCAGGGAACCCCTAATATCACATGACATTCCCAGTCGTCCTTGGCAGACTGTGGCCACATACCTCTTCTTATGGGACACCCATGATTTTGTGGTCGTTGTCGACTATTATAGTAGGTACTTTGAAGTTTGCAAATTACCCAGCATCAAAAGCACCACTGTCATCAATGCTCTCAAAGATGTATTTGCGAGACATGGGATACCGGATAAGGTGATATCTGACAATGGCCCCCAGTACTCCTCACAAGACTTTGCTCAGTTTGCAGAAAAATGGGACTTTGTACATGAGACATCAAGCCCCCATTTCCCCCAGTCAAATGGTCTTGCCGAGAAAACTGTCCAAACCATCAAGCGCATTTTTTTCAAAGGCAAAAACAGATGGCAGAGATCCACACATTGATATTCTAGAATACCGTACTACCCCAATGGAGGCAAATCTATCACCCTCTCAGCTACTCATGGGTCGAAGATTACGGTCCACCTTACCTTGTACCCAACATCAACTATTGCCTGGATCTGTTGATCATTCTCAGTACCAGAAGGTACTACAAGCAGGTCGGAGGAAACAAAAGCACTACTACGAAACTGCTGCCAAGCCCCTGTTGCCCCTTAAAACAGGAGAAGCAATTCGTGTACGACAACACAATAACTTGTGGACACCTGCAGTTGTCACAAAGCAGCACAATTCCAGGTCTTACACCGTTCACACCGGCGATGGAGCGGGATGTCGTCGCAACCGACGTCACCTACTAAAGACACGTGAAAAGCATGACTTACCTGAAATGAACATAGATGTCACAAGTAGTGAGTTACCACGTGTTCCACAGACTGACAGAGCCGTTACCTGTACTCGTGATACAGCTGAGGTCAAACCCTCTGATGACCCTGTAACATCACCGATCCCATCACGAACACACAGTCCCCAGAAAGTTATTGACAATGACATTAATCAATATATCACTCGTTCGGGTCGGGTTATCAAACCCAAGGTTATTGACTCAGTGAAGTTTTTACCAGTTTTAGCTCAAGATGATTGTAAGACTATACAACAGTCAATTTTGTGTCAGTGTCATTCTGATGGTCAGACAAGAATTGACAACCTTTGTGTTATTAGTTGTAATTCAAGTTTGCAGTGTTAAGCATCAATGAAGTGATTGAATATGATCAATATCATGTGTCTACTCTTTGTAGTCGTTTTCTGTGCTCTGTTCACTCACTGTCTCTGTGTCCAACTTTTTTTTATAAGAAAAGGGATGTACTGTTATCATACTGCATTATGCCACTAGCGGCTGTGATGGTGTATAACATATTAGAGTAATCTCCCTTGGCGACCTAGCCGTCGGGACCCCCTTTTTTACTTGATGTACCACCTGTGTATGTATGGCAATAAATACAAGACGGAACACAGAATGTCGTTCTCCATTATTTATTCGTCGGAGGCAGCAACAGCCTAGGGCTAGTTCAAGTTCTACAAATCATTCCTAAAGCGTGACAATATTACACTCACCATGTTCAGGAATCAGAGGAACGTTATTCTATCTTGTGTTGTCCCGGTGAATCGTGAATGATTCCCATCTTATTTATGTATTGTTTAGAGACGCTCACTAAAATAAACCTTTTGCATTGAAATATTGTGTTATGGTGTCACGATCACAAACTGATATGAATATTTCAGCACTGTATTTTAGAACCTAGAAGTAGGCAGGCCCTAGCAGACAAACAAGATGGTTGTGATGTGCTAATTGCACGAGCGCGCACGTGCATCCTTCCCGTTTATCAACGAGCGTCTCGGACGGCCCGGCCTTTTCAACCATTATCAGGCCAAGAGGTTGGCAGCATGAAGGCTGGAGTACAGATTAAAAATCTGTCGTTGGATTGGTGGTTTATCCAGTTATTGGTGAGTACTAACTTGTACAGAAGAAAAGTGAGTGATGTATGTTAGGTCATTTTTAGTGTGTGGTTTGTAAATGTATTTAGTTCACACCCGTACATACATTATTCGATGTAGATGATGGTATGGCAGTATAGGAGTGTGTTGTTGGGCGCTCTGTAAGGCTACAGTATGTCCCGACCCCTGTGTGTCTGGAACAGGTAGCCGAGGAGCAGGCAATTGTTGCCATTGTGAGTAATGTGTATTGGGGACTTTGAGCTGGAGCTGGAGCTGGCGCCGGCGTTGGTTTGTTGTATTTTAAGATGTTTTGTGTTAATTTGTTCATTGTTTTCTCTTTCAGAAACGCCCATTTCCTGTGTATGCGGTAGTTACGTTCAGAGCTGGTATTTGCTTTGATCTGAGCTGCTCATGTGTTCAGGACTGAATCCCGTTGTTTTGGAGATATTGCTCCTGTTGTTCAGAATGAACATTGTGTTGTGCGTATCTACGTCTGTGTGACGTGGTGAGGAGGCCAGTATGCCTGGTTGTATTGATGTATGTTCATGTGTACTTTGTTAAGTTCTCTGTGCGCCCGAAAATAAGTTTGTGCTAATTCATAGACCGTCACAAGTTTAATGTTTGCCTGAAAGTAACTTCGGTGCTCTTCAATGAGAACGTTTTACTGCGAATGTTTTGATCACATTCTGTCTATTTTCTTGACTCGAGAGGACTTATTAGTAAAATGGAATAGACATGACATTCGTGATTCAGTTGTCTGTCAAACAAAACCTCATCATATTTTAACTCATATGGTTTCACAAACGATTCCAAACTTCGATTGAATTTACGTTAGATGTGGCTCTGCATGAAAACAAACATAATTTGCACAAAATGAAAATGGATCTCAACACCAGGAATTGCTTCTGCCAACTTTTCTCGAACACCTACCATCATCACTATTTGATAGTAATTCATATACACATGCTCATGCTTTAGTCGGTACAATCGACCGTTTTTGACAGATTTTTACGGAATATGGAAATGTTTTTGTTGCTTTTATTTTCTTCCATATGATCATTGAGGGACCTGAAAATTAAACATAGTTACATATCATGTACACTAAATAAATAATTGTAAAAGTTGGTGGTAATCGTCATCAGATGTGTAAGGCATGTCACTGGGTGCCTGAATACAAATTTCATCTACACTTTTACATGTCATCTACACTACACTTTTACATTAAAAGATAATCATGTTACAATATAGAATATAACAGATATACAAAATATATACATATAGACAACTTTTTCAACCAAAATTGCATAAATTTGAAGCACGGAGTATCGTAATAAGCAAGAAGTGAACATAATCTTGAATGAGACACAATCACATATATTTATACTCAACAACAACAAAGTTCCTGTGACACCAATATATTTGTGTATTTTTCAAACAAGTAAAGTTTGGTTTTCAATATTGTAGTGCATGTATGGAATCAAGTCAAAAAACGCAACTGCCACAGAAAAGCATACATCCCATGCAAAAGCTGACTTTTATGCAAGCCCCATGCATTTCACAACCCAAGAATGGGTATAAAAACGTGCGTAAACGGGATTCCATATGCATTGTTTAGCATCTGTATAGCATCTGTATATATATATCTGTTGAATTTGTCTGTCCGTTTAGAATCGTGCTGACAACAACCACTCAGGGAAACAACAAAATTACGCAATTATTCAACATTACGAACTGCCACGCCTGTCCGAAAATGAGCGTCTGCGAGCCATTGGTATGCTTGAAGCAGGATCGCGTCAACGTGATATTGCAAGACAAATCAACGTCCACAGAAACACCATTTGGTGTTTATGGCAACGTTGGCAACAGACGAATGCAGTCAGAGACCATCCTCGGAGTGGCAGGCCACGCGTAACCCATCATCGACAAGACAACTGGATTCGAACAACACACCTACGGAATCTATTCCAGCCAGCAACAGTGACTGCAAGAAGCATCCCTGGCCTTCGACGAATATCTTCACAAACCGTACGTCGTCGCCTCAGATGTGCAGGGATTGTCGCCAGAAGACCAGCCAGACGTCCCATTTGGACAGAAAACCACCATCAAGCACGTCTACAGTGGTGCAGACAGCGTCTACGCTGGACGGCCATGCAGTGGGGACAAGTTCTATTCACTGACGAGTCTCGTTTTCACCTCAGCCACAGCGATGGACGGATTCGAGTGTACCAACGTCGAGGTGAACGTTACGTCAATCATTGTGTCATGGAAGAAGATCGGTTCGGGTGGTGGCAGCGGTATGGTATGGGGTGGGATTACAGCAAGACAGAGGACCCCTTTGATAGTGTTAGAGGGAAATCTCAATGGACAGCGCTACCGCGACGAGAACATCGGCCCTGTTGTTCTACCGTTTTTGCGTTGTGCCGGTGAGCTAATAAAGCCAAAATACCCCTATCTGGCCCCGCTCCTCAGCCCCTTGGGGGTCAGCCCTTCCATTTGTACAATATTAAATCCTCACCACCGGAGATGCTTCCAAACAAATAAATTTGATATCTGTCTCAAGAGAAAAAGTCGTTTAAAGGGAAATAGCCAAATTACCCCTATTTGGCCCCGCCCCCCAGCCCCTTGGGGGGTCAGCCCCACCATTTGTACAATTTTGAATCCCCACCACGTAGGGATGTTGCCCACTAAATATAATTGATATCTCTCTCTTAGTTCCACTTCCAATTCGTGGTTCAGAAGAAGAAGTTGTTTGAATAAATTGTTGACGTACGGACGGACGGACGAAGGATGCCACGGTATGGCATTATATCACGTCAAAGCCTGTAACAACATGGATGTATTCAAAACGTGTTTGCCTGTAACAACATGAATATATACAACATGTCAGAGTCGATACCGACAAGAAGTTATTCTACACATCAATGTGTATAACTACATGGATGTATTCAATATGTCAAAGTCTGTAAGAATATGCGTGTCTGCACAAACTTGTCACCTAATACATTTGACCACCATGTGACATAAGAAGGTCAATAATGTCTCTTCGCCCTCGAGACGTCGCTATATTGGCTGCTGTTTGACTTTTGCTGTTTCTGGCGTTGATGTCCACCATATCCAGTGAGAGGAGAAACTTCACAACCTCCACATTTCCTCCCCGACAGGCGAAGTGGAGGAGGGTGTCATGTCCTTTATCCAAGAGTGACACATCAGCCCCTTTACTTACAAGTAACTCTACCACTTCTTTATGTCCCTTATCTGCTGCCAGCATCACTGGTGTCATCTCCTGCCATCCTCTACTGTTGATGGACAGCATGCCCAGTGAGAGGACAAACTTCACCACCTCCACATTTCCTCCCTTACAGGCCAAGTGGAGGAGGGTGTCATGTCCTTTATCCAAGAGTGACACATCAGCCCCTTTACTTACAAGTAACTCTACCACTTCTTTATATCCCTTATCTGCTGCCAGCATCACTGGTGTCATCTCCTGCCATCCTCTACTGTTGATGGACTGCATGCCCAGTGAGAGGACAAACTTCACCACCTCCACATTTCCTCCCTTACAGGCCAAGTGGAGGAGGGTGTCATGTCCTTTATCCAAGAGTGACACATCAGCCCCTTTACTTACAAGTAACTCTACCACTTCTTTATGTCCCTTATTTGCTGCCAGCATCACTGGTGTCATCTTCTTCCATCCTCTACTGTTGATGGACAGCATGCCCAGTGAGAGGACAAACTTCACCACCCCCACATTTCCTCCCTTACAGGCCAAGTGGAGGAGGGTGTCATGTCCTTTATCCAAGAGTGACACATCAGCCCCTTTACTTACAAGTAACTCTACCACTTCTTTATGTCCCTTATTTGCTGCCAGCATCACTGGTGTCATCTTCTTCCATCCTCTACTGTTGATGGACAGCATGCCCAGTGAGAGGACAAACTTCACCACCTCCACATTTCCTCCCTTACAGGCCAAGTGGAGGAGGGTGTCATGTCCTTTATCCAAGAGTGACACATCAGCCCCTTTACTTACAAGTAACTCTACCACTTCTTTATGTCCCTTATCTGCTGCCAGCATCACTGGTGTCATCTTCTTCCATCCTCTACTGTTGATGGACTGCATGCCCAGTGAGAGGACAAACTTCACCACCTCCACATTTCCTCCCTTACAGGCCAAGTGGAGGAGGGTGTCATGTCCTTTATCCAAGAGTGACACATCAGCCCCTTTACTTACAAGTAACTCTACCACTTCTTTATGTCCCTTATTTGCTGCCAGCATCACTGGTGTCATCTTCTTCCATCCTCTACTGTTGATGGACAGCATGCCCAGTGAGAGGACAAACTTCACCACCTCCACATTTCCTCCCCGACAGGCAAAGTGGAGGAGGGTGTCATGTCCTTTATCCAAGAGTGACACATCAGCCCCTTTACTTACAAGTAACTCTACCACTTCTTTATGTCCCTTATCTGCTGCCAGCATCACTGGTGTCATCTTCTTCCATCCTCTACTGTTGATGGACTGCATGCCCAGTGAGAGGACAAACTTCACCACCTCCACATTTCCTCCCTTACAGGCCAAGTGGAGGAGGGTGTCATGTCCTTTATCCAAGAGTGACACATCAGCCCCTTTACTTACAAGTAACTCTACCACTTCTTTATGTCCCTTATTTGCTGCCAGCATCACTGGTGTCATCTTCTTCCATCCTCTACTGTTGATGGACAGCATGCCCAGTGAGAGGACAAACTTTACCACCTCCACATTTCCTCCCCGACAGGCAAAGTGGAGGAGGGTGCCATGTCCTTTATCCAAGAGTGACACATCAGCCCCTTTACTTACAAGTAACTCTACCACTTCTTTATGTCCCTTATCTGCTGCCAGCATCACTGGTGTCATCTCCTGCCATCCTCTACTGTTGATGGACAGCATGCCCAGTGAGAGGACAAACTTCACCACCTCCACATTTCCTCCCTTACAGGCCAAGTGGAGGAGGGTGCCATGTCCTTTATCCAAGAGTGACACATCAGCCCCTTTACTTACAAGTAACTCTACCACTTCTTTATGTCCCTTATCTGCTGCCAGCATCACTGGTGTCATCTCCTGCCATCCTCTACTGTTGATGGACTGCATGCCCAGTGAGAGGACAAACTTCACCACCTCAACATTTCCTCCCTTACAGGCCAAGTGGAGGAGGGTGTCATGTCCTTTATCCAAGAGTGACACATCAGCCCCTTTACTTACAAGTAACTCTACCACTTCTTTATGTCCCTTATCTGCTGCCAGCATCACTGGTGTCATCTCCTGCCATCCTCTACTGTTGATGGACTGCATGCCCAGTGAGAGGACAAACTTCACCACCTCCACATTTCCTCCCTTACAGGCCAAGTGGAGGAGGGTGTCATGTCCTTTATCCAAGAGTGACACATCAGCCCCTTTACTTACAAGTAACTCTACCACTTCTTTATGTCCCTTATCTGCTGCCAGCATCACTGGTGTCATCTCCTGCCATCCTCTACTGTTGATGGAGAGCATGCCCAGTGAGAGGACAAACTTCACCACCTCCACATTTCCTCCCTTACAGGCCAAGTGGAGGAGGGTGTCATGTCCTTTATCCAAGAGTGACACATCAGCCCCTTTACTTACAAGTAACTCTACCACTTCTTTATGTCCCTTATCTGCTGCCGTCATCACTGGTGTCATCTTCTTCCATCCTCTACTGTTGATGGACAGCATGCCCAGTGAGAGGACAAACTTTACCACCTCCACATTTCCTCCCCTACAGGCAAAGTGGAGGAGGGTGCCATGTCCTTTATCCAAGAATGACACATCAGCCCCTTTACTTACAAGTAACTCTACCACGTCGTTATGTCCCTTATCTACCGCCAGCATCACCGGTGTTATCTCCTGCCATCCTCTACTGTTGATGGACAGCATGCCCAGTGAGAGGACAAACTTCACCACCTCCACATTTCCTCCCCAACTGGCGAAATGAAGGAGGTTGTCACCCTTTTTATCCACGAGTGTCACATCAGCTCCTACATTCACAAGTAACTCTACCACTACTCTATGTCCGTTCTCTGCTGCCAGCATCACCGGTGTTCTCCCGCACCATACTCTACTATTTATATTCACAATGTCCTGTGAGAGGACATACTTCACAACCTCCACATGTCCTCCCAGACAGGCAGAGTGAAGGATGTTGTTGTCGAATCTATCGACGAGTGACACGTTAGCTCCTTTTCTCACGAGTAACTCAACCAATTCTATATTTCCCTTACCAGCAGCAAACATCACCGGTGTCCTTCCAATCCATTCTTTACAGTTAATGTCCGCCCTTCCTTGGGACAAGATGAGTTTCACTCTTGACAGGTCTCGGGTCCTAGTGGCACTATGGAGGTCGCAGAACGAAGGTGCTGTAACACAATATTTTACTCTACACATCTTGAAAGGTACAAGACTGAAGTTGCGAGACATATAATCGCGACAAAGCGAAGGTCTTTGACATCGTACTATAAATACGAAAACGACGTTATTTTCTGTATACGGACATTGGATTAAATAACTATGACAAGACCCGTTAAGATCCGGGGTAGAATAGGTCTTCAGCAATCCATGTTTTCCGTAAAAGGTGACTATGCTTGTCGTAAGAGGCGACTAACGGGATCGGGTGGCCATGCTCGCTGACTTGAATGATGCATGTCATCGTATCCCAATTGCATGGATCGATGCTCATGTCAATCACTGGATTGTCTGGTCCAGACTCGATTATTTACAGACCGCCGTCATTTTGCTGGAATATTGCTGAGTGAGGCGTTAAACAACAAACAAACAAAATATGACAAATTGAGAAATATATTAATTAACTGGTGTTCGTTTTAAAATGCATTGAAAAGTAAAATTGAACGTACAAACACATGGCAGCTTGTCTTAAATACACGTTATATTGTCAACGGATATGCTGCAAATTTATGTACACCCCAGGTGGGTCAGTGTTTTGATAATGGCACACGAATTCATGTTTTACGTTTACTGTTATACGTAAAAGAGGAAATCTGACATGACAGTTTAAGTTAAAAAAAAACAGATCAGGGTCCGGGTAACACTTCAATTCAAACTTAAGTTTTTAAAGATGGAAGCTTGAAAGCTCAACACCGCTTTCAACTTTTTATATTCCCTACACCGTTTTAGAAAGATGAAAAGCTCAAAAGCTCTACTTTGAGTAAACATGTTTTAGGAGGTATTTCGTAGTTTGGAAATCTAAGATGACGGAGACGTTTGTTTTGCTTGTTTACTCTCGTTTTTTTACAATGAGAAAGACCATGGCTTACAACATACACATGCGGTTGACAACAATGAAAGGTGCGTACCCACACACCCCAACACACACACAATCTGCATCTGCCTTTGCTGATATATTAATTGTATTGAATGTATGCTAATGCTCATATTTTAAAAACTACAAGTCCGAGTTTTATCTACATGTAACTGTAGCATTCAATCGAGAAATAAAATTAAATAGCTCGGGTCATATTTGGTATTTGTAAGGTGGAATATAGCCCAGTTGTCTACATCTCAGCCATCAGCATATACTGACTCTAGTCATTTATGAACGCCAGGCGACTTTCATGAAATTCCAGTTATTTTAAACCAACTAGACCTTGATGACATGTGTTGAGTTATCTATAAAAAATTATACATTATAAAATCAGTGCAGGCAATATTGTCATACAGCTCATTTGTTATATATTTATATCACTGAAGTTAAATCACTGAAGTACAACCTTATCATCTAGCACAGTTGGCGCACTGACGTCACACAATGAAAGACTATTATATGATTTTGTGTCACAGCTTTGCCTGTTCGTCCTTTGTGAGATACCAACGTTAACGCACCAGTAACAATAATACCATAGCGATCCATCAAGAACTAACAATTGCCGTGAGACTCGGACTTTGTCATCACCTCCCAAGGACCGTCAGAGGATTCTAAGAAGGTGTCGGAAATGCAATCTCCAGGTACACAACCTTTCATCTCTTCAGCGTGATTGCAACACATGCATCGCCTATGTACTGCGCATGTACAGAGTATTCACCGGACCTCAAGTCGCCGCTCAGGCATGCGTTATATGCAACGCATAGCCGACAGCTGTAACCTCACTTTTCTGAAATCTCCATAACTGCAGACGTATTTCTTCAGGAAACGCCACGAAGTCACTGAACCATGGCCTCCAACAAGAGTTGACTATGTCCACTACTCACTGATCGCCAAGCTGATG
Organism: Haliotis rufescens; assembly: GCF_023055435.1. NCBI lineage: Eukaryota > Metazoa > Mollusca > Gastropoda > Lepetellida > Haliotidae > Haliotis > Haliotis rufescens. The sequence goes on along the minus strand of NW_025964179.1, from coordinate 2,872,257 downwards.
ATGGTTTCACTTAGCTGCTCTCACGAGACAGAGACTGTTAGGACAACCTCGATCCAAGGATAAGGACCTTCTCCTCGCTGACTTACGATACATACGTGACAGTGTGACAGGTTATTAGATACCAGTGCTGGGTATGGTGCTGACAAACCTAGAAACATTATCGGGGCAAACCAGGATTCGAACCAACAATCATAGGTTTCTGGCTCGCCCAAGGGACGCTGCACAGCGAATCGCGGCGCCTTAGACGACTCCGCCACCCGTGCCCCCACCATTTGACGGAACATCGATGTCAATATTTGTTTTCTATTTACTTTTGAAATGTTTACACATCTCAATATTGTCTTGATAATGTATGTCTCGGATTGGCATATTCTTGAAATTGTATAATACGATGTTTCAGCGTGTATGTGATTTATAAAGAGTCTTGTATATATCTTACAATCACGATATTCTGTCTTATCGTACATGTAAATGCTCGGTGTATATGGTAGCGTCATACCTTTATTTATTATATAGACCCTTAAAGTCAGTTATTTTCAATGTAGAGCAAAGACTAACACCAGGCCGGGTAATGTCATACAGCTATTAGTTATGTGTGAAAGACTAGTATATAATTCAGTGTAACAGCTTGTCTTGTCCATCCTTTGTGACGGTGTCCGTCATTTGTAATTGATGATTGCTGATTGACGCCCCAAGTGACACACCACCTGTCATGCATGTTAAGTCACACTTTCATTATAGGTAGATAAGCATAAATTTCTAAAATTGGGACAGGTTTGGAAGATATTGCTTATTTAAAAGTTCATATCGCTGTAGGTGAAAAGCTTCACATCGGAATAAATAGTGAAATTCATCTCCAAACAGCGATAGAATCACAGATTGGACACTGGCGGTCTTCCCTTGGAATGTTCAACCATCGAGCAGTTCCAACAGGTAATCTATAGTAAGAAGTTCTGAATTTTAATATAGGGAGAAATATTGATTTTGAGAACAATAGATATTTCTCAAATGAGAGTGATACTTCAGGAACTTCTAATACGACCCTTTGGAGGTCGATTAGGCAACGGAATTCCAGTTCTGACGGAATTCCAGTTCTGACGGAATTGAGGCCGGCCATGGTGTGGAACATACCGATGGGTTTTGAAATACCTATGATCGACCGCAATTATCTAATACATTCTTCATCAATTCTAACCTGAGGACATTTTCAACTTCTATATGGATAGTATACATGTGTTCGTAGAGTATTTGGGATGGTTTATGATACACTTCTGAGGTAGCAAGCTTATGCCAAAAGGAGATAACTCGTTTATAGACTTCAATAAACCAAATTTGCCATATAACATAAAGTTGGGAGTCGCGTTTTTTTCAGTCCAGTGGCTAATTGAAGAAATTTAAGATGAACCCTTTCTATAATAGCTACATTCTCCTATCACCAGATCTCGACACCATATATTAGTATAGGGACGACGATTGCATCAAATACAGATAACAGGCAATCTAATGGCAAAGTAACATTTCGGGACTTCATGGCTGAAGGCTGAAAATGGCTTTAGTTGCGTTTTCTGACAGAGATTTGACAGCTTTTACACATCGCACATTCCTGTGTATGTTTAGGCCAAGGTAGTTACATGCATCTACAGTTTCGATGGGGTCGGGGCCAATAGTGAAACATGATTTCGATTTGTTTGCAGGTCCGGTACCAAAGATCACAACTTTTCTTTTGTTAGATAAACATTTAACTTCCATAGAGCACAGAGGTCAGATTTAACGATTTGTGTATGTCTTTGGGGTTATCACTTATTATAACAGTGCCATCAGCATAGAGAAGTATTAGGAGCTGAAAAAAAACTACAGTTACGTTAGTATCGATCAGATTTCCAAGGTCAACACTTTTACGTTCATTGTTCAAGATGTTTAGGAATATGGAAATAGGAGATAATGAAAGGTTTTCACCCTGTCATACACCATCATGACAAATGAAATCGTCGGAGAACTGGTTATTAATGCTAATTTTAAATTTTATGTTGTGGTACATATTCTTGGCCAGGGTGAAACACCTCCCTTCTATTCAAGAATATTGAATTTTATGCCATAGATCGACTTTTCATACTTTATCGAATGCTTTAGTGAAATCTATAAAAACCGAATATAAATTCATCTTTGATATTTTCATTATTTGCATCATCACTTGCATTGCTAAGATGTTTTCACAAGTAGGAAATCCTTTTCTAAAAACTGCTTGCGCAGGATTTAAAATGGTATTATCATCAACAAATGTAGTTAATCTGTTATTTAATATTTGGGTGAAAAATTTGCTGAAGCAGCTCAGTATAGTTATAGGTCTTTATAAATTAGGTTCTAAGCGGTTGCCCTTTCATTTAACACTCGTGAAGAGCAACCTCCCCATGGTGAGTGCTGGGTAACGCTAATAGCTCTTCCCCCGTGTGGACCCGGGGTAGAATATGTCCACAGCGCCCCATTGCTGGTCGTAAAAGGCGGCCGATTTGGGCAACCTGTTTGCCGTGGGTTGCGCCCCTGTGTCAGTGGAGGAAGGGATTCTGGTGATTGAGAGCACTGGACCAGGAACTGGTGTTCCTTTTGCCCAACAAACCACTTTGACCCTGACTTCACCTAGACGGGTGGTAAAATGGGCCCGGTTCTATCAATCGGCTGGTCACGCAATGCCCTGTGCATGGAAAAGTGCCACATTAGATATATATCATATTCAACAATTTTTATGATGTTATGTGATACTCCAATTTATGCAAATCTAAATATTGCCTAGAGTCCTATGCAAGAAGGCGGTGGCTCATGGGCCAATCTGGTGATTTTGACCTCCGAATAATGTATGTTTCCAATGTCTTGTCATGGGCCGAACCAGTCTGGCATTGAGTTGGTAAACAAATACAGCTGTTCGTGTCATCTTCCCTGGAGTATAATATCCCTGGTGTTTGCATCCTAGATATCCGGTGCAATATAACACTGTCCTTGTTGACACTCGATGGTGGGTGGGGATCAGGGGTGCTGAATCATTTTCTTTTCAACATGGCTCTACCACAATCTGGTTCATTTCGTAATGAAAAAAAGAGACGTCTTGAGGAAATTTATATTTCAACTAGAAACTCTTTCTCAAAATATTGATTCCTGGGCTAGATTCCTGGTGCATGAGGCTACTGATAACTTACCCATCAAATTGAATCCTTTTGCTGTTTCTAAGGCTGTGTCCGGGATTTGGGTTGGGTCAAGAACATCACCCGTCTCCGTGGTGGTTCGCTTCTGGTGGAGTGTGCACGGAGACAGCAATCTCTCAATCTTTTATCTATCTCTACATTTGCCAATATTGAGGATGCTGTATCTGTACACAGAACATTAAATTCTTGTCGAGGCATTGTTCGTGACAGGGCTCGTTGTCTGTCCGACATGTTTGAAGAAGAAATCGCTACAGAGTTGGAAGAACAGGCTGTTACTGCAGTTAAACGTTTCACGATAAAGAAAGATGGTGTTTTCACAAACAAAAAATCCTAATCCCATGACGTTTGCCCGTACATCTCTTCCCCAGTCAATTAAAGCAGGTTATTTCTACACCGGAGTGGATGTGTATGTCCCTAATCCGCTCCGATGCTACAAGTGCCAACATTTCGGTCATGGTTCCAAATCTTGTCGTAACTCTGTGGTATGTCATCGTTGTGGTGACAACCATGAGAGCACTGACTGTAATCATGATTTGATGTGTGCTGGCCCACATGTTGCTTCGTCTAAATCTTGCCCCGTGTGGCAAATGGAATCTAAAATCATGAAACTAAAATGTGAAGGAAACATATCCTACCTGGATGCCAAAATTCTATTCAAAGACCAGACAACGACTCCATCTACTACTTCCTACTCCACTACAGTATCCCCCTCAGTAGCAACATCATCTTTTTCTTGTCAGACTCACTTGACATGGGTCAAGTCAGAAGAACCTGTTGCTACTATTCAAATCCATCGACCTATTCCTGCAACTCAATCTTGTTCAGGATCTCAGATCTGAGATTCAGTCTGAGAAACAATCTCAAACGTCTGTGAAAGAACCAGTAAATCAGTCAAAAAAAACATCGATCGTCCCTTCACCTTCAGAGGTTCCGTTACAGAACTCACGGGCCTTTGGACATGGAGGCTACTCTGTCCTCACAGGACAGGCGGAGGAGTAGTTCCTCCTCATATTCACGCGAGCGATATTCAAATGAGCCACCATGACTCAATTGCCCAATATAATACAGTGGAATTGCAGAGGATTTAGGCATAATTTTAATGAGATGCAATTATCAATACAGGATTTACAACCGTCAGCATTGTGTCTTCAGGAAACATACCTGAAAACTACAGATCAGTTGACCTTACGACAGTACAATGACTATCATTCATTTTCTCCTCTAGGAGATAAAGCAACGGGAGGCTCTACTATCTTGGTGCGACAGGGGATCATACATGGTCATGTCCCTCTTAATACCAATCTTCTGTTGCTGTTCGTCTGACTCTGCACATTGCTTTTACGCTGTGCTCTTTGTATATCCCTCCTTCTTCTCATCTTCGACAGTCTGATCTTCAAAATCTGTATGACCAGCTCCCAAAGCCCTGCATCATCATGGGTGATCTGAACGGACACAACCCGCTTTGGGGAAGTGCAAATATAAGTCATAAAGCAAAAACCATTGAGGAATTCATTTCTGACAACAACCTGTGTATACTTAATGATGATTCTGCCACATATTTACATCCAGCCACTGGGACGTATTCTGCCCTCGATCTGTCACTCACAGAATAAAACTTGTATAATGAATTTGCATGGTCAGTCCATGATGACCTCTGCGGTAGTGATCATTTTCCCACTATACTTAAAACTGTTAATCCTACTGATGAGCAACCATCATCCAGGTGGAACTTTACCAAGGCTAATTGGTCCTTATATGAGGTACTGTGTACTGACAAATTAAAACATGACATTTTCGAGAATATTCCAGATCAGATACAGTCGTTTTCGGATTTACTGAATGACATTGCTGACCAAACCATTCCTAAGTCCTCTGCGAGTCCCCATATTCGTAAACCATGGTTTACTAATGACTGCAAACAGGCCAGAAAGGGCAGGAAGAAAGCAGAAAAATATTTTCGCCGACATCCTACGTACAGTCCATAATTTGGATAAGGTTAAAATTACATATGCCAAGGCATGACGTGCTTTTAAACAAAAATAGGCGACAATCTTGGAGGAACTATGTCTCCAAACACCTTCCCGTACACCAATGTCCAAGGTGTGGAAAATGGTTCAGAAAACAAAAGGCAAAGGCTCAAAATATTCTGTTCATCATCTTAGGGATGGTGATCAGTTATTCACTAATAAAAATGAAATTGCAAATAAACTTGGAGAAACGTTAGTCAAACTTTCTTCGTCATCAAATTATGTCCCGGAGTTGAGAAAATAACAGAAACAACAGGAAAAGAAAACAATACATTTTAATTCGGACAATGGTGAAGACTATAATGAAGTATTTTCATTACATGAGCTACATACTGCCCTTGGCCAAGCTCATGATACAGCAACAGGAGATGATAATATCCATTATCAGCTCTTGAAACATTTGCCTGAATCATGTCTCAAAACCCTTTTAGACATTTTTGACCAGATATGGACTTCAGGGAATTTCCCTCCTTCATGGCATAATGTCATTGTAGTACCCATACCAAAACCTGGCCAGAATCATACGGATCCCTCAAATTACCGTCCTATATCTTTAACCTGTAAAACCATGGAACGAATGGTAAATAACAGATTAGTTTGGTATCAGGAAACAAACAACCTTATTACTAACATTCAATGTGGTTTCCGGAAAAACCGAAGTACTATAGATCATTTAGTACGGTTAGAATCCTCTGTGAAAAATGCTATAGTAAATAAACAACACGTAGTATCAATTTTCTTTGATCTTGAGAAAGCCTACGATACTACCTGGAAGCATGGCCTTTAAAGGATTTACATGATTTTCGTTTGAGAGGTCGTTTACCTCATTTTATATCCCAATTCTTAACAGACAGGCAATTTCAAGTCCGAGTGGGTACAACCCTGTCTGACCATTATAATCAGGATCAGGGTGTCCCGCAAGGCAGTATTTTGTCTGTGACCTTGTTTAGTATTAAAATAAATAGTCTGTCCAAGGTTTAAACTGATTCAGTTGATGGATCACTGTTCGTGGATGATTTTAATATATCTTGTCGTGGTAAAAATATGCATACCATAGAGAGGCAGTTACAAATCTGTCTAAATAAAATTCACAAGTGGTCCCTCGAAAACGTGTTTAAATTTTCTAAATCTAAAACTAACTGTATACACTTCTGCAGAAAATAAAAGCCGTACAAAGACCCTGAATTATTTTTGAATGGCACCCCTATCAAAGCTGTAAAGGAGGCCAAATGCTTGGGACTCATCTTTGATAGCCATTTAACTTTCTCACCACACATTAAATCACTAAAAGCTAAATGTCTGAAGGCACTCGATTTGTTGAAAGTTGTATCTAATTTAAATTGGGGAGGGGATCAGACAACCCTCTTACACTTATACAGGTCATTGATCCGTTCAAAACTTGATTACGGCTCCATCGTCTATGGTGGAGCCTGCCAAAGTAATTTAATGAAACTAGATACTATCCATTGCCAAGGACGGAGGCTTTGCCTTGGAGCCCTTCGCAGTTCTCCTATTCCAAGTCTGTATGTTGAAGCGGATGAGCCTTCTCTTAAACAACGCCGTCTGAAACTATCTTTACAGTACTTCACTAAATTATATTCTAATGAGTCAAATCCAGCATTTAATTGCTTATTTAATCCTCATTTACGTAGATATTTACAATAATCTTCTGCTGCGAAGATTAACATTTAAGATATAGATCCCACACATCTTTTTTCAGCGCCTCCTTGGCATATGGTAAGGCCAAATGTGGACCTCACATTAACTAGACTTAAGAAATCTGATACAAATCCACTAATTTATAAACAAGAATACAATCAATTACGAAACACTTATTACACTTATAAATCTATATTTACAGATGGATCCAAGGATGGTGGCGCAGTTGCTAGTGCCACTGTCATTGAATCCAGAACAGTATCTTCACGATTACCCGATAATAGTTCCGTATTCACAGCAGAAGCACACGCAATTTTAACAGCACTAAAATATATCAAGGACCAATCCAAATATAAAGAATTCATTATTTTTTCTCATTCACTTTCGTACATTCAGGCTATTAAAAATATGTCCTGCAAACATCAATTTTTAATTAAAATTCTTGAGTTATTTAATGATCTTGCGACTGGTTAAAATGACATCGTCTTTTGTTGGTAACCAAGCCATGTTGGTATTACAGATCACGCAATGGCTGATGCTGCTGCAAAAGCAGCACTCAACAAATCTGTGACACCACTTCTTTTACCATACACTGATTATAAACCTATAATAAGATCTTACATCCGTGATCTGATGCAAAAGAAGTGGGACACCCAGGTAGGTATCAATAAATTACATGAAATTAAACCAAATATTGGTTACACCTACTTTGGCTGTCAGTCCAGATTTGAAGAGGTCATTATGCGGCGATGTCGTATTGGTCACTCGAGATATACTCATGAACATTCATTGAAAGGTGAGGATCCTCCCTTCTGCATCCTTTGTGATGAAAGAATCACGGTCAAGCATTTCCTGCTCGACTGTGTTAATTTTTCGATCACAAGGGATAAATATTTCAAAGTTTCATTGTTAAAGGATCTTTTTAACAATATTAGCTCTCATTTAATACTTAGTTTTTTAAAAGAAATAGAACTTGTACATAAATTTTGATCAATGTGTTTTGTAATTAATAAATGGTCTTTTAATATTGGTAGAATAAATTGGATAACTAAGATTGTCAGTGGCTGTACTTCGGTTGAAGTAGTGTAAAAGGATTGTCCCCCGGCGATGGTACGTAAGACCACGTCATTCACAGTATATATATTATTACCACGTTTTTAATCGCAGAATATATGTTCTTTTTAATTCTGCTAAATTGACAAGGGATGTTGTAAATCTTGCTGGGACCCTTGCAGGAAGCTGAAGTACTGTAAGTCCCCATGGTCCCTAGTGTATAGTATTTTTATTATGTATTGTTCTGTCTAGTGATGTATTTTATGGTTCCAAGCTAGTTTTGAATTATAATCTGTGATATGTCGAGTTATTTTACTGTCCCTTGTTGACAGGTTTCTATAGTTTACATGTATTTATTATGCATACCCTTTGAAAGTCACGATATGACTGAAATATTGCCATGGTTGCCTTTGATAATGGTTCATTCTATTACATGTATGTTTGAAGGCGACATCAAAGACGCCTCCCAACAGACACAGACAGTGTCGTCCGTTTCGAGTGAACTACCACCCCACTTCCACACGTCAGGAAGAGTTATTTAGTTGGTACACAAATAACTTTGATGCGGCGTCAGTGTGGAAGGAGTTTGAATTACGTCCGTCACTGGCCACAGAAATCCCCAAAGTATAGTAACATTCAACACGGTCCCTGCCGTTGAAATAAACTAGTGGTGCACGACAACGGCTGTCGAGCTGTCTGCTTCAGCTATCTTACAATCCCCTCTGTCACAACTGGCGTTTAACTGTTACCAAAACATTTATTGTAAAAACTTCGCTAACAGACTGACACATATCGTACACAGACCTCTTATTTGATAAAAGACCGCCTCCGTGGTCTAGTGGTAGAGCGTCCGCACGGAGAGCGGAAGATCTGGGGTTCGATCCCCAGCCGCGTCATACCAAAAGACGTTAAAAGATGGTACTTGTTGTTACCCTGTCTGGCGCTCAGCATTAAGGGGCTAAAACAAGGACTGGTCGGCTCGGAGTCAGTATACTGTGTATACAGTGTATACTGCGGCATGGAATCTCAGTGAGCTAGCACTATAAATCGGCATCAGTCCGGACTAGTACAAGCAGCCACACACACACGTGCATGCACGTCGCTATATAAGTGCAATAATCTTGGACGCGACGTAAAACCCAATTTCACCTCACCTCACCTATTTGATAAATAAAAGTAAGTAAGATAACCAGAAGATCAACTGGATCCTTATATTAACTGACGCTCCATTTTCCGAAAATATACACTTGATATGCGATTTAAAGACTAACAATATACATTTGAAGATCGTTTAGACAATAAAACCAAATAAAATATGTCTTGGTATCATCTAGCAGTATGTTAATTTTGAATAAACTCGAAAACATGATTTTACTGAGGAATACACCTTTCAATACTTGCATCATTTTCCCAGTTTGACCATAACTTGACAATGGTACCCATAAGTTCACTCTGCAGTATCTAAAGTCTTTCTAAAAACCTTTAAGTGCTTTAATAATTTTTAGATCGTCCACTCCACTCTGAGGTAACTAAATTATTAGACACAACATTAAGCTAAACTCTATACACTTATCTGCGTGGGATACTTACCTTGCACACAGACATTGCCACATCCATCTTCCACACATCGGGAAGTCAGATTGCAGACCTTGGATCCACAGGGTTTAGTCGGGACCTTCAGACAGCAATAAAAGGAACCTTGTGAGACAAAGGGTACGTCTATGATTTCTCTCAGTATAGGGTTCGTTATGTGTCCATATATAACTGTTTGTGTGAGGTCTCAGGTATTTTTGGCCTTGTGTCATAAAACAAAAGACTATCCCATGACCAGTATCCGACCTGTGACCACTAAATCATTTGAATACAATTCATTGTTACTCATTATAGCTAAAATGGACGAATTATCATAAACAGCCCACAAGTTTACAAGCAAAGTGCGTGCCACTGTTCCATTATATAATGGTTTCATCTTGCCTCACCATGGGTCAGTATCAATCACATTGTAAATATCAATCCCGTTTTAATATCATTGACGTCACCAATATCAATGAAGTAGCCAGTATCAATCGCGTTGCCAGTATCAATCACGCTGTTAATATCAATCCCGTTGTAATGTCAATGACGTTACCAATATCAATCACGATGCCAATATCAATTAGTTGTCACAATCAAATAACAATCTCTCTGCTCCTGAAGCTGGTTGACAGTACACAGTACTTTCAGACGATCCCCGAAAGCATGATATGGAAAGACGTTAAAAGATGTTGACCCTGCCCAACGCTCGGCATCAACCACTTTGAAGTTGAAAAAAGCTCTGAATGTATCACGCTCACAAATACACCCCACAGTTCTGAATTCTCTGTTCTGGGATATCATACGCTGAAATTGTATTGCCAATATCGACATTTTTTACATACGACTAAATCAGCATTCACGGTGTTATTTCCTGTATGTAGAGGATTTTAGTTACAAAATTAACATATCAGAGCTCGGGAGTAAAATTATATCGCCAATAATCATTCTGAAACTTCGCCGATAACGCTTGTCATTCAGAAAATACGCCGATGTAAACTTTTCTCCATAACAGATAGTATTTACAAAATCGCGTTTTCGTATGCCCTTATATCACTTACATTTCAATTTGAGATGCTACACATACATCTCTGGAAAATGACAAATCTTTGTGACTAATACAAATTGTCCAGGTGAAACTCAGCGAAACTTATTTGGTGTGAAAAGGAAAACAGCACTCAAAGAACTGTCCTTGTTCGAAAAATAATCAAAGCAACATTAATTTTGTGTGTGCATTTTCTCCTGTTTTGAGAGAATCATTCATTTATTCGTTGCAGACTTTTTGACAATATGAATGGGAAGAATATCATAGCAAGAATAGGGAACTATTTAACAGGTACACTAAGCCGATTTGGTAAATTCAACAGAAATTGTCAAAGTTTTTGTTCTGCGTGACCCTACAATGAATGACAACGGTATATTTCTGCTATTCTGACTAATCGTCTTGGTTACAATGGAAGACATTAAAACAATTAATAATACGCAGATTGGCAGAATGTTTCTGATTACTTACATGTTACTGTTATATGTGAGCGTATTTTATTGTTGAACAATGATTGTAACTGTGTTTCATTTGTAACAGGCACTCGTGAAGAGCAACCTCCCCGTGGTGAGTGCTTGGTAACGGTAATAGCTCTTCCCCCGTGTGGAACCGGGGTAGAATGTTTCCTCAGCACCCCATTGCTGGTCATAAAAGGCGACTAAATTGGGCAGCCCGTTTGCCGTGGGTTGCGCCCTTGTGTCGGTGGAGGAAGGGATTCTGGTGGTTGAGGGCACTAGAGCCTGAAGAGTGTTCCTTTTTCCCAACACACCACTTCGACCCTAACTTCCCCTGGACGGGTGGTAGAATGGGCCCGGTTCTATCAATCGGCTGGTCACGCCATGCCCTGTGCATGGAATACTTGATAATTTAGACATATCTTATCACACAGGTTTTGATCAATATATATGATAACCTTGATTGTGTAAAATAAAATATTACCTAGAGTCCTATGCCAGAAGGCGGTGGCTCATGTGCCAGTCTGGTGATACTGACCGCTGAATTCTGTGTTTTTGTAGGAAAATGCCATGGGCCGAACCAGCCTGACATTCTTCCTTTTATTAACGACAGTTATTCATATCTTTATTTCTGTAGTATAACATCCCTGTAGCCCTGGTGTTGTAGCCTGGCTTCCACTGTGGCACCGTCCCTGTTGACACTCCATGATGGGTGGGGAGCAGGGTTGTTGAAACTTTTTTCTCTCATTATGGATACCCCACAACACACTGGTTCTCGTAGCAAAAACAAAAGAAGACATGTTGACGTAGATAATATTTCATCTTCTGATGATGAATCTTCTCCAACCAACAGTGACTCATGGCCAATATTTCTAGTTGTAGAAGGCATTGATGGTCTGCTTCTCAAGATCAACCCTTTTGTAGTTTCAAAGGCTGTTCAAGATACTACTGTTAAAATTACTAGTGCCAAGGAACGACGTTCTTATGAAACAAAATAAGCGTCAATTTTGGAAGAACTATGTCTCCAAACTTAATTCACGTACACCCATATCCAAGGTGTGGAACATGGTTAAAAAATAAAAGGTAAAGGTTCAAAATCTTCTGTACATTATCTAAAAGAAGGTGACATTTTAATAACTGATAAATTCGATATTGCAAATATAATTGGCGAAACTCTTGCCAAAAACTCTTCATGGACAAATTATGTCCCCGAGTTTCAGGGATATCAGAAACAACAGGAAAAGAAAAAAAATAATTTTGATTCTAATAATGGTGGAGATTACAATGAAGTATTTTCATTGCATGAGCTACATACCGCTCTTGAGCAAGCTTTTAAATATCTTTGACCATATATGGACTTCAGAGAATTTTCCTCCTTCGTGGCATAATGCCATTGTAGTACCTATACCAAAAACCTGGTCGGGATCATACAGATCCCTGATATTACCGTCCTATATCTTAAACAAGTTGTGTTTGCAAAACCATGGAACGAATGGTGAATAATAGATTAGTATGGTATTTGGACACCAACAATCTTATTATTAATATTCAATGTGGTTTCCGCAAAAACAGAAGTACTATTGAAAAACATTTAGTACGATTAGAATCCTTTGTTAAAAATGTAATTGGTAATAAACAACACGTAGTATCAATTTTCTTTGATCTTGAGAAAGCCTACGATACCACCTTGAAGCATGGCATTTTAAAGGATTTACATAATTTTGGATTAAGAGGCTGCTTGCCTAATTTTATATCACAGTTTTTAACAGACAGGCAATTTCAAGTCCGAGTGGGTACAACCCTGTCTGATCATCATGATCAAGATCAGGGTGTCCCACAAGGCAGTATTTTGTCTGTCACTTAATTCAGTATAAAAAATAACAGTTTGGCAAAAGTTTTAAATGATTCAGTTGATGGATCACTTTTTGTGGATGATTTTCATATATCTTGTCGTGGTAAAAATATGCACACAATAGAAAGGCAATTACATTTATGTTTCAATAAAATTCACAAGTGGTGTCTAGAGAACGGGTTTAAATGTTCCAAATGAAAAACTAACTGTATATATTTTTGCAGGAAATATAAGCCGTACAAAGACCCTGAATTATTTTTGAATGGCACCCCTATCAAAGTTGTAAAGGAGGCCAAATTCTTGGGACTCATCTTTGATAGCCATTTCTCACCACACATTAAATCACTAAAAGCTAAATGTCTGAAGGCACTCGATTTGTTGAAAGTTGTATCTAATTTAAATTGGGGAGGGGATCAGACAACCCTCTTACACTTATACAGGTCGTTGATCCGTTCAAAACTTGATTACGGCTCCATCGTCTATGGTGGAGCCTGCCAAAGTAATTTAATGAAACTATATACTATCCATCACCAAGGACGGAGGCTTTGCCTTGGAGCCAATTCACAGTCTATATATAGAAGCAGATGAGCCCTCTCTTAAACAACGCCGTCTAAAATTATCTTGACAATACATAACTAAATTATATTCTCATCAGTCAAATCCAGCTTTTAAATGCATATTCAATCCTCCCTATGAAGATCTTTACAATATGAAATCAACACTCACTCCACCACTCAGAATCAGAATAAAATCTGCCATATCAGCTTCTAATATTAACCTCCAAGATATAGCTCCTACTCAACCTTTTTCATCAACAAAACTAAACAAATCAGATACTAACCAATTTTTTTACAAACAAGAATAGCATCAATTAAGAAACACTTACGACACTTATAAATCTATATTTACAGATGGATCCAAGGATGGTGGCGCAGTTGCAAGTGCCACCGTCATTGGATCCAGAACAATATCTTCATGATTACCTGATAACAGTTCAATATTCACAGCAGAAGCACACGCCATTTTTACAGCACTAAAATATATCAGTATCAATCTAAACATAAACAATTCATTATTTTCTCTGATTCACTTTCGTGCCTTCGGGCGATTAAAAATATGACTTCGAAACATCCACTTTAATCCAAATTCTCGAATAAATTCATTATCTTGCGACTGGCCAATATGACATCGTCTTTCGTTGGTTGCCAAGCTATGTCCATGTATCATTGGTGACACAATGGCTGATACTGATGTAAAAGCAGCAGTCATCAAATCTGTGACACCACTTCTGATTCCCTACACTGATTTTAAATCTGCAATTAGATCTTACATACGTGATCTTATGCAACAGAAGTGGGACGCCCAAGTAGGTATCAATAAATTACATGAAATTAAACCAAATATCGGTTACACCTACTTGGGCTGTCAGTCCAGATTTGAAGAGGTCATTATGCGACGATGTCGTATTGGCCACAGCAGATATACGCACGAATATTTATTACAAGGTGAGGATCCTCCGTTTTGTATCCCTTGTGATGAAAGAATCACGGTCAAGCATGTCCTGCTTGACTGTGTTGATTTTTCTATCACAAGGGATAAATTTTTCAAGATTACATCAATGAGGGATCTTTTTAATATCAGTTCTCATTTAGTGATTGGGTTTTTAAAAGACATTGAATTGTACCATAAATTTTGATTACCATGTTGTGTACATGTTATACTTTTTTATAATTGGTAGAATAAATGTAATAACTGAGATTGTTAGTGGCTGTTTCCTCGAAGGGGGTTGAAGTAATGTAAAATGATTGTCCCCCAGAGAGGGTACGTCAGACCACGTCATTCGAAGTATATTTTTCCGCCACAATTTTAATCGTAGAATGTGTGTCCCTTTAATATGGCTGAATTTGTCAAAAATCGCCAACAGCTGAAGGGATGATGTAAATCCGGCTGGGGTCCATGCAGGTAGCAAAAGTAATGTAAGTCCCCATGGACCCTAGCATGGTGATCTGCCTTCAGATGCTGGCGATCTACAGCCCCTTTTTATATTGTACTGTTTCATGACTATCTAATGATATCTTTTTATTGTTGTATGCTAGTTTTAATCATTCAATCTGTGATATTCTAGTAACTTTACTGTCCTTCGCTGACAGGTTCTTATTTGGATTACATATATGTTTAAATAATGTATAACTTCTCGTCACGATATGGCTGAAATATTGCCGATGTGACGTAAAGCATAAACTCACTCACTCACTCACTTGGGCTGTCAGTCCAGATTTGTAGAGGTCATTATGCGACGATGTCGTATTGGCCATTCGGGATAAACACATGAATACTTGTTAAAAGGTGAGGATCCTCCGTTTTGTATCCCTTGTGATGAATGAATCACGGTCAAGCATGTCCTGCTTGACAGTATTGATTTCTCTATCACAAGGGATAAATATTTCAGTGTAAAAACAGTGAAGTGATGTTTTTTAAAAGAAATAGACCTTATTCATAAATTTTGATGTACTTACTGTATTGTTTTAAAGATTGGTAGTGCAATTTAATAACTTAGATTGTTAGTGGCTGTACTCTCGAGGGGGGTTGAAGTAGCGTAAAAATTATTGTCCCCCTAAGAGGGTATGTAAGTCCCATATCATTCGAAGTTATTTCTGCATACCAGGCTTTTAAACGTAGTATATTCGTTAGTTTAATCTAAGGCTTAACTGGTACACTGTCGCCAGTCACTGAAGGGATGATATAAATCCCATAGGGTTCCATGCAGGAAGCAAAGGTACTGTAACGGTCCCCAGTTTGGTGATCTCCCTTCAGTGGCTGACGATTTCTAGCCCATTTTTACATTGTGTTGTTCATTAATGCTTACTGATTTTTTAATATTCTCAACTAGTTTTAAATCAAGTCTGTGATATTCTAGTAATTCCACTGTCCATCGTTGACAGCTTTTTTTAAGTCTAAATATATGTATCATAAATGTATCATAAATGTATAACTTCTCCTCACGATATGGCTGAAATACTACCCATGTGACGTTAAATAATAACTCACTCACTCACTCACTCACTCACTCACTCACTCACTTGTAACATGTGGTAAATCGCTTGGTCTTTTTATTGTTGCATTTAAAATAAAATACATTACAGTTCCGTAACGAACAAGCAACGAAAGTGTTATAATAGCCTGTAGTACATATTACAAACAAGAATAATGCATGTAACCAATTTATTGTATAACACTTGTTGTTATTATTTCCCCTACAGGTGTCTTGGGATGCCATCCACCATGATTCCCGCTAAGTGTGACAAATTGTTTCTGTTGAGATTCGGAAGATGCTGATTGCATTGTATTTAGACAATGGTTAGTCGTCAGGAATGTAGTACTATTTAGTCATTTATGATCATCCTGTTTGTTATTATTCACGATAATTTGACAAACATCAGAGTAATTATTCCACCATTGAAAATGAAACTCTTGCTCTATAGTTAGCCTCGCAAATAATTGAAGTGTACATGAGTAGTATTTCGTTTCCTATTCAAGTGTACACTGACCACAATACACTGACTTTTTGTCATAAATAAATTTCAATTTCCTGATGCGCTAGAGCCTGAAAGAATATTATTTATACATCAAGTGAGTGAGTGAGTGAGTTGGGTTTAACGCCGCTTTTTTAACAGTATTCCAGTTATATTGCGGCGTGTCAGCTTAATGTGGGAGGAAAAGCCCGAAGTGATGCAGGTCTTAGGCGTTTACCACTTGGGTGAAACCCACGAGCACGGGTATGGTGCTGACAAACCTAGAAACAATATCGGGGCGAACCGGGATTCGAACCCACAATCATAGGTTTCTGGCGTTCCCAGCGAATCGCGGCGCCTTAGACGACTGGGCCATCCGTGCCCCCTTATCCATCAAGCATATCACAGGCAAGGACAACGATATTGCATTGTCTTGAGTTGGTTGTGTCTGCAAACATGATTTGCATTTGTGTTGACATTTCTCATAATTCTTATGTTCAATGTATATATATTATTATGTGCAGTACTTGGTGATGTTTGTATTTTTATTAGCAAAGTAAGTTCACTTTGACACTTTGTTCAAACCTTTTTACTCCGAAGGGGGAGAATGTTATATGGCAGTAAATTTCATTGTTTAAGAATCATTGTATTTTTGTTAAATTGCTTCTTTTGAGATTCGGTAGACGCTCATTGCATTGTATTTGGACAATGATTAGTTGACAGGAATGTAGTACTATTTAATGTTAGCAGTCGTCAGAAAGTTACTTCCGGTATACCGTCGACTTACGTTGAAGTTTCTGTGATGTTCTGGTACCACTAGTTTGGCGAAGGCACTGTGTAGAAATGTCCAGCAACGAGAGCATGCATCTCGCTCACGTATTTCATCACGTCAAGAGGATCACCCATCACCCCTGAATCCCTACCTCGGTCCATCTCGGAAGCTAGACCGCTGTCGCCATTTGATAAATAGATAGTATTATCACTGACTTTTGCTATTACCACTGTATTTTTGTATTTGACACTGACCACTGTCATCAGATTATGTATTTCCTATATATTGTACTACCACACTATTGTGTACTGCCATTGTAATTTCTGATTTGTGTTTACTTGTATACCTGGTAAATTTTGTAATACATTGTTTAATGTATACCACGTGTTGGTTGTTTGTTGGTTTTAAACTAAATTATTTCAGGTACAGATTACAAGGTTAACATATTGTTTCAATTTGGGTATCGACACGTAATAATACATTTAATTGTATGCCATCTCTGAATCAGCGAAATTCCTCCTCTGAAAAGCTGCTGTCAGTGAACACGAACTCAAACATTCTGTCCAGATGTTTACAGTTTCAATCATGATACAGATTTTCCGTTCCGTTTACATATTTCTATGCAGAAAAAAGTAGGGAATATTTTGTTTTGAGGTGAAACTGAAATTTACACCAATGTGTGGGAATTAAAGTAATTGATTTATGTCGCTAGAACATTTCCGAAGATATTAGGCTCTCAAGCACAACATAGTGACAGTCCTGAAGCAAGTTACCTCGAACAGCACGTGCAAGGGTACGTGTGCCAGATTTGCCATTGTCCCTCAGACTTGGTTTGAGAAGACGCATATTATTTTCTTGGAACCAACGCTCATAGACACATGTTTAAATACATTTAATCAATAAAGCAGCAACATCATTGATCATGCGACGTTTGCAGCCTGCTAGACGTTTATGTGTCATTGGCATGTTGGAGGTTAGAATAGTGTTGCCCAAAAGCTGTCATGTGTATCAGTCTGTCATCGACAGATTGTGGGTCCGATACTGACAAAGACATGACTTAGATGATAGACGCCGCCCTGGCCGCCCAAGGGAAACAATTCAGGCCCAGGACAGATTAGTCAGAATGATGGCATAAAGAAATCTGTTGCAAACTGCCACTCATGGTGGATAGGGTCGTTTGCAACAGGTTGACTGTGCGAAACCATCTGCACAGACGGTATTGCATGTACGACATCAACGTGTCAACCCAAACCTACTGCACTGCATTTGAATCGTCAGTGGTGTAGGTAACGTATATATAGTGGGACAACAGCGTGTTTACATCTCTCATACATTTCGTATCTCATTCCATCAAGACCAGCTTTCATGTGAGGATCGCTCATGATCCCCCATTCCCTGTCTAGCCAATCTCGGAAGCCTGGCCATTGTCGCTGCTGGGTGAATATATATTATTCCTGACATGTATTTGATATTGACCACTTCCATCATATTATTTATTGCCAATGCGTATTGTACTGCCACTCTTTTGTTTACTGCCTTTGTAATTGCCGTACAGTAATTTGTATTGAAACTTAGTGAATTTTGTAATCCATTTGTCAATTGTATGTCATGTTGTTGGTTGTCTGTCGGTTTCACACTAAGTTCTTTTACGTATAGATTTCTTGATTAACATGTTTCAATTAGGGAATCGACATATAACAACAGTGTACTCCTTAATGGCAGGTGTAATGAGGCATTATGTTACACAAAGCGAGAAGAGTAATTCGTAGATCGTTTGTGAATTTAAGTTGTGATAACATGGAACCTGTCTATCTGAAATTATCATATTAAACATTATACTCCAAATGAAATACGAACATTTTGCAGTAAAGTTCACATTTACATTTCATCACCTAACATATGACTTATAGTTGTATGTGTGGTTTATTACTCATATGGGCTAAAATATGCAATGTAATATATTTTCCATATTGGCACTCATGAAGAGCAATCTCCTCATGGTGAGTGCTTGGTAACGCCTATCACTCTTCCCCCATATGGACTTGGGGTAGAATGTGTCCACAGCACCCCACCGCTTGTCGTATGAGGCGACTGAATTGGGCAACCCGTTTGCCGTGGGTTGCGCCCCTGGGTCGGTGGTGGAGGGGAGTTTGGTAGTTGAGGGCACTGGTTTGTGGAACTGTGTCCCTTTGCCCAACACACTACTTTGACCCTAACTTCATCTAGACGGGTGGTAGAATGGCCCCGGTTCTATCAATCGGCTGGTCACGCCAAACCCTGTATGTATTACTTCCAATACTTATTTTTGCACATACATGTATTATATTTATCACAAATGTATTGCTCGGTATTTTTGAAAACATATTTATTGAAATAATTATATAGCCTAGAGTTCTATGCCAGAATGTAGTGGCTCATCGGCAATCTGGTAATGTTGACCGCTGAATTATGTATGTCTCTAAATTATTGTTATGGGCCGAACCAGTTTTGCAGTAAATTTAGTAGATAAATATAGCTATTCATGCCATATTTGCTGGAGTATAACACCCCTGTAGCCCTGATGTTTTGCATTTTGGATGGCCAATGCATTAACACAACGTCCTTGTTGTCACTCGGTCGTGGGTGGGGAGCAGGAGTGAAGAACCACTATCTCTCACTTTGTCTCACAAACACTTCAAAGAGAAAACACGTAGATGCTAGCTCATGAGATGAAGAAATTGATATCAGATTGGATTCCTGGGCTCGATTTATTCTGATAGAGGCATCAAATCATCAACCCATAAAATTAAACCCGTTTGCCATTTCGAAGGCGATCAATGGCTGTTGTGAGGTCAAGAATGTCAACTGCCTCCGCAATGACTTCATACTTGTAGAGTGTTTGCAGAGACAGCAATTTCTAAACTTGATATCACTCACCAAATTTGCAAATGAGCAGGTTGCTGTCTCAGCACACAGAACGGTGAACTCATGTCAGGGCATCGTCAGAGACAGAGCCTGATGTCTGTCTGATATGAGTGAAGATGAAATTGTTACAGAAGTGTCAAAACAAGGTGTTTCAGCTGCCAAATGATTCACAAGAAAACAAAATGACACTGTTATCAAAACTAACACGTATCTCTTTACTTTTACACTTTATAAAATTCCTGAATATATCAAAGCTGGGTACATTGGAGTTGAGGCTTATGTCCAAAATCCACTCCGTTACAAGTGTCAGAATTTTGGACACAGTGCCAAGACTTGCAGCATCAGCATTGCCTGTGTGTGCTGCAGTGGCTCTCATGAGAGCACTGAGTGCAAAGATGCCATTAAATGCGCAAACTGCGATTGGGGCCACTTGGCCTCATCCAAACGCTGTTCACACTTCATACTTAAATCAAACAATCTTAAGATAAAACACACTACTAACAATGTATCTTTTCATGAAGCTAAAAACGTAGTCTCAATCCCCAAATACCTCTACTAAATCCTACACAGCAGCAGTAACATCCATTCCGATTGTCAAAGTTGCTTCAGCATCTACTAGATGCCAAACAAACATCTCTTGGGTTAGTGATCAGCAGATCATACGAGACATCACACCTCAAACATCTCCAGATGATACATTAAAAACAACATCAGATTCACAGACTGAGGCTGGACAATCACCACAACCTTCAAATGAAACATTGGAACCAGAACCATCAACATTCGAGACTTACATTTGACGAATAAGGATAAAAAGAAACTAAAAAACGGCTAGGACCCTCCACCACCTGGAGGTGCCTTCGTCTCAGTCCACGACTGTGAAAGTTCAAAATCAATTTGAACCTTTGGCGATGGAGGTCACTCCATCTCAAACAGGCCATGGGAGTAGACCTCCCTCCCAGTCAAGATTCGCAGAAGAACCACCATGAACAGTTCTAACCCTATTATACAGTGGAATTGCAGAGGCCTGAAGAACAATTTTAATGATTTACAGCTATTAATACAAGATTTGAAGCCATCAGCCTTTTGCTTGCAGGAAACGTACTTTAAAACTACAGATCAACTAAACATTAGACAATACGATTCTTATCATTTCTGTTCACCTCCAGGAGCTAAAGCAACTTGAGGCTCTTCAATCCTGGTGAGGCAAGATGTTATTCATAGCCCTGTTCCTCTCAATACCCCTCTACAAGTTTTTACTCTGTGCTCTTTTTACATTCCTCTGTCTGCATCTCTTTAGCATTCCGATCTTCAAGCTCTCTATGACCAGCTTCCTAAGCCCTGTATTCATACTAACGGTAAAGGCAAGCTCTTAGAAGAAATTATTTCCAACAATACTCTATGCCTTTATAATGATAATTCAAAAACATATTGACATCCTTGTATAATCACATACTCTTCTTTGGATGTATCTGTTACAGATTCAAACCTGCTAAATGAATTTGAGTTGCCAGTCCATGATGACATCTGTGGAAGTGACCACCTTCCAACCATTCTAAACCCTATTACCTCATCTGATGTTCCCCTGTCCTCTAAATAGAACTTTACCAAAGCTAACTGGCCTCTATATGACATTCTATGTACAGCAAAGTTATCACCTGATCCCTTTACTGACATTCCTGACACAGTAACATGTAAAATGTAAAACTCTTCAAACAAACTGAAGAATGTGTTCCAAAGTCCTCTGGAGTTCCACACATACGTAAACCATGGTTTACCGATGATTGCAAGCTATGTACGAAGGCAAGGAAAAAGGCGGAGCATTATTTCCGCCGCCACCCTATGGTCCATAACTTAAATAAATAAATGAAATAAAATGGTGACCATTTACAAACTCATAAATCAGATATTGCAAATAAACTTAGTGAAACTTTAGCTAATCACTCTTCCTAATCTAACTATGTACCTCAATTCCAAAAGTATCAAAAAAAGCAAGAAAAGAAACCTATAAATTTTAATTCAGATAATGGGGAAGATTATAATTAACTATTCTCTATTCATGAAGTACACACTGCCCTTGGACAAGCTCACAATACTGCTACAGGAGCTGATAACATGAATTATCAACTCCTGAAACACTTAATTTGGACATCAGGGAAGTTTCCTCCTTCATGGCGTGATGCTATAGTTGTCCCGATACCCAAACCCGGTCGAGATCATACCGACCCATCAAATTACTGACCAATACCATTGACAAGCTGCGTTTGCAAAACCATTGAACGCAAGATAAATAATCGACCTGTTTGGTACTTAGAAACCAATAATCTGATTTCTGACATACAATGTAGTTTCCGGAAAACCAGAACCATTTGGTTCGCTTAGAATCATTTGTTAAAAATGCAATAATAAATAAGCACCATGCAGTTTTTAATCTAGAAAAAGCATATGACACTTCATGGAAACACGGTATTTTAAACGATTTACTTAAGAATTGACCTTCACTTTGTGTGAGTTCATTGGAGTATGAACCTTCATAGAGTGAGGGCCAAACTGTATGAACGTCGGAGCTTGCGACATCTATGATCTAATGCAAAAGAAGTGGGACACTCAAGTAGGTATAAATACTTTACATTAAATTAAACCAACTATTGGCTACACCTACTTGGGTTGTCAGTCCAGAAGTGGTCATAATACGATGATGTCGTATTGGCCATAGCAGGTATACAAATGATTATTTATTGAAAGGTGGGGTCCTCCATTTTGTATCCCTTGTCATGAAAGAATCACGGTCAAGCGTGTCTTGCTTGACTGTTGATTTTTCTATCACAAGGGGGGACAACAGGGATAAATATTTCAAATCATCATCAATAACGGATCTTTTTAATATATTCAATTCTCATTGAATAAAAGTTTTTTTAAAGAAATTGAACTTATTGATAAATTTTGAATTGTGTAAACAGCTTTATTGGTAATGCATAATTTTTAACTTAGAGTGTTAGTGGTTATATCCTTAAAGGGGGTTTCGGTAGCGTAAAATTATTGTCCCCCTGAAAGGATATGTAAGACAACATCATTCATTCAAAGTACTTTTTTTCTTGCCTCGGTTTTAAATGTAGTATATTTGTATATTTTAACGGTTGGCTTAATCACATACAAATACCATCAGCTGAAGGGTTGGTGTAAATCCTGCACGGGAGCCCTGCAGGTAGCAGAAGTAATGTAAGTCCCCATGATCCCTAGTAGGGTGGCCTAACTTTGCTTGCTGGTGATCTATAGCCCATTTTTAGGATGTATTGTTGATTGAAAATGTATACGTTTTACTGTCCTCAACTAGTTTTAAAATCGAAACTGTGATATTCTAGTTATCTTACTGTCCATCGATGACAGATTTTTATAAAATCAAAATAAAGTTAACTGTTTCCTCACGATATGATTGAAATAAAGCCGATGTGACGTTAAATTTGCACAGTGTAATATTAGTTATTCTCGAAGCTGATTGGTCAGTTAAACCAGAATAAATTTTCATTCGACGACGGGACTCTTTTCCTCTCTTTCACTTCATTTACAAACCCACGGCATTCATTCACATAGTTTACATGCTACACTCTCACTGATTTGAGACTTTTAAAACAAGAAACATATACTCAAAAACAAACGTTCCTGTGACACCAATATTTTTGTGAATTTTTCAAACAACTTAAGTTTGGTTTTCAATATTGTAGTACATATATGGAATCGAGTCACAAAAACGCAACTGCTACAGAAAAGCATTCCTTCCATGCAAAAGTTGACTTTTATGCAAGCCCTATGTATTTCACTACCCAAGAATGGGTATAAAAACATGTGGATTCCATATGCATTGTTTGGCATCGTGCTGAAAACAACCACTCAGTAAAACAACAAAATTACGCAATTATTCAACATTACAAACTCCCACGCCTTTACGAAAATGAGCGTCTGCGAGCCATTGGTGTGCTTGAAGCAATGTGGAGTCAATGTGATGTTCCAAGACAATTTAACATCCACAGAAACACCATTTAGTGTCTTTGGCAATTGGCGAATGCTGTCAGAGACCATCCTCGGAGTGGCAGGCCACGCGTAACCAATAATCGTCAAGAGAATTGGATTCGAACAACTCACCTACGAAATCTATTCCAGCCAGCAACAGTGACTGCAAGAAGCATCCCCGGCCTTCGACGAATATCTTCACAAACCGTACGTCGTCGCCTCAGATGTGTAGGGATTGTCGCCAGAAGACCCGCCAGACGTCCAATTTTGATAGGAAACCACCGTCAAGCACGTCTACAGTGGTGCAGACAGCGTCTACGCTGGACTGCTATGCTGTGGGGACAAGTTCTATTCAGTGACGAGTCCCGTGTTCACCTCAGCAACAGCAATGGACGGATTCGAGTGTACCAACGTCGAGGTGAACGTTACGTCAATCATTGTGTCATGGAAGAAGATCGGTTCGGGGGCGGCAGCGTTATGGTATGGGGTAGGATGACAGCAAGACAGAGGACCCGTTTGATAGTGGTAGAGGGAAATCTCAATGGACAGCGCTACCGCGACGAGATCATCGGCCCTGTTGTTCTACCGTTTTTGGTCGTCTGTTATATTCTGATCATTTTATTCTTCTAAAACTAGTTTTACAATTATATTCTGTGATATATTGCTGGTTGTTATACTGTCCTTCGTTGACAGTTTTTTATATATATAATATAAATGCATAACTTGTTCAAGTCACGATATGGCTGAAATATTGCCGGTGTGACTTTAAATATTAACTCACTCTACCGTTTTTTCGTCGTCATGGCCCAGGCATTACCTTTCAACATGACCACGCCCGGCCTCATACTGCTCGACTTGTGCAAGATTCTCTTCAACAAAACAACATGAATGACATCCCTTGGCCGGCTCGCTCCTCACCAATCGAGCACATGTGTGATGAGAATGGATCGGCGCCTTCGACGTCAACCACGTGTTCCACAGACACTGTAGGAACTTCGAAATATGCTCCAGCAGATATGGACAGATATCCCACAGGACTTTGTGTGACGCCTGGTCCATTCCATAAGACGATGATGTGTTGCTTGCATCGCAACCAGAGATGGATACACACGCTATTGATTTGTAAATTGACATTTTGGCATGTTCATTTATTTTTCATGAAATCACGCATTTTCTGAAGTCAGTTTGGCAAATGAAACCATTTGAAGACTTACAGGAGTCTTTTGTCTGTTGCAAGCCGAAATTGTTTCAGATTTGGTAAAGAACATAACTTTGCATCAAATCTTATTCAATGTCACAGGAACTCTTGTTGTTCAGTTTAGTTTTGTTCCAAAATTCAGATTGCATGGGTTGCCAGAAACTGTTTCTAGTGCACCAAGATCGACACCACCAAGTCCGGGTTTGCCAGCATACCTGCCAGAGGTCTTGCTGTTTGACGACTCTTTCGACACCCCCACCCCCACCCCCACCCTGCCACTGAAAATGATAACACAATGAAAAAGACTACACTTGACACGAATGTAGCTCCACAAATGTCTACATGCAGCTTAAACGACACATGATAAGTGGAGGAAATTTGTCCCAGTGAACTAAACATAATTATTTTCATTTTTTTTCCATTTTGGCATGAAATCAGATTGTTCAGAATAGCATGTCTACTTTGAATGGGATCAGTTGAAATGATAAACAACACCTGCTCGCGAAAGCGATGCACTTTGCTAAACTCAGAGAGGTTCTGAAATCAGAACAAAAATCATTTAGAAAAAAAGGAAAGGGAAACTTATCACAGTGAGCTGATCCTATATCCGATAGTAAACTGACTAAACATCGTGACTACGGACAGCTTGGCACCAGTTCTCCAGATGTTGTACTGGTCTATCAACAGCTATTCGACCATTATTGAATCACAACATCAATCTACCAACAAAATTCTGTCTTCGACTATGACCACTCCATAAGCAAGTTTGACAAGTCCTTAAAACCGTAGATGCACATGTTCCCCATCAATCTGTACTGTGCCATGTTTCCCATCAGTCACACTTGTCTCAAATCACACACGGTGTTCTTGTCCAGAATAACACTGGTTCTTTTGTAGTTCCTGGTTTCAGCTGTCTGACATCAGGGTTTAGTTGGGTCAGTCATTCCGACACCTGTGCCAGCAATCGTACTTTTCAAGGTTTACCTACTTTTTGTAACATTTCTCTGATAAACATGACTTCTGTTACATGTTTGGACATTTGTTTCGAATGACACATGAAGAAAATGACAGGTTTTCCGTGTTTCCTCACATATCTATGCACGACGGGGGCGGACAGTCAAACAAGCCACTAAATCAGACGAAGATGGCATGTTCTTGAATTTAAATCAAGGGAGTTGCTTTCTTAAATTTAAGCAACGTTTTCAGTAAAAAATTCGTTTCCCCAAATGACCCAAAATATTTCAACTTTCAGGAACTACCACTTTCATTTTCCTATTCAAACACAATTTGATAGAGGTTGTCCAATTCCAGGAACGTGTTGAAGAACGTGGACTTGGCAGGTCATGATGTAAATTCCACTACTTCAGGCTACTAAGACTCATCATACTGCTATGAACCTATCGGTCATACAATTGCAGGTGACTTCTCTGGTGTTGACACAGCCTTTGTCACTTATTCAAATATGGACCAACACATCGTGGGCCAAATAGCATAAACATTTTATGTAAGCAAACACTACATAAATTGTTTGATCACAGAACCTGATATAAGTTACATATCACATAAAGCCACAAATGTTAACTGGGGAAGAAATCTGCCAAAACCAGGTATCAGTACTATTTACTTTTGACTTGACTCAAAAAGCTGGAGACAGGTCCATTCCTATTTTCTACTGGATTCCAAAGCTCCATACAAATCCTTGCAAAGAGATATACATTGCTAGGTCCAACAAATGTACCATCATATCCCTATCTCAACGACTTACCCCAATCCTGAATACAAGGAAGGACTTTAGTAGTATAGACGATGGGGTCACGGCCGCAACCCACCCTGTATCAGGTCCAGACCCTGTCAATGCTTCTATGGGGTGTGAAGTTAATGCGAATTTATGTGAAGACGATCCAAGGATTGTCAAGTTTAGAGGAAACCTTTAAGATAAATGGTAATGAAAATATTCTCTATTATTTTTACTTGTAAGCATACCATTATTTTGGACAAAGTGATATTCAACATTTTTACAGAGTTCTTCGTTCATTTTACATGGCGACCAGACTGTATATTCTTTTTCACATTAGACCGATCCAGTCTGTCAATCAAAATTGGCGCAGGCGTCAGTTTGAGCCAATCAGAAGGCCGGGCGCGCTTTGCGGATTTGTTAGACTTACTTCCGGGGTCAAACCATACCCGAGAAGAGACGTGGCTACGGTTTGTGCTATTTTCAGTCGCGATATTCATTACGTATTGCTGGGATTAGATGTTAACCTTTACCCAAACCCACAGGGTCGGGAGAAAAATGTTTGATGCTGATCAACGTGTGCGGTAGGCCTCACAATCAGTTAAATGTTGCCACCATCTTCCATAGGACCGACTTCGGCCCGTAGGTGACAATTTGCACGAATTTTCACACTTTTGCACATATCAACTCTATACGGGTCAATGACAACATGTAGCGAGTTCTGATTTTATGCATGTTATAGACAAGCATAATGCTTGTTACTACAAACTCGTTTTTGAATAATGTATTTTGGCAATATCGGCAGTGACACACTGTAAACAATTATGACAGTGATCTGATTTTGATAATGGCAGAACGAAATCTACTATTATTTACATTGAAGTACAATCTAGTGGAAATTGTATTCCTCTATCTTGATATAATTAAATTTATTTTGTTACAGATTTTTAGATATGATTTAGTTTCAAAACCACAATAAGCCTATATATTACTTTTGCATATTACTCGAGCATAATATTGCAAATTACTCTTTAGACATAAAAATATAATCATTGTCAATAGTTTTCGTTCCACAAAATCTTCATATATCAGGTTATAATACTAATAATAATTATCCACAATAATTCATATAAGTTCCCATTAAATCATGCTTTGACTATCTCAGAATTTCTGTGAAGAGACAGAACCCATGCAGTGAATTTACCTGATCATTGTTGTGAAATGGAATCATCCCTTCAAGGTTAGAAAGAAGCGGAATATTCGTGAGAAGGAAGTGAATTACTGAAATATTTTGACAGATTGAAATGATAGAAAAGGTTAGTTGATATAAGAACATTATTGGTTTACGATTGTTTACAACATAAGTTATTCACTGGTAGCGGAAGCTTACTGATATACATTTCATTGAAACAATAGAATTGTTTAAAACGATTATAAGTGTCGAGTCATTTTAAATAATTTACTGGAAATAATAGCAAGTCTTTTTATGAACACAGCGTTACATGGTCAAGTAACGATATCAATTATAATTCAATAATGTTATTAATAATTATTCCAATGAGTTATTTAATTGATACCGTATAAAAGTAAGATAAACATGATTTAATTGCACTAACAAACACTAAATGTTTGATCCACCTGGTATAAAACTTAGCTTGTTGGCTCTTTCTATAGGACATAATATTATTTTTAAAACATCTTTTTAATTGTTGAAAGTGATTACCTGTATCATAACGCATAATGCTTATTTCAAGGTACAAAGAATTTGTAAAAAGAAAGGCAGTATCTCTTTGTTACTCTTTCATCAGGCATTATCCAGAGTGCCTGATCAATTCTGATATAGAATAAATTATATAATTCTTAATACATTTCATATGTAACTGTGAATATTGAAATGAATTTAACCCAAAATGTAATTCTTTACCTTGATTTCAGGAGATTGTAAATATTTGATAATTGAGCAAGAGCCAGAGTTTATTAAGGATGTTGATTCTTTACATATTTTTCAAGTTTGGTTATGATTATGTTGAGAATGAGCTTTATATTTACTTCACAGTGATTTTGCTGGCTTCAGGAGATTTTCAAGTGTTTTTTTATCATTTCATATCCCTTTACCAAATTTTAGAACAACTTTAGGACATTATGAATGACAACCTGTCAGTATCCTAGAAACGGAACTGGTCTGAATCCCAGTTTGTGTGTATTTTCATTATTTAAGGAAAGGTCATGTTCACACCAGTATTTGTCAAGCATACTTGGGATGTATGTTTAAATATCTAATGAACTCCAGGTGTCTAGCAACCTGATATCTGCATTTAGTGAGTGAGTGAGTTGGGTTTAACGCCGCTTTTAACAGTAATCCAGTTATATCACGGCGTGTCAGCTTAATGTGGGAGGAAAGCCAAAGGTGATGCAGGTCTCAGACGTTTACCACTTCGGTGAAAACCACGAGCACGGGTATGGTGCTGACAAACCTAGAAACATAATCGGGGCGAACCGGGATTCGAACCCACAATCATAGGTGTCTTGCGTGTCCAGGGGACGCAACTCTGCACAGCGACTCGCGGCGCTTTAGACAACTGGGCCACCCGTGCCCCCATATCTGCATTTAAATGTATGTTGTTTCATGCATAAGTAATACTTGTCACTTCACATGCTATTTTTAAAATGAAATATATATCATTTAGTTTTATGTCCTATAGGCATGTGGTTTCTGGAGCAATAAAGGAAATATTTATTCTTACTAAGTAACAGTCGTGATGTCAACAGATAATAAGGTTGATTAAAGCTTTGAACTTATGACATACTTTAAGTCCTTGGATGGCATTTAGAAGTGACACACATAAGGACGATAATTTAAAGATGGTGGTATTCCTCATAATTAACAAGTTGACATCCATAAATTTTCTTCCTTATGAGATATTTCTTGTACTTAATTTACATGTTAAGCTGTTAACAGTAATTATTCTTGGATTCATGACAAGACTTTTGATTAAAAGATCATATGTGGAATTTAATTTGTGTTGTAAATTTTATCAATCTAAGTTAATTGATGAGAAGTACTGCAGACCCTGTCATCGCAGGTTTCCTTCTCTGTAACATGGATCCGATCGATTTGATGTAACCATGGCAGTTACAGGTGCTCATTTTAACTTGGATCCTCTCAATGTCTTCAGCTGTTCTCACATCCATGTACCTAAATACTGGCAGTTTATTAAGTCCAATATCCTTAAAGTGTGACCAGAATTTTCGTCTAAATTTAGAATTCCTTAACTTAAGTGCCCTTGGCAAACAGATTGGGGAAAAAACTAATAACATAATTTCCTTTTATTTTGCATTATTTCAGGATGGTATAGATATGTTAAGATTTTGAAGAGGGACATTTTACTGACATCTGCTACAGATTTGGGGCTGAATATCAGCCTCTGAACATTACCAACCCCGTGTTCAAGATGCCAAAATATAATATATGTTAAGATTCATTTATTATGTAATAAAAACCAATGTAACAGTGGGGGGAATTTATGTACTGCCTTGATTTTATCCACTATTCTTTTATATTTCTTTATTAGAAAGATCCACTAACTCTAAGCCTTTCAGGTTATATTGGTTTTACTTAGAGCACCAGACAAAAAACGTGGGCAATGTAACTGTTGACTATCTATTTATAGATATACACATGTTTTGTAATTTGTGCTTGTGCTTAATTTAGTTACTCCGCCCTTGGATGAATAATATATTATTGACATGCTGTAAATTGACAATATAGTATGCTCTGCCTGACATGAGTGCTTTGAAATATTGCAGGCTTCTAACTTTCAGCCATGGTGACTTCCTCATTGACCGATACACCATTACATCGGACTTATGACTCATTTTCACTCCCGATATGCAATTTGACAACTAAAATAAAACCCAAAAAAGATCATGTATAACTCTTGCCAGATAGTTTTGACACACGACTGGTAACAAAGCATTCTGAGCCAAATCCATCGACCGCACATTCAAGTTTCGCCGGCTGGGACGCTATAGCGAATAGACAGTGGTTGTCCCCCCTAACGCCTCAAACGAGGACGCCAGCTTGTTGGCGGGGCTTATCGGTCGGGAATGGATCGGTCTATTGGAAGGAGATAATTTATAACCGTATTCGGATGGCTTGACATCCATGATAAAATATGTACCTTGTGGTAATTCTCGCCATTTGATAATTTTGTCCCAGAACATAAATGCTTTGACAACTTTTTCAAGTTCTTCTTTTGTTCTTTTGTAATTGTCCATTGCTATACACTAATGTGAACATTTATCTACATGGAAGAAAAGAAACATCAATATTAATCAACAATGGATAATGTGAGGATATTGGAAAGGTATGCGGTCAATACAAAAACTAGTTGCAGTGGCTAAGGTATCTAAAGATGTTGCCAAGGGTTACTTAAAGAAATAAGCGGTATGGTAAATATACTTACCTGTCCCGCATTATATACTGTAAATCGTGAAATAAATGCGTCTCTAAAAGAATGCGACCGCTGGCCCCTAGCTAAAAATGCAACTCAATATGAATGCGGCACCTACTCTTCTCAAGCGTCAGTGGATTTATATCTTTAGAAAATGTCCTCTGTCAGGTTTACAGGAGAATCCTCACATGAATCCAATTACACAAGAAAAAGCACAGCTTATCAGCGCCGAGGAGAGTACGCTAAAACAATACATGCACGCTGGCTCGAGTCGGCCTTTGACGCAGTCGCAAACTAAAAAGCCACTGTGTTGTGTGGGTGGCGTCTGTCTGGACTTGCATGACATAAGTGAGTAGAACTCTTGTCTTGACCAAAGCAGTGACAATTCACACGATGTAATTAGCGTTTGAATGCCATTGTTTATATACTTGTTACAAGTGTTGCTCAATAAACAGTGGTGTGGAATACATAGTTGTTTGATTTCAGCGTATATCTAAGTTGGTATTTCTGCTATCCATAATGTTTTATTGTTGATATAAATGCGATGTTTAATAATACAAGCAAAGACCACCCACATTGTTTGCATTTAATTCACACTCGCGTTAATTTAAAGATTTACGGTATTGGTGAAAACGTTTCATATTATCGCATAATGACAATCATCAGGCTGACCTCTTGTTTATTCCACATGATAAGGTAAGATGTAAAACATATATATATGCTTTAACTGTAGTAAATATAGGTAGTCGGTACAAAGAAGCTAAACCAATAACCTCGAAGATTCAACTGAAGCAGCTAATGCACTTGTTCGCATATATAAACGTGTACCATCAAAATGGCCTAGGTCATTTCAAGTAGATCCTAGACGCGAGTTTATGGCATCAGTAACTAAACTATAAATAAGCTCAATGTTACAATCAGGCATGGTGAAAAAGAGGCCTATTGTAGCCAAGCTATTGTTGAAACATTTAACTGAACATTAGCAGAACGCTTGTTTGGATATCAGCATGGCATTGAAATGAAATCAGATTGGTTAATATCAACGGAATAGGTGACACAATTATCAGCTGTTGTATCAGTGCTAAATCATGAAGTTACAAGATTAATTGGAAAGAAACCATATTTATTCCAGCACGGTGAACTCGAAGGAGGCCAATGCTGTGCAACTGATCGGGTTTGGTCTCTTACGATATATAGCATTAGACGATTGGTTATGAAAAAAGGTGAGCCTTTTTCTATATCATCTCAAAGATGGGCCAGGTAGGAGATTTGTACGCGAAGAGCTGCTCATAGTTCCAAGCGATACAGTAACCAAAGGTAGTTATACCATACTTATCAATCCATCTCTTTGTATCTAACGGGGATAATGGTGTTTTGTTCATTCTTAATCCATATCTCATGTTTGAATGTTCTACCGTCGAATAATGCCTCTTTATACATATACTGTTTGTGTTTAATATTCTTCTTTACCACATACGTCTAAACACCCTTTCCAATCATCGCATTATCGGACTTCTTTATGGAATACATCTTAGTTCCAGCACATTCATCCTTCATCTTAGCTAATACATTGTTTTTACTGCGCTGTGCAATGGATTTTCTTTTGGGTGATCACTTGTATCGTCCATGGCTATTTCTTCTGCCATATCTTTATACACATTCCCGGTTTGTATTTCCATGAACAAAGAATCCATATCAGTATATAACATCTCGCATCTATCATCGTATTGCTTCTGAAGTTCAATGTAAGAAAAGTCATACATGAAGTGTTTTGACAAGTCAAGAATACTCATACCAACATATACTGGTCTATTGAATTTCAGATTACTCTTCCTAAACATGTAATGCTGCTTGGCAATTATTAAATATCTTCCTTCTGTTAATAACTGGACTGGTTTCTTAAGTCTTTCTTCCTCATTCGATCTGACCAATTTAGATCCTTAGATGTTCCATAGCTTTACCAAATACTGAGTTATTCATGTGCTTAAATAGATTCTTTTCGAAATCACTGGTAGCTGTCTCACTAAAATCTTTATTCAGCCTTATATACGGTTCAATCCAAGGACTTTGATCAAACTTAAGGCTTCTGTTTATGTTCTTTAGTTTCATGCCTAATGACAAATAGAACTGGATATTTCTATAGTGAACTATTTATTTTGTCTTTTCCATCAAATTTTGTACGAGTTCAGTAGTTTTAGTTCTACACCTATCTTCTTCCACAATGCATCCCAAAGAGTCCGGGACAGGAATAGCACCATGCTGGATCTAAGCTATATTGATGTAAACAGGTTGTTGACTAAATATCTCAAGTATATCAGCGAGCAATAGTAATCAGTTTTTAAGTATAGATCATGATAATCACCTAACTTCTTACAGCCTAACTTATCCCATGCATTAAGAGCATGTTTATAGTGAGCATCAGTTATTTTTGTATTCTGTTCAGTTATTATGGAATGATTCACCGGTTGGTAATTTAGTTTCGTCGAATTTAGACCAATTATCCATGTATTCGTAAGGATATACACTTTTTCTCAGCAACAAATGCCCAGTTATCTGATCAGGATATTGATTTGTTCCAGCAAAATCATCGGGATTGTTGACTAAATTGTCTAGAGAAGAAACTGTACACTATCTATGAATCTAAACCATAACTTTGTTTTGTTCTCTCTTTCCCATTCTTTCTATCGTTCGTATCATGTTTAGTTCAATAAACGAGAATAATATATATCTTTCCAAATTATTACGAATGCATTTTAAACCACCATCAGTCTCTTGCATGATTAGATGAGAGTCATAACCTCTAAGATTATGAAATACAACGGCGATTGGTATTGTTTGACGATTTTCGAGTTATGCGCGGCTCTTCTACATTTACCTATGACGTGGCAATGATCTCTTACAGAATCGATATTCAGGGGTTTATTACAAACATGACAACCTGTTGACTTCTTATAGGCCCTCCAATCACCCTTTGTCATAAACAAGGGTGTCTTACGCGAAAATTTTGTCTGATTATTTTCTCTTCATTTTGTAAAGATTCTTGGAACTTTTCCTCTGCTCCGCGATCTCTATAAATCATAGATGCATTTGTTTTTTCCATCATACTATACAACTATAGTGAGTGAGTGAGTGAGTGAGTTAACATTTTAAGTCACATCGGCAATATTTCAGCCATGTCGTGACTATCAATAGTTAATCATAATACATATATTGAAACTTATATAAAAACCTGTCAACGAAGGACAGTAAAGTAACTAGATTTATCATAAAAAACTAGTACGGAATCATAAAAGAGAATAGCACTATACATAATGATACAAGATAAAAACGGGCTACAGATCGTCGGCAACTGAAGGTAGACCACCATAGTGGGGACCATGGGGACTTATAGTACCTTTGCTACCTGCATGGACCCCAGCAGGACTTACATCATCCCTTCAGCAACTGGCGATTGTATGCAAAGTTAGCCACAAGTAAAAATACAAATATTCTACGTTTAGAACAGTAGTAGGCAGAAATATTCTTTGAATGACATGGACTTACTATAGGTTCTACTACACCAAATCAGTACCAGTTTGGACAGTGCGGTTTTCGTAGGGAGCCTTCAGTACAGATCGAGAGATATCTGCAGGCTGTGATTGGAGGATATTCTGTAAGATGTACATCCATCCAGTTAGTAAAACTGACCATGTTTTTCTATATTTAGTACTATCTTTTTCAACATGATGACTTATGCTGAATGTGACCACAGCTATTTTCAAGTAGGTGACATTTGGTGCGAAACTGCGGGTGTTGTGTTTACCTTTTTTTTGCTGCTCTAAGGCCAAACTGTGCACACACGTACAGGTAGTAGCTGTTGAATGCTTAGTTATTTATAAAATAAATATAACGTTACTATAGAAGTCTATGGGAAAACATTTGGTTGTGTGTAACCTGTCTTTAGTTTCATGCCTAATGACAAATAGAACTGGATATTTCTATAGTGAACTATTTATTTTGTCTTTTCCATCAAATTTTGTACGAGTTCAGTAGTTTCAGTTCTACACCTATCTTCTTCCACAATGCATCCCAAAGAGTCCGGGACAGGAATAGCACCATGCTGGATCTAAGCTATATTGATGTAAACAGGTTGTTGACTAAATTGTCTAGAGGAGAAACTGTACACTATCTATGAATCTAAGCCCATAACTTTGTTTTGTTCTCTCTTTCCCATTCTTTCTATCGTTTGTACGTTTGTACGTTTGTACGATCATCATACCAGTAAAATCTAGCTTAAGTAATCATTTTACCAAATCGAATATAGCCTATAGCTAAGCCACTAACACTGGTGAATGATACACTGCGTTTACCAACATTTTACCATCTGTAACCGGAGTAGTCATTTCTTCTAAAAGATAACTTGGGGATTTACCTCTAACTGAGCAGCATCCAATTTTTTAACCGTGTTTGGTGCAGGTGGTGTTTTCTCTTACCGGTCTTAATAAACCATACCGCTGCAATAACAACAGTTGCTAGTGCATATGGAACCTAATTTTTAATCCGTTCAGCGTGTGTACTGTGTTTGCTGTGTTCAACTACTCGTAGTTTTGCCTTCCTGTCTAAAGCCAGTTTTCTAACTTTATCTCGCTCACTGGTGGTAGAAATAACTTCATTTTCACGTCCTTGCAATGAAGCAGGGCAATCCATCGTGTCTGATCTGAGATCTTTCAGGACTGAGTTGTATTTTTGAGTGAGCACCCAAACGCTAGCTCCATATGTCGGCCAGAGGATGCTAAATAAGAAAGCATATCTTTCTTCTTGGTAAGTTCTTTACTTGCTCTGCAGTCGTCTATTATGAATAGGGTTGGCTCTCCTTTGAACTTGTCATGGCACAGCTGTAAACAGTCTTGTAAACGTATCTGGATCTACTTTGTGCAACTCGGGATCCTTCATTACGCAATCTTTTGAAAGGCATGTTTCATTAACGTTTATAGTTGAGTACAGAATAATAATATGAGTGACAAAATTATACTATGGTCTTGTGAAATATCGAGAGAAAAAGCTGTTTTACCACAACCCGTTTGCCCGCAGATGATGGCGCAGTGAGTTTCTTTTGGTAAAAGATCATTAATAGGTTGCTCGAAACTCGCATTTTGTATATTACGTTACGCATTCATAATTTTCGTACAAATATAAGTTAAATTCACTGAGTTAAATTCTGAGTAGTAACACCCTCACTCGCATGTCGAGCCATAGCGGATACCTTGAGGTAAAGAATTCAGCCAACGATACATCCACAAGACCCAGATCTATTGCGATGGTGTCAACTTCTGGACTACATCTTATAAAAGGGAGCTTTTTAACTTCA
This sequence comes from Haliotis rufescens, assembly GCF_023055435.1. Classification (NCBI taxonomy): domain Eukaryota; kingdom Metazoa; phylum Mollusca; class Gastropoda; order Lepetellida; family Haliotidae; genus Haliotis; species Haliotis rufescens. The sequence goes on along the minus strand of NW_025964179.1, from coordinate 2,835,473 downwards.
TCACACCGTTGGTTGGCTCGCATGCGGTGACTATATAGTTGATTAGGTACACCCTCAATAGTCACTTCAACTTTTGTAATCTGGGGGTTATAGAATGCCTCGGTATCTCTGGATCATGGTTTAAAAGGGTCCTCGAACAGCATACCCTTCAGTGATCTAGCGGGCACCTTAAGATTGGTGTTCCACAGCGTATCACTTTTGTCCTTGCGATGACGAAGCAAACGATCATACAAAATGGCCAAGCTACCAGTATACTAGTAACGAATTTGTCTCGGCAATTTGAGATCTGTTACCATATCTTACAGTGAGATATTGCCAAAATATAGCTAGCTTCTGTGCCATCAGATTACGCTATTGTAGTCATTAAAAGGAAGTTCATATTCTCACCTATCGCCTATGGATGCTTGATAGAAGGACATGTGACCATCAAGTAATTCAAAGTCACGTGGAATATAGAATCGGTTGCCTAGCCTTATCTTCTAAGATTGCATTATCACTACTAGCAGAACCTACACGCAGTCTCGTTGCACGACCCAAGTTCTGAACAAGCTCCCTATTAACATCAGTAGAAGACAAACTTATTGTAAAAGATAGAAACTAACACACCATGAGCACCGAGATTAGGAAAGCACAACAGAAGTATCTGATTCTGATTAATGGTAGTCGGATTATTAGTTATAGTTACAGATTGACGAATTACTTTGACCCCTAATGGATCCCGATGTTATGTTGCGGATACTTGCGCCTGTATTGCGAAGATATTGTTATTTTGAAATTATGTTTTCTCATGTTTTTAAGATTGCGTAACTTTGAAGACGAAAGATCATCCCGCCTGGAAGCAGCTTCCACTAATGGAGATGCACTTTAAATCAGTCGAATTCGCGAAGCTATTGTTAAGGTCCTCAATAAGGATAGTGCACTGGCCGAAAAAAGAAAACATTGTTCAGAGAACAGGGAATAACTATAAACAGTATTTCAGCCGCATTGGGATGTATTCTATCAACTTTGTCTCTCGCGTTAACTGGAGGTGGTGGTGGTACATTTTCACGGCCTCGTGTTTAGGATGGTGTGAAAGAGTAGATGAAAACATTTAAAGGCATTAGGAGAAGCTCTAGCAAAGCTCGCTGGAAAAGCCATGTCTGCACTATAATAGGAAGTATTGTATAACTGCTCTTGAAATCAGAACTTGTGGACGGTGATTGTAGCAATTGAGTTAACCCGCTGTGTTATAAGAGCTTTTTTTTCATCCATACATATGGTGTTGATTTTGAGTTACAACATTAGGCTGTTGCTCAATCACTTCTATGTTTGGTTTAATTACAGCAGATGACTGTGGCTTGACTATTCCTGTTTTGCCTGTTTTTGGTTGCGTTATTCATGCAGTGTTAAGACGTGAATTCGCTAATGCTCGTGACATAATTTCCATCATCACTCGTACCTCGAGTGTCAAACATAAAGGATAAATTGAAAAATGGAGGAACCTTATTTAATCAATATATAATTGTGTGGCATTCGATGAGTTTCATATGGTTCTAACTAAGATCAACACAACGACGCACATTTAACCACGACCACTTGACATAAATATAACTTACATCGGTATGATTCTCAGAGCGGACATGAGATCCGCCCTTCTTCTCATTTTTCTCGGATCTCTCACTTGATTTAAAACAGGATGCGAAAATGAAGCAATCCTCGCTACAATCAAGTTTGCACGACTCCATGTCAATATTTCTGAACATGACAGATCTGTCCTTCATGTTTTCTGTAATCTGAAATCCGCATTCCATTGTGCTGCATGTGGAAAATACAAACATGATGTAAACAGTTGCTGTTAAAGCCATCTGCAGACAGTTATTTGAACACGGCAGCATATTCTTGAACTGATAACAGAGGAGTGCAGGATCCACAAACTGTTATGAGATCACCAACAGGCAGACTGCAACACAAGAGTTAAGACATCACCACCAGGTTGAATGACGTCTGATTTTATGCAGCTCACTTCGGGACATCACGTGACATATCACACACAACGACGAGGACTCTGAGGAGATCAATATTGCATGCATCTTTAAACATTTGCTGACACTAGCAATAGAATGTCGAGACGGTCACTTGCAGCAAGTTGTTGATGTAAAAGAAATGCTGCTGGACTGCAGAAAAGTCTGTGATTGAGAGTGAGGAGGCTTTCACGTTATGTTATCAATAGTTCACGTACCTTTCAACATGGGGAACGAGACAAAGGTCTCATATAGCTAGGTGTGTAATTTTATATATGTTTAACTTTTAATATAGTAAGGTTGTGCTTTACAACCATCATCCCCAAACTAACCTGTCCCATCATCTACAGCGCCATCAACCCAACAGTCCAATCACCGTCACCACCATCAACAAAACAGTCGCATCACCAATACCAATCCAATGGTACAGTCACCAAAATCAACCCAACATTCCCGTCACATACACTACCATTAACCCATTGGTACAATCACATACACTACCATCAATCCAACAGTCTCACCAATACACAACTACCTATCCAACAGCCCCATCACCTGCACCACCATTAACACAACGGTACAATCACTTACACCACCATCAACCCAACAGCCCCATCACCTACGCAACCATCAATCTAACAATCCCATGAGCTGCACCACCACCAACCAAACAATTCCATCACCTACACCATCATTAACCCAACGGTACAATCACTTACACCACCACCAACCCAACAGCCCAATCACCTTCGCCACCATCAATCTAACAATCCAGTGAGCTGCACCACCACCAACCAAACAGTCTAATCACCTACACCACTATCAACCCAACAGCCCCATCACCTACGCCACCATCAATCTAACAATCCCATGAGCTGCACCACCACCAACCAAACATTTCCATCACCTACACCACCATTAACCCATCGGTACAATCATTTACACCACCACCAAACCAACAGTCCCATCACCTACACCACCACCAATCCAACAGCCCCATCACCTACGCCACCATCAATCTAACAGTCCCATTAGCTGCACCACCATCAACCAAACATTTCCATCACCAACACCACCATCAACAAAACAGTCGCATCACTTTCACCAATACCAATCCAATGGTACAGTCACCAAATCACCATCAACCCAACATTCCCGTCACATACACCACCATTAACCCATTGGTACAATCACATACACTACCATCAATCCAACAGTCTCATCAGGACACAACCACCTATCCAACAGTCCCATCACCTGCACCACCATCAATCTAACAATCCCATGAGCTGCACCACCACCAACCAAACAGTCCCATCATCTACACAACCACCAAACCAGCAGCCCCATCACCTACGTCACCTATAATCTAGCAATCCCATGAGCTGCACCACCACCATACTAACAGTCCCATCACCTACACCACCATTAACACAACGGTACAATCACTTACACCACCATCAACCCAACAGCCCCATCACCTTCGCCACCATCAATCTAACAATCCCATGAGCTGCACCACCACCAACCAAACAGTCCCATCACCTACACAACCACCAAACCAGCAGCCCCATCACCTACGTCACCATCAATCTAGCAATCCCATGAGCTGCACCACCACCAAACTAACAGTCCCATCGCCTACACCACCATTAACCCAACGGTACAATCATTTACACCACCACCAACCCAACAGTCCCATCACCTACACCACCATCAATCCAACAGCCCCATCACCTACGTCACCATCAATCTAACAATCCCATGAGCTGCACCACCACCAACCAAACATTTCCATCACATACACCACCATCAACCCAACAGTCCGATCACCTACACCACCATTAATCCTATGGTACAATCATTTACACCACCACCAACCCAACAGTCCCATCACCTACACCACCATCAACCCAACAGCCCCATCACCTACGCCACCATCAATCTAACAATCCCATATGCTGAACCACCACCAACCAAACATTTCTATCACCTACACCACCATTAACCCAATGGTACAATCACATACACCACCATCACCCCAACAGTCTCATCACATAAACCACCATTAATCCTGCAGTCCCATCACCTACACCACCTTTAACCAAACAGTCCCATCGCCGACACCACCATCAACCAACAGTCTCATCACATAAACCACCATTAACCCTGCAGTCCCATTACATACACTACCTTTAACCCAACAGTCCCATCGCCGACACCACCATCCACCACAAATCAATCTCCAGTAAGGGACGTAACTGATTTGCCGCTGAATGTAGAACAGCTCGCTCTAAAGCAAGGCGATTATTGCGTGCGTATCATGCGACTAACAGCGAACTGTTCATGGAACTAACATGTTAGCTTGATCCATGTATATAAATCTTTGTAAACAGAAAAAGACATAATGTCGAATATATTGAACAACGCGTTGCTGTAATAGTAAGTTATTTTGGTCAGCTTTAAAGATACGACCACATGTAAAAGGGCGTTACACATCAAGACTGGGTTGTTCATTTTGATTCTATATTTCAAGGCATTAATGTCTGTGCAGTAGAAATTGACCGTATCAGTGTGTTGCAGTTTTTGCAAATTATGTACATGATTAGACAACACACATCAGACAAGATTCATCTTGATAAAGACATTACTCAGGACGAGGTACTAGAACCTAAACATAATATGCATGCACTGAGTTTTTTTAAGAATGCACCTTGTTTCTGTATATACTTGTTGGTAGCCTTGTTTAATGCAATTTTGTTATTTGGCATTTATCCAGAAGAGTGGACATTGGAAGTTATTCTTCCTATACACAAGAAAGGACATGTTGATAACCTGGCTAAGTATAGGCCTATAACTCTACTTGAAAAAGATCATTGCCAAAGTAATTTGCTGTATTGAATTGATGGGCTGAAGGTGAGAACGTTTTTGTATCTTAACAAACTGGATTTGGAAAGGTTTCCAGACTGTGGATAATATTTGCTACACTTGATACTATTATCTCAAAGTATTTGTTTCTTCATAAGGGTAGATAAGAGTATTGATTGGAAGCGTTTGTTCCACATTTTAGAAAGGGTCTGTTTCATAAATTATTGTTTGGAAAAGTGAAAGGTAAAACATTTTGATTAATGAAAACTGGATAAGAAAGTGAAGTCTTGTGTTTCATTTTAGTCTTTGTGAATGTTAATTTGATGTTCGGCAAAGATGCCAGATGTCGCCGTTCTTAATTTCTTTCTTTATAAATGATTTAGTTTGTCTTTCGATAATCAAAGGTGCATTGATATCAATGTTATGGAATTATTTATCTTACTGCTTTTGCACATGATATTTTATTTTGGATAGCACCTTTAGAGGTTAACAAAGCAGCAGTGATAAGCTAACTACTTATCGTGACAAATGTCATTTAAAAGTCAACGTGGATAAGATGGAAGTAATTATATTTGGAAAAGGCAGTAGATTGAAGAATAATGAACAGTTCATGCTGAAAGGACATTTCATTGATATACACTAATGTCCAAAAGAAACGACACCTGGTGTTTGAAAGGATATGGAAGAAAGCAAAAATCATATAGAAATTCATACTGGAATATATCATCAGAGCAATCTTTTAACATCACGTCTACAAAACTTCATTTTAATCAAACTTTAACATGCAGACGGACATGCCAATGAAGCCGACAATGAAGTCAACAATGAAAGTCACACATAGCACAAAGTTTAGCTGGTTTTGACAGAACTTCATTAGATTGGAGAAGCAAGCATGTACTGTTTTCGCGTTTGTTGCTAAGAACGTGTAATTTCTAAAGGTATCAGGGGATTTAGTTTGAAACAGAGCACGACAGACATCGACTAAAATCGTTGTGTGTGTAAGGTCAGTCTCGTCTATACTACTTTCAGGAAAAAACATTCCAGTCTTGTACTTGGCATTACTATTATACGTATTGAAGTAATAATATGGTGCCTTTCTGTATTTTATATATATGTTACACTCCCGGGAATAACAAATGGTCAGTCTTTTCAACTGCTTCATGCTATTGATAACTCAGCCGGGCAACATGAAGGTAATAATAAGTTATTATAAGATAAAGAACGTCTTACTATATCTGATGGATATTATAGCATATGCGCTCTCAATTGTAAAATTTTAAAACATTTGGGTGCTAGTATCACAATAAATGAGTCAAATGGAATGCTGATTTTAAACAGCGGGAAAAAACATCTAAAACTTGTGGGAACAAAGCAAATACACTTGGATTTATAAGAAGAGAATTGACACCCGTTACAACAGTGTACAGGGTTGAATTACCTGATATAGTTCCCTATCAAGAGCTGTGCATCCATCTTAATCAGATTAGTGCAACGGATAATATTCAACGCAAAAGTCCTTCAACTCTTCTAAGGGTTATTCCAGTCAAAGAGAAAAAAATATAAAAGTGGTAGAACAGAATCTTTCTTAGGTTTACGGAATAAGAAGTAAAGGCGGGGGGTTATTACAAAGCTCAAATTTTCTGTATAAGTTATAAAACATCAGCCTGTACATATGTTTTAGTATGTAATTTTGATATATAGTTTTTATTCATTAAGTATTGTAGGCCACAGGCCTATTATACATTACAGAGTATACAGTGAGAGAGAATCATTATAATACAAAATTTTAGGTTATTTACACAAGACGTAGTTTCATTGCTTTGTAAATGAATACGGATAGATTTTGAACGATTATTACATTATTTGATGCCATTAAAATATGAAACGTATGTATGGAGGGGCACAGGTAAATCTTTTTGGGTATAAATTTCGTCTTAAATGTACATATCGATCACAGATTATTATAAAGTGAAATTCATCTTCAATTTGATTTTGATTGCAAGCCACACACAACCTTTCAGATTTTAACTCTTTTTTTTTTATACCTCTCAGTCTCAATTCGGAGCTGGTGGGAACAGCATCTAAATTGCGCAAGGGCACGCCTATATTAAAAAATGTATAACTCTTTTAAATATGTTTCTAAGCCGAATTTTTTTGGGATTAAACTGTAAAGAGTTGATTTTGAGCTTGGTGAAAGAGCTGCGTGCCAATTTTGTTCCTAAGATAATTTTAGATGGAGTTTAAATTCCGACAGAAAGCTGGAGATATTACTTATAAATTGTTGGTCCCATATGTAACCAAAACCAGTAGAGAATAGGATGTGTTTTACTTTTGATGCGCAGTTAGTTTTACCATTACTACAGTCTAACAATAATTAGTTATAACATTTCTTTACCAAACGTGATTCAGGCATCTTAATTATTTTCCACCAATACTTAACAACACGTTTAAATGCAAATATGTACATTGGGGATCTTCCGCATTCTCCTCTAACAACGTGATTTGCGGATGACTGCTTAACACATAAAAAATCTCTTGCAGGCATACATTTGATCAACTTCTATTTCTTCGTAATTATGAACACCCCAAACTTCAGAGCCATACAATAGAATTGAGCTGATTTTGGAATCAAAGATGTTAAAAAATAGATCATGAGGTAATGGATTTAACATATATAATGATTTAATAATTCCACACAGAACCTTTTTTGCCTGAGTTGATGCACTATGAACATGAGCAGACCACAGTAGTGATCTACAGAATAATAATCCCAAGTATTTGTAACAGGAAACACATTCAAGCTGGTGCTCGTTAAAATACCACTTTTCAACTCTTGATAAATTTCCACCATTTTTAAAAACAATGCTTTAGTTTTTGATAAGTTAACAGACAGGTGGTATTTATCACAAAAACAACTTAAGACATTAATTTATTTTTTTAGCCCATAGACAGTAACTGCAAAAAGGACGACATCATCTGCAAATAACAGGTGAGGTGAAATGGGGTTTAACGTCGCGTCCAAGAGTATTGCACTTATATTGCGACGTGCATGCACGTGTGTGTGTGTGGATGCTTGAACTAGTCCTGACTGATGCCGTCTTATAAGGCTAGCACACTGAGATACCATGCCGCAGTTTAACATGAATACCCCACTGACTCCGAGCCGACCAGTCCTTGTTTTAGCTCCTTAATGCCAAGCGCCAGGCAGGGTAGCAACAAGTACCATCTTTTAACGTCTTTTGGTATGACGCGGCCTGGGATCGAACACCGGACCTTCCGCTCTCAGGGCCTGCAAATAACAGCAAGAATACCTGTATGATATCAGGATGCAGTAGCACCCCTGGCGCACATTGAGTTTCTATTTGTTCAGCAAGCTCATTTATAAAAATAGAAAATAAAAAGGGGCTCAACACGCAGCCTTGCCCGAAGCCTGAAGGGCAATCAAACTTTAAGATAATAAGTTATTTGATTTAACACATCCCTTCACACAACTATATATGGATTCAAGTGCATTTTACATCTTGCGTAAAATTTGAGCTTTGTAATAACCCCCCGCCTTTACTTCTTATTCCGTAAACCTAAGAAAGATTCTGTTCTACCACTTTTATATTTTTTTCTCTTTGACTGGAATAACCCTTAGAAGAGTTGAAGGACTTTTGCGTTGAATATTATCCGTTGCACTAATCTGATTAAGATGGATGCACAGCTCTTGATAGGGAACTATATCAGGTAATTCAACCCTGTACACTGTTGTAACGGGTGTCAATTCTCTTCTTATAAATCCAAGTGTATTTGCTTTGTTCCCACAAGTTTTAGATGTTTTTTCCCGCTGTTTAAAATCAGCATTCCATTTGACTCATTTATTGTGATACTAGCACCCAAATGTTTTAAAATTTTACAATTGAGAGCGCATATGCTATAATATCCATCAGATATAGTAAGACGTTCTTTATCTTATAATAACTTATTATTACCTTCATGTTGCCCGGCTGAGTTATCAATAGCATGAAGCAGTTGAAAAGACTGACCATTTGTTATTCCCGGGAGTGTAACATATATATAAAATACAGAAAGGCACCATATTATTACTTCAATACGTATAATAGTAATGCCAAGTACAAGACTGGAATGTTTTTTCCTGAAAGTAGTATAGACGAGACTGACCTTACACACACAACGATTTTAGTCGATGTCTGTCGTGCTCTGTTTCAAACTAAATTCCCTGATACCTTTAGAAATTACACGTTCTTAGCAACAAACGCGAAAACAGTACATGCTTGCTTCTCCAATCTAATGAAGTTCTGTCAAAACCAGCTAAACTTTGTGCTATGTGTGACTTTCATTGTTGACTTCATTGTCGGCTTCATTGGCATGTCCGTCTGCATGTTAAAGTTTGATTAAAATGAAGTTTTGTAGACGTGATGTTAAAAGATTGCTCTGATGATATATTCCAGTATGAATTTCTATATGATTTTTGCTTTCTTCCATATCCTTTCAAACACCAGGTGTCGTTTCTTTTGGACATTAGTGTATATCAATGAAATGTCCTTTCAGAGTGAACTGTTCATTATTCTTCAATCTACTGCCTTTTCCAAATATAATTACTTCCATCTTATCCACGTTGACTTTTAAATGACATTTGTCACGATAAGTAGTTAGCTTATCACTGCTGCTTTGTTAACCTCTAAAGGTGCTATCCAAAATAAAATATCATGTGCGAAAGCAGTCAGATAAATAATTCCATAACATTGATATCAATGCACCTTTGGTTATCGAAAGACGAACTAAATCATTTATAAAGAAAGAAATTAAGAATGGCGACATCTGGCATCTTTGCCGAACATCAAATTAACATTCACAAAGACTAAAATGAAACACAAGACTTCACTTTCTTATCCAGTTTTCATTAATCAAAATGTTTTACCTTTCACTTTTCCAAACAATAATTTATGAAACAGACCCTTTCTAAAATGTGGAACAAACGCTTCCAATCAATACTCTAATCTACCCTTATGAAGAAACAAATACTTTGAGATAATAGTATCAAGTGTAGCAAATATTATCCACAGTCTGGAAACCTTTCCAAATCCAGTTTGTTAAGATACAAAAACGTTCTCACCTTCAGCCCATCAATTCAATACAGCAAATTACTTTGGCAATGATCTTTTTCAAGTAGAGTTATAGGCCTATACTTAGCCAGGTTATCAACATGTCCTAATAACTTCAAATGTCCACTCTTCTGTATAAATGCCAAATAACAATATTGCATTGAACAAGGCTACTAACAAGTATATACAGAAACAAGGTGCATTCTTAAAAAAACTCAGTGCATGCATATTATGTTTAGGTTCTAGTACCTCGTCCTGAGTAATGTCTTTATCAAGATGAATCTTGTCTGATGTGTGTTGTCTAATCATGTACATAATTTGCAAAAACTGCAACACACTGATACGGTCAATTTCTACTGCACAGACATTAATGCCTTGAAATATAGAATCAAAATGAACAACCCAGTCTTGATGTGTAACGCCCTTTTACATGTGGTCGTATCTTTAAAGCTGACCAAAATAACTTACTATTACAGCAACGCGTTGTTCAATATATTCGACATTATGTCTTTTTCTGTTTACAAAGATTTATATACATGGATCAAGCTAACATGTTAGTTCCATGAACAGTTCGCTGTTAGTCGCATGATACGCACGCAATAATCGCCTTGCTTTAGAGCGAGCTGTTCTACATTCAGCGGCAAATCAGTTACTGGAGATTGATTTGTGGTTGATGGTGGTGTCGGCGATGGGACTGTTGGGTTAAAGGTAGTGTATGTGATGGGACTGCAGGGTTAATGGTGGTTTATGTGATGAGACTGTTGGTTTGATGGTGGTGTCGGCGATGGGACTGTTTGGTTAAAGGTGGTTAATGGGATGAGGCTGTTGGGTTGATGGTGGTGTCGGCGATGGGACTGTTGGGTTAAAGGTGGTGTAGGTGATGGGACTGCAGGATTAATGGTGGTTTATGTGATGAGGCTGTTGGGGTGATGGTGGTGTATGTGATTGTACCATTGGGTTAATGGTGGTGTAGGTGATAGAAATGTTTGGTTGGTGGTGGTTCAGCACATGGGATTGTTAGATTGATGGTGGCGTAGGTGATGGGGCTGTTGGGTTGATGGTGGTGTAGGTGATGGGACTGTTGGGTTGGTGGTGGTGTAAATGATTGTACCATAGGATTAATGGTGGTGTAGGTGATGGGGCTGTTGGGTTGATGGTGGTGTATGTGATGGAAATGTTTGTTTGGTGGTGGTGCAGCTCATGGGATTGTTAGATTGATGGTGACGTAGGTGATGGGGCTGTTGGATTGATGGTGGTGTAGGTGATGGGACTGTTGGGTTGGTGGCGGTGTAAATGATTGTACCGTTGGGTTAATGGTGGTGTAGGTGATGGAAATGTTTGGTTGGTGGTGGTGCAGCTCATGGGATTGTTAGATTGATGGTGACGTAGGTGATGGGGCTGTTGGGTTGATGGTGGTGTAGGTGATGGGACTGTTAGTTTGGTGGTGGTGCAGCTCGTGGGATTGCTAGATTGATGGTGACGTAGGTGATGGGGCTGTTGGTTTGGTGGTTGTGTAGGTGATGGGACTGCAGGGTTAATGGTGCTTTATGTGATGAGACTTTTGGGTTGATGTTGGTGTCGGCGATGGGACTGTTGGGTTAAAGGTGGTGTAGGTGATGGGACTGTTGGATTAAAGGTGGTTTAGTTGATGGGACTGCAGGGTTAATGGTGGTTTATGTGATGGGGCTGTTGGATTGATGGTGGTGTAGGTGATGGGACTGTTGGTTTGGTGGTGGTGTAAATGATTGTACCGTTGGGTTAATGGTGGTGTAGATGATGGAAATGTTTGGTTGGTGGTGGTGCAGCTCATGGATTGTTAGATTGATGGTGGCGTAGGTGATGGGGCTGTTGGGTTGATAGTGGTGTAGGTGATTGGACTGTTTGGTACGTCGTGGTGCAGCTCATGGGATCGTTAGATTGATGGTGGCGAAGGTGATGGGGCTGTTCGGTTGGTGGTGGTGTAAATGATTGTACCGTTTGGTTAATGGTGGTGTAGGTGATGGAATTGTTTGGTTGGTGGTGGTGCAGCTCATGGGATTGTTAGATTGATGGTGGCGAAGGTGATGGGGCTGTTGGGTTGGTGGTGGTGTAAATGATTGTACCGTTTGGTTAATGGTGGTGTAGGTGATGGAATTGTTTGGTTGGTGGTGGTGCAGCTCATGGGATTGTTAGATTGATGGTGACGTAGGTGATGGGGCTGTTGGATTGATGGTGGTGTAGGTGATGGGACTGTTGGGTTGGTGGTGGTGTAAATGATTGTACCGTTGGGTTAATGGTGGTGTAGGTGATGGGACTGTTAGTTTGGTGGTGGTGCAGCTCATGGGATTGCTAGATTGATGGTGACGTAGGTGATGGGGCTGCTGGTTTGGTGGTTGTGTAGGTGATGGGACTGTTTGGTTGGTGGTGGTGCAGCTCATGGGATTGTTAGATTGATGGTGGCGAAGGTGATGGGGCTGTTGGGTTGATCGTGGTGTAAGTGATTGTACCGTTGTGTTAATGGTGGTGTAGGTGATGGGACTGTTAGTTTGGTGGTGGTGCAGCTCATAGGATTGCTAGATTGATGGTGACGTAGGTGATGGGGCTGCTGGTTTGGTGGTTGTGTAGGTGATGGGACTGTTTGGTTGGTGGTGGTGCAGCTCATGGGATTGTTAGATTGATGGTGGTGCAGGTGATGGGACTGTTGGATAGGTGGTTGTGTCCTGATGAGACTGTTGGATTGATGGTAGTGTATGTGATTGTACCAATGGGTTAATGGTGGTGTATGTGACGGGAATGTTGGGTTGATGGTGATTTTGGTGACTGTACCATTGGATTGGTATTGGTGAAAGTGATGCGACTGTTTTGTTGATGGTGGTGACGGTGACTGGACTGTTGGGTTGATGGCGCTGTAGATGATGGGACAGGTAAGTTTGGGGATGATGGTTGTAAAGCACAACCTTACTTTATTAAAAGTTAAACATATATAAAATTACACACCTAGCTATATGAGACCTTTGTCTCGTTCCCCATGTTGAAAGGTACGTGAACTATTGATAACATAACGTGAAAGCCTCCTCACTCTCAATCACAGACTTTTCTGCAGTCCAGCAGCATTTCTTTTACATCAACAACTTGCTGCAAGTGACCGTCTCGACATTCTATTGCTAGTGTCAGCAAATGTTTAAAGATGCATGCAATATTGATCTCCTCAGAGTCCTCGTCGTTGTGTGTGATATGTCACGTGATGTCCCGAAGTGAGCTGCATAAAATCAGACGTCATTCAACCTGGTGGTGATCTCTTAACTCTTGTGTTGCAGTCTGCCTGTTGGTGATCTCTTAACAGTTTGTGGATCCTGCACTCCTCTGTTATCAGTTCAAGAATATGCTGCCGTGTTCAAATAACTGTCTGCAGATGGCTTTAACAGCAACTGTTTACATCATGTTTGTATTTTCCACATGCAGCACAAAGGAATGCGGATTTCAGATTACAGAAAACATGAAGGACAGATCTGTCATGTTCAGAAATATTGACATGGGGTCGTGCAAACTTGATTGTAGCGAGGATTGCTTCATTTTCGCATCCTGTTTTAAATCAAGTGAGAGATCCGAGAAAAATGAGAAGAAGGGCGGATCTCATGTCCGCTCTGAGAATCATACCGATGTAAGTTATATTTATGTCAAGTGGTCGTGGTTAAATGTGCGTCGTTGTGTTGATCTTAGTTAGAACCATATGAAACTCATTGAATGCCACACAATTATATATTGATTAAATAAGGTTCCTCCATTTTTCAATTTATCCTTTATGTTTGACACTCGAGGTACGAGTGATGATGGAAATTTTGTCACGAGCATTAGCGAATTCACGTCTTAACACTGCATGAATAACGCAACCAAAAACAGGCAAAACAGGAATAGTTAAGCCACAGTCAACAGCTGTAATTAAACCAAACATAGAAGTGATTGAGCAACAGCCTAATGTTGTAACTAAAAATCAACACCATATGTATGGATGAAAAAAAAGCTCTTATAACACAGCGGGTTAACTCAACTGCTACAATCACCGTCCACAAGTTCTGATTTCAAGAGCAGTATTACAATACTTCCTATTATAGTGCAGACATGGCTTTTCCAGCGAGCTTTGCTAGAGCTTCTCCTAATGCCTTTAAATGTTTTCATCTACGTGTAGGTTCTGCTAGTAGTGATAATGCAATCTTAGAAGATAAGGCTAGGCAACCGATTCTATATTCAACGTGACTTTGAATTACTTGATGGTCACATGTCCTTCTATCAAGCATCCATAGGCGATAGGTGAGAATATGAACTCACTTTTAATTACTACAATAGCGTAATCTGATGGCACAGAAGCTAGCTATATTTTGGCAATATCTCACTGTAAGATATGGTAACAGATCTCAAATTGCCGAGACAAATTCGTTACTAGTATACTGGTAGCCTGGCCATTTTGTATGATCGTTTGCTTGGTCATCGCAAGGACAAAAGTGATACGCTGTGGAACACCAATCTTAATGTGCCCGCTAGATCACTGAAGGGTATGCTGTTCGAGGACCCTTTTAAACCATGATCCAGAGATACCGAGGCATTCTATAACCCCCAGATTACAAAAGTTGAAGTGACTATTGAGGGTGTACCTAATCAACTATATAGTCACCGCATGCGAGCCAACCAACGGTGTGATGAAGTTAAAAATACTCCCTTTTATAAGATGTAGTCCAGAAGTTGACACCATCGCAATAGATCTGGGTCTTGTGGATGTATCGTTGGCTGAATTCCTTACCTCAAGGTATCCGCTATGGCTCGACATGCGAGTGAGGGTGTTACTACTCAGAATTTAACTCAGTGAATTTAACTTATATTTGTACGAAAATTATGAATGCGTAACGTAATATACAAAATGCGAGTTTCGAGCAACCTATTAATGATCTTTTACCAAAAGAAACTCACTGCGCCATCATCTGCGTGCAAACGGGTTGTGGTAAAACAGCTTTTTCTCTCGATATTTTACAAGACCATAGTAAAATGTTGTCACTCATATTATTATTCTGTACCCAACTATAAACGTTAATGAAACATACCTTTCAAAAGATTGCGTAATGAAGGATCCCGAGTTGCACAAAGTAGATCCAGGTGGACGTTTACAAGACTGTTTACAGCTGTGCCATGACAAGTTCAAAGGAGAGCCAACCCTATTCATAATAGACGACTGCAGAGCAAGTAAAGAACTTACCAAGAAGAAAGATATGCTTTCTTATTTAGCATCCTCTGGCCGACATATGGAGCTAGCGTTTGGGTGCTTACTCAAAAATACAACTCAGTCCTGAAAGATCTCAGATCAGACACGATGGATTGCCCTGCTTCATTGCAAGGACGTGAAAATGAAGTTATTTCTACCAAGAGTGAGCGAGATAAAGTTAGAAAACTGGCTTTAGACAGGAAGGCAAAACTACGAGTAGTTGAACACAGCAAACACAGTACACACGCTGAACGGATTAAAAATTAGGCTCCATATGCACTAGCAACTGTTGTTATTGCAGCGGTATGGTTTATTAAGACTGGTAAGAGAAAACACCACCTGCACCAAACACGGTTAAAAAATTGGATGCTGCTCAGTTAGAGGTAAATCCCCAAGTTATCTTTTAGAAGAAATGACTACTCCGGTTACAGATGGTAAAATGTTGGTAAACGCAGTGTATCATTCACCAGTGTTAGTGGCTTAGCTATAGGCTATATTCGATTTGGTAAAATGATTACTAAAGCTAGATTTTACTGGTATGATGATCGTAGATGTAGGTCTTGCTTTTGCTACAAAAGAGATGCTAATCAAGCAAGGGCCATGACATTTTTGTTAAATTGATGTAAATGTATTCTTCTCAGAAAACCCCTAACACTGAGTTGGCAAATACTGTGAGATACATACCATGAGAATAAGAAAAGGTCAGGTTAACTATACATGTTCTGTATGCGGGATTGAGGTCGGCCAATGGTCATTACTGTAAATATCATTATACATGAATAAAGAGTTTAAGCAAGCTATTATACGACCAAACAACCCATAAGGAAAAGAAATATTTTTGTGAATGATGTCTGAAAGGATACAGCAGACAAGATCTTTAATATGTGCATAACGAAGACTGTAGAGATCCAACGACAGACTGCTTTCAGGATCGATATGCCTACAGAGGATAAAATACATTAATATTTGATCATTATTGTAATCAAATGCCAGTGCAATACATAATTTACGCTGACGTTGAAGCTCTTATAAAACAGAGAGAAAATACCAAACCCAGTATTGAATCTAGCTTTACATACAAAACCTAGTTGTATAGGAGTTTGCCATCACAAGGGATAAATATATTTTAAATCATCATCTCACAAGGATCGTTTTTATAATATTAATTCTCATTTAGTTATTGGGGTTTTAAAAGAGATAGAATTGTTCAATATTTTATTATTATATGTATTGTATTAAATGAATGACTTTTTAAAATTGGTAGAATGAAATTATATCTGACTTTGTTACTGGCCGTATCCTCAAAGGGGGTTGACGTAGAGTAAAATAATTGTCCCCCTGAGAGGATACAGGTTACACACAACCAAATGTTTTCCCATAGACTTCTATAGTAACGTTATATTTATTTTATAAATAACTAAGCATTCAACAGCTACTACCTGTACGTGTGTGCACAGTTTGGCCTTAGAGCAGCAATAAAAAAATTAAAAATGACTAGCTTAGTCAGCTCCTTTTCCGAGTACCGGAAGCTAAACACAACACCCCCAGTTTCGCACCAAATGTCACCTACTTGAAAATAGCTGTGGTCACATTCAGCATAAGTCATCATGTTGAAAAAGACAGTACTAAATATAGAAAAACATGGTCAGTTCTACTAACTGGATGGATGTACATTTGAAAGACATAAAAATCTTACAGAATATCCTCCAATCACAGCCTGCAGATATCTCTCGATCTGTACTGAAGGCTCCCTATTCAAGTTTCAATATATGTATTATGATTTACTATTGATAGTCACGACATGGCTGAAATATTGCCGATGTGACTTAAAATGTTAACTCACTCACTCACTCACTCACTATAGTTGTATAGTATGATGGAAAAAACAAATGCATCTATGATTTATAGAGATCGCGGAGCAGAGGAAAAGTTCCAAGAATCTTTACAAAATGAAGAGAAAATAATCAGGCAAAATCTTCGCGTAAGACACCCTTGTGTATGACAAAGGGTGATTGGAGGGCCTATAAGAAGTCAACAGGTTGTCATGTTTGTAATAAACCCCTGAATATCGATTCTGTAAGAGATCATTGCCACGTCATAGGTAAATGTAGAAGAGCCGCGCATAACTCGAAAATCGTCAAACAATACCAATCGCCGTTGTATTTCATAATCTTAGAGGTTATGACTCTCATCTAATCATGCAGGCCTTAACAGGAGAAATGCCACTAGGTCTACGCAGGGAACAGCTAAGCTTAAATTTCTCGGCCGCGTCCCAATCAAACCCTCTCATCCAAAACTTAATAAACCAAAACATCAGCCCCAAAAACCAAGCTCTAGCTCGTAAACACCGCTTACTTACCCCAATATCCCAAAGAATAACAAACTACCTAAATGAACACCAAATTAAAAATCTTAAACAAAACTGCAAACAATCAAATATCTTCATCCCTAAACTTAAAATACCAAAAATAGACAAAACACTAGCTAGCCAAATAAATAAACAAACCGACCCAAACATAGCTAAACCCACCACACTAGCATACATACACGAAAATTGGCCAAATTGGTGTCACATTTACACGGACGGATCCTCAGATCCGACCTCAAAACACACAGTCCATACCACACAGCCAACTAAAACCACACAATCCTTCCGACTCCCAAACAACCAATCAATATTCACGGCAGAACTAATGGGCATGGCCTCAGCCCTCCATAATCAAGAATAAAAAAAACACAAAAAAATCCTAATACTTACCGACTCCCTAAGTGGACTGCAAGCCCTCCAAAACAAAAATACCAAAAACCGACCTAAATTAATAAATCAAATACTTAAAAGCTCCAACGACCTAACAAAGGCAGGCAAACAAATAACCTTCTTGTGGATACCCGCCCACGTAGGAACATACGGTAATGAAAACGCCGATAAAGCAGCTAAACTATCCCTCAAAATCCCAGAAATAAGCTTAAACTTACCCATCTCAAAATCAGAAATTAAAAGTGTAAACAAGCAAAAAATCACAAAAAAATGGCATAACCTATATCTAAACTCAAATAGCCAAATCAAAAAAGTGCTCAGCAAACCACTAACCAAACCAAAAATTCTCCATCCATCCAAAAAAATCGACAGAGTAATCACAAGACTCCAAACAGGACACACCAACCTAAACAACCACCTAAAAAAAATTAAAAAACACACTACAGGTAACTGCCCACACTGCAAACAACCAGAAACCCCAGAACACGCACTCATCCACTGCACACACTACCTAACACATCGAACCACATTAGAAACCACCCTCAATCTAAACAAGGCTCTAACTCTAGAAGCAATACTAAACCCACAAAATAAACTAGAAAACTTCAAGGCCTTAGGCGTATTCTTAATAAAAACGGAACTAATAAAACGCATCTAAAAATACAATAACCTACCAAATCAAAATCACATAAACAAACAAACATCCACCATACCCAGCTCCCTTAGTTCTCCTCCCCAGTCCCAACGGCATCTATTCCAAATCTCAAAATTCCCAAATTCTATATAAGCAACCCCTAAAACCCCCCTCTTGGGTTGCACAGACCACTTTCGCCCCTTTCGGAAACACATTAAATGGCCTGGCCGGGCCCGTGTGCGAAATACGCATCAGTCGGAAAGCGCACGTTAAATCTCCAAAGTAAGTAAGTAAGTATATTTACCATACTGCTTATTTCTTTAAGTAATTCTTGGCAACATCTTTAGATACCTTAGCCACTGCAGCTAGTTTTTGTATTGACCCTATACATTTCCAATATCTTTGCGGGCTATAGTTCACATTAACAATTATTGATTAATATTGATGTTTCTTTTCTTCCATGTAGATAAATGTTCACATTAGTGTATAGCAATGGACAATTACAAAAGAACAAAAGAAGAACTTGAAAAAGTTGTCAAAGCATTTATGTTCTGGGACAAAATTATCAAATGGCGAGAATTACCACAAGGTACATATTTTATCATGGATGTCAAGCCATCCAAATACGGTTATAAATTATCTCCTTCCAATAGACCGATCCATTCCCGACGGTAAGCCCCGCCAACAAGCTGGCGTCCTCGTTTGAGGCGTTAGGGGGGACAACCACTGGCTATTCGCTGTGGCGTCACAGCCGGCGAAACTTGAATGTGCGGACGATAGATTTGGCTCAGAATGCTTTATTTCCAGTCGTGTGTCAAAACTATCTGAGAAGAGTTATACATGATCTGTTTTGGGTTTTATTTTAGTTGTCAAATTGCATATCGGGAGTGAAAATGAGTCATAAGTCCGATGTAATGGTGTATCGGTCAATGAGGAAGTCACCATGGCTGAAAGTTAGAAGCGTGCACTATTTCAAAGCACTCATGTCAGGCAGAGCATACTATATTGTCAATTTACAGCATGTTAATAATATATTATTCATCCAAGGGCGGAGTAACTAAATTTTGTTTTTACTTTCCATCGTAATTTAAGTGTATGGAAAGTACTGGAAACCGGAAACACAAGCACAAATTACAAAACATGTGTATATCTATAAATAGATAGTCAACAGTTACATTGCCTACGTTTTTTGTCTGGTGCTCTAAGTAAAACCAATATAACCTGAAAGGCTTATAAAAGAATAGTGGATAAAATCAAAGCAGTACATAAATTCCCCCTACTGTTACATTGGTTTTTATTACATAATAAATGAATCTTAACATATATTATATTTTGGCATCTTGAACACGGGGTTGGGCATGTTCAGAGGCTGATATTCAGCCCCAAATCTGTAGCAGATGTCAATAAAATGTCCCTCTTCAAAGTCTTAACATATCTATGCCATCCTGAAATAATGCAAAATGAAAGGAAATTATGTTATTAGTTTTTTCCCCAATCTGTTTCCCAAGGCCACTTAAGTTAAGGAATTCTAAATTTAGACGATAAGGATATTGGACTTAATAAACTGCCAGTATTTAGGTACATGGGTGTGAGAATAGCTGAAAACATTGAGAGGATCCAAGATAAAATGAGCACCTGTAACTGCCATGGTTACATCAAATCAATCGGATCCATGTTACAGAGAAGGAAACCTGCGATGACAGGGTATGCAGTACTTCCCATCAATTAACTTAGATTGATAAAATTTACAACACAAATTAAAATCCACATATGATCTTTTAATCAAAAGTCTTGTCATGAATATAAGAATTATTACTGTTAACAGCTTAACATGTAAATTAAGTACAAGAAATATCTCATAAGGAAGAAAATTTATGGATGTCAACTTGTTAATTATGAGGAACACCACCATCCTTAAATTATCGTCCTTATGTGTATCATTTCTGAATGTCATCCAAGGACTTAAAGTATGTCATAAGTTCAAAGCTTTAATCAACCTTATTATCTGTTAACATCACGACTGTTACTTAGTAAGAATAAATATTTCCTTTATTGCTCCAGAAACCACACGCCTATAGGACATAACACTAAATGATATATATTTCATTTTAAAAATAGCATGTGAAGTGACAAGTATTACTTATGCATGAAACAACATACATTTAAAGGCAGATATGGGGGCATGGGTGGCCCAGTTCTCTAAGGCGCCGCGATTCGCTGTGCAGAGTTGCGTCCCTTGGACACGCCAGACAACTATGATTGTGGGTTCGAATCCCGGTTCGCTCCGATTAGGTTTCTAGGTTTGTCAGCACCATACGTCTGAGACCTGCATCACCTTCGGCTTTCCTCCCACATTAAGCTGACACGCTGTGATATAACTGGAATACTGTTAAAAGCGGCGTTAAACCCAACGCACTCACTCACTAAATGCAGATATCAGGTTGCTGGACACCTGGAGTTCATTAGATATTTAAACATACATCCCAAGTATGCTTCCTAAATAGTGGTGTGAACATGACCTTTCCTTAGATAATGAAAATACACACAAACTGGGATTCAGACCAGTTCCGTTTCTAGGATACTGACTGGTTGTCATTCATAATGTCCTAAAGTTGTTCTAAAATTTGGTAAAGGGATATGAAATGATAAAAAAAAACACTTGAAAATCTCCTGAAGCCAGCAAAATAACTGTGAAGTAAATATAAAGTTTATTCTCAACATAATCATAACCAAACTTGAACAATATGTAAAGAATCAACATCCTTAATAAACTCTGGCTCTTGCTCAATTATCAAATATTTACAATCTCCTGAAATCAAGGTAAAGAATTACATTTTGGGTTAAATTCATTTCAATATTCATAGTTATATATGAAATGTATTAAGAATTATATAATTTATTATATATCAGAATTGATCAGGTACTCTGGATAATGCCTGATGAAAGAGTAACAAAGAGAAACTGCCTTTCTTTTTACAAATTCTTTGTACCTTGAAATAAGCATTAAGCGTTATGATACAGGTAATCACTTTCACCAATTCCTTTTTTTTAACTATATTATTTAAAATCTGTTTTAAAAATTATATTATGTCCTATAGAAAGAGCCAACAAGCTCAGTTTTATACCAGGTGGATATTGTACCATCAAACATTTAGTGTTTGTTAGTGCAATTAAATCATGTTTATCTTACTTTTATACGGCATCAATTAAATAACTAATTGGAGTAATTATTAATAACTTTATTGAATTATAATTTATATTGGGAATTGACCATGTAACGCTGTGTTCATTAAAAGACTTGCTATTATTTCCAGTAAATTATTTAAAATGACTCGACACTTATAATCGTTTTTAAAATTTATATTAGTACGCTTCCGCTACCAGTGAATAACTTATGTTGCAAACAATTCTAAACCAATAATTTTCTTATATCAACTAAGATTTTCTTTCATTTCAATCTGTCAAAATATTTCAGTAATTCACTTCCTTCTCACGAATATTCCGCTTCTTTCTAACCTTGAAGGGATGATTCCATTTAACAACAATGATCAGGTAATACACTGCATGGGTCCTGTCTCTTCACAGAAATTCTGAGATAGTCAAAGCATGATTTAATGGGAACTTATATGAATTATTGTGGATAATTATTATTAGTATTATAACCTTATATATGACAATGACAATGATTATATTTTTATGTCTAAAGAGTAATTTGCAATATTATGCTCGAGTAATATGCAAAAGTAAAAGATAGGCTTATTGTGGTTTTGTAACTAAATCATATCTAAAAATCTGTAACAAAATAAATTTAATCATATCAAGATAGAGGAATACAATTTCCACTAGATTGTACTTCAATGTAAATAATAGTAGATTTCGTTCTGCCATTATCGAAATCAGATCACTGTCATAATTGTTTACAGTGTGTCACTGCCGATATTGCCAAAATACATTATTCAAAAACGAGTTTGTAGTAATAAGCATTATGCTTGTCTATAACATGCATAAAATCAGAACTTGCTACATGTTGTCCTTGACCCGTATAGAGTATGTATATGTGCAAAAGTGTGAAAATTCGTGCAAATTGTCACCTACGGGCAGAAGTCGGTCCAGTGGAAGATGGTGGCAACATTTAACTGATTGTGAGGCCTACCGCACACGTTGATCAGCATCAAACATTTTTCTCCCGACCCTGTGGGTTTTGGTAAAGGTTTACATCTAATCCCAGTGATACGTAATGAATATCGCGAGTGAAAATAGCACAAACCGTAGCCACGTCTCTTCTCGGGTATGGTTTGACCCCGGAAGTAAGTCTGACAAATCCACAAAGCGCGCCCGGCCTTCTGATTGGCTCAAACTGAAGCATGTGCTAATTTTGATTGACAGACTGGATCGGTCTAATGTGAAAAAGAATATACAGTCTGGTCGCCATGTAAAATGAACGAAGAACTGTGTAAAAATGTTGAATATCACTTTGTCCAAAATAATGGTATGCGTACAAGTAAAAATAATAGAGAATATTTTCATTACCATTTATCTTAAAGGTTTCCTCTAAACATGACGATCCATGGATCGTCTTCACATAAATTCGCATAAACTTCACACCCCATAGAAGCATTGACAGGGTCTGGACCTGATACAGGGTGGGTTGCGGCCGTGACCCCATCGTCTATACTACTAAAGTCCTTCCTTGTATTCAGGATTGGGGTAAATCGTTGAGATAGGGATATGATGGTACATTTGCTAGACCTAGCAATATATATGTCTTTGCAAGGATTTGTATGGAGCTGTGGAATCCAGTACAAAAGAGGAATGGACCTGTCTCAAGCTTTTTGAGTCAAGTCAAAAGTTAATAGTACTGATACATGGTTTTGGCAGATTTCTTCCCCAGTTAACATTTGTGGCTTTATGTGATATGTAACTTATTTCAAGTTCTGTGATCAAACAATTTATGTAGTGTTTGCTTACATAAAATGGTTATGCTATTTGGCCCACGATGTGTTTGTCCATATTTGAATAAGTGACAAAGGTTGTGTCAACACCAGAGAAGTCACCTGCAGGCCTTGTATGAAGGATAGGTTCATAGCAGTATGATGAGTCTTAGTAGCCTGAAGTAGTGGAATTTACATCATGACCTGCCAAGTCCACGTTCTTCAACACGTTCCTGGAATTGGACAACCTCTATCAAATTGTGTTTGAATAGGAAAATGAAAGTGGTAGTTCCTGAAAGTTGAAATATTGTGGGTCATTTGGGGAAACGAATTTTTTACTGAAAACGTTGCTTATATTTAAGAAAGCAACTCCCTTGATTTAAATTCAAGAACATGCCATCTTCGTCTGATTTAGTGGCTTGTTTGACTGTCCGCCCCCGTCGTGCATAGATATGTGAGGAAACACGGAAAACCTGTTATTTTCTTCATGTGTCATTCGAAACAAATGTCCAAACATGTAACAGAAGTCATGTTTATCAGAGAAATGTTACAAAAAGTAGGTAAACCTTGAAAAGAACGATTGCTGGCACAGGTGTCGGAATGATTGACCCAACTAAACCCTGATGTCAGACAGCTGAAACCAGGAACTACAACAGAACCAGTGTTATTCTGGACAAGAACACCGTGTGTGATTTGAGACAAGTGTGACTGATGGGAAACATGGCACAGTACAGATTGATGGGGAACATGTGCATCTACGGTTTTATGAGGACTTGTCAAACTTGCTTATGGAGTGGTCATAGTCGAAGACAGAATTGTGTTGGTAGATTGATGTTGTGATTCACAAATGGTCGAATAGCTGTTGATAGACCAGTCTCCATCTGAGGAACTGGTGCCAAGCTGTCCGTCGTCACGGAGTTTAGTCACTTTACTAACGGATATAGGATCATCTCACTGTGATAAGTTTCCCTTTCCTTTTTTTCTAAATGATTTTTGTTCTGATTTCAGAACCTCTCTGAGTTTAGCAAAGTGCATCGCTTTCGCGAGCAGGTGTTGTTAATCATTTCAACTGATCCCATTCAAAATAGACATCCTATTCTGAACAATCTGATTTCATGCCAAAATGGAAAAAATGAAAATAATTATGTTTAGTTCACTGGGACAAATTTCCTCCACTTATCATGTGTCGTTTAAGCTGCATGTAGACATTTGTGGAGCTTAATTCGTGTCAAGTGTAATCTTTTTCATTGTGTTATCATTTTCAGTGGCAGTTACTATCATCCTCGGTCACAAAGGCAAACCTGTCTGCAATAAAATCAGTGTTAGGATTCGAGGGGAGGGTTGGGGGGTCGAAAAAGTCGTCAAACAGCAAGACCTCTAGCAGGTATGCTGGCAAACCCGGACTTGGTGGTGTCGATCTTGGTGCACTAGAAACAGTTTCTGGCAACCCACGCAATCTGAATTTTGGAACTTCAATCTCGCCATATGCAGTTTATATTTTAATTAAGCAACAAATACATTAAATGCATTAAGAGGTTGAATTATATGAATGACTCTTCCTGTCAGGATCTATGTTCACCTTAACTGACTTGGTCATTTACTTTGACAGGTGTCAAAAGTTCAGCCATGCGGTTTTTTTTACAAACATCACATATGTAGTTTCTGTTTTAGCAATAACGTTTATTGTAAAGTGAAAATCGTGTGCAATGAATGCTTTGTTGCTTATAATGTGAAATAATGTCGTTGACAAAACTATACTGAACAACAAGAGTTCCTGTGACATTGAATAAGATTTGATGCAAAGTTATGTTCTTTACCAAACTGAAACAATTTCGGCTTGCAACAGACAAAAGACTCCTGTAAGTTTTCAAATGGTTTAATTTGCCAAACTGACTTCAGAAAATGCGTGATTTCATGAAAAATAAATGAACATGCCAAAATGTCAATTTACAAATCAATAGCGTGTGTATCCATCTCTGGTTGCGATGCAAGCAACACATCATCGTCTTATGGAATGGACCAGGCGTCACACAAAGTCCTGTGGGATATCTGTCCATATCTGCTGGAGCATATTTCGAAGTTCCTGGAGTGTCTGTGGAATACGTGGTTGACCCCGAAGGCGCCGATCCATTCTCATCCCACATGTGCTCGATTGGTGAGGAGCGAGCCGGCCAAGGGATGACATTCACGTTGTTTTGTTGAAGAGAATCTTGCACAAGTCGAGCAGTATGAGGCCGGGCGTGGTCATGTTGAAAGGTAATGCCTGGGCCATGACGACGAAAAAACGGTAGAGTGAGTTAGTTAATATTTAAAGTCACACCGGCAATATTTCAGCCATATCGTGACTTGAACAAGTTATGCATTTATATTATATATATAAAAAACTGTCAACGAAGGACAGTATAACAACCAGCAATATATCACAGAATATAATTGTAAAACTAGTTTTAGAACAATAAAATGATCAGAATATAACAGACGACCAAAAACGGTAGAACAACAGGGCCGATGATCTCGTCGCAGTAGCGCTGTCCATTGAGATTTCCCTCTACCACTATCAAACGGGTCCTCTGTCTTGCTGTAATCCTACCCCATACCATAACGCTGCCGCCCCCGAACCGATCTTCTTCCATGACACAATGATTGACGTAACGTTCACCTCGACGTTGGTACACTCGAATCCGTCCATTGCTGTGGCTGAGGTGAACACGGGACTCGTCACTGAATAGAACTTGTCCCCACAGCATAGAGGTCCAGCGTAGACGCTGTCAGCACCACTGTAGACGTGCTTGACGGTGGTTTCCTGTCAAAATGGGACGTCTGGCGGGTCTTCTGGCGACAATCCCTACACATCTGAGGCGACGACGTACGGTT
Organism: Haliotis rufescens; assembly: GCF_023055435.1. Lineage (NCBI taxonomy): Eukaryota > Metazoa > Mollusca > Gastropoda > Lepetellida > Haliotidae > Haliotis > Haliotis rufescens. Next base: position 2,809,070 of record NW_025964179.1, on the reverse strand, counting down.
TGTTAAGATATTCGTCGAAGGCCAGGGATGCTTCTTGCAGTCACTGTTGCTGGCTGGTATAGATTTCGTAGGTGAGTTGTTCGAATCCAGTTCTCTTGACGATTATTGGTTACGCGTGGCCTGCCACTTTGAGGATGGTCTCTGACAGCATTCGTCAATTGCCAAAGACACTAAATGGTGTTTCTGTGGATGTTTAATTGTCTTGCAACATCACGTTGACTCGACATTGGCTCGAAGACGCTCATTTTCGTACAGGCTTGGGAGTTCGTAATGTTGAATAATTGCGTAATTTTGTTGTTTTACTGAGTGGTTGTTTTCAGCACGATGCCAAACAATGCATATGGAATCCACATGTTTTTATACCCATTCTTGGGTAGTGAAATGCATAGGGCTTGCATAAAAGTCAACTTTTGCATGGAAGGAATGCTTTTCTGTAGCAGTTGCGTTTTTGTGACTCGATTCCATATATGTACTACAATATTGAAAACCAAACTTAAGTTGTTTGAAAAATACACAAAAAATATTGGTGTCACAGGAACTTTTGTTTTTGAGTATATGTTTCTTGTTTTAAAAAGGCTCAAATCAGTGAGAATGTAGCATGTAAACCACCATATGAATGAATGCCGTGGGTTTGTGAATGAAGTGAAAGAGAGGAAAAGAGTCCCCGTCGTCGAATGAAAATTTATTTTGGTTTAACTGACCAATCAGCTTCGAGAATAACTAATATCACACTGTGCAAATTTAACGTCACATCGGCTTTATTTCAATCATATCGTGAGGAAACAGTTAACTTTATTTTGATTTTATAAAAAGCTGTTATCGATGGACAGTAAGATAACTAGAATATCACAGTTTCGATTTTAAAACTAGTTGAGGACAGTAAAACGTATACATTTTCAATCAACAATACATCATAAAAATGGGCTATAGATCACCAGCAACCAAAGTTAGGCCACCCTACTAGGGATCATGGGGAATTACATTACTTCTGCTACCTGCAGGGCTCCCGTGCGGGATTTACACCAACCCTTCAGCTGATGGTAATTGTATGTGATTTAGCCAACCGTTAAAGTATACAAATATACTACATTTAAAACCGAGGCAAGAAAAAAAGTACTTTGAATGAATGATGTTGTCTTACATATCCTTTCAGGGGGACAATAATTTTACGCTACCGAAACCCCCTTTAAGGATATAACCACTAACACTCTAAGTTAAAAATTATACATTACCAATAAAGCTATTTACACAATTCAAAATTTATCAATAAATTCAATTTCTTTAAAAAAAACTTTTATTAAATGAGAATTGAATATATTAAAAAGATCCGTTATTGATGATGATTTGAAATATTTATCCCTTGTGATGGAAAAATCAACAGTCAAGCAAGACAAGTAGGTGTAGCCAATAGTTGGTTTAATTTAATGTAAAGTATTTATACCTACTTGAGTGTCCCACTTCTTTTGCATTAGATCATATATGTCGCAAGCTCCGACGTTCATACAGTTTGGCCCTCACTCTATGAAGGTTCATACTCCAATGAACTCACACAAAGTGAAGGTCAATTCTTAAGTAAATCGTTTAAAATACCGTGTTTCCATGAAGTGTCATATGCTTTTTCTAGATTAAAAACTGCATGGTGCTTATTTATTATTGCATTTTTAACAAATGATTCTAAGCGAACCAAATGATCGATCGTGCTTCTGGTTTTCCGGAAACTACATTGTATGTTAGAAATCAGATTATTGGTTTCTAAGTACCAAACAGGTCGATTATTTATCTTGCGTTCCATAATTTTGCAAACGCCGCTTGTCAATGATATTGGTCAGTAATTTGATGGGTCAGTATGATCTCGACCGGGTTTGGGTATCGGGACAACTATAGCATCACGCCATGAAGGAGAAAACTTCCCTGATGTTCAAATTAAGTGTTTCAGGAGTTGGTAATGTATGTTATCAGCTCCTGTAGCAGTATTGTGAGCTTGTCCAAGGGCAGTGTGTACTTCATGAATAGAGAATAGTTAATTATAATCTTCCCCATTATCTGAATTAAAATTTATAGGTTTCTTTTCTTGCTGTTTTTGATACTTTTGGAATTGAGGTACATAGTTAGATAAGGAAAAGTGATTAGCTAAAGTTTCACTAAGTTTATTTGCAATATCTGATTTATGAGTTTGTAAATGGTCACCATTTTTAAGATGGTGTATACTAGATTTAGTGCCCTTAGCTTTGATTAAATGTACGCCGTGCTTTTGCGTTTAAGATTGTTAACTTATTTAAGTTATGGACCATAGGATGGCGGCGGAAATAATGCTCCGCCTTTTTTTTTGCCTTCGCACATAGCTTCCAATCATCGGTAAACCATGGTTTACGTATGTGTGGAATTCCAGAGGACTTTGGAACACATTCTTCATTTTTTTTGAGGAGTTGATTAGAGAAAAACATTTTACTGTGTCAGGAATGTCAGTAAAGTGATCAGGTGATAACTTTGCTGTACAAAAAGGTCATATAGAGGCCAGTTAGCTTTGGTAAAGTTCTATTTAGAGGACAGGGGAACATCAGATGGGGTAATAGGGTTTAGAATGGTTGGAAGGTGGTCACTTCCACAGATGTCATCATGGACTGGCAACTCAAATTCATTTAGCAGGTTTGAATCTGTAACAGATACATCCAAAGAAGAGTATGTGATTGTACCAGGATGTCAATATGTTTTTGAATTATCATTATAAAGGCATAGAGTATTGTTGGAAATAATTTCTTCTAAGAGCTTGCCTTTACCGTTAGTATGAATACAGGGCTTAGGAAGCTGGTCATAGAGAGCTTGAAGATCGGAATGCTAAAGAGATGCAGACGGAGGAATGTAAAAAGAGCACAGAGTAAAAACTTGTAGAGGGGTATTGAGAGGAACAGGGCTATGAATAACATCTTGCCTCACCAGGATTGAAGAGCCTCAAGTTGCTTTAGCTCCTGGAGGTGAACAGAAATGATAAGAATCGTATTGTCTAATGTTTACTTGATCTGTAGTTTTTAAAGTACGTTTCCTGCAAACAAAAGGCTGATGGCTTCAAATCTTGTATTACTAGCTGTAAATCATTAAAATTGTCCTTCGGGCCTCTGCAATTCCACTGTATAATAGGGTTAGAACTGTTCATGGTGGTTCTACTGCGAATCTTGACTGGGAGGGAGGTCTACTCCCATGGCCTGTTTGAGATGGAGTGACCTCCATCGCCAAAGGTTCAAATTGATTTTGAACTTTCACAGTCGTGGACTGAGACGAAGGCACCTCCAGGTGGTGGAGGGTCCTAGCCGTTTTTTTAGTTTCTTTTTATCCTTATTCGTCAAATGTAAGTCTCGAATTGTTGATGGTTCTGGTTCCAATGTTTCATTTGAAGGTTGTGGTGATTGTCTTTTAATGTATCATCTGGATATGTTTGAGGTGTGATGTCTCGTATGATCTGCTGATCACTAACCCAAGAGATGTTTGTTTGGCATCTGGTAGATGCTGAAGCAACTTTGACAATCGGAATGGATGTTACTGCTGCTGTGTAGGATTTAGTAGAGGTATTTGGGGATTGAGACTACGTTTTTAACTTCATGAAAAGATACATTGTTAGTAGTGTGTTTTATCTTAAGAATTTTTGATTGAAGTATGAAGTGTGAACAGCGTTTGGATGAGGCCAAGTGGCCCCAATCGCAGTTTACGCATTTAATGGCATCTTTGCACTCAGTGCTCTCATGAGAGCCACTGCAGCACACACAGGCAATGCTGATGCTGCAAGTCTTGGCACTGTGTACAAAATTCTGACACTTGTAACGGAGTGGATTTGGGACATAAGCCTCAACTCCAATGTACCCAGCTTTGATATATTCAGGAATTTTATAAAGTGTAAAAGTAAAGAGATACGTGTTAGTTTTGATGACAGTGTCATTTTGTTTTCTTGTGAATCATTTGGCAGCTGAAACACCTTGTTTTGACAGTTCTGTAACAATTTCATCTTCACTCATATCAGACAGACATCGGGGTCTGTCTCTGACGATGCCCCGACATGAGTTCACCGTTCTGTGTACTGAGACAGCAACCTGCTCATTTGCAAATTGGGTGAGTGATATCAAGTTTAGAGATTGCTGTCTCTGCAAACACGCCACAAGTATGAAGTCATTACGGAGGCAGTTGACATTCTTGACCTCACAACAGCCATTGATCGCCTTCGAAATGGCAAACGGGTTTAATTTTATGGGTTGATGATCTGATGCCTCTATCACAATACATCGAGCCCAGGAATCCAATCTGATATCAATTTCTTCATCTGATGAGCTAGAATCTACGTGTTTTCTCTTTGAAGTGTTTCTGAGACATAGTGAGAGATAGTGGTTCTTCACTCCTGCTCCCCACCCACCACCGAGTGACAACAAGGACGGTGTGTTAATGCATTGGAATTCCAAAATGCAAAACATCAGGGCTACAGGGGTGTTATACTCCAGCAAATATGGCATGAATAGCTATATTTATCTACTAAATTTACTGCAAAACTGGTTCTGCCCATAACAATAATTTAGAGACATACATAATTCAGCGGTCAACATTACCAGATTGGCCGATGAGCCACCGCCTTCTGGCATAGGACTCTAGGCTATATAATTATTTCAATAAATATGTTTTCAAAAATACCGAGCAATACATTTGTGTTAAATATAATACATGTATGTGCAAAAATAAGTATTGGAAGTAATACATACAGGGTTTGGCGTGACCAGCCGATTGATAGACCCGGGGCCATTCTACCACCCGTCTAGATGAAATTAGGGTAAAAGTAGTGCGTTGGGCATAGGGACAAAGTTCCACAAACCAGTGCCCTCAACTACCAAACTCCCCTCCTCCACCGACACAGGGGCGCAACCCACGGCAAACGGGTTGCCCAATTCAGTCGCATCCTACGACAAGCGGTGGGGTGCTGTGGACACATTCTACCCCGAGTCCATATGGGGAAAGAGTGATAGGCGTTACCAAGCACTCACCATGAGGAGATTGCTCTTAATGAGTGCCAATATGGAAAATATATTACATTGCATATTTTAGCCCGTATGAGTAATAAACCACATATACAACTATAAGTCATATGTTAGGTGATGAAATGTAAATGTGAACTTTACTGCAAAATATTCGTATTTCATTTGGAGTATAATGTTCAATATGATAATTTCAGATAGACAGGTTCCATATTATCACAACTAAAACTAGAAAGTGTTTTTACTCGTAAAAACATATGTCTCCCCCCACTCCCCTAACCCCCATTCATTCGTTTACTTCACGTTAAACCCCATCTCTTCATTCCCACCCTCCATTACTAAATAACAGAGACAAAAATAGAACTCCTAGAAATTTCAAACAACTAATGGGCACCACTTCAGTGCTGGGATAATGTGTATACAAGGTTTCACGAAAAAATATTAAACGGTTTCTGAGTTATGGTCCGGAAACCAAGCTTACCCCCATTCAGAGTCTATGTTCAAGTTATCTCCATGGAAACGAGAAAAAATAAAAATGTCAAAAATCTCTAAATAGCAAAAGGCACCACTTCAGTGCTGGCTTAATGTGTATACAAAGTTTCACGAAAAAATATTAAACGGTTTCTGAGTTATGGTCAGGAAACAAAGCTTACCCCAATTCAGAGCCTATGTTCAACTTATCTCCATGGAAACGAGAAAAATAAAAATGTCAAAAATCTCTAAATAGCAAAAGGCACCACTTCAGTGCTGGGTTAATGTGTATACAAAGTTTCGCAAAAAAATATTAAACGGTTTCCGAGTTATGGTACGGAAACCAAGCTTACCCCCATTCAGAGTCTATGTTCAAGTTATCTCCATGGAAACGAGAAAAAATAAAAATGTCAAAAATCTCTAAATAGCAAAAGGCACCACTCCAGTGCTGGGTTAATGTGTATACAAAGTTTCGCGAAAAAATATTAAACGGTTTCCGAGTTATGGTCCGGAAACCAAGCTTACCCCCATTCAGAGTCTATGTTCAAGTTATCTCCATGGAAACGAGAAAAAATAAAAATGTCAAAAAATCTCTAAATAGCAAAAGGCACCACTTCAGTGCTGGGTTAATGTGTATACAAAGTTTCACGAAAAAATATTAAAAGGTTTCTGAGTTATGGTCAGGAAACAAAGCTTACCCCCATTCAGAGTCTATGTTCAACTTATCTCCATGGAAACGAGAAAAAATAAAAATGTCAAAAATCTCTAAATAGCAAAAGGCACCACTTCAGTGCTGGGTTAATGTGTATACAAAGTTTCACGAAAAAATATTAAACGGTTTCTGAGTTATGGTCAGGAAACAAAACTTACCCCCATTCAGAGCCTATGTTCAACTTATCTCCATGGAAACGAGAAAAAATAAAAATGTCAAAAATCTCTAAATAGCAAAAGGCACCACTTCAGTGCTGGGTTAATGTGTATACAAAGTTTCACGAAAAAATATTAAACGGTTTCTGAGTTATGGTCAGGAAACAAAGCTTACCCCAATTCAGAGCCTATGTTCAACTTATCTCCATGGAAACGAGAAAAAATAAAAATGTCAAAAATCTCTAAATAGCAAAAGGCACCACTTCAGTGCTGGGTTAATGTGTATACAAAGTTTCGCAAAAAAATATTAAACGGTTTCCGAGTTATGGTACGGAAACCAAGCTTACCCCCATTCAGAGTCTATGTTCAAGTTATCTCCATGGAAACGAGAAAAAATAAAAATGTCAAAAATCTCTAAATAGCAAAAGGCACCACTCCAGTGCTGGGTTAATGTGTATACAAAGTTTCGCGAAAAAATATTAAACGGTTTCCGAGTTATGGTCCGGAAACCAAGCTTACCCCCATTCAGAGTCTATGTTCAAGTTATCTCCATGGAAACGAGAAAAATAAAAATGTCAAGAATCTCTAAATAGCAAAAGGCACCACTTCAGTGCTGGGTTAATGTGTATACAATAGTTTCGCTAAAAAAATATTAAACGGTTTCCGAGTTATGGTCCGGAAACCAAGCTTACCCCCATTCAGAGTCTATGTTCAACTTATCTCCATGGAAACGAGAAAAAATAAAAATGTCAAAAAATCTCTAAATAGCAAAAGGCACCACTTCAGTGCTGGGTTAATGTGTATACAAAGTTTCACGAAAAAATATTAAACGGTTTCTGAGTTATGGTCAGGAAACAAAACTTACCCCCATTCAGAGCCTATGTTCAACTTATCTCCATGGAAACGAGAAAAAATAAAAATGTCAAAAATCTCTAAATAGCAAAAGGCACCACTTCAGTGCTGGCTTAATGTGTATACAAAGTTTCACGAAAAAATATTAAACGGTTTCTGAGTTATGGTCAGGAAACAAAGCTTACCCCCATTCAGAGCCTATGTTCAACTTATCTCCATGGAAACGAGAAAAAATAAAAATGTCAAAAATCTCTAAATAGCAAAAGGCACCACTTCAGTGCTGGGTTAATGTGTATACAAAGTTTCGCGAAAAAATATTAAACGGTTTCCGAGTTATGGTCCGGAAACCAAGCTTACCCCCATTCAGAGTCTATGTTCAAGTTATCTCCATGGAAACGAGAAAAAATAAAAATGTCAAAAATCTCTAAATAGCAAAAGGCACCACTCCAGTGCTGGGTTAATGTGTATACAAAGTTTCGCGAAAAAATATTAAACGGTTTCCGAGTTATGGTCCGGAAACCAAGCTTACCCCCATTCAGAGTCTATGTTCAAGTTATCTCCATGGAAACGAGAAAAAATAAAAATGTCAAAAAATCTCTAAATAGCAAAAGGCACCACTTCAGTGCTGGGTTAATGTGTATACAAAGTTTCACGAAAAAATATTAAAAGGTTTCTGAGTTATGGTCAGGAAACAAAGCTTACCCCCATTCAGAGTCTATGTTCAACTTATCTCCATGGAAACGAGAAAAAATAAAAATGTCAAAAATCTCTAAATAGCAAAAGGCACCACTTCAGTGCTGGGTTAATGTGTATACAAAGTTTCGCAAAAAAATATTAAACGGTTTCCGAGTTATGGTACGGAAACCAAGCTTACCCCCATTCAGAGTCTATGTTCAAGTTATCTCCATGGAAACGAGAAAAAATAAAAATGTCAAAAATCTCTAAATAGCAAAAGGCACCACTCCAGTGCTGGGTTAATGTGTATACAAAGTTTCGCGAAAAAATATTAAACGGTTTCCGAGTTATGGTCCGGAAACCAAGCTTACCCCCATTCAGAGTCTATGTTCAAGTTATCTCCATGGAAACGAGAAAAATAAAAATGGCAAGAATCTCTAAATAGCAAAAGGCACCACTTCAGTGCTGGGTTAATGTGTATACAATAGTTTCGCTAAAAAAATATTAAACGGTTTCCGAGTTATGGTCCGGAAACCAAGCTTACCCCCATTCAGAGTCTATGTTCAAGTTATCTCCATGGAAACGAGAAAAAATAAAAATGTCAAAAAATCTCTAAATAGCAAAAGGCACCACTTCAGTGCTGGGTTAATGTGTATACAAAGTTTCACGAAAAAATATTAAACGGTTTCTGAGTTATGGTCAGGAAACAAAACTTACCCCCATTCAGAGCCTATGTTCAACTTATCTCCATGGAAACGAGAAAAAATAAAAATGTCAAAAATCTCTAAATAGCAAAAGGCACCACTTCAGTGCTGGGTTAATGTGTATACAAAGTTTCACGAAAAAATATTAAACGGTTTCTGAGTTATGGTCAGGAAACAAAGCTTACCCCCATTCAGAGCCTATGTTCAACTTATCTCCATGGAAACGAGAAAAAATAAAAATGTCAAAAATCTCTAAATAGCAAAAGGCACCACTTCAGTGCTGGGTTAATGTGTATACAAAGTTTCGCGAAAAAATATTAAACGGTTTCCGAGTTATGGTCCGGAAACCAAGCTTACCCCCATTCAGAGTCTATGTTCAAGTTATCTCCATGGAAACGAGAAAAATAAAAATGTCAAAAATCTCTAAATAGCAAAAGGCACCACTTCAGTGCTGGGTTAATGTGTATACAAAGTTTCGCTACAAAAATATTAAACGGTTTCCGAGTTATGGTCCGGAAACCAAGCTTACCCCCATTCAGAGTCTATGTTCAACTTATCTCCATGGAAACGAGAAAAAATAAAAATGTCAAAAATTTCTAAATAGCAAAAGGCACCACTTCAGTCCTGGGTTAATGTGTATACAAAGTTTCACGAAAAAATATTAAACGGTTTCTGAGTTATGGTCAGGAAACAAAGCTTACCCCCATTCAGAGCCTATGTTCAACTTATCTCCATGGAAACGAGAAAAAATAAAAATGTCAAAAAATCTCTAAATAGCAAAAGGCACCACTTCAGTGCTGGGTTAATGTGTATACAAAGTTTCGCAAAAAAATATTAAACGGTTTCCGAGTGATGGTCCGGAAACCAAGCTTACCCCCATTCAGAGTCTATGTTCAAGTTATCTCCATGGAAACGAGAAAAAATAAAAATGTCAAAAATCTCTAAATAGCAAAAGGCACCACTTCAGTGCTGGGTTAATGTGTATACAAAGTTTCGCTAAAAAAATATTAAACGGTTTCCGAGTTATGGTCCGGAAACCAAGCTTACCCCCATTCAGAGCCTATGTTCAAGTTATCTCCATGGAAACGAGAAAAAATAAAAATGTCAAAAATCTCTAAATAGCAAAAGGCACCACTTCAGTGCTGGCTTAATGTGTATACAAAGTTTCGCTAAAAAAATATTAAACGGTTTCTGAGTTATGGTCCGGAAACCAAGCTTACCCCCATTCAGAGTCTATGTTCAACTTATCTCCATGGAAACGAGAAAAAATAAAAATGTCAAAAATCTCTAAATAGCAAAAGGCACCACTTCAGTGCTGGGTTAATGTGTATACAAAGTTTCACGAAAAAATATTAAACGGTTTCCGAGTTATGGTCCGGAAACCAAGCTTACCCCCATTCAGAGTCTATGTTCAAGTTATCTCCATGGAAACGAGAAAAATAAAAATGTCAAAAATCTCTAAATAGCAAAAGGCACCACTTCAGTGCTGGGTTAATGTGTATACAAAGTTTCACGAAAAAATATTAAACGGTTTCAGAGTTATGGTCCGGAAACCAAGCTTACCCCCATTCAGAGTCTATGTTCAACTTATCTCCATGGAAACGAGAAAAAATAAAAATGTCAAAAATCTCTAAATAGCAAAAGGCACCACTTCAGTGCTGGGTTAATGTGTATACAAAGTTTCACGAAAAAATATTAAACGGTTTCCGAGTTATGGTCCGGAAACCAAGCTTACCCCCATTCAGAGTCTATGTTCAAGTTATCTCCATGGAAACGAGAAAAATAAAAATGTCAAAAATCTCTAAATAGCAAAAGGCACCACTTCAGTGCTGGGTTAATGTGTATACAAAGTTTCACGAAAAAATATTAAACGGTTTCAGAGTTATGGTCAGGAAACAAAGCTTACCCCCATTCAGAGCCTATGTTCAACTTATCTCCATGGAAACGAGAAAAAATAAAAATGTCAAAAATCTCTAAATAGCAAAAGGCACCACTTCAGTGCTGGGTTAATGTGTATACAAAGTTTCGCTACAAAAATATTAAACGGTTTCCGAGTTATGGTCAGGAAACAAAGCTTACCCCCATTCAGAGCCTATGTTCAACTTATCTCCATGGAAACGAGAAAAAATAAAAATGTCAAAAATCTCTAAATAGCAAAAGGCACCACTTCAGTGCTGGGTTAATGTGTATACAAAGTTTCGCTACAAAAATATTAAACGGTTTCCGAGTTATGGTCCGGAAACCAAGCTTACCCCCATTCAGAGTCTATGTTCAAGTTATCTCCATGGAAACGAGAAAAAATAAAAATGTCAAAAATTTCTAAATAGCAAAAGGCACCACTTCAGTGCTGGGTTAATGTGTATACAAAGTTTCACGAAAAAATATTAAACGGTTTCTGAGTTATGGTCAGGAAACAAAGCTTACCCCCATTCAGAGCCTATGTTCAACTTATCTCCATGGAAACGAGAAAAAATAAAAATGTCAAAAATCTCTAAATAGCAAAAGGCACCACTTCAGTGCTGGGTTAATGTGTATACAAAGTTTCGCAAAAAAATATTAAACGGTTTCCGAGTTATGGTCCGGAAACAAAGCTTACCCCCATTCAGAGTCTATGTTCAACTTATCTCCATGGAAACGAGAAAAAATAAAAATGTCAAAAATCTCTAAATAGCAAAAGGCACCACTTCAGTGCTGGGTTAATGTGTATACAAAGTTTCGCTACAAAAATATTAAACGGTTTCCGAGTTATGGTCCGGAAACCAAGCTTACCCCCATTCAGAGTCTATGTTCAAGTTATCTCCATGGAAACGAGAAAAAATAAAAATGTCTAAAATCTCTAAATAGCAAAAGGCACCACTTCAGTGCTGGGTTAATGTGTATACAAAGTTTCGCAAAAAAATATTAAACGGTTTCCCGAGTTATGGTCCGGAAACCAAGCTTACCCCCATTCAGAGTCTATGTTCAACTTATCTCCATGGAAACGAGAAAAAATAAAAATGTCAAAAATTTCTAAATAGCAAAAGGCACCACTTCAGTGCTGGGTTAATGTGTATACAAAGTTTCACGAAAAAATATTAAACGGTTTCTGAGTTATGGTCAGGAAACAAAGCTTACCCCAATTCAGAGCCTATGTTCAACTTATCTCCATGGAAACGAGAAAAAATAAAAATGTCAAAAATCTCTAAATAGCAAAAGGCACCACTTCAGTGCTGGGTTAATGTGTATACAAAGTTTCGCGAAAAAAATATTAAACGGTTTCTGAGTTATGGTCAGGAAACAAAGCTTACCCCCATTCAGAGCTTTGTTCAACTTATCTCCATGGAAACGAGAAAAAATAAAAATGTCAAAAATCTCTAAATAGCAAAAGGCACCACTTCAGTGCTGGGTTAATGTGTATACAAAGTTTCGCTAAAAAAATATTAAACGGTTTCCGAGTTATGGTCCGGAAACCAAGCTTACCCCCATTCAGAGTCTATGTTCAACTTATCTCCATGGAAACGAGAAAAAATAAAAATGTCAAAAATCTCTAAATAGCAAAAGGCACCACTTCAGTGCTGGGTTAATGTGTATACAAAGTTTCACGAAAAAATATTAAAAGGTTTCTGAGTTATGGTCAGGAAACAAAGCTTACCCCCATTCAGAGCCTATGTTCAACTTATCTCCATGGAAACGAGAAAAAATAAAAATGTCAAAAATCTCTAAATAGCAAAAGGCACCACTTCAGTGCTGGGTTAATGTGTATACAAAGTTTCACGAAAAAATATTAAAAGGGTTTCTGAGTTATGGTCAGGAAACAAAACTTACCCCCATTCAGAGCCTATGTTCAACTTATCTCCATGGAAACGAGAAAAAATAAAAATGTCAAAAATCTCTAAATAGCAAAAGGCACCACTTCAGTGCTGGGTTAATATGTATACAAAGTTTCACGAAAAAATATTAAACGGTTTCTGAGTTATGGTCAGGAAACAAAGCTTACCCCAATTCAGAGCCTATGTTCAACTTATCTCCATGGAAACGAGAAAAAATAAAAATGTCAAAAATTTCTAAATAGCAAAAGGCACCACTTCAGTGCTGGGTTAATGTGTATACAAAGTTTCGCAAAAAAATATTAAACGGTTTCCGAGTTATGGTCCGGAAACCAAGCTTACCCCCATACAGAGTGTATGTTCAAGTTATCTCCATGGAAAAGAGAAAAAATAAAAATGTCAAAAATCTCTAAATAGCAAAAGGCACCACTTCAGTGCTGGGTTAATGTGTATACAAAGTTTCGCGAAAAAATATTAAACGGTTTCCGAGTTATGGTCCGGAAACCAAGCTTACCCCCATTCAGAGTCTATGTTCAAGTTATCTCCATGGAAACGAGAAAAATAAAAATGTCAAAAATCTCTAAATAGCAAAAGGCACCACTTCAGTGCTGGGTTAATGTGTATACAAAGTTTCGCTAAAAAAATATTAAACGGTTTCCGAGTTATGGTCCGGAAACCAAGCTTACCCCCATTCAGAGCCTATGTTCAAGTTATCTCCATGGAAACGAGAAAAAATAAAAATGTCAAAAATCTCTAAATAGCAAAAGGCACCACTTCAGTGCTGGGTTAATGTGTATACAAAGTTTCACGAAAAAATATTAAACGGTTTCTGAGTTATGGTCAGGAAACAAAGCTTACCCCTATTCAGAGCCTATGTTCAACTTATCTCCATGGAAACGAGAAAAAATAAAAATGTCAAAAATCTCTAAATAGCAAAAGGCACCACTTCAGTGCTGGGTTAATGTGTATACAAAGTTTCGCAAAAAAATATTAAACGGTTTCCGAGTTATGGTCCGGAAACCAAGCTTACCCCCATTCAGAGTCTATGTTCAAGTTATCTCCATGGAAACGAGAAAAAATAAAAATGTCAAAAATTTCTAAATAGCAAAAGGCACCACTTCAGTGCTGGGTTAATGTGTATACAAAGTTTCACGAAAAAATATTAAACAGTTTCTGAGTTATGGTCAGGAAACAAAGCTTACCCCCATTCAGAGCCTATGTTCAACTTATCTCCATGGAAACGAGAAAAAATAAAAATGTCAAAAATCTCTAAATAGCAAAAGGCACCACTTCAGTGCTGGGTTAATGTGTATACAAAGTTTCGCAATAAAATATTAAACGGTTTCCGAGTTATGGTCCGGAAACCAAGCTTACCCCCATTCAGAGTCTATGTTCAACTTATCTCCATGGAAACGAGAAAAAATAAAAATGTCAAAAATCTCTAAATAGCAAAAGGCACCACTTCAGTGCTGGGTTAATGTGTATACAAAGTTTCGCTAAAAAAATATTAAACGGTTTCCGAGTTATGGTCCGGAAACCAAGCTTACCCCCATTCAGAGCCTATGTTCAACTTATCTCCATGGAAACGAGAAAAAATAAAAATGTCAAAAATCTCTAAATAGCAAAAGGCACCACTTCAGTGCTGGTTTAATGTGTATACAAAGTTTCGCTAAAAAATATTAAACGGTTTCCGAGTTATGGTCCGGAAACGAAGCTTACCCCCATTCAGAGCCTATGTTCAAGTTATCTCCATGGAAACGAGAAAAAATAAAAATGTCAAAAATCTCTAAATAGCAAAAGGCACCACTTCAGTGCTGGGTTAATGTGTATACAAAGTTTCACGAAAAAATATTAAAAGGTTTCTGAGTTATGGTCAGGAAACAAAGCTTACCCCCATTCAGAGCCTATGTTCAACTTATCTCCATGGAAACGAGAAAAAATAAAAATGTCAAAAATCTCTAAATAGCAAAAGGCACCACTTCAGTGCTGGGTTAATGTGTATACAAAGTTTCGCTACAAAAATATTAAACAGTTTCCGAGTTATGGTCCGGAAACCAAGCTTACCCCCATTCAGAGTCTATGTTCAAGTTATCTCCATGGAAACGAGAAAAAATAAAAATGTCAAAAATTTCTAAATAGCAAAAGGCACCACTTCAGTGCTGGGTTAATGTGTATACAAAGTTTCACGAAAAAATATTAAACAGTTTCTGAGTTATGGTCAGGAAACAAAGCTTACCCCCATTCAGAGCCTATGTTCAACTTATCTCCATGGAAACGAGAAAAAATAAAAATGTCAAAAATCTCTAAATAGCAAAAGGCACCACTTCAGTGCTGGGTTAATGTGTATACAAAGTTTCGCAAAAAAATATTAAACGGTTTCCGAGTTATGGTCCGGAAACCAAGCTTACCCCCATTCAGAGTCTATGTTCAACTTATCTCCATGGAAACGAGAAAAAATAAAAATGTCAAAAATCTCTAAATAGCAAAAGGCACCACTTCAGTGCTGGGTTAATGTGTATACAAAGTTTCACGAAAAAATATTAAACGGTTTCTGAGTTATGGTCAGGAAACCAAAGCTTACCCCCATTCAGAGCCTATGTTCAACTTATCTCCATGGAAACGAGAAAAAATAAAAATGTCAAAAATCTCTAAATAGCAAAAGGCACCACTTCAGTGCTGGGTTAATGTGTATACAAAGTTTCGCTAAAAAAATATTAAACGGTTTCCGAGTTATGGTCCGGAAACCAAGCTTACCCCCATTCAGAGCCTATGTTCAACTTATCTCCATGGGAACGAGAAAAAATAAAAATGTCAAAAATCTCTAAATAGCAAAAGGCACCACTTCAGTGCTGGTTTAATGTGTATACAAAGTTTCGCTAAAAAATATTAAACGGTTTCCGAGTTATGGTCCGGAAACGAAGCTTACCCCCATTCAGAGCCTATGTTCAAGTTATCTCCATGGAAACGAGAAAAAATAAAAATGTCAAAAATCTCTAAATAGCAAAAGGCACCACTTCAGTGCTGGGTTAATGTGTATACAAAGTTTCACGAAAAAATATTAAACGGTTTCTGAGTTATGGTCAGGAAACAAAGCTTACCCCCATTCAGAGCCTATGTTCAACTTATCTCCATGGAAACGAGAAAAAATAAAAATGTCAAAAATCTCTAAATAGCAAAAGGCACCACTTCAGTGCTGGGTTAATGTGTATACAAAGTTTCGCTACAAAAATATTAAACAGTTTCCGAGTTATGGTCCGGAAACCAAGCTTACCCCCATTCAGAGTCTATGTTCAAGTTATCTCCATGGAAACGAGAAAAAATAAAAATGTCAAAAATTTCTAAATAGCAAAAGGCACCACTTCAGTGCTGGGTTAATGTGTATACAAAGTTTCACGAAAAAATATTAAACAGTTTCTGAGTAATGGTCAGGAAACAAAGCTTACCCCCATTCAGAGCCTATGTTCAACTTATCTCCATGGAAACGAGAAAAAATAAAAATGTCAAAAATCTCTAAATAGCAAAAGGCACCACTTCAGTGCTGGGTTAATGTGTATACAAAGTTTCGCAAAAAAATATTAAACGGTTTCCGAGTTATGGTCCGGAAACCAAGCTTACCCCCATTCAGAGTCTATGTTCAACTTATCTCCATGGAAACGAGAAAAAATAAAAATGTCAAAAATCTCTAAATAGCAAAAGGCACCACTTCAGTGCTGGCTTAATGTGTATACAAAGTTTCACGAAAAAATATTACACGGTTTCTGAGTTATGGTCAGGAAACCAAAGCTTACCCCCATTCAGAGCCTATGTTCAACTTATCTCCATGGAAACGAGAAAAAATAAAAATGTCAAAAATCTCTAAATAGCAAAAGGCACCACTTCAGTGCTGGGTTAATGTGTATACAAAGTTTCACGAAAAAATATTAAACGGTTTCTGAGTTATGGTCAGGAAACAAAGCTTACCCCCATTCAGAGCCTATGTTCAACTTATCTCCATGGAAACGAGAAAAAATAAAAATGTCAAAAATCTCTAAATAGCAAAAGGCACCACTTCAGTGCTGGGTTAATGTGTATACAAAGTTTCGCGAAAAAAAAATTAAACGGTTTCCGAGTTATGGTCCGGAAACCAAGCTTACCCCCATTCAGAGTCTATGTTCAAGTTATCTCCATGGAAACGAGAAAAAATAAAAATGTCAAAAATCTCTAAATAGCAAAAGGCACCACTTCAGTGCTGGGTTAATGTGTATACAAAGTTTCACGAAAAAATATTAAACAGTTTCTGAGTTATGGTCAGGAAACAAAGCTTACCCCCATTCAGAGCCTATGTTCAACTTATCTCCATGGAAACGAGAAAAAATAGAAATGTCAAAAATCTCTAAATAGCAAAAGGCACCACTTCAGTGCTGGGTTAATGTGTATACAAAGTTTCGCAAAAAAATATTAAACGGTTTCCGAGTTATGGTCCGGAAACCAAGCTTACCCCCATTCAGAGTCTATGTTCAACTTATCTCCATGGAAACGAGAAAAAATAAAAATGTCAAAAATCTCTAAATAGCAAAAGGCACCACTTCAGTGCTGGCTTAATGTGTATACAAAGTTTCACGAAAAAATATTACACGGTTTCTGAGTTATGGTCAGGAAACCAAAGCTTACCCCCATTCAGAGCCTATGTTCAACTTATCTCCATGGAAACGAGAAAAAATAAAAATGTCAAAAATCTCTAAATAGCAAAAGGCACCACTTCAGTGCTGGGTTAATGTGTATACAAAGTTTCACGAAAAAATATTAAACGGTTTCTGAGTTATGGTCAGGAAACAAAGCTTACCCCCATTCAGAGCCTATGTTCAACTTATCTCCATGGAAACGAGAAAAAATAAAAATGTCAAAAATCTCTAAATAGCAAAAGGCACCACTTCAGTGCTGGGTTAATGTGTATACAAAGTTTCGCGAAAAAAAAATTAAACGGTTTCCGAGTTATGGTCCGGAAACCAAGCTTACCCCCATTCAGAGTCTATGTTCAAGTTATCTCCATGGAAACGAGAAAAAATAAAAATGTCAAAAATCTCTAAATAGCAAAAGGCACCACTTCAGTGCTGGGTTAATGTGTATACAAAGTTTCGCGAAAAAAAAATTAAACGGTTTCCGAGTTATGGTCCGGAAACCAAGCTTACCCCCATTCAGAGTCTATGTTCAAGTTATCTCCATGGAAACGAGAAAAAATAAAAATGTCAAAAATCTCTAAATAGCAAAAGGCACCACTTCAGTGCTGGGTTAATGTGTATACAAAGTTTCACGAAAAAATATTAAACGGTTTCCGAGTTATGGTCCGGAAACCAAGCTTACCCCCATTCAGAGTCTATGTTCAAGTTATCTCCATGAAAACGCGAAAAAATAAAAATGTCAAAAATCTCTAAATAGCAAAAGGCACCACTTCAGTGCTGGGTTAATGTGTATACAAAGTTTCGCAAAAAAATATTAAACGGTTTCTGAGTTATGGTCCGGAAACGGTGGGAACGCCGACGCCGACGCCAACACCGACGCCAACGCCGACGCCGACGCCGACGCCGACGGGAACCGTGCCAAAAACAATATGTCTCCCTCCATTCTGGGGGAGACATAATTCACAAACGATCTACGAATTATTCTTCTCGCTTTGTGTAACATAATGCCTCATTACACCTGCCATTAAGGAGTACACTGTTGTTATATGTCGATTCCCAAATTGAAACATGTTAATCAAGAAATCTATACGTAAAAGAACTTAGTGTGAAACCGACAGACAACCAACAACATGACATACAATTGACAAATGGATTACAAAATTCACTAAGTTTCAACACAAATTACTGTACGGCAATTACAAAGGCAGTAAACAAGAGAGTGGCAGTACAATACGCATTGGCAATAAATAATATGATGGAAGTGGTCAATATCAAATACATGTCAGGAATAATATATATTCACCCAACAGCGACAATGGCCAGGCTTCCGAGATTGGCTAGACAGGGAATGGGGGATCATGAGCGATCCTCACATGAAAGCTTGTCTTGATGGAATGAGATACGAAATGTTTGAGAGATGTAAACACGCTGTTGTCCCACTATATATACGTTACCTACACCACTTACGATTCAAATGCAGTGCAGTAAGTTTGGGGTTGACACGTTGATGTCGTGCATGCAATACCGTCTGTGCAGATGGTTTCGCACAGTCAACCTGTTGCAAACGACCCTTTCCATGAGTGGCAGTTTGCAACAGATTTCCTTATGCCTTCATTCTGACTAATCAGTCCTGGGCCTGAATTGTTTCCCTTGGGCGGCCAGGTCGGCGTCTATCATCTAAGTCATGTCTTTGTCAGTATCGGACCCACAATCTGTTGATGACAGACTGATACACATGACAGCTTTTGGGCAACACTATTCTAACCTCAAACATGCCAATGACACATAAACGTCTAGCAGGCTGCAAACGTCGCATGATCAATGATGTTGCTGCTTTATTGATTAAATGTATTTAAAAATGTGTCTTTGAGCGTTGGTTCCAAGAAAATAATATGCGTCTTCTCAAACCAAGTCTGAGTGACAATGGCAAATCTGGCACACGTACCCTTGCACGTGCTGTTCGAGGCAACTTGCTTCAGGACTGTCACTATGTTGTGCTTGAGAGCTTAATGTCTTCAGAAATGTTCTTGCGACATAAATCAATTATTTTAATTCCCACACATTGGTGTAAATTTCAGTTTCACCTCAAAACAAAATATTCCCTACTTTTTTTCTGCATAGAAATATGTAAACGGAACGGAAAATCTGTATCATGATTGAAACTGTAAACATCTGGACAGAATGTTTGAGTTCGTGATCACTGACAGCAGATTTTCAGAGGAGGAATTTCGCTGATTCAGGGATGGCATACAATTAAATGTATTATTACGTGTCGATACCCAAATTGAAACAATATGTTAACCTTGTAATCTGTACCTGAAATAATTTAGTTTAAAACCAACAAACAACCAACACATGGTATACATTAAACAATGAATTACAAAATTTACCAGATATACAAGTAAATACAATGGCAGTGGTCAGTGTCAAATACAAAAATACAGTGGTGATAGCAAAAGTCAGTGATAATACTATCTATTTATCAAATAGCGACAGCGGTCTAGCTCCCGAGAAGGACCAAGGTAGGGATTCAGGGGTGATGGGTGATCCTCTTGACGTGATGAAGTACGTGAGCGAGATGCATGCTCTCGTTGCTGGACATTTCTACACAGTGCCTTCACCAAACTAGTGGTACCAGAACATCACAGAAACTTCAACGTAAGTCCACGGAATACCGGAAGTAACTTTTTGACGACTGCTAACATTAAATAGTACTACATTTCTGTCAACTAATCATTGTCCAAATACAATGCAATGAGCGTCTACCGAATCTCAAAAGAAGCAATTTAACAAAGATACAATGATTGTTAAACAATGAAATTTACTGCCATATAACATTCTCCCCCTTCGGAGTAAAAAGGTTTGAACAAAGTGTCAAAGTGAACTTACTTTGCTAATAAAAATACAAACATCACCAAGTACTGCACATAATAATATATATATACATTGAACATAAGAATTATGAGAAATGTCAACACAAATGCAAATCATGTTTGCAGAAACAACCAACTCGAGACAATGCAATATCGTTGTCCTTGCCTGTGATATGCTTGACGGATAAGGGGGCACGGATGGCCCAGTCGTCTAAGGCGCCGCGATTCGCTGGGAACGACAGAAACCTATGATTGTGGGTTCGAATCCCGGTTCGCCCCGTTATTGTTTCTAGGTTTGTGAGCACCATACCCGTGCTCGTAGGTTTCACCCAAGTGATAAACGTCTAAGACCTGCATCACTTTCGGGCTTTTCCTCCCACATTAAGCTGACACGCCGCGATATAACTGGAATACTGTTAAAAGCGGCGTTAAACCCAACTCACTCACTCGCTCACTTGATGTATAAATAATATTCTTTCACGCTCCTGCGCATCAGGAAATTGAAATTTATTTTATGACAAAAAGTCAGTGTATTGTGGTCAGTGTACACTTGAATAGGAAACGAAATACTACTCATGTACACTTCAATTTTTTGCGAGGCTAATTATAGAACAAGAGTTTCATTTTCAATGGTGGAATAATTACTCTGATGTTTGTCAACTTATCGTGAATAATAACAAACAGGATGATCATAAATGACTAAATAGTACTACATTCCTGACGACTAATCATTGTCTTAATAGAATGCAATCAGCATCTTCCGAATCTCAACAGAAACAATGTGTCACACTTAGCGGGAATCATGGTAGATGGCATCCCAAGACATCTGTAGGGGAAATAATAACAACAAGTGTTATACAATAAATTGGTTACATGCTCAAAATCTTGTTTGTAATATGTACTACAGGCTATTATAACACTTCCGTTGCTTGTTCGTAACGGAAACGGTAATGTATTTTATTTTAAATGCAACAATAAAAAGACCAAGCGATTTACCACATGTTACAAATGAGTGAGTGAGTGAGTGAGTGAGTGAGTGAGTGAGTGAGTTATTATTTAACGTCACATGGGTAGTATTTCAGCCATATCGTGAGGAGAAGTTATACATTTATGATACATTTATGATACATATATTTAGACTAAATAAAAAGCTGTCAACGATGGACAGTAGAATAACTAGAATATCACAGACTTGATTTAAAACTAGTTGAGAATATTAAAAAATCAGTAAGCATTAATGAACAACACAATGTAAAAATGGGCTAGAAATCGTCAGCCAATGAAGGCGGATCACCATACTGGGGACCGTTACAGTACCTTTGCTTCCTGCATGGACCCCGATAGGATTTATATCATCCCTTCAGTAACTGGCGACAGTGTACCAGTTAAGCCTTAGATTAAACTAACGAATATACTACGTTAAAAGCCTGGTATGCAGAAAAATACTTCGAATGATATGGGACTTACATACCCTCTTAGGGGGACAATAATTTTACGCTACTTCAACCCCTTCGAGGGTACAGCCACTAACAATCTAAGTTATTAAATTGCACTACCAATCTTTAAAACAATACAGTAAGTACATCAAAATTTATGAATAAGGTCTATTTCTTTTAAAAAACATCACTTCACTGTTTTTACACTGAAATATTTATCCCTTGTGATAGAAGAATCCATACAGTCAAGCAGGACATGCTTGACCGTGATTCATTCATCACAAGGGATACAAAACGGAGGATCCTCACCTTTTAACAAGTATTCATATGTTTATCCCGAATGGCCAATACGATATCGTCGCATAATGACCTCTACAAATCTGGACTGACAGCCCAAGTAGGTGTAACCAATATTTGGTTTAATTTCATGTAATTTATTGATACCTATCTGGGTGTCCTACTTCTTTTGCATCAGATCACGGATGTAAGATCTAATTGCAGATTTAAAATCAGTGTAGGGAATCAGAAGTGGTGTCACAGATTTGATGACTGCTGCTTTTGCAGCAGCAGCAGCCATTGTGTCACCAATGATACCAACATGACTTGGCAACCAACGAAAGACGATGTCATATTGGCCAGTCGCAAGATCATGAATTAATTCGAGAATTGGGATTAAAGTGGATGTTTCGAAGTCATTTTTAATCGCCCGAAGGCACGAAAGTGAATCAGAGAAAATAATGAATTGTTTATGTTTAGATTGATTACTGATATATTTCAGTGCTGTAAAAATTGCGTGTGCTTCTGCTGTGAATATTGAACTGTTATCAGGTAATCGTGAAGATATTGTTCTGGATCCAATGACGGTGGCACTAGCAACTGCGCCACCATCCTTGGATCCATCTGTAAATATAGATTTATAAGTGTCGTAAGTGTTTCTTAATTGATGCTATTCTTGTTGGTAAATAAATTGGTTAGTATCTGATTTCTTTAGTTTTGTTAATGTAAGGTCTACCTCTGGCTTTGCCATTTGCCAAAGAGGAGATGAAAAAGGTTGAGTAGGAGCTATATCTTGGAGGTTAATATTAGAAGCTGATATGGCAGATTTTATTCTGATTCTGAGTGGTGGAGTGAGTGTTGATTTCATATTGTAAAGATCTTCATAGGGAGGCTTGAATATGCCTTTAAAAGCTGGATTTGACTGATTAGAATATAATTTAGTTATGTATTGTAAAGATAATTTTAGACGGCGTTGTTTAAGAGAGGGCTCATCTGCTTCTATATATAGACTGTGAATGGGAGAAGTGCGAAAGGCTCCAAGGCAAAGCCTCCGTCCTTGGTGATGCATAGTATCTAGTTTCATTAAATTACTTTGGCAGGCTCCACCATATACGATGTAGCCGTAATCAAGTTTTGAGCGGATCAATGACCTGTATAAGTGTAAGAGGGTTGTCTGATCCCCTCCCCACATTGAATTAGATACAACTTTTAACAAATCGAGTGCCTTCAGACATTTAGCTTTTAGTGATTTAATGTGTGGTGAGAAAGTTAAGTGGCTATCAAAGATGAGTCCCAAGAATTTGGCCTCTTTTACAACATTGATAGGGGTGCCATTCAAAAATAATTCAGGGTCTTTGTACGGCTTATATTTCCTGCAAAAATATATACAGTTAGTTTTTTATTTGGAATATTTAAACCCGTTCTCTAGACACCACTTGTGAATTTTATTGAAACATAAATGTAATTGCCTTTCCATTGTGTGCATATTTTTTCCACGACAAGATATATTAAAATCATCCACAAAAAGTGATCCATCAACTGAATCATTTAAAACTTTTGCCAAACTGTTAATTTTTATACTGAATAAAGTGACAGACAAAATACTGCCTTGTGGGACACCCTGATCCTGATCATGATGATCAGACAGGATTGTACCCACTCGGACTTGAAATTGCCTGTCTGTTAAAAACTGTGATATAAAGTGAGGCAAACGGCCTCTTAATCCAAAATCATGTAAATCTTTTAAAATGCCATGCTTCAAGGTGGAATCGTAGGCCTTCTCAAGATCAAAGAAAATTGATACTACGTGTTGTTTATTAACAATTACATTTTTAACAAAGGATTCTAATCGTAATAAATGTTTTTCAATAGTACTTCTGTTTTTGCGGAAACCACATTGAATATTAGTAATAAATACCATACTAATCTATTATTCACCATTCGTTCCATGGTTTTGCAAACACAACTTGTTTAAGATATAGGACGGTAATATCAGGGATCTGTATGATCCTGACCAGGTTTTGGTATAGGTAAATATAGGAGGAAAATTCTCTGGAGTCCATATTTGGTCAAAGATATTTAAAAGTGTCTCAATACATGATTCAGGCATATGCTTGAGTAACTGATGGATATTATCATCACCCGCTGCAGTATCATGAGCTTGCCCAAGAGCGGTATGTGGCTCATGCAATGAAAATACTTCATTGTAATCACCACGATTATTAGAATCAAAATTATTTTTTTTCTTTTCCTGTTGTTTCTGATATTCCTGAAACTCCGGGACCTAATTTGTCGATGAAGAATTTTTGGCAAGAGTTTCGCCAATTATATTTGCAATATCGAATTTATCAGTTATTAAAATGTCACCTTCTTTTAGATGGTGTACAGAAGATTTTGAACCTTTACCTTTTATTTTTTAACCATGTTCCACACCTTGGATATGGGTGTACGTGAATTAAGTTTGGAGACATAGTTCTTCCAAAATTGACGCTTATTTTGTTTTATAAGAACGTCGTGCCTTGGCACTAGTAATTTTAACAGTAGTATCTTGAACAGCCTTTGAAACTACAAAAGGGTTGATCTTGAGAGGCAGACCATCAATGCCTTCTACAACTAGAAATCTTTGCCATGAGTCACTGTTGGTTGGAGAAGATTCATCATCAGAAGATGAAATATTATCTACGTCAACATTTCTTCTTTGTTTTTGCTACGAGAACCAGTGTGTTGTGGGGTATCCATAATGAGAGAAAGAAGTTTCAACAACCCTGCTCCCCACCCATCATGGAGTGTCAACAGGGACGGTGCCACAGTGGAAGCAAGGCTGCAACACCAGGGCTACAGGGATGTTATACTACAGAAATAAAGACATGAATAACTGTCGTTAATAAAAGGAAGAATGTCAGGCTGGTTCGGCCCATGGCATTTTCCTACAAAAACACAGAATTCAGCGGTCCGTATCAACAGACTGGCACATGAGCCACCGCCTTCTGGCATAGGACTCTAGGCAATATTTTATTTTACACAATCAAGGTTATCATATATATTGATCAAAACCTGTGTGATAAGATATGTCTAAATTATCAAGTATTCCATGCACAGGGCATGGCGTGACCAGCCGATTGATAGAATCGTGCCCATTCTACCACCCGTCCAGGGAAAGTTAGGGTCGAAGTGGTGTGTTGGGAAAAAGGAACACTCTTCAGGCTCTAGTGCCCTTCCCTTCCTCCACCGACACAAGGGCAAAACCCACGACAAACGGGTTGGCCAATTTAGTCGCCTTTTATGACCAGCAATGGGGTGCTGAGGAAACATTCTACCCCGGTTCCACACGGGGGAAGACCTATTAGCGTTACCAAGCACTCACCACGGGGAGGTTGCTCTTCACGAGTGCCTGTTACAAATGAAACACAGTTACAATCATTGTTCAACAATAAAATACGCTCCCACAAAACAGTAACATGTAAGTAATCAGAAACATTCTGCCAATCTGCGTATTATTAATTGTTTTTATGTCTTCCATTGTAACCAAGACGATTAGTCAGAATAGCAGAAATATACCGTTGTCATTCATTGTAGGGTCACGCAGAACAAAAATTTGACAATTTCTGTTGAATTTACCAAATCGGCTTAGTGTACCTGTTTATAGTTCCCTATTCTTGCTATATATGATATTCTTCCCATGCATATTGTCAAAAAAGTCTGCAACGAATTAATGAATGATTCTCTCAAAATAGGAGAAAATGCACACACAATCTTAATGTTGCTTTGATTATTTTTCGAACAAGGACAGTTCTTTGAGTGCTGTTTTCCTTTTCACACCAAATATATTTCGCTAAATTTTCACCTGGACAATTTGTATTAGTCACAAAGATTTGTCATTTTCCAGAGATGTATGTGTCGCAACTCAAATTGAAATGTAAGTGATATAAGGGCATACGAAAACGCGATTTTGTAAATACTATCTGTTATGGAGAAAAGTTTACATCGGCATATTTTCTGAATGACAAGCGTTATCGGCGAGGTTTTAGAATGATTATTGGCGATATAATTTTACTCCCGAGCTCTGATATGTTAAATTTGTAACTAAAATCCTCTACATACAGGGAATAACACCGTGAATGCTGATTTAGTCGTATGTAAAAAATGTCGATATTGGCAATACAATTTCAGCGTATGATATCCCAGAACAGAGAATTCAGAACTGTAGGGTGTATTTGTGAGTGTGATACATTCAGAGTTTTTTTCAACTTCAAAGTGGTTGATGCCGAGCGTTGGGCAGGGTCAACATCTTTTAACGTCTTTCCATATCATGCTCTCGGGGATCGAACCAGTCTTAGGCGGTCTGAAAGTACTGTGAACTGTCAACCAGCTTCAGGAGCAGAGAGATTGTTATTAGATTGTGACAACTAATTGATATTGGCATCGTGATTGATATTGGTAACGTCATTGACATAACAACGGGACTGATATTGACAGCGTGATTGCTACTGGCAACGTGATTGATACTGGCTACTTCATTGATATTGGTGACGTCAATTATATTACAACGGGATTGATATTTACAATGTGATTGATACTGACCCATGGTGAGGCAAGATGAAACCATTATATAATGGTACAGTGGCACGCACTTTGCTTGTAAACTTGTGGTCTGTTTATGATAATTTGTCCATTTAGCTATAATGAGTAACAATGAATTGTATTCAAATGATTTAGTGGTCACAGGTCGAATACTGGTCTTTTGTTTTATGACACAAGGCCAAAAATACCTGAGACCTCACACAAACAGTTATATATGGACACATAACAAACCCTATACTGAGAGAAATCATAGACGTACCCTTTGTCTCACAAGGTTCCTTTTATTGCTGTCTGAAGGTCCCGACTAAACCCTGTGGATCCAAGGTCTGCAATCTGACTTCCCGATGTGTGGAAGATGGATGTGGAAATGTCTGTGTGCAAGGTAAGTGTCCCACGCAGAGAAGTGTTTAGCTTAATGTTGTGTCTAATAATTTAGTTACCTCAGAGTGGAGTGGACGATCTAAAAATTATTAAAGCACTTAAAGGTTTTTAGAAAGACTTTAGATACTGCAGACAGAGTGAACTTATGGGTACCATTGTCAAGTTATGGTCAAAGTGGGAAAATGATGCAAGTATTGAAAGGTGTATTCCTCAGTAAAATCATGTTTTCGAGTTTATTCAAAAGTAACATACTGCTAGATGATACCAAGACATATTTTATTTGGTTTTATTGTCTAAACGATCTTCAAATGTATATTGTTAGTCTTTAAATCGCATATCAAGTGCATATTTTCGGAAACAGGAGCGTCAGTTAATATTAGGATCCAGTTGATCTTCTGGTTATCTTACTTACTTTTTTTTATCAAATAGGGGAGGTGAGGTGAAATTGGGTTTTACGTCGCGTCCAAGATTATTGCACTTATATAGCGACGTGCATGCACGTGTGTGTGTGGCTGCTTGTACTAGTCCAGACTGATGCCGATTTATAGTGCTAGCTCACTGAGATTCCATGCTGCAGTTTAACATGAATACCCCACTCAGACACAGTATACTGACTCCGAGCCGACCAGTCCTTGTTTTAGCCCCTTAATGCCGAGCGCCAGACAGGGTAACAACAAGTAATTTCTGTCATATCGTGACTTTCAAAGGTTATGCATAATAAATACATGTAAACTATAAAAACCTGTCAACAAGGGACAGTAAAATAACTCGACATATCACAGATTATAATTCAAAACTAGCTTGGAACCTAGACATGGAACCTAGATCACTAGACAGAACAATACATAATAAAAATACTATACACTAGGGACCATGGGGACTTACAGTACTTCAGCTTCCTGCAAGGGTCCCAGCAAGATTTACAACATCCCTTCAGGTGTTGGCGATTATTGTCAATTTAGCAGAACTAAAAGAACATATATTCTGCGATTAAAATCGTGGTAATAATAAATATACTGTGAATGACGTGGTCTTACGTACCATCTCCGGGGGACAATCCTTTTACACTACTTCAACCGAGGTACAGCCACTGACAATCTTAGTTATCCAATTTATTCTACCAATATTAAAAGACCATTTAATAATTACAAAACACATTGATCAAAATGTATGTACAAGTTCTATTTCTTTTAAAAAACTAAGTATTAAATGAGAGCTGATATTGTTAAAAAGATCCTTTAAGGATGAAACTTTGAAATATTTATCCCTTGTGATGGAAAAATTAACACAGTCAAGCAGGACATGCTTGACCGTGATTCTTTCATCACAAGGGATGCAGAAGGGAGGATCCTCACCTTTCAATGAATGTTCATGAGTATATCTCGAGTGACCAATACGACATCGCCGCATAATGACCTCTTCAAATCTGGACTGACAGCCCAAGTAGGTGTAACCAATATTTGGTTTAATTTCATGTAATTTATTGATATCTACCTGGGTGTCCCACTTCTTTTGCATCAGATCACGGATGTAAGATCTTATTATAGGTTTATAATCAGTGTATGGTAAAAGAAATGGTGTCACAGATTTGTTGAGTGCTGCTTTTGCAGCAGCATCAGCCATTGCGTGACCTGTAATACCAACATGGCTTGGTTACCAACAAAAGACGATGTCATTTTAGCCAGTCGCAAGATCATTAAATAACTCAAGAATTTCAATTAAAAATGAATGTTTGCAGGACATATTTTTAATAGCCTGAATGTACGAAAGTGAATCAGAAAAAACAAGCATGAAATACTCACATCCTCCGCCAATATGACATGTCGGGTTTGTGCAATGCATTAGCTCCTGTGAACTATGTTCACTGGGCCTTTTTGTAAAGAAATATAGTACGTTTTTCAAGATCTGCTCCGGAAACGAAAGTTGTTGCAATGTAAACTCGAAAAATAACTTTAAAAAAAACCCCAAAACTATCAAAAGGCACCAGTTCACCACTAGACCTGTGCCAAGTATGACGAAGAAATAGGGTACAGTTTTCAAGATCTGCTCCGGAAACGAGGACTACCGCCATTTTCAGTCTAAATCAAAGTTGTTGCCATGGAAACTCGAAAAATATATTTTTTTTAAAATCCCAAACTATCAAAAGGCGCCAGTTCACCATTAGATCTATCTACGTGCCAAGTTTGGTGAAGAAATATGGTACGGTTTTCAAGATCTGCTCCGGAAACGAGGACTACCGCCATTTTAAGTCTAAATCAAAGTCGTTGCCATGGAAACTCGAAAAATAATTTTTTTTTAAATCCCAAACTATCAAAAGGCACCAGTTTACCACTAGATCTATCTATGTGCCAAGTTTGGTGAAGAAATATGGTACGGTTTTCAAGATCTGCTCCGGAAACGAGGACTACCGCCATTTTCAGTCTAAATCAAAGTCGTTGCAATGGAAACTCGAAAAATAACTTTTTTTTAAATCCCAAACTATTAAAAGGCACCAGTTCACCACTAGATCTATGTATATGCCAAGTATGAAGAAGAAATATGGTACGGTTTTCAAGATCTGCTCCGGAAACGAGGACTGCTGCCATTTTCAGTCTAAATCAAAGTCGTTGCCATGGAAACTCGAAAAATAACTTTTTTTTAAATCCCAAACTATTAAAAGGCACCAGTTCACCACTAGATCTATCTATGTTCCAAGTTTGGTGAAGAAATATGGTACGGTTTTCAAGATCTGATCCGGAAACGAGGACTACCGCCATTTTCAGTCTAAATCAAAGTCGTTGCCATGGAAACTCGAAAAATAACTGTTTTTTAAAATCCCAAACCATCAAAAGGCACCAGTTTACCACTAGATTTATCTATGTGCCAAGTTTGGTGAAAAAATATGGTACGGTTTTCAAGATCTGCTCCGGAAACGAGGACTACCGCCTTTTTTAGTCTAAATCAAAGTCGTTGCAATGGAAACTCGAAAAATAAATTTTTTTTAAATCCCAAACTATCAAAAGGCACCAGTTTACCACTAGATATATCTATGTGCCAAGTTTGGTGAAGAAATATGGTAAGGTTTTCAAGATCTGCTCCGGAAACAAAATGTGACGGCCGGACGGAAGGACGGACGGACGGCACCCATTCCTGTATTCCCCTTCCACTTCGTGGCGGGGGATAATAATGAATTTTTTATATTTGGACTGGTCCTTGATATATTTAAGTGCCTTTAAAATTGCGTGTGCTTCTGCTGTGCAATGGAACTATTATCGGGTAATCATGAAGATATTGTTCTGGATTCAATGACAGTGGCACTAGCAACTGCGCCACCATCCTTGGATCCATCTGTAAATATAGATTTATAAGTGTCATAAGTGTTTCGTAATTGATTGTATTCTTGTTTATAAATTAGTGGATTTGTATCAGATTTCTTAAGTCTAGTTAATGTGAGGTCTACATTTGGCCTTACCATTTGCCAAGGAGGTGCTGAAAAAAGTTGTGTGGGAGCTATCTATTAAATGTTAATCTTCGCAGCAGAAGATTATTGTAAATATCTACGTAAATGAGGATTAAATAAGTAATTAAATGCTTGATTTGACTCATTAGAATATAATTTAGTGATGTACTGTAAAGATAGTTTCAGACGGCGTTGTTTAAGAGAAGGCTCATCCACTTCAACAGACAGATTTGGAATAGGAGAAGTGCGAAAGGCTCCAAGGCAAAGCCTCCGTCCTTGGCGATGGATAGTATCTAGTTTCATTAAATTACTTTGGCAGGCTCCACCATAGACGATGGAGCCGTAGTCAAGTTTTGAACGGATCAATGACCTGTATAAGTGTAAGAGGGTTGTCTGATCCCCTACCCATTTTGAATGAGATACAACTTTCAACAAATCGAGTGCCTTCAGACATTTAGCTTTAAGTGATTTAATGTGTGGTGAGAAAGTTAAATGACTATCAAATATGAGTCCCATCCATTTGGCCTCCTTTACAACTTTGATAGGGGTGCCATTCGAAAATAATTCAGGGTCTTTGTATTTTTATGCAGAAGTGTATACAGTTAGTTTTAGATTTAGAAAATTTAAACACGTTTTCGAGGGACCACTTGTGAATTTTATTTAGACAGATTTGTAACTGCCTCTCTATGGTATGCATATTTTTACCACGACAGGATATATTAAAATCATCCACGATCCATCAACTGAATCAGTTGAAACCTTGGCCAGACTATTTATTTTAATACTAAACAAGGTCACAGACAAAATACTGCCTTGCGGGACACCCTGATCCTGATTATAATGGTCAGACAGGGTGGTACCCACTCGGACTTGAAATTGCCTGTCTGTTAAGAATCGTGATATAAAATGAGGTAAACGACCTCTCAAACGAAAATCATGTAAATCCTTTAAAGGCCATGCTTCCAGGTAGTATCGTATGCTTTCTCAAGATCAAAGAAAATTGATACTACGTGTTGTTTATTTACTATAGCAGTTTTCACAGGGATTCTAACCGTACTAAATGATCTATAGTACTTCGGTTTTTCCGGAAACCACATTGAATGTTAGTAATAAGGTTGTTTGTTTCCAGATACCAAACTAATCTGTTATTTACCATTCGTTCCATGGTTTTACAGACACAACTGGTTCAAGATATAGGACGGTAATTTGAGGGATCCGTATGATTCTGGCCAGGTTTTGGTATGGGTACTACAATGGCATTATGCCATGAAGGAGGGAAATTCCCTGAAGTCCATATCTGGTCAAAAATGTCTAAAAGGGTTTTGAGACATGATTCAGGCAAATGTTTCAAGAGCTGATAATGGATATTATCATCTCCTGTTGCTGTATCATGAGCTTTTCTAAACTCCGGGACATAATTTAATGATGAAGAATGTTTGGCTAACGTTTCTCCAAGTTTATTTGCAATTTCATTTTTATTAGTGAATAACTGATCACCATCCCTTCAATGATGAACAGAAGATTTTGAGCCTTAGCCTTTTGTTTTCTGAACCATGTTCCACACCTTGGACATGGGTGTACGGGAAGGTGTTTGGAGACATAGTTCCTCCAAGATTGTCGCCTATTTTGTTTAAAAGCACGTCATGCCTTGGCATATGTAATTTTAACCTTATCCAAATTATGGACTGTACGTAGGATGTCGGCGAAAATATTTTTCTGCTTTCTTCCTACACTTTCTGGCCTGTTTGCAGTCATTAGTAAACCATGGTTTACGAATATGGGGACTCGCAGAGGACTTAGGAATGGTTTGGTCAGCAATGTCATTCAGTAAATCCGAAAACGACTGTATCTGATCTGGAATATTCTCGAAAATGTCATGTTTTAATTTGTCAGTACACAGTACCTCATATAAGGACCAATTAGCCTTGGTAAAGTTCCACCTGGATGATGGTGGCTCATCAGTAGGATTAACAGTTTTAAGTGTAGTGGGAAAATGATCACTACCGCGGAGGTCATCATGGACTGACCATGCAAATTCATTATACAAGTTTTATTCTGTGAGTGACATATCGAGGGCAGAATACGTCCCAGTGGCTGGATGTAAATATGTGGCAGAATCATCATTAAGTATACACAGGTTGTTGTCAGAAATAAATTGCTCAATGATTTTTGCTTTATGACTTATATTTGCACTTCCCCAAAGCGGGTTGTGTCCGTTCAGATCACCCATGATGATGCAGGGCTTTGGGAGCTGGTCATACAGATTTTGAAGATCAGACTGTCGAAGATCAGAAGAAGGAGGGATATACAAAGAGCACAGCGTAAAAGCAATGTTCAGAGTCAGACGAACGGCAACAGAAGATTGGTATTAAGAGGGACATGACTATGTATGATCTCCTGTCGCACCAAGATAGTTGAGCCTCCCGTTGCTTTATCTCCTAGAGGAGAAAATAATGATAGTCATTGTACTGTCGTAAGGTCAACTGATCTGTAGTTTTCAGGTATGTTTCCTGAAGACACAATACTGACGGTTGAAAATCCTGTATTGATAATTTTATCTCATTAAAATTATGCCTAAGTCCTCTGCAATTCCACTGTATTATATTGGGCAATTGAGTCATGGTGGCTCATTTGGATATCGCTCGCGTGAATATGAGGAGGAACTACTCCTCCGCCTGTCCTGTGAGGACAGAGTAGCCTCCATGTCCAGAGGCCCGTGAGTTCTGTTAAGGAACCTCTGAAGGTGAAGGGACGATCAGTGGTTGTTTTCTATTCAATTTCTTTTTCTCTTTTTTTGACTTATTTACTGGTAGTTTCACAGACGTTTGAGATTGTTCTCAGATTGAATCTCAGTCTGAGATCCTGAACAAGACTGAGTTGCAGGAATAGGTCGATGGATTTGAATAGTAGCAACAGGTTCTTCTGACTTCTCCCATGTCAAGTCAGTCTGACACGAAAAAGATGATGTTGCTACTGAGCAGGATACTGTAGCGGAGTAGGAAATATTAGATGAAGTTGTGTCTGGTCTTTGAATAGGTTTTTGGCATCCAGGTAGGATATGTTTCTTTCACCTTTAAGTTTCATGATTTTAGATTCCATTTGCCACAATCTCAGTTCATAATTATATATTACCAATTTATAAAATATATAACTTTCTACGTCAAAATTTATCAATCAATTCAATTTCTTTTAAAAAATCAATAATTAAATGAGAGTTTATGTTAAAAAGATCCTTGAGTGATGAAACTTTGAAATAGTTATCCCTTGTGATGGAAAAATCAATACAGTCAAGCAGGACATGATTGACCGTGATTCTTTCATCACAAGGGATGCAGAATGGAGGATCTTCACCTTTTAAAATATATTCCTGAGTGTAACGTGAATGGCCAATACGACATCGTCTTAAAATGACCTCTTCAAATCTGGACTGACAACCCAAGTAGGTATAACCAATATTTGCTTTTATTGCATGTAATTTATTTATACCTACTTGAGTGTCCCACTTCTTCTGCATTAGATCTCTGATGTAACATTTAATAACAGGTTTATAATCACTGTATGGTCGAAGAAGTGGTGTTACAGATTTGTTGAGTGCTGCTTTTGCAGCAGCATCAGCCATTGTATTACCAACAATTCCAACATGGCTGGGCAACCAACAAAAGACGATGTCGTATTGGGCAGTGGCGAGAACATTATGCAATTCTAAAATATTAAGAATCAGTGGATGATCCGAAGATCAATTATGTATGGCCTGAAGGCAGGACAAGGAATCAGAAAAGATGATGAACTGTTCAGATGATTGGTTTTGAAGGTATTCCAATGCTATAATAATAGCATTGGCCTCAGCTGTAAAAATAGAACTATTACCAGGAATTCTCGAAAACACCCTTTTAGATCCATTGACAGTGGCACTTGAAACTTTGCCACAATCCTTTGAAGCATCGGTAAAAATAGAGTGATGAGAATCATATTTGGACCTTAATTTGGCATATTCTTGTTGATTGTTTGTGTCAGATTTCTTTAGGATAGTGAGTGTTAGGTCTACCTCTGGTTTAACTAGTTGCCAAGGAGGTGTAGACAGTAGCCGGGAAGGTGAGATAATAGAAAGATCAATATTAGCTGCTGTAAGATGTGGCTGAATTCTGAACCCTAGAGGAGGAACAAGTTTTGGTTTTGATTGAAATAATTTGGCATACATGGGATTAAACACACACGCATAAGCATCCTTATGCGGTTTATACTTGCGGCAAAAAGGGATACACTTTGTTTTGACTTTGGAGAACTTAAACCCATTCTCTAGAGACCATTTCTGTATTTTATTGAGGCATAGTTGTAGCTGTCTCTCAATAGTGTGCATATTTTTACCACGACAAGATATATTAAAATCATCTACGAAAAGTGATCCATCCACTGCATCACTTAAAGCCTTTGAAAGACTATTGATTTTAATACTAAATAGAGTAACTGACAAAATACGTCCTTGTGGGACACCCTGCTCCTGATTATAATGGTCAGACAGGGTTGAACCCACTCGGACTTGAAATTGTCTGCCGGCTAAAAACTGTGATATAAAATGTGGTAAGCGGCCTCTCAGACCAAACTCGTGTAAATCTTTTAAAATGCCATGCTTCTTCGTAGTGTCGTAAGCTTTCTCAAGATCGAAAAATATTGACACTGCATGTTGTTTGTTAACAAAAGCATTTTTCGTACTAAATGATCAATAGTACTTCGATTTTTGCGGAAACCACATTGGATATTTGAAATTAGATTATTGGTTTCTAAGAGCCAAACTAACCTATTATTGACCATTCGCTCCATGGTTTTACAGACAAAACTGGTTAAAGATATAGGACGGTAATTGGATGGATCTGTCTGATCCCAACCAGGCTTTGGGATAGGGACTACAATGGCATTATGCCAAGAAGGAGGAAAATTTTTTGTATCATGTTCCATACTTTGGATATAGGAGTACGGGAATTTATTTTGGAGACGTAGTTCCTCCAAGATTGACGCTTATTTTGTTTATAAGCCCGTCTGGCTTTTGCATTTATAATTTTAACTTGATCTAAATTATGAACTGTTGGATGTCGGCGGAAGTACTTTTCCGCTTTCTTCCTACACCTCCGTGCCTGTTTACATTCTTAGGTAAACAACGGTTTGCGAATATGAGGATTTGCAGAGGACTTAGCAATTGTTTGATCAGCTATGTCATTGAGCTGATCTGAAAACAATTGAATCGGATCTTCAACATTTTGAAAATGATGAGGGATTAATTTTGCAGTACACAGTGTTTCATACAATGACCAATTGGCCTTTGTAAAATTGCACCTGGATGTGGAGGTTTCAGGATTGGGGTTCACAGATTTAAGAATGGTGGGAAAGTGATCGCTTCCGCAGAGGTCATCATGGACCGACCATTCAAACTCGTTAAAAAGATTTGAATCTGTGAGAGACAGATCAAGTGCTGAGTATGTTCCAGTGGCAGGATGTAAATAGGTGTTCGAATCATCATTACAGATACACAAATTATTATCAGAAATGAATTCCTCAGGTATTTTCCCTTTATTGTTTGTGGTATCACTTCCCCACAGGGGGTTGTGTCCATTCAGATCACCCACGATCACCCTATATGATCATATAGATTTTGAAGATCAGATTGTCGAAGCAAAGTAGATGGAGGAATATACAAGGAACACAGAGTAAAGACAATGTTCAAAGTTAACGAACAGCAACACCTTGAAGACTTGAATTGAGAGCAACAGGACTGTGAATCACGCCCTGTCGAACCAAGATAGACGACCCCCCAGCTGCTTTGTCACCTGGGGGGAATATGAATGATGACAGTTATACTGTCTGATATCGAATTTATCTGTACTTTTAAGGTATGTCTCCTGAAGACATAAAGCAGACGGTTTAAAATCCTGTATCAATCATTGAATGTCATTAAAATTGTTTCTAAGTCCTCTGCAATTCCATTGTATCATATTGGACAGTTGAGTCATGGAGGCTCAATTGGAGATCTCACACGTGAACGTGAGGACGAATTACTCCTACTGTCCTGTACAGACAGAGTAACCTCCATGTCAAGAGGCTCAAAGGAGTTGTGAAGAGATAGTTCTGGGGGCGAGGCTGCCGGAGATGTTTGTTTTCTATTTAATTTCTTTTTTTTCTTTTTGTCAAGTGAGCTGTCAAGAGGTTCAGTGTTTTTGTTCTTTTCTGGGACAACTGTGTCAGGCTGACTATCAGTCTGAGTGTCAGTCTGAGTTGAAGTCTGGGTTGCTGAACTGGTCTGATTATCAGAAGTTGGTGGACTGATTCCAGCGGTATTAATGGGCTTATCAGAATGGACCCATGACAGATCTGTTTGGCATGTGATTGATGCAGTGGCAGTAGATATAGTTGCAGAACGTGTAACTGCGGCAGAGTAAGTAAGATGTGATGGAGTAGTGGATTGTTTAGTGAACAGCTTTCTTGCATCTGCAAAAGAAATGTTATTTTCATATTTCATTTTATTGATGTTTGATTCAAGTTGCCAAACAGGACATGACTTGGAAGAAGACAAATGTTGGCCACCACAGTTAGCACAAACAATGTCCTCCTCACAGTCTCTACCCTCATGGCTGCCAGCACAACGATGACATTTGACAGGTTTAGCACATGATTTAGAATTTAAAACATCGGAGTGGATTTGGGATAAACATATCCACTCCGATATTAACATAACCAGCTTTGATTGATTGCGGTAAGGAAGAACACGCAAAAGTGAACAGGTAAGTATGAGTATTGGTGACAACTCCATCGTTGTTTCTGGTGAAACGTTTTACAAACGTAACACCTTGATCATCCAGTTCAGAAACAATTTCTTGTTCCGACATATCACCGACAGGCATCGAGCTCTGTCCCGCACAATTCCCCGACACGAGTTCAGTGTTCTGTGCACGGACACAGCAACATCAACATTGGCAAACTGAGTAATTGATAAAAGATTCAGAGATTGCTGTCTCCGTGCACACTCCACAAGTAGGGAGCCAGACCTGAAGACAGGTTACATTTTTAACTACACCACAAATTCCGGAAACAGCTTTTGAAATTGCAAAAGGGTTTAGTTTTAACGGTTGATGATCAGCAGCCTCAATCACAAGGAAGCGAGCCCAAGAATCATTGTTTTGAGACACATTGTCAGTTGAACTATCATCTTGAAGTCTTCTCTTTTTTTCATGACGAGTTGAACCAGGTAGTTGTTGCGCCATAATGAAAGGAATTGATTCAGCACCCCTGTTCCCCACCCGCCATCGAGTGTAAAAAAAGACGATGCTGAAGAGGAAGCCAGTCTACAACACCAGGGTTACAGGGATGGTATACTCCAGTAAATACAACACGAAAAGCTACATTTGTCTACCAAAAGAAATGCCCAGCTGGTTCGGCCCATGACAGAACATTGGAGACATATAGAATTCGGAGGTTGACATCATCAGAATGGCCCATGAGCCACCGCCTTCCGGCATAGGACTCTAGGCAATAAGTACATTGGCATAGTTGTTTAACATATTCGATCATCATAAATTATTTAATATGATGTTTCTGAAATGACACATTTCCATGCACAGGGCATGACGTGACCAGCCGATTGATAGAATCGGGCTCATTCTACCACCCGTCTAGGTGAAGTAAGGGTCGAAGTGGTGTGTTGGGCAAAAGGAACACCGGTTCCTGGCTCTATTGCCCTCAACCACCAGAATCCCGTCCTCCACCGACACAGGGGCGCAACCCACGGCAAACAGGTTGCCCAATTCGGTCGCCTTTTACGACCAGCAATGGGGTGCTGTGGACAAATTCTACCCCGAGTCCACACGGGGGAAGAGCTATTAGCGCTACCCAGCACTCACCACGAGGAGGTTGCCTGCAGTAACAGCCTGTTCTTCCAACTCTGTAGCGATTTCTTCTTCAAACATGTCGGACAGACAACGAGCCCTGTCATGAACAATGCCTCGAAAAGAATTTAATGTTCTGTGCACAGACACAGCAACCTCAATATTGGCAAATGTAGAGATAGATGTAGGATTGAGAGATTGCTGTCTCCGGGCACACTCCACCAAAAGCGAACCACCATGGAGACGGGTGATGTTCTTGACCTCACCGCAAATCCCGGACACAGCCTTAGAAACAGCAAAAGGATTCAATTTGATGGGTAAGTTATCAGTAGCCTCATGCACCAGGAAACTAGCCCAGGAATCAATATTTTGAGAAAGAGTTCCAGTTGAAATTTCAATTTCCTCAAGACGTCTCTTTTTTTCATTACGAGATGAACCAGATTGTGGTAGAGCCATGTTGAAAAGAAAATGATTCAGCACCCCTGTTCCCCACCCACCATCGAGTGTCAACAAGGACTGTGTTACATTGCACCGGATATCTAGGATACAAACACCAGGGATACAGGGATGTTATATTCCAGGGAAGATGACACGAACAGCTGTATTTGTTTACCAACTCAATGCCAGACTGGTTCGGCCCATGACAAGACATTGGAAACATACATTATTCGGAGGTCAAAATCACCAGATTGGCCCATGAGCCACCGCGTTCTGGCATAGGACTCTAGGCAATATTTAGATTTGCATAAATTGGAGTATCACATTACATCATAAAAATTGTTGAATATGATATATATCTAAAGTGGCACTTTTCCATGCACGGGGCATTGCGTAAGCAGCCGATTGATAGAACCGGGCTCATTCTACCACCCGTCTAGGTGAAGTCAGGGTCAAAGTGGTGTGTTGGGCAAAAGGAACACCAGTTCCTGGTCCAGTGCTCTCAACCACCAGAATCCCTTCCTCCACCGACACAGGGGCGCAACCGACGGCAAACAGGTTGCCCAAATCGGCCGCCTTTTACGACCAGCAATGGGGTGCTGTGGACATATTCTACCCCGGGTCCACACGGGGGAAGAGCTATTAGCGTTACCCAGTACTCACCACGGGGAGGTTGCTCTTCACGAGTGCTAAATGAAAGGGCAACCACTTAGAACCTAATTTATAAAGACCTATAACTATATTGAGCTGCAAATTTTTCACCTGAATATTAAATAACAGATTAACTAAATTTGTTGATGATAATACCATTTTAAATCCTGCGCAAGCAGTTTTTAGAAAAGGATTTTCTACTTGTGATAACATCTTTAGATGCAAGTAACTACCTTGGCCTAAAACTACAGAGGAATGTGCGATGTGTAAAAGCAGTCAAATCTCTGTCAGAAAACGCAACTAAAGCGATTTTCAGCCTTCAGCCATGAAGTCCCGAAATGTTACTTTGCCATTAGATTGCCTGTTATCTGTATTTGATGCAATCGTCGGCCCTATACTGTTATATGGTGTCGAGATCTGGTGATAGGAGAATGTAGCTATTATAGAAAGGGTTCATCTAAAATTTCTTCAATTAGCCACTGGACTGAAAAAAACGCGACTCCCAACTTTATGTTATATGGCAAATTTGGTTTATTGAAGTCTATAAACGAGTTATCTCCTTTTGGCATAAGCTTGCTACATCAGAAGTGTATCATAAACCATCCCAAATACTTTACAAACACATGTATACTATCCATATAGAAGTTGAAAATGTCCCCTGGTTAGAATTGATGAAGAATGTATTAGATAATTGCGGTCGATCATAGGTATTTCAAAAACCATCGGTATGTTCCACACCATGGCCGGCCTCAATTCCGTCAGAACTGGAATTCCGTCAGAACTGGAAATCCATTGCCGAATCGACCTCCAAAGGGTCGTATTAGAAGTTCCTGAAGTATCAATCTCATTTGAGAAATATCTATTGTTCTCAAAATCAATATTTCTCCCTATATTAAAATTCAGAACTTCTTACTATAGTTTACCCGTTGGAACTGCTCGATGGTTGAACATTACATGGAAGACCGCCAGTGTCCACTCTGTGATTCTATCGCTGTTGGGGATGAATTTCACTATTTATTCCGATGTGAAGCTTTTCACCTACAGCGATATGAACTTTTAAATAAGCAATATCTTCCAAACCTGTCCCAATTTTAGAAATTTAGGCTTATCTACCTATAATGAAACTGTAACCTAACATGCATGACAGGTGGTATGTCACTTGGGGCGTCAATCAGCAATCACCAATTACCAATGACGGACACCGTCACAAAGGATGGACAAGACAAGCTGTTACACTGAATTATATACTAGTCTTTCACACATAACTAATAGCTGTATGACATTACCCGGCTTGGTGTGAGTCTTTGCTCTGCAAGGGAAATAACTGACTTTAAAGGTCATTATAATAAAAAAAGGTATGACGCTACCATATACACCAAGCATTTTCATGTACGATAAGACACAATATCGTGATTGTAAGATATATACAAGACTCTTTATAAATCACATACACGCTGAAACATCGTATTATACAATTTCAAGAATATGACAATCCGAGACAAACATTATCAAGACAATATTGAGATGTGTAAACTTTTCAAAAGTAAATAGAAAACAAATATTGATAACGATGTTCCGTCAAATGGTGGGGGCACGGGTGGCCGAGTCGTCTAAGGCGCCTCGATTCGCTCTGCAGAGTTGCGTCCCTTGGGCGAGCCAGAAACCTATGATTGTTGGTTCGAATCCCGGTTCGCCCCGATAATGTTTCTTGGTTTGTCAGCACCATACCCAGCACTGGTATCTAATAACCTGTCACACTGTCACTTATGTATCGTAAGTCAGCGAGGAGAAGATCCTTATCCTTGGATCGAGGTTGTCCTAACAGTCTCTGTCTCGTGAGAGCAGCTAAGTGAAACCATCATCAGCTGGGCGATCAGCTAGTAGTGGACATAGTCAACTTTTGCTGGGGGCCATGGTTCAGTGACTTCGTGGCGTTTCCTGAAGAAATACCTCTGCAGTTATGGAGATTTCAGAAAAGTGAGGTTGCAGCTGTCGGCTATGCATTGCATATAACGCATGCCTGAGCGGCGACTTGAGGTCCGGTGAATACTCTGTACATGCCCAGTACATAGGCGATGCATGTGTTGCAATCGCGCTGAAGAGATGAAAGGTTGTGTACCTGGAGATTGCTTTTCCGACACCTTCTTAGAATCCTCTGACGGTCCTTGGGAGGTGATGACAAAGTCCGAGTCTCACGGCAATTGTTAGTTCTTTATGGATCGCTATGGTATTATTGTTACTGGTGCGTTAACGTTGGTACCTCACAAAGGACGTACAGGCAAAGCTGTGACACAAAATCATATAATAGTCTTTCATTGTGTGACGTCAGTGCGCCAACTGTGCCAACAAAGTTTTACTTCAGTGATTTAACTTCAGTGATATAAATATATAACAAAAGAGCTGTATGACAATATTGCCTGCACTGATTTTATAATATATAATTTTTTTATAGATAACTCAACACATGTCATCAAGATCTAGTTGGTTTAAAATAACTGGAATTTCATGAAAGTCGCCTGGCGTTCATAAATGACTAGAGTCAGTATATGCGATGGCTGAGATGTAGACAACTGGGCTTTATTCTACCTTACAAATACCAAATATGACTCAAGCTATTTAATTTTTTTTCTCGATTGAATGCTACAATTACATGTAGATAAAACTCGGACTTGTAGTTTTTAAAATATGAGCATTAGCATACATTCAATACAATTAATATATCAGCAAAGGCAGATGCAGATTGTGTGTGTGTTAGGGTGTGTGGGTACGCACCTTTCATTGCTGTCAACCGCATGTGTATGTTGTAAACGATGGTCTTTCTCATTGTAAAATAACGAGAGTAAACAAGCAAAACAAACGTCTCCGTCATCTTAGATTTCCAAACTACGAAATATCTCCTAAAACATGTTTACTCAAAAAAGAGCTTTTCATCTTTCTAAAACGGTGTAGAGAATGTAAAAAGTTGAAAGCGGTGTTGAGCTTTCAAGCTTCCATCTTTAAAAACTTAAGTTTGAATTGACAAGTGTTACCGGGACCCTGATCTGGTTTTTTTAACTTAAACTGTCAAGTCAGGTTTCCTCTTTTACGTATAACAGTAAACGTGAAACATGAATTCGTGTGCCATTATCAAAACACTGACCCACCTGGGGTGTACATAAATTTGCAGCATATCAGTTGACAATATATCGTGCATTTAAGACAAGCTGCACCCCGTCGGCCACTCGTGTGCAACGCGTGACACACTCATTAGAGGGGGAACAAACTTTTGACCAAAGGAGGACCCGTCTTAAGCTGAACCTGGAGGTGGTAACAAGGAGAGAAAATTTTGTTATCCTGACGAAAAATGATAA
Source organism: Haliotis rufescens (assembly GCF_023055435.1). Lineage (NCBI taxonomy): Eukaryota > Metazoa > Mollusca > Gastropoda > Lepetellida > Haliotidae > Haliotis > Haliotis rufescens. Next base: position 2,766,735 of record NW_025964179.1, on the reverse strand, counting down.
TACACATGTATTTGCTAATGTCTCCTTTCTTTATGTGATTTTGTGGGAATAACATGAATACTGTTGTGTTTAAATAGATCTGTCTTGTTTTATACGACCATTGCTTCTAAATCCGATGGTGTTAAGAGAATACATGGTCCTGGAACATGTTATTGCAATTGAAATGCTTTTATTGTGATTTGACATTAACCGTCTGTAGTACGACTTTCAGTGATAATATGTATGAGGTTTGGCGGCGCATTGTTTTTATTGGACCCTAATTACTTTGTGATGACTTGGACTCTTTATCTCAGCTCCATAGCCGTGAGGCTGGGAAAGAGCAGCATGTAATTAATGAGGGTGGGTTATATCATTGAGGATACACTTGAGGGAGAGAATACTAATTACCGTACTACAGGAAGAGACCTGTAGACGTAAGCGCGGGGTTGTGTTTTAGCTGGCCGTTCGATAATGGCCGCCAGGAGAAGTGAGCTTTGACTGCGTCATCTAAAATAAATAATAAGAAACAGCAGTGTTATTTTCACGGGTCTGTTGAATAAACTCCCAGCGCTACGGTCAATGTATCTTCTGCTTGATCCTTGATACATCATTTTGGCATTCACAATATATAGTAATTCAACGTACAAAGGAGCACTGATCTAAAGCAATTCCGCGGGAGTAGTTGTTACCTGTGCATTACTGTATTTTCCCAGTGAGTACCCGGATGATATAGCAGAAATCTAGACTTGTTCGCGACCTGTGCTCGCCATTCGTAAGCGCATTTTTATTGAAAGTAGAAGGACGTATGGTCACATTGATCAACAAAAATGAAATACAGTTTTGGAAATGTAGGTATATTTGTGGGGAGCATCGGTAATGGTGATGCAGTTTTGGTAAGTCATTTGCTTGGTAATTGTGCGATCTTTGTTTACACTATTTTGACTTGCAACACAAAGTAAATATTTCATCTGAACATTGCTTATTTTACCGTGTGTATATGTTTACATTCAAAATGTAAACATATTTCACTAAGGAAATTTATTAAACGCATAAATATTCAGTTTATTTTACAAATTAACTGAAAAATATGTCCATCTTTATTAATATGATAACGAATTCCAAATATTTGTTATGTTTAATATCATCACCAAGTACAGTTCTGTATTGTTGGGCTTCTTTTCTTAGCATAATTAATATATTGTGATGTGTTTAAGCTCTTTTGATCGTCTTTATCATTTTTAGTCTGTCGATTAAATAAATGAATGGATTATTCAGTCAATTTGTAAAATGACTGAAATATTTAGATATTTAATAAATTGCCTGAGTGAATCATATTTTACACATTGACTGTAACATATACACGCTTACAAAAGAAAATACTTGTGAAAACAACGTCTATCGCGCATCGAAAAACTTCCCAACCAAACGGAAAGGAACAATAATGATTCTGTTCAAAGCTGCAGCGAATGAATGAAAACAAAATGCAAATATAATTATTACAACCTACCAAAGTTATAATGTATCCGGGAATATCAACATAAAGGAACAATATCCATTGCGTCTGCAGCTGTACAAAAATACTTATTCGATGTCAAATGTCTATGTGAGTATCAAATACTTTAATAATAATTATTTGGAAACAATATTTGGAATATATATGAAATATATTAAAATATTTAAATATATCGTTTTAAACGTTATTTAAATGTATCGAATATTATAACCCGTGTTTGTTTCTTAACTGATCACTTAGTTTGTTTCAATTGTTTCACATAGCTGCCAAGTTAGCTGAGAAAGCCCACGTGACAACTATTTTTATAATGTCCTCGGTTCTTAAAAACATACATTGAGTTAGATAACAATGAACAACCAGTCAGTGTATTATCGGTTACCCTTTGAACAAAGTATATTGTTTTTACATCTGTACTTCACGCCATGATATGAGTGTATTGCCTAGGTTTAGTAAACCTACCTTCACATGTAAACACTTACTTTTGACATATCCACTGTGCAAGATAACAGTAATTAATCAATCAACGTATTCCCTGTTGATCCTTTGATATCTGGGAATGATCAGTTGATTTACAAAAAAAGTAAAGCAACTGACCATACATCTCTTGCTGGGCTGCCACGTGCGTATCACATAACTCACATTCCACCTCACTTCAAACCTGGATTTAGATTGAATAATTACCCCAGGTACAAGACCAAATTTGAACCTTTATAATCTGAGTGGTGCTACAACTAAGTATACATGTTATAAATTCATTAACTGAGCAGCAAGTGAATTACGACAAATACACAAGTGTAGGGTTATACCAGAAAATGTGGATGACAACAAGGGAGTAGTAATTGTATCATCCACGCAATCCGAAATCCGCAAATGCTTTCACTCAGGGATACTTTTTTATTATTAAGTGTAACCATCAGGGGTATTTCCAAATAACGACATCCGATGAGCTTTCGCCGTTATTTGTCTGTTTGTTTAGGCTGAAAAAAATAATTACCATGCGCCCTTTGTTGAAATCTTTATAGATCACGGGTAACCAATCAGTTTTCAAAAATGCGTAAGCTTATTTAGCTGTCCTTGCAGACTGGTAGCCCAGTCTCTTGTCACGCTCGGTTGCGTTAACGAGCAAATTGACTCACGGCAGCTAGAAAGCCCAAGCGGAAATCCAAAGGTCGTATTACCTGAAGAATCAACCTTCATTTGCGAAATATCTACTGCTCTCAAAATTAAAGTCAGAACTTTCTAACCAAGGATTACCAGTTGAAACAGGTCGATGGCTGAACATTCCCCGGGAAGACCGCCAGTGTCCACTCTGTGAATCTTTCGCTGTGGGAGATTTATTGCATTATTTATTCCAATGTGAAGCTTTTCACCAACGGCGATATGAACTCTTAAATAAGCAATATCTTAAGTTTCTAAACATTTAAGAAAATTATGACCACTAACAGTGTAAGAAATCTAAAAGGCCTATCTAAATTCCTTAACAATGTGTACAATACAATTGGTAAATTGTATTAGTATCCACGTATCCTATTTTTATTATTTTTCTTAAATTGTACATAATAAAAAATGTAGATAATTGTATGTCATGTTATTCTAAGAATAAATGAGTTTGAGTTTGAGTCCGACACCCGAGAAGAAGCCAGAGATTAGTGCCCCTTTTTGAATAGTTTACAATCATGTGTTTTAGGGTTAGCTGTGTTGGCTTAAACGTATTTTTATTTCAAAAGAAATCTGGATCGGTAAACAAGCAAAACTTGCTTATGTAATACCACTCCAGGTAACAACTTATCAACAGCTGGATATATATAAGAGAGTGATGAACATAAACATACAAAATGCACAAATGAAATACACGAAGCCAATACACTGAAGCAAGTGGTGTCTGTGAAATAAGGTAATGCAGTTTTCCTTTACTACATGCATAAAATTAAGCTACTCAAACCTTTTGCTTTTGACAATGATGTCGTGAACTGATTTAAGAAGAGTCATGTTTGTAGAACTGCTTAACTACTGCCACGTAATATCATTTTTAGACCATACCCATGTGTGTAGAAATACACAGTGTTTCTGATATTATCGTATTTTTTGACAGTTATAGAAAAAGTGAATTGCATCTTCAAGGTGATATCCACAAGTGCAGTCTGGTTTGTCTGATACATGTCGTCTAAACTTATCAGCGTTTAAGTCACTGCAGCCGAGCCTAAGGCGACAGTGGACAATTTGGCATGATCTATGAACATATTTGAAATCAAAATTATTAGTAATTGCATCAGAACGATTAATTAAGGATTTGATTTCTTTTAATGAGCGAGCATTAGTTACTTCATCGGATAGAGGGTTCCGCAGGTTGATCATATCCAGAAGAAATTATTATTAAGCATAGGTCTGTGTTCTACATTTGATTGTTTGTATGTTGAATCTATTTCTAAGGTTATATTTGCTGTTATCAGAGAATTGAATATACACTTTTCAAATATTTTGGCTGAGCAACTTGTGAGTGCTACAGGTCTATAATTTGAGCATTCATGTTCATCGCTGACACTGACACCGCATCAGCCCGGCAGTGGACTTGACACAGTTATTTGCGCACCGATTATATAACTCCTACAGACAGGGTGGGGTGGTTGTTTAAAGCGAAACGGAAGACCCCGTTTGTTATCTAATAAATGCTGTGCGGCGCCTTTGATCTTGCCTCAAAACATACACCTTATAGTAGTAAACGACGATCAGGATGGCCTGGAAATAAACACAATTCTGTCTGCCCAGTGTATCCACAATTAACTAGAATGCTTCATATCCACAAATATATATATAGAAAATAGATATTTGCCCACAGCAAATATTCATTTGCTTAATTGCATCAGTATGGTTTATCAGAACATGTACAATGCTTTCTTACGCTTGGTGAGGCAGACTGAAATTGAACATTAGGATAACGTCAGCAGGGATAAAAGAGGTCATACCAAAGAACTTTAATTACTAGTGGAAAAGTCAGACATTCCGATCAACCACTACCAGGCCCGGCCGGATCTCAAGATTGACCAGATCAACACCCCAAAGGAACATCTCTACGCCAAACAAGGAGTCCCTTTCGTCATGGTGCACAAGAAGGGGGGACATCGAGTACGACATCACAAACTACACAGACTTGTACCACTTCTTCCAGAGTAGTGGCGTACCGACCTCAAACCACTTCGTCGCCAATACCGCCGCCCTCCTTGCCAAGAGTCTCTACCAGAATCCCAACCTCCAGGATGAGAAGCTGACCAAGAGACTACTAGAAGGATACCGCCGCTAGACTTCTAGCCACACATGCTCGCCAGCCGACGCCGTGCCTTCCCACGCTTGCCCCCCAACCCCCAGGCCCAAACTTTTCCATATTATTGAATATTCTTTTATCACCCACTCCCACCCAGCCAAACCCCAACCCCTTTAACTTTATTAGAATAGGCTGTAAACTTATATTTTTTTAGGGGGGAGGGTGCACTTCTTTATTTAATCATTTCGTTTTTTTACCCTAATAGTAAAAGTGCTTCCCCGTGTGCGAGATAGGCTTAAGTCGGAAAGCGCACGTTAAATCTCCGAGGTACCTATCTACCAGAACTTTATTTGCTGTTCTGGTCATACATAAATATATGTAAGTTACGTACATGGGGAGGCTAGATTATTTACAGCTAACAGCAATATAGTGCCAATTTTATGTTCAATAAAAGAAAACGTTGATAGATCTATAACACACTTTTTGTACTATTAAACAAACTGTGGACTTTTAAGACATTTTCGCTTATTGTAATAACATCTAGCTAACAAATCATATCTATCTCTGAAATCCACAAGCATAGTTGCTGTCAAACCTAAAAAACATATTCAGGGAGGTCAGTTTTGACTTGCCAAGCACCTTAAGGTGAGTTTATTTTTAAACTGTCAAAAGCGATTGTCCCTTCAATACTAGTATATGGCTGGAAGCTGTTTCTCGGACTGTTATGAGTTATGATGTATTTTATGATATTACTGGGGAATGTTCAAATTAGTTACTGTCATTTAATCCAACGTTCTAACTGTCAACTGTCTCAACAGGACCATAGGTTTGGTTATATATCTCATCCCTGTCTCTATGTCTTAAGTTGTTAATCGGTAACTGCGGTCCAAATGTATCAACTTATTCATCTATTGTTGCAAACTTGACTGATTTAAACATATCTAATTGATCATGAACTACTCAGTCAGTAAAGCACTTGTATCAGAAATGTAAAACTAGCCATGTTTCATGTAGTCCCAATATCACTGAAAAATGCCGATGAAACGTGACATAGAAATTTACTCACAGACAATATATTTTTCGTGAGAGTGAAGCAAAATTTTATTAAAGTTTTATTAACAATTTCATAAACTATAATAATATTAATATTAAAATTCATCATCACTTGCCAAGTTTATGAACATGTCCCCATTCGGGAGATGTCACATATAAACAAGGATTCGAACTAGGTTTGATCGTCTTTGACACTGAGGTTTATCCCCACTTTGCCAGCAAACTGCAGAAGATTAACAGTGAGTGAGCATCGTTTCTATGTATAAACAAGAAAAGATGTTATGCCAAAAACGCTCACAGTAGTTAGTGAGTAAACTCACGACCTGTCATGACCTGGTTGAGTGACTTCCTCCAATCAACGTGAAAGGATTACCTACAGAGAAAGAAAGGATTAAAGTCACCCATAAATCTTATCCTTACGTAGTACTCCAACTTCTAAATGCCTCTCAAAGAAGGATTAAAATCCTAAAGATATCCTATCTACGTGGTATAGGTACTCACAACCTCTAATAATAAACTGTTACGTTTGGTAAGTATCCCCAGCAATACTCACTATGGTCATTGGGCAAATGTAAAAATCACAAACCCTAACGAGATTCTGTCTACATGGTCACACCCGGTGATTGTGAAGATCTCAAATTCTATCAACAGTCAGACAGCATGGCTGTTTATATTCATTTACAACATCCTCTTATAATTAGTATAAAAGTGTTCCACACAAAACCTTCTTTTATTTATTCTTTCAAAATACAAAACAGAAAGTGCGGTGTGGGGAAATGGGACATATTCCTACGTGAAATAATGAGACATTAGTAGTGGTGACGGCTATATCATAATTGTACTGTCTAATGCATAAATTTGGCGAACGAAAAACGTTATATTTGTAATCAAATGGAATGACTCGTGTGGGCAAATGAATATGTTCGCAAATCCACAAACAATCATTTTATTAATGGCGAACATTTACCAACCCGCGACAATCGTGTCAACACGGGGGTTCCCCTAGCAATAAACTCGCATCTAAATTCACTACTGTTCTACTGTCGGCTAGCAACAATGGCTAGACGGGACCCTAGTGGAATGGTTCATGTCACAACCGAACACTAATTAAGACGGGCAGACCTTGTATTTACGGTCTGGTGAACACAGCTCAATGGCCGCTCATTAACTCAAATTTCACATCTCACTCTTTTGTTTTATCTCACTATTCATTTGATAATTTTGTCAACTTCAACTGGAACCCGGTCCTGTGTTACACGCGTGGCACACGCGTGTGCAACGGGTTGCACACGCGCTGCACACCCGTTGCACACCCGTTGAGCACCCGTGTCACATGCGTGTTACACGCGTTCTCAACGCGTGTTAGGGGAATGAACTTTTAGGCAGTAGTGTATTTAATCCAATGTCCGTATACAGAAAATAACGTCGTTTTCGTATTTATAGTATGATGTCAAAGACCTTCGCTTTGTCGCGATTATATGTCTTACAACTTCAGTCGTGTACCTTTCAAGATGTGTAGAGTAAAATATTGTGTTACAGCACCTTCGTTCTGCGACCTCCATAGTGCCACTAGGACCCGAGACCTGTCAAGAGTGAAACTCATCTTGTGCCAAGGACGGGCGGACATTAACTGTAGAGAATGGGTTGGAAGGACACTGGTGATGTTGGCAGCTGGTAAGGGACATAGAGAATTGGTTGAGTTACTCGTGAGAAAAGGAGCTAACGTGTCACTCGTCGATAGATTCGACAACAACATCCTTCACTATGCCTGTCTGGGAGGACATGTGGAGGTTGTAAAGTATGTCCTCTCACAGGACATGGTGTCCATCAACAGTAGAGGATGGAAGAAGATGACACCAGCGATGACGGCAGCAGAGAGGGGACATAAAGAAGTGGTAGAGTTACTTGTGAATGAAGGAGCTAATGTGACACTCGTTAATAAAAAGGGTGACAACCTCCTTCACAGTGCCAGTCGGGGAGGAAATGTGGAGGTGGTGAAGTTTGTCCTCTCACTGGATATGGTGTCCATCAACAGTAGAGGATGGAAGAACATGACACCAGCGATGACGGCAGCAGTGAAGGGACATAAAGAAGTGGTAGAGTTACTTGTAAGTAAAGGGGCTGATGTGTCACTCTTGGATAAAGGAAATAACAACCTCCTTCACTTGGCCTGTCGGGGAGGAAATGTGGAGGTGGTGAAGTTTGTCCTCTCACAGGGCACGCTGTCCATCAACAGTAGAGGATGGGAGAAGATGACACCAGTGATAACGGCAGCAGATAAGGGACATAAAGAAGTGGTAGAGTTACTTGTGAATGAAGGAGCTGATGTGACACTCGTTAATAAAAAGGGTGACAACCTCCTTCACAGTGCCAGTCGGGGAGGACATGTGGAGGTGGTGAAGTTTGTCCTCTCACAGGGCACGCTGTCCATCAACAGTAGAGGATGGAAGAGGATGACACCAGCGATGACGGCAGCAGATAAGGGACATAAAGAAGTGGTAGAGTTACTTGTAAGAAAAGGGGCTGATGTGTCACTCTTGGATATAGGACATGACACCCTCCTCCACTTGGCCTGTCGGGGAGGACATGTGGAGGTGGTGAAGTTTGTCCTCTCACAGGGCATGGTGTCCATCAACAGTAGAGGATGGGAGAAGATGACACCAGTGATAACGGCAGCAGAGAAGGGACATAAAGAAGTGGTAGAGTTACTTGTGAAAGAAGGAGCTGATGTGACACTCGTTAATAAAAAGGGTGACAACCTCCTTCACAGTGCCAGTCGGGGAGGACATGTGGAGGTGGTGAAGTTTGTCCTCTCACAGGGCACGCTGTCCATCAACAGTAGAGGATGGAAGAGGATGACACCAGCGATGACGGCAGCAGATAAGGGACATAAAGAAGTGGTAGAGTTACTTGTAAGAAAAGGGGCTGATGTGTCACTCTTGGATATAGGACATGACACCCTCCTCCACTTGGCCTGTCGGGGAGGACATGTGGAGGTGGTGAAGTTTGTCCTCTCACAGGGCATGGTGTCCATCAACAGTAGAGGATGGAAGAAGATGACACCAGTGATAACGGCAGCAGAGAAGGGACATACAGAAGTTGTAGAGTTACTTGTGAAAGAAGGAGCTGATGTGACACTCGTTAATAAAAAGGGTGACAACCTCCTTCACAGTGCCAGTCGGGGAGGACATGTGGAGGTGGTGAAGTTTGTCCTCTCACAGGGCACGCTGTCGATCAACAGTAGAGGATGGAAGAAGATGACACCAGCGATGACGGCAGCAGATAAGGGACATAAAGAAGTGGTAGAGTTACTTGTAAGAAAAGGGGCTGATGTGTCACTCTTGGATATAGGACATGACACCCTCCTCCACTTGGCCTGTCGGGGAGGACATGTGGAGGTGGTGAAGTTTGTCCTCTCACTGGATAGGGTGTCAATCAACAGTAGAGGATGGGAGAAGATGACACCAGCGATGACGGCAGCAGTGAAGGGACAGAAAGAAGTGGTAGAGTTACTTGTAAGTAAAGGGGCTGATGTGACACTCTTGGATAAAGGAAATAACACCCTCCTTCACTTGGCCTGTCGGGGAGGAAATGTGGAGGTGGTGAAGTTTGTCCTCTCACAGGGCATGGTGTCCATCAACAATAGATGTTGGAATCAGATGACAGCAGTGATGACGGCAGCAGTGAAGGGACATAAAGAAGTAGTAGAGTTACTTGTAAGTAAAGGGGCTGATGTGTCACTCTTGACTATAGGAAAAAACACCCTCCTTCACTTGGCCTGTAAGGGAGGAAATGTGGAGGTGGTGAAGTTTGTACTCTCACTGGGCACGCTGTCCATCAACAGTAGAGGATGGAAGAGGATGACACCAGCGATGACGGCAGCAGATAAGGGACATAAAGAAGTGGTAGAGTTACTTGTAAGTAAAGGGGCTGATGTGACACTCTTGGATAAAGGACATGACACCCTCCTCCACTTCGCCTGTCGGGGAGGAAATGTGGAGGTGGTGAAGTTTGTCCTCTCACTGGATATTGTGGACATCAACGCCAGAAACAGCAAAAGTCAAACAGCAGCCAATATAGCGACGTCTCGAGGGCTAAGAGACATTATTCATCTTCTTGTGTCACATGGTGGTCAAATGTATTAGGTGACAAGTTTGTGCAGACAAGCATATTCTTACAGACATTGACATGTTGAATACATCCATGTTGTTACAGGCAAACACGTTTTGAATACATCCATGTTGTTACAGGCTTTGACGTGATATAATGCCATTCCGTTGCATCCTTCGTCCGTCCGTCCGTCTGTACGTCAACAATTTATTAAAACAACGTTCACCTCGACGTTGGTACACTCGAATCCGTCCATCGCTGTGGCTGAGGTGAAAACGAGACTCGTCAGTGAATAGAACTTGTCCCCACTGCATGGCCGTCCAGCGTAGACGCTGTCTGCACCACTGTAGATGTGCTTGATTGTGGTTTTCTGTCCAAATGGGACGTCTGGCGGGTCTTCTGGCGACAATCCCTGCACATCTGAGGCGACGAGGTACGGTTTGTGAAGATATTTGTCGAAGGCCAGGGATGCTTCCTGCAGTCACTGTTGCAGGCTGGAATAGATTTCGTAGGTGTGTTGTTCGAATCAAGTTGTCTTGTCGATTATTGGTTACGCGTGGCCTGCCACTCCGAGGATGGTCTCTGACTGCATTCATCTGTTGCCAACGTTGCCATAAACACCAAATGGTGTTTCTGTGGACGTTAATTTGTCTTGCAAAATCACGATGACGCGATCCTGCTTCAGGCATACCAATGGCTCGCAGACGCTCATTTTCGGACATGCGTGGCAGTTCGTAATGTTGAATAATTGCGTAATTTTGTTGTTTCTCTGAGTGGTTGTTGTCAGCACGATGCTAAACAGACAGACAAATTCAACAGATATATATAAAAATATATATACAGATGCTATACAGATATGCTAAACAATGCATATGGAATCCCGTTTACGCACATGTTTTTATACCCATTCTTGAGTTGTGAAATGCATGGGGCTTGCATAAATGTCAACTTTTGCATGGGATGCATGCTTTTCTGTGGCAGTTGCGTTTTTGTGACTTCCATACATGCACTACAATATTGAAAACCAAACTTTAGTTGTTTGAAAAATACACTAACATATTGGTGTCACAGGAACTGTTGTTGTTGTTGAGTATAAATATATGTGATTGTGTCTCTTTCAAGATTATGTTCACTTCTTGCTTATGACGATACTCCGTGCTTCAAATTCATGCAATTTTGGTGGAAAAAGTTGTCTATATGTATATATTTTGTATATCTGTTATATTCTATATTGTAACATGATTATCTTTTAATGTAAAAGTGTAGTGTAGATGACATGTAAAAGTGTAGATGAAATTTGTATTCAGGCACCAAGTGAGGCCGGAAGTAAGCATGACATGCCTTACACATCTGATTACCATTACCACCTACTTTTACAATTACTTATTAAGTGTACATGATATGTAACTATGTTTTATTTTCAGGTCCCTCAATGATCATATGGAAGAAAATAAAAGCAACACAAACATTTCCATATTCCG